>NW_026575049.1:12400000-13600000 GCF_905146905.1 Nyctereutes procyonoides
ATTACGCCAATATGCTAAGAGCCCCTACTGTTTCTTGACAGTATTCCAAGTCATTTAAGGTGACTAAGATATAATATCGGAGAGGACATAGACGCTTGTTCCGTGAAATGCTAAAAGTAGCTTGGTTTAAGCTTATATAGATTTTTGATCATTATCCAAGGGATATTAATATTTGGAAAATGAAGATATTACTGGAAGACCTGATTGGCAAGCTCAAGAGGTGCCTTGGTTCTTTTCTTTGACATTCCCCTAAGAAGAACATTGAGTCAATGTAGTTATTTCCTTATCCTCAGGCAAGATGAGAGAAGGTACTTGAATTTCACTCCAAGTATGGAATATTCCAGGTCATAGAAATATTGAGCTTGGAAGGGCAATTCTTTTATTTGAAAGATGAGGAAACAGACTCAGAGGTGTTGTGAGCTTGCCCAAGGAATGACAGTATAGTGGTGACAGCAAGAATGCCAAAGCCCATGTCTCCAGATCCTCATTCTCCTCTACCCTAAAATCCAAATATATCCCACTTTCCTTTAATAACCGTTCCTTGGTACACGAAATTCCCTCATCAGTCAACATTAGGTCCAGGCAATGGCTCTCTAACACTGATCACTAGCAAAAAAAATTGCCAACTGTCTTCTTTTGTGGGAAGGAGTCTCAGATTGTTTCCTATTCCTTTGGTGCTTACAATGTCTTCCTTTTTATAAAAGAGTGGACTTACTAGTGGAAATAATTTTTAATGTTCTAATTTGACAAAATTGAACATCACCAAACCTAATTCAGTCTAAAAGTCCATAACATCTCAAATTCAGGGAACATGGGAGTATTACGTTGACAGCTCCCCGGCATTACTCGGGAGAGGGTTCAAGTTAAGATTCCAACAGTCATTCACACGTTGGTATTTGCTTACCTGTCCTGCCTTGGCAACGCTTAGAATTCTTCAGATTCCCACTCTCCACGGTGACTTCGACTTCATACTGTCTTCCCGGGATGAGCCCCACGTCATCTATGGTGTAGTGTGTTTCGTCCTTTCCCAGGGTGATGTTGAGCAGCACCACAGAATCATTGAAGAGCAGGATCCGATACTGCTCCCAGTCTCCAGCAGGGGGCGACCAGCTCACTACCAGGGACCTTGTGGAACCATTACTGTTTGCCTCCAGGTTCCCAACTTTCTCTGGAACTAAACGGTGAAATAATGTCAAAAAGGGGATTCTAAAAACCAAAAGTAAGGACGCTCATTCACTTTTCACGGGCAACCGTAGATAAGAGACCTCATACCTGCAATTCAAAACATCTCTATCCCCTTCTGATGTTTGTGGACTGCGAATGAGTGTGCGCTCCTCGTTTTAAAGACATCTGATGCTCAAGCAACATAAGCTAAAATCATCTTGGTGATACACCAGGAATGCGATCTCCTGAAACCCTGTTAATAACCTGGCGATACGAGTGCTGCGTTTTATTGATCGCACGCCAGCCCTAGGGACAATATTGATGTTGCTTCTCATGATGTTGACACTGGCGGATGTGGTATCTTTTGGGAGAGACACTGCATGTTGTGGTCATGAGACATCCAGCTCTTTCTCAACTGACAAGCAATATAACTCTGGTCTAATTATTCCTTTGCTTAAAAATATGCAAATCTCTCCATTAATTACAGAATAAAACATCAAGTCCTGGGAGTGGCATTTGCAGCTTTCCAAAATCAGACCCCATATCCTTCTGGTCTTAATTCTGACTCCTCTGTGCAGCCCCCCTTGCTACCTCCCCCCCCCCCACTCTCTCCAACGCTGGCATCCCATTGCACATTCTGCAGACCTCTAGGGATCCTGGGCTCTTCTGCCTCAAATGCCCCTCCCTCCTTTCCCTCTTCACTTGCCAAGAGCCTCACATTTTTAAGGTCCAGTTAAAGACCATTTCCTCCGACACATCTTTATTGATCTTCTGAGCAAGAATTTTGTTCTCTTGTTTTTCTCACCATATGGCTCTTACTTAGAATCTCTAACAGCACAGAGAACGGACTCTGGAATTAAATGCTCTGGTTTAAATTCCAACCCCACCATTTACTGTGTGGATGACTATACACAGGCTACTTGATCTCTCTGAATTTCTGTAAAATGATCATAATAACAGAACCTCTCTCATGGTGATGGTGTAAAGTGTTTGGTTAGTGCCTGATACATGGAAATATCAAATTACTATTATTATAATGTACTACTTTGATTTTGTGTGTGTATAGTCTACATTTGTCTGGTTAAGATGTAATTCTCTTAAAAGCAATGGTCAGCAGAGTAAGTATTTCAGGTTTTGCAGGCCACATATGGTCCCTGTCTCACATTTGTCTTTTTTTTTTCTTTTCAAAAAAACCTTTTAAATATATAAAAACCACTCTTAGCTTGGGGCTACACAAATACAGGGCACAGGCCATATTTGGCAAAAGGGTGCAGTTTGCTGAACCTGACATTTTAACAACTTTCCAAACTCATAGCACAGTAATTTACACATAGAAGGCACTGGATAAATATCTGGTGATGTAAGTTAATAAAATAATTTATGGAAAACATGGGTAAGTGCTAACTGGCTTTCACTATAAGAGTTGATCAGAAATGTTTTATTCATTAGTATCAGTGCTAATGCATTCACACAACTTACGTGGTGTGACATGAAATAGCACAGGGCAGAGCCAGTTATACACATCATTCAGGAATCACCCCAAACACATTTGCTTAACTAACTCAGATGAATGCAAGTAACCCTCTGTTTTACTCTGTGTATGGGGCCCTGGCCCATAGGCACCCTCAGTCATGTAGACCATATTGCCCAAGCTGGGAAAAGAGTTTTCCTTCTAACTTACTTTGTCCTGTTCTAAGATGGATCAGAGAATGATTTGGGCAATCAAGGAATATTCTGAAGCCCTACACTCACCTGTTCTGCCCACTGCCATCTTCTGAGCAGACAATTCACCAGAGACACAGCTGATGGTAACTTGATAAAGTCGTCCAGGGGTTAAGTCTTTAAATTGAGTTTCAGTAAACTGGGGTGCTAATACTCTGGATTCTTTTATAGTCCTTTGGTGAAACAGAGTAATGTTGTAGGAATCCACATTTCCAGAAGGTCTTTGCCACTTGACTTTTAGAGAGGTCGAAGTGCCATCGTTTGTCACCTTCAGATTTGATACTTCCATGGGGGCTAAATGGGAAGACAGGAAAAGACACTTTAACTCAGTATATTGTACCAGTTTTATGGCCAAATCTTGACCTGTATCTTAATCCCCGAAAGCCACATTCCTTGCTCAGAAGAAAGCAACAACTTTATGAGTAAAAATAATACGGCAAAATCAAAGAAAGGCTGTCTGGCTGGTGGAAAGAGCATAAACATGGGACTCAGGAGCCTGGATTCTGGCTCAGACTTGGCTGTTGTCCAACTGGGCAACCCTGGCCACCTCTGTCTATGTCACTGAGCCTAGGGATCCTTACTGGCAAATGAGGTCTTGGAATGCTTAAAGAAGTCTGTCATCTGCCTAATTTCTTCTCGTCTTTATGTATTTCATAATAGCAAATACATAATCAATAGATTAGTCAGCTCATTGGCCATCACAAAATTTTGCTTGTTAAAAATATTTTATCTTTCATATAAAATAATAAAGCTCAAGAATTGTGTCATTATTTCATCAAAGGAAAATGATTACAAAAGAAAGACACTTTGGTGAATATTTTTTCTACCTCTTGGCTACGTTGTAATTTTGGTCTTCACTAATAGCAAAATAAAAATGAACGTTTCGTTTTAAAAATAGGCACAGCACATTGATTTTGCATAGGCCAGTGAGAAGTGTAATTTGCTCTTGCTATACATAAACAATTCTTAAAATATATTTAAGGTACTACTTTCTAGTATATGTGCTGCCGAAGCAAGCACTATTTAAGGTACTTTTTTAAAAAAGAGTTTATTTTTAAGCAATCTCTATACCCAATATGGGGCTTAAACTCACAACCTTGAGATCAAGAGTTGCATGCTCCTCCAACTGAGCCAGTAGGTGCCCTGAGATATATGGCACGTTTTTGTTGGGAACATCTATACATCTTTGAGGTGTGATGTGGAAGGTATGTAAATGTACATGTGCCCTCCAAATATTTTTCCCATCAATCTCTGGTAGTGCCAAGAGCTCTTCCCATTAGAGTAATTTCTAAGGTACTACATACCTAAAAATTTCTCCTAAAATTAGATAGCTTACTGAGAAAGGGAATTTATTAACACATTAGACCCACTAGAAGCATTAGAATCCACTGGAAAAAAAAAAAAAAAGAATCCACTGGAATGTGAGTTGCATAAGGGCAAAGACTTTGGCCTTCTTGGGCACTGTTATATCCACAATGCCTAGCATGTAGTTTATACTCAATAGATACTAAATGATTGAATGTGTACATGAATTATTCATTAAAATTTAGCACAGAGTAGTGTATCTGGCTATGTTAGGCTGTGAGAATAGTTCCTGTAGCATTGGGTCTTAGGACATGTTTTCTTGGGCACAGCGTTTAAGAAATGGCTGTTTCGGGGATCCCTGGGTGGCTCAGCAGTTTAGCGCCTGCCTTTGGCCCAGGGCGCGATCCTGGAGTCCCGGGATCGAGTCCAATGTCGGGCTCCCGGCATGGAGCCTGCTTCTCCCTCCTCCTGTGTCTCTGCCTCTCTCTTTCTCTCTCTATCATAAATAAATAAATAAATCTTTAAAAAAAATAAAAGAAATGGCTGTTTCACAGGAGCAGGTCTTCGTATAGCACCAAGAAAAATAATATTGGCTCATTGTAAGTGATGTCACAAAGGTAACAGATGCTTATTTAAGAAAAGGAAGTAAGAATCCTTACCAAAGAGGTCGGAATACTAAAAAGACAAGCTGAGACTGTATCAGTGGTTAACTTTGCTACTTCAGGCTGGTCTAAAATTTAGAATACAAGGGTATCCCTCTTTTTCTGAATAGAAGATTGGGTACATCTTAAAGGCCTTCTCTAACATATAAATTTCAATTTATCTCATATTAGCATTATCTCAGTAATATAATAAGCCGTGGTTATTAACCATTTCAATTATTTGAGCTTTATTTTTGTTTAGCTAGTTAGTGGAACTCACTTGTCCTGGCCAGTTTCCATCTGTAGTTTTGCAGCCCTGCAGCCTCGGTCACAATGGTCAGATTATAGAGGTGGCCAGGTATCAGGTCATTAAAACTGTGGGAAGTAGCATATTTGTCCATGACATTGCCACAAACGAGGTTCTCTTTATCCATCAGCATCAGCTGGTAGCTGTCCACATTCCCAGAGCCATGGGACCAGGAAATCAGGAGAGAATTGGTTTTTGCTGAAATATTGATATCTTTCACTGGGGATGGCACTGGGAAAACAAAATGCATTTCCAAAGGGTCACTCATAATTTCCTTATAGAAGACAGAGACACATTTAGTTGGAAATCACACCTTTAGGTATGCTTCTGTACATCTCATTTGTGCAAAAAGTAATGAAAACAGTGCTGTTAAAATTTCACTGGAATCTGAATTAATGCTTTTTTCAAAGTCCACACCTAAAGCTACATCATAGTTTACCTGTCTCTCTCCCCTACTTAATAGGTATTAGGGTAATTTTTGCCAATAAAGTATGACATGGCTGAGCAGCAAAGAGAGACGAGAGAGAAGAACTATGGAAGATGAAAAACAGAAAAATAGAAAGAAAGCCAGAGAGAAAACGAGAGGAGAGACCATGATCAGAAAGACAGTGTTTCATGGAAGGAGGTGAAGCATGTCGTTGACATCTGGATGTGTGGGTGCAAGAAGACACTAGTTCCAGATGTCAGAGAATGTAGGAAACATCATGACTTGATGTTATAAGAAGAGCATCACGCAGGAGGAAAACACTAATGGCCATACACATTATGGAACAAAATCAGAAACTGAGGTAGAAACTGTTGTTGCCTAAGATTTGAGTTAGAAAGGCCATTAGGAACCATCTACTTCATTTTGGAGAAAATCCAGGTCCAGAGAAGTCCCAGAACTTGCTCAAAATCACCTAGCAAGCTAGCAGCACAGCCACATCTCCTTATTTTTAGTCTAGCCTTCCCACCATACTGCACGGCACTCATCTATCTATCTACCTACCCACCTACCTCCCTATCTACCATCTTTGGTCTGGAGGCAATCTTACTTCTATCTCTTCAGTTTTAATATAATCCTAAAAGGGATTATTATAGACAATAAATACTCAACTATCTGTAAGCAAGTCTTACCTGTGGATCCATTGGTGTAAATCGTAAGGGAACGTTTCTCTCCAGAAACAGCTGTGATGGCAATACTGTATTTACTACCAGCAGTGAGGTTAAAAAATGTATGTTCGTTCAATGAAGTACTTTCTTGAATTTGAGTCTCCTGTATCTTTTGGTCATTGTCAAACAACTCTATCTCATACCAGGTGACTTTTCCAGAAGAAGGAGTCCACCAAACATGCAAGCTCGTTGAAGTCGTCTTCTCTTCATTGACTTCAAACTTAGCAGGTGGTAAAGGATCTGCAAGGCAAAAATCCAAAAGAGAGAACATGGTTTCAAGGCTTTTGCAGACACATGCTAGTTTGCTGTAACCCAGATTCGTTTTCCTTAAAAACTTTGAAGAATCTGCTGTCCGTGAAACAAATCGGTATTTATCCACTTAGCTTCTCATCATACAAACTTCTTTTTCTAAAAGAACTTTTTGTTAAGACAGCTCTGAGCTTAGAATTCCAAGTAAGGTTATATTTTCTTTGGCTTGGAAGGTTAGCACTTTTCACACACTGACAAACACCCAGGCTATGCCTGGATAAGTACTAAACATCTCAACAGGAAATACAGATACTAAGAAATAGTTTGAAATGTGTATCAAACTTTTTCTTTTTTAGGTTGTGGATTTGGGGAGTTAAATATATAGTTAATATATATAGTTAATATATATATATATAGTTATAGTTATATATATGACTTTGGGTTGTTTTTAAATATCATAAAACCACAAAAAATATAGACCTGATTACGAGCTTAGCCTAGGTCGCTTGTAAAAATGAATTCTCCCAACACCTGGGATTCCCTCTGTCCTTAGATTTTCTCAATTTAAGTTTGGGGATGTTTTGGAGTTGCTGAAGTCTCCAGAGTGGGTGGAGGGGGTTGGTCCTGCACCTAGCTTGTTCACTTAGGTTCAACGAGAGTTGGGTGAGAGTTGGGTGAGAGTTGGGTGAGTTTGAGGAGTCCCATTTCCCATTTCCCGTGTTGTCTAGTGTACTGAATCTTCACCGTGGAACTTGAAATAGGATGAGCACCCTGTCCCTGGGTTAGGAACGACGTCAATAGTATGAATGATCAGCCATTCTATGATGCAGTGGGGCCATCAGAGAAAGAAGGCCCTCCCTACCCTAATGCAGGGAATAGCAGCATTGAGAGACATTTATATACGAGTAATTTTCAGAAATCCAACTTGGTTATTGATCTAGAAAGTAGGATCAAGATATCGGAGGCTAAAGTTCAAAGCCAGGTCAGATGTTTTAGTGGCAAGGCTACAGGGATTTCAGTTCTTATCTACATCTTGGTAAATTCTATTTTGCTCATGAAATAACTTCAGATTCTAGAATCTTCTTAGAACAGTCTGTTTTAAGATGTTTGCTGTGACTGACATTAATACAGATAGGAACAAGGTAACCTTATTCTGTATTAAAAAGGTATTTAGGGTGGCTCAGCGGTTTAGCACCGCCTTCAGCCCAGGGCGTGACCCTGGAGTCCTGGGATCGAGTCCCGTCGGGCTCCCTGCATGGGGCCTGCTTCTCCCTCTGCCTGTGTCTCTGCCTCTCTCTGTGTGTCTCTCATGAGTAAAAAAATAAAAAATCTTATAAAAAAATGTATTTATGGCCAGATAGCTCCTATGACTCTGTATGGGTCACATAGAGACACGACCCATAAGCTAAATACAGATTATGGCCAATCTAATGTCTTTTTTTGTGTTTTTATATGAGCACATCATACTGCAAAAAGCTCACAAGCCACATAACATTTTATAATACAAGAACTAATAACAATATAAATGTCAGCTGACAAGGAAGCTGAGACAGCGGTAGTTCAGAGTCCAAAGCGCCAGGTTGTGTGGCTGATGCCCCAGCACAGCAGAGGTTCACCTGAAGAGGGCGGGCTCTGTAGTCTGACAGTGTGGGCCCGAATTTGACTCCTGTTCTGTAGCTGGGCACTTCGGGCAATTCCCTAAGCTCTCTGTGCCTCCGCCGGCTCATCTATGCAAGGCTGATAATAATACCACCTTTTTGGCAAGACATCTACGAAGGTTAAATTGAGTGTCTTATCAAGAACCCTTAGAATGGTGTCTGGCACATAGCAGGTGTTCAATGTCAGCTACTGTTGTTGTTATTATTTCTGTAAACAGGAGGAGGTCCCACCACGGAAGCAGAGAAACGTAGTGGCAGAGGGTGTGGGCTTTGGGGTCAGATAGAACCCGGTTCAGATCCTCGGGTCCATCATGTATTAGTCATGAGACTTTGGACAAGTTACTCCCCTCATGTAAGCCTCCCCCCCGCCCCCCGTCTGTCTGGTCAGTGTCATAATCAGATCTGTCTTCTCGGGTGTTTTGAGGAAGTATAGAGCCGATGTTACCTGGCATAAGTAATATGAACTTATGCTCCCTACTTGATCATAAAAAAGGGCTTCCTCTGAATCACCGATAAGTTAGAGGCAGTAGAATTTAAAAAATTGTGGGATACAATTTTTTAAAGCTAAACTAATAGCCTCAATTGCCTTCTTCATGAAGAAAAACACAAAAACTTGATAAAATCTTATCAGCTTATTCCCATGACCTAACTTTCTAACTACTAAGATAAAATTTAAAAATTCCCAAGATGATTCTCATTTATAGGTTCTTACGGAAAAACAGTAGTTTTTTTTTTCTGACAATATTATTTACATTTTTCTATCCTATCCAATACCATAGTCTGTAATTAAGAACGGTGTAACAAGAAGAAAGAACAGAATTTCCCCTCCCAGAAAGTTTTTTGTTGTTATTGTTGCCCGGCAAGAATAAGGTACTTCACTACCAGGAGATTCTGGAAGTCAATGAAAGTCAAGAACAACCTTGTCACAGCTGATCGAGATGACACATTTTTGCGGAAGAGGCATTTTGAGGACAAGGGTGAGAGGGACGGCTGCTTTGCAGCGATAGCTCGGACCAGATCAATACTGTCGCTGACGGCTACAAGCCAGATAAGGGTTAAAGAAGATCACAGTATGATCAGTAAAACCTAAGCCATATATAATCTGCAAAATAGAAGCTAGAGAAAATGAATCTTAAGGTTGCGTGCGTACAGGGCGAAGTTCAGAAATGCAGACTTTATCTAATCTCTCTGAGCCAGAAAACAAAACAGTCAATCCTTTGTACATCCGTTAGAACAAAGGAACAATGAGGCTGGGAAGTGCCTGGGCTGCGAGAACCTGCACTGGAAACAAACACTTAAAACCCCATTTATACTGCGATAAAGTCCTGGGCTGGCACTTGGCCATGCTTGCTACCAATGCTGCAGAAGTTACAGAGTTTTCAGACTGCTTTTCAGCCTCAGCCCAAGGAAAACTGCTGTAATAATAATAATAATAATAATAATAATAATAATAATAATAAAGTTCTCAATATTTTATTAGAAACAAATTAGGTGCCTCCAAAAGGGGTGTTAATTCATATATATATATATATGTATTCATATATACATATATTTATATGTATATATAAACTGTATTATATGTATTTATATGTATGTATAAGATGTATAAAATTATAAAATGAATGTATTCATATATACATATATTTATATGAATTACGTCTATATTATGTAGATATAAGTGAATTTCATATATATTACATATATACTTATATACACATGAATTTCATATATGTGTGTGCAAGAGAAAGATTTCTAACACTATTTGAAAATGTAGTTATATGTACGGAATCTTTTGCTCATATGACAGATTGCCTGTAATTCGGAAACCCTGCTTGACTTACACAATTCACACCGATGGCTACAGGTGCCAAAGCACACGGATGCTCATTGGCTGCCTCCCTGGCTTTTCCATGTATCCCTCTTATGTGTGACTAGTGAAGTTTTATAAACCACGAGAACCGTCGAAAACCACAAAGCAGTAATTTAATCGCAGCAGCGCAGCCGATGTTTCATAGATGTATCCTTAGCCATAAATTTGAGACATCTTTGTGCTTCTCGGTTTCAGAAAGACCTGGAATACGGAATGTCAAAGGTAAAGTTCTGCGATATTTAAAATAGCTGCTATGTTTCCATGAATCTACTAGTATCAGGAAGCCTGAGGATTTCGTAAGTGGTCTTGATGTTGACCTAATTTTTCCGTTCTTTGAGGGAAAGATGAAGTTCGGCTGGATTTCTGAACCAAGATGATGTCTTCTTTGTTTCCCTTTTTAAAAAATGGGACTCAGGAAGGAGCAACTCATACATACATACATACTTGCATACAAGTAGCAAGTAACACCTGCTTTAAAAATGCCTTTGTATGACCACGAATACATTATTATTTAGTGATATGGGGGTTTCTGGTGCTTAGAATTTGAAATGACAGCATTTATTTTGGAAATAAATTCAACCTTTTAACAAGATCACAGGCCATGGGTTAGTGCCAAAAGCTTTTCTTGAAGTTCTGATAGCATCACAGTGTCCCTGGGTTGGAGCTGATAGCTTACAATTTGCTTTCTCAGCTGGAGCAGGAGGTCGAAGGTGTCAAGTGTCTCATTTATATCACACACACATAACAAGTAGTACACCTGCCCAAGCCACCCTGGGACAGGCGATGTCTTCAACGCATCTTCAGTGTAATAATAAAATCCTCAAACCAGAGGTCTATGGAAAATAATTGGTAAATTCATAGAATTTCCATTCGATGGTCTGAACGTTGTAGCAGAGATAAAATGATTAACAACACTAACCACAGCTAAACCGAATTCTGTGGCGGTGAAAGTTACTCTGGATTCTTTAAAAAACAATTTTTCTCGGCTCTTCCTTTTGTTTCCCTAATCTTGCTGCCTTTACCTGGGATCCCACTGCCTGGTGTCTGAGTTGCTCCAGAGTTTTCTGGATGTCTTCCTTATTTTCCATCTTTTCTCTACTGTTGCCCAATAACCTGTTTGTCTATCTTCCCCATCACCATCCTCATCCTTCTTATGGCCCCAAGATCTCCCTGTGAGATGAAGTCTAAGTTTCTCTGGAGGCATTCAAGGTCTCCTCAAACAGGGTATTATTCCCCATCCCTGCACCTTAACCTTCACCGCTAACTCTAGGCCAAGAGATCTATCTTTTTAGTAATTATAGTGCCCATTTCTGTAACTACCAAAACTGGGATACTATTCTAGTTAAAAGCAGGGTGGCTAGGAGGCTGGAAGCTGCATTTATGTAGCACTCTACATAAAATGCACTGGACACCAACTATTCCTACACAATAAATGGGATTTTTCTCATGGAAATCAAGGTGAAGGTACAGCAAAAGCCACAAATGGGGGGAGGGGGACGGTTGGTGCGTTTTTGAAAATGGGAAGGAGAGCAAAGTGAAAAAGCAATTGCTCACAATCAGCGGTTAATTAGATATATTTATAGAGAGACAATTTTCTTTTACTTTGTGTTTGTTGCTGGCTATGGTTGGCTTCCTGACTTCTTTTAAGATGACATACTATAGTGTGAGAATTCACCAGAGTAACATGCATTTGATTTATTGACTTCATACACTAGAGGTGATGTTCAGGTAGCCGTGGACTTTCCAGGTCTTAAGATCCTGGAAGGGGTAATTAAAGCCGTTTTCACAGTTATTTGCATCATCATTCGTGGCAGGTGGGATGCCTTGTTCCCCCGAGGCTCATCATTTTGGGGCCCCGGGTACGTAAGTCATAGATGCTCTTCTGGGAGCCTCCAGCCTACTTGGGCGCTTAAGGTATTACGTGGAACAAAAACAAAAGGTGAAGTCCCAGGGAGGCTGGCTCTAATGTCACACTGGACGTGGCTCCACATCCCATCACTGTCACTTACAGTGGTGACCGGGCACGTGGCTGAAGCTCACTGGAGCTCAGTTTCCGCGTCTGTAAGACCCAAGAGCAGCAACTGCACAGAGTAGTAAGTGTTGAGGGGGGATGGAGGCAAAGGTGAGGCTTGGCCCCAGCAGCCGGTGAGCTCGTGGTAAACGGCTGGCGTCCACGCTGCGGCTGTCCTTGCTGCGAAGAGTCACCCCGGCCAGCAACACCACTGGATGTGCAGATGCGAGTGACAGCTGACTGAGGTCAAACAAGTTGGCTCCATGAAGGACATGGGTTGGAGCGAGCTTGGAAGTTCAAAGTAGGATTTAGAGGTGCGAGAGAAGGAGGGTGGTGGGAGTGGAGTGGGAGAGCAGCCGACCACCTCTAGTGAGCACGAGTCAGGTGAACCTCGACACTGCCACCCTCAGGGTGTCCTTGGGCAGCCTCGCTCCAATTCTCCATATGCACGACTGAGACCTTCCCAGTAGTATCTAGAGTGCTACATAAACGCCGCATCACGAGAAGGCCCTTGGTCTCTCCTGCCAACCACACTGCTGCCCAGAAGGCTTCCCCTGTGTAGAAACTCATGATCAAGCACCTACTGTGTGCCTTCAACCTTACTGTTAATGTTAGGTATACACTGATACAGTGCTTACATGAAAATAACTCTTATCTTTCCGAAATGTGTGCTGAAATATGTATACATGGAATCAGACGATGGCTTGGATTGCGTCAGAATGGTGGGGGGTCGGGGAGGGTGGAGACACACCTGAAATAAGATTGGCGATCAGTGGGTAACTGTTGAAGGTAGCTGCCGAGCACATGGTAGTTAATTATACTGCTCTGTTTGCTTTTTTAACGTGAGTTTTTTTCATATAAAAGGAAAGCAAAACCAACACCAAAAATTCCTGGAAATCTATATGCAAACTTTATTTGCATATTATATGGTTAGGGGCATATGTTCATCTTCCCTGGTACACATCCATACAGATAGCACAGGCTTGAGTTCTCCTACAAAATTATCCTTTATCCCCCAGGGGGATTCCAGCAAATTGATGTCTGAAAATGGAAAGTGAAAAAATGATTCTTTGTTCTTCTCTTATACTGTCTGGGCAAACAAGATCTTACGTCTTTCTTGCTGAGCCGTAGAATGTCATGGCCACCAGCGGAAGCCAGGGTGATGGAAGCAGCTTCCCAAACCCTCAAAAGGAGAACAAGTTCAGAGCACTAGGTTGGTTCATTGCATATTCATAGCTCAGCCTGAACTTAGAATTCCTGAGACAAGTAGACTGTCAACGGCTCGATGGCTAAGTATTAAAATCCATCACCAGAAGTCCACACAATTGAAAATTAAGAGCTGCTTATAATTTCTTCGCACTAAAACACATTTAATCACTTTTCTGTCCTCGTGCAGGCTACATATACATAGATTTAAGGTAATTTGTCATATACTTTTTCTTCTTTAAAAGTTGACTTGAAAAGTAGTAACAAAATGCCATCTGGTAATTTGAAGGAATAATACCAACTTAAACGTTATAGCCATTCTGCAGAGTAGTGGGAAGAACTGGAGTTGAGCCAGCAAACCCGGGTACAAGTCCTGGTTCCACTACATACTAGCTGTGTGGTTTGTGATTCGTTAATTGTCATGAATGTCAATCTTACCTCCAACTGAAAGTAATCATAGTAAACTTGCTCTACTTGTCTTGTGCTTTTATAGTATCTAAAATCCTTCCACCTACTTTATTCAGTAGGTAAGAGTATAAAATATATATTAGACTGACCACATACCGTTAAATTTTCTTTCTAGGAAAAAAAAAATTTTTCTTTCTAGGGAGTGCTGGGAAGGGGCAGGTTGCATCACGGTTGAGAGCTGGGTTCCCCCAAACAGCCTTTTCCAACACTTGCTAACCAAGTTGCTCCGAGCAAGTCACTAATCTCTCCAGGCCTGTTTCCTAATTTATAAAATGGGGATGATAATACATATAGCACCTACATTACAGGGTGATTTTGGGATCTCATGTGGTTCGTACATAAATTCTAGAACAGTGCTTGTCACATACCAAGTGTGTCGTAAGTTTACTCGAGTGTTATTTCCTTCCTGGTTAAGATAATACATATTCTCAGGTATTATAGATTTAGCCATGCCTAAAGAGGAATCTTAATGCCAACGTAAATAAATAAAATCTTTAAAAAAAAGGGGGGGGGCAGCCTGGGTGGCTCAGCGGTTTAGCGCTGCCTTCAGCCCAGGGCCTGATACTGGAGACCCAGGATCGAGTCCCATGTCGGGCTCCCTGCGTGGAGCCTGCTTCTCCCTCTGCCTGGTCTCTGCCTCCTCTCTCTCTCTCTCTCTGTCTCTCATGAATAAAAAAATAAAATCTTAAAAAAAATTAATGCCAATGAATCATAGAAAAACTATGTCAATGGCTCTTGAACTTCACTGTGCATCGATTCACTGTGATAATTTGTTTAAAATCAAACACCCGAGGCTCTGCTTCTTCTACATTCATTATATGTGGAGTAGAAACCAAGAACATATGTGCTTTTATAAGGAGTTCTGCTAAAGATTTTTGATGCAGGTAGCTCACAGACAGTATTGAGAAGTGGTTGACTTATGTTTAAAGCTCTGGATTGTGTCCCTCTAAAATTCATGTGATGGAATCCTAACCCCCTAGGACTTCAGAATGTGACTGTATTTGGAGATAAGGCCTTTAAAGAGGTAATGAAGTCAAAATGAGGCAGTTAGGGTGGGCCCTAATCCGATATGACCAGTGTCCTTCCAGAACACAGATGACCAGACAGGGGGATGAGCATGGCAGGATACAGCAAAAAAGGGCAGCCATCTGCAAGCCAATTAGAGAATCCTCAGAAAAAAAGCTGCTGACACCTTGACCTGGGACTTCTAGCCTCCAGAATCATCAGAAAATAAATTTCTATTATTTAAGTCACGTGGTCTGGTATTTTGTCATAGAAGCTCTAGTAAATTAATACAATAAATAATATTTTGAAATGGATATAATAGCTGATACGGTGACTTGGTAATTAATGCTCCTAAAGTGTTTCTTACTAAAGACAAAGGAATTAGCCATATTAAAAGAGCCAATTGTTTTCACTCTTTGTTCTAGATTATTAAGTAGCTGAAACTGCCTAACAAGAAGGCATATACTATAAAGATGGTCTTCGTATAAGTGAAGCTCTCTATTACCAGACCACCACTTCCCTGGGTTTTATAACCTACTTATAACCCAAGGAGAAGATATCATATTTTTAGAATACATATTTTCTTCATTTTACCTAAAATATTCATTTTATTCATTCGTATCTATCTATCCCCCATTCATCTAGCCATTCATTCATCCATCTGTCCATCCATTTAATCAATATTTATTGAATAACATGTGCTCGAAGCCATTTTAGATACTGGAAAACTACTTATTTGTGGGAAGAAATAAGCCCCCCCAAAGGTTCTATTTCCCCCCCCCCAAAGGTTCTAAATGAAAACTCTAAAGTTTCATTTAAACCAACTCAAGTGCCCTTGGCTTGCATTCAAGTACAGAAATAAATGGATGGCCCAGGAGGATTCCAGTGAATTGGTATCTAAAAGGAGAAACTACAACTTTGTTCTAGAGAATTTTAGGCAGAGTGGTCCAGCTTTGCCAAATCTTGCGATATTTTAGGGGAACCCATGAATCTGGTGCTTATGTGAATTTTCCATTTTTAAAGCTGGTAAAATAATCTGGATTTTTCTCAAATGTTATGTGAGCCAAACCAAACACATTACTATTTAGACACCTAGACACCCCTAGGAGCCACCGGGTTGCGGCCCTCTGCTTAGACTCCGAGGACACAGTGTTATAGGTGTTAGAGTTCTTCCATAATGTCTTCATTATTTGATTTGTTACAAATTCACAACTAAATAATCTGGCTTTCAATTTATGGTTATCGCATCAACCAGCTTCATGACTAAAGAAACCTGAGAACTGCCCAATGTCTCTGGGACTATGGAAGCATGGTGTCTGCGGGGCAGGGCAGGGTCTTCACCCAGGAAAGAAATGGGAAAGCTCTGTCCCCACCTTCATCATGACCTTCCCTCCCCTCTGCACAGACCACCAGGGCAGGGACCGGGTTTTGTTCAGCGTCCTCATGAGCACACTAGTCACCACTTGGCATACTTCCCTGCAGTACCCACGCTTGATGAATGTTTGCTGAATCCACATATGTTTTTTAAATTCTGATTTAAAATCTGGGGGGAACACTGATTGTCAGTAAAACAGTTCCCATTTAGTTATAGTTTTTTTTTCTTTTTATCTTTAAGGTCAAGTCTATATGACAATAAACTAATTGTTTAGGACAACTTATCAGGAAAAACAATCAGACAAATCACACTCAGAATGATACAGAGATAATCTAAGCAACTGTTGTATCTTTAGCCAAATCATGTCTTGCTCTCATTCTCTTTTATTCTAGACTGATCAGACCGGCAAAATGGAGTAAGGAGAGCTCAACACATTTTGAATAACTCTTTTTTGTTTGAAGTTATATATATCCCAGACTTAATAGTCTACTACTAGCTGCTCCTACTTCACTAAGAATAAAACATGCTTCGCAGAGTTCATTTCTGCAGCTTAGCAATTTAGAGAAATCCTAGTACTTTCTCTCCACTAAATAAAAAAAATTCACATATGTCCTTAAAATGTAGAAAGCGCTGATGACAAAAAGCGAGTAACAACCAAACCAACCAACCAACCAACCAAAAAAAAAAAAATCTTCCCCAAAACATTTAAAAAATATCTTCATTAAAAACATCTTTATTGGGATCCCTGGGTGGCACAGCGGTTTGGCGCCTGCCTTTGGCCCAGGGCGCAATCCTGGAGACCCGGGATCGAATCCCACGTCGGGCTCCCGGTGCATGGAGCCTGCTTCTCCCTCTGCCTGTGTCTCTGCCTCTCTTTCTCTCTCTCTCTGTGACTATCATAAATAAATAAAAATTAAAAAAAAATCTTTATTTAAATAAAATTATTTTTAAATGTAGAGAATCCTAAGCATTATACTATCATATAACATTCTATAACCGTCACCTGCAAATTTCATTCTTCACATTTATCACAGACCTCATAGAATTTGTGGTGAAAAGTATATTTGTGATACTGTAAAAAGTAACTCCTTCAGAAAAGTGATGAAAACTTGAATGCTGATGAAGCCTTTTTTTTTAACTCAACATAGTCAATAAAATGCAAATATTTCTTACATTTCACAAATGTCTCCGGACTTGGCACACCTACATGCATGATTAAACTTGGAGTGCGATCCGACTAGTGACACCCACGGTGAGTCCTTTTCCTATTTTTAAACCTGGTTCTGCTCCATTCAACAGACATCTTAACAAATGCAATGAACACATCTGGAAGTTCTATGTCATAAATTTCACAGTAGCGGCAATCTGAGTGTTCACAAAACTATCCTCACACACCAACGGACCAACGAGTTTATGCCTAAAAACCTAACTACTTGAACTTATGTAAAATGTTCTAATTATGTGGTTGATTTCAGTCTCTCTCTGGTTCTGTATGAAACATAACCAACTTCTTCACCAGTAGTATTTCTTTTCAATTTAAGTTCCTGCAAATCTCTGAAATGATCTCAAAGTTTCATCTGAAGCAAGCCTTCAGTAATCAGGCTTTCTTAATTTTTCTCCGAAAAAATAAGGGAATTGATATTTGATTGACTTATTACATGAACCCGGCTGCATTTCCTGACTCTGCTCTAACTGTCCTGAGAACTGAAAGGTCTCACATCTCTTTAAAATACTATGGCTAAGGAACCAATCTCTGTTCAGGTCGAACGTGAAATTGTAAGAAGGACAACACATTTCTCAAATGTGCCTTCCAGAATTTTTCTTTTAGGCTTTCTGAATAGAAGTAAAAAGTTCACCATTGTGACAAGTAAAGATAAGGTTAAAAGGAAAAGTAATGAAGTCATAAAACATCAAAGTCGTTGGAGAATTTAGAGCACATCTAGTGGGGAGCTGATAGGAATAGCGAGGTGAGAGCATGACAGTCCTCTACCTAAGTGGTTGGCACTTGGTATGAACGTGGCCAAGTCTGACACTCTTATTTTACTTTACAGACAAGAAAACTGAGGCAGGGAAGAGAAACTCTTCCTATATACACCTGGAAGGGTTTACCAGAACCCTAAGGAAAATAAGTGACTTGAGATTCCTTTGGTTAAAGGCCCTTCTCTGATATTAGGCTGTTTTGATTATTCAAGTCATACAGATGAATTTTCATGCCCTCATTTGAAGGGACTTTTCAAATTCCCCCCTGTGAATGGCTCTATTCTATTCCTGAAAGTTTTATGTCCTGGTTCCAAAAATAAAGCTAAGTTGCCAAAGGCCTATCCCTCATCATTGCACTTCCATTGTTTATTCTAAAAACATTTACTTAAAATTATCCCGGGGCTTGACAATTTAATGTGATGGAAGCTCAGACCACATCGCTTTGACAAATTTAATAAACTCCCTGCACAACCCACAGCTCCTGTCTGCTGCACCCCCCCCCCCAACCCTCCTTCAAAGAGCCGGTCCGCTGTCTTCAGCACTAAGGAGATCTCTAACTGTCAACCAAGCTGCTTCTGGCCAGATGTGAGGAAACTAGGCATCTTGGTCAATATTCATCCTCACGGGCGTCTTTACCTTTAGGTCATGTTTGCCTGGACCTCAGGTGAACCCCCCCCCCCCCCCCGGCCTGCAAAGTGCAAAGTGGCCGCCCGCTGCACCTGCTGCCCTTTACCTGTTTGCAAGAGCACAGTGGTCTCTTCTCCATCCAGAGACACAATCCTAAAGTGGTAGAGGGTTCCCGCCTGCAGGTCCTCGGGGTGGCAGCCGTAGGTGGCGTTGTCCATCCGCGTGGGGTGGCACCAGGCCACCCCGGCCGTGTCGCTGCCGTAGGCGAGGCTGAAGTTGCAGGGGGACCCCGAGGTTCTCCACCGCAGGGACGCGGAGTGGCTGGCCGCCGCCGACTCGGTCACGGTGACGTTGCATCTCACGGGCTGCCCGGGGCCGGCCTGCAAACCAAGCAGAGCGGCTGCAGCCAGGGCGCCGCGGGCCGCCCCCGGGTCCCCGCCGGTCCCCGCGCGCGCCGTCGGCCTTGCCGGCAGCCCGAGGGGAGCCGCTCCGGGGAGAGGGGGCGGGGCCGGGGTGGGGGTGGCGGGTCCCCGCGCGCGCCGTCGGCCTCGCCCGCAGCCCGAGGGGAGCCCCGGGGTCGGGGGTGGGGAGAGCCCCGCGGGGAGCCGGCGACCACCTGCTCCGGGGTGGGGGGTGGGGGTGGGGGTGGGGGTGGGTGTCCGCTGTGGGGTCCCCGCGCGCGCCGTCGGCCTCACCCCGCAGCCCGAGGGGAGCCCCGCGGGGAGCCGGCGACCACCGGCTCCGGGATGGGGGGGGCCCGCGGGGAGCTGGCGGCCACTGCTCCGGGGGCGGGGTCGCGGGGGGGTGTCCGCCGCCGGGTCCCTCACCCCGCAGCCCAGGGGAGCCCCGCGGGGAGCCGGCGGCCACTGCCCCGGGGGCGGGGTGGGGGGTGGGGGGGTGGGTGTCCGCCCCCGGGGACCCCGCGCGCGCCGTCGGCCTCACCCCGCAGCCCGAGGGAAGCCCCGCGGGGAGCCGGCGGCCACTGCCCCGGGGTCGGGGTCGGGCCGGGAGCGACGGGGGCCCCAGGACGAGCCGTGGGTCCGGGCGGGCCCCGGGGGCGTCCTCGGGGGCCTCACCTGCAGCAGGCTCAGCGCGGCGCACAGGGCCAGCCCGGCCCCCCGGCCCAGCATCGCGGCGCGGGCGCACCTGTTGCGCTGGGCGCGCTGCCCCCGGGCCGGCCTCGCGCGGGGCCCCTGCGGCGGCGGCTGCTCGGGGCCCGGGCGGCGGGGCGGGGCGGGGCGGGGCGGGGGGCGCAGCCCTTCCCACGCTGCCGGGCTGACCCGCGCCGCCCGCCCGGCCCCGGCCGCCACTTCCGCAATCAAAAGGCAATTTCCTCGTCTCCCGGCGGAGGAACAATGCGCCGGCGAGGGGGGGAGCCCCCAGGAGCCCCCGCCCCCCGCGCGCCCCTCCGCCCCGCGACTTTCACTTTCCCCACCCGGTGGTCCCGCCCTCCCCCCAGGCGGTGGCCGCGGTGGCTCCCCGCCCCCTCCACTGCGCCCCCGCCCCCCCCCAGCGCCCCTCCAACTTCCTATCTTCCTCCGCCGCTTTCCCGGGGCCTCCGACTGGACCGCCGCACAGCTCCCTTCCCGGAGGCCTTCAGTAGGATGCGGCCGCCCCTCTCGCCTCACCGCGCCCCTGCCCGCGCCCCCGGGCACCCCTGCACCCCGACACCAGCAGCAGACGCAGCCCCCCAGCGGATCCTGTCCCCTGTCGGCCTGACCCTTCTGTCTCCCGGGAGCTCACTCCCTTTCCTCCGGGATGGGACCCAGGTCGCTGCACCCCCTGAATCTCACGCACAAGGTGCTGACCAAGAACAAGTCCTCACCGCCCGTCGTTGGCCGCACAGACCAAACGGCAAAGCGGGTCCATCCAGTGGTGAAAACCATTGCGTCCGTAATTGCCCAAGCGACGGAAGGAGGCGAGAAATCTCTCCTTTGAGGAAAATACTACTGATGGCCCAGCTCCCACACCTAGTACCGAAATTGGAATTTACCGTGTTCAGCACTAACGACGCTTTTTAGCGACCAACTTGGTACCTGAATGATCATGTATCTGAAAATGGACCTTGAAAGAGTCCCCAACAACCAAAGAGCCAGACGGTGTCATTGCACACAGGTGATTACGGCAAGTGCTGCCACGGCCTGTATAATGCTTGACCGCTTTTCCTGGGTGCCATCCCCGACAACTGCCAGAGGAGATGAGGTTTTTCACATTTTAATTTTTCGAAACTGAATACTCCGGAGCCAAGTCAATAGGAAGAAGGCCATACTCCCCTCTTTTTTTTTTTTTTTCAGATAGGCAGATCAGACATAAAGCTATACTATCGACTTCTGTACCAACTGTATCTGATTTGAGGAAAAACTGAAAAAAGGTGAAAATTGTTCAGGAACAATTTTCCTCTCACGATTCTTTTAGAAAATATGTTTTAAAGAAATATTTTAATGAAAACAATGAAATTTCTACCTCTCCAGAGATTCTACGGGCTTTCAATCTGCAGCCAGACCAGAGATCTCAAGTCTCCTTTTCAAGTCAGCAAACACTCAAAGGTCAAACCTGAACTGTGTGTATTTCTGGGAAAACAATTTTTCCTCTTTCCTTGCCCAGTGACCTGGCTTCCAAGAGAGCTTTTGTGGCCCCTCCGTATTTTGCCCCCAAGTTCAACGGCTTTTCACAGCCTGGCACACCTTTCTGCAGCATCAGAGACAGTCCCCACCTCCCTCTGTCACCTACGGGGGCAGCCTTCGGCCCTTACAGGGGTCTTTTTGCAGCTTTATTTCTTTTCAACATTACCTTTCTCTTTTCTTGCTGTATTCAGAAAGCAATGTGGTTTCCTTGCTGTCAAACTGGAATCATACCACTCGAAATACTTCCCAGAGCTATTTATGACCAATAAATAAGCTCACAGGTGTGAAAGCACCTATGTAAACTTTTGCATACTGTCCAGATGTCGGTGTGTATGGTAATAGCATGGATCCCGATCACATTTTTAAACGAATTTTAAAGATTCATCCACAAAAAAAAAAAAAAAAAAAAAGATTCATCCACCAAGTACGTTGCACTTTCCTAGCTTCTGCTGCCTATCTTTCGCTTTGTCTTATCCATTGAGATTTATAAAATTTTCTCATAAGTTGCCGCTCGGATATGAAATCTTCTCACCCAAATATACCAAATACTCTTCTGTCCTTTACCAAAATCTTCAGTAAGTCCTATCTCCTCCAAATTTTGCCAAGCATCATTTTTTTTTTGCCACAAGCTACTGTACCCTGTAAGTTAATCTAAAAATTATGTTTCATTTTCACTGTACTGTCTAACATTCTTCCTACAATCAATCCTTCCTTTGGTGCAGGCAAATGCATCAAGAAAGGCAAAATTTGAAGGACTAATCCAACAAGACAATAACAAAATATCCTTACTACACAGTTTAGAGGCTTCCAGACTCTATGTTATTAGCATAACATAGAGGTTGGGGTACGAGATGGAAAGCAACAATAATTTGTTATCATTCATTCGGATGTTCTCAGCACAATGTTCTCATCCGTGGACTAGTGATCTGCTAGTGATCTGCTACTGATCAGATCAGTAGATCAGTAGTGATCTGCTACTAATGCCCTTGGAAAGAGGAATTTGGAAAAGAAGGAATGACTTCTTTAAATAGGATTATTTTATTTTTGACCTAGCAAAGAGAGACACATACTTAGTAAAATCATGTGCTGTCATTTGTTTTACCATCAATATACATGAAGACTGATAGCAACGCATAAAGGAAAGGACCAGGAGACATCGGGGACATTTCTTTTCCAAAGTTATGTAACCCCTAATTCTTTTTCCTGGAGAATCTTAAGGCTTACAGGAGAGTCCCTCCTGCCCCCAAATCAGTGGATCTGAAGTTAGGATTAATTAGGATTCACATATTATGCGACAAGGAGGAAAAGTTTAAACTCAGGCTTTTACTGATTACATTTTTCTTTTCTAAAAACCAATTCTATCAATACAAGGAATTAGAACCGTAATGGATTCAAAGCAGTTTGGGCCTGGGGAAAGTTGCCAGATATTGTTTTCTTCTATGAGGAGTTTATTTGAAACTACTGTACAAAGTATAAATAAATTGATTCATTCTTCTCCTTTGTTCTCATCTTTGTTTGGAATTCCTCAACTTCTTTTGAACCGATTTATCCTGCATCCTGACACTGCATATGCTTTGGAGGTTACTGCATTCCAGGAATTTGGGACCTCCTCTCTTTGCCACTAGGAAACCTGTCCAGACTGCACAGGAAGGGGTGGGGCTACTTCTGATTAGAGGAGAGTGGACAAACAGCTGCCTTTTAAACAAACTGTCCTAGCAATTAATTGTGATAATTTACATATTCATAAATTACGCATTCATGGATGAAAGCACGGCTCTTATCAGCTCGTGAACACAGATGTTGACTGAGACAACCGGTCATCTGGGGTCCGGGGGCCACACGTTGAGAGCTGCTCCTGCAGATCAGGGTTTGAGCTGGGTGTGGGAAAGGTCGGGGGGCGGGGCGGGGGGAGTGGGGAGGGCAGAGTAGATTGCTGAAGTTATTGTTAATTCAAACTCCTCACCCGTGACCTAAAAAGCTGTTGGTGACCTGGCCTCTCTTCTGCTGGTCTCTTATGCTCCGGTGGCCTGGGTCTGATGATCATTTTTACTCATTCATTCAGCAAATATTGACTGAGCACTTACAGTGGGCCTCGAATTTGGAAACACCCCAACACAGGGGCTGACATTTCCTGCCCCCCTGACATTTCTACCTGCCGGTCCGTCTGCTTGGAGCACTCCTCCCCAGGGTCTCTGCTCAATCTCTAGGTCTCAGCTTAAATACACCCCTTATGGGGCCAGGGCCCTTCTGACCCCTCAAGGAAAAAGCCTCCTTTAATCATTATTCATCTCAGCAATCCATTTGTTTAATTCCGAGCATTAATGACACCTGGTAATAATATAATGACCTGTATGCTCGCGATGCCTGCCTTTCCCGAGCATATGGAGAATTCCCTTAGGGTGGTCTTGGGCTTCTTGCATAGAGCTTGGCTTGAAAGAGTTTCAACAAATATTTGTTGAGAGAATGGATGAATGAAGCAAGGGAGGGAGGTGGGAAGGAATCTTTGTATCTGCTCAGTAAATACTGTTATGTGAATAAATACTCCCATCGAGTCCTTGTAAACATGTTCTTGCTGGATGCCCCCATATCATCTTGGAAGGGAAGGAGGAAAAGAGAAGCAGGAACAAAGGAGAAAGGGCCAAGGCATCAAAGAAGACTGATTTTGGAGAAAACGAGGTGGGAAAAGATATGAGAGGGAGGGAAGATAAAAGGAGGAAAAGAGAGGGGGGAGGAAGTCCTATTCTTTGGCATGCTGGCTCTCAAGGTACAGCAGGGCATCCTCTGAGAAGTTGCTAGAACTGTAAATTCTAGCTCACAACCTGAGGGATCAGAAATGCCGCAGTGGAGCCGGTTTTCAATAAACCCTGCACCAGATACCGTTTTCTATTCAAGAGACTTAGTAATACCTTATTCTTTTTCTTTTCAATTTGAATTCTGAGCTCTCTGGTTGCAAGAAGAGGTGAGTTAGAAGGTCCTAAACTATTTTAGAATGTGTCAAATAAATGAATTGGTGATATAATATATAATGATATATTTCATATGACATACGCATGTTTTTATATTATACAAAATATATTGTTTCTATTATGTTTATTTGGAACAAATAGGATGTTTATAACTTCTCGATGAAAATAAAATGTGGATGCTGAAGGAAACAGGAGCAACATGCAACCGACTTAATAAATACTAGACGGAGGGTCAATTCTGATGCTTTTTCCTCCAAGGGAGTACTTTTTGTCACACGGCCCTCGTGTGTGTTTCCCCAGATATTGTTAGGAAGAAGAAGGCCTCGCCATCAGGGAATGTGTCCATTAAAGATGATTATAAGACAATGAATCCTTTTCTAAGTTTTAATTTGAACTGGCTCAATAGTAAATTATGACAGACATGGATACACTTTCACTAGCAGCTGTCATGCATTTAAAAAGCGGGGCATTCAAGTTTAAGGTAATTTGGAATTGCTTAGTTTTTTGTTTTTAAAGGACCCTGACTATCCTCTTCTGGGTTTAGAGGTACCGTTTTTGGGATACATGTATTTAAGGAATCTTTCCAGCTTCCTAGGTCTTAAGCGTCCTAGGTCTTAGGTCTCCAGGAAAATGGAAATAATAAAGACAGTTGGTGGTGGAGGGGGTGGCGGTAGGAGTTGTAAGGATGAAACGACAAGGGCTGTATCATATGTTATGCAGGGTCCTTGGCTAAAGGGCTCAACGCATGTCAGATACCATGATTATTAGTGGTGATAAGAGGATATGAATCCCAATATGTCGTGGACACTGAGCCCGGGGTAATGCTAGAGCATGACAAGTCCATGGATGAGAACATTGTGCTGAGAACATCCGAATGATAACAAATTATTGTTGCTTTCCATTTCGTACCCCAGAGAAACTCTTTGGTAGACGAGCACAAAAGACTTTTAAGGGCCACTCAGGTTGCTGGCTTTGCCGACGTTTTTTTTTTTTTTTTTTTTTTAAAGTCCTGGAAGGGAGGGGTGGGCGTGTGGGATGCGTCTCTAGCACCAGGCTCCATCTCCCTTAGACGCGTCTCTAAGGTTTCTTGGTAGGTGTTTCTACACCGCTTTCTACCCCTCTTCCCCACCCTGGGTGTTTTGTTTTGTTTTGTTTTTTTGTTTTTTGTATTGTTTTGTTTTTGGTTTTGTTTGGTTTTAATCTGGAAGAAAGGGCTTTGCATAGCTTTTGTCACAGCTTTGTAACCATCCAGGATGAATGACTTCAAACAAGGTGTGACTAACCGCCCTTTCGATCTCCAGGGCTTCTGCTGCATCTTCATTCCTGCCTCTGTCCCCACTGTCCCATCCCCCAGAAACCTCTGCTCACAAATGCTCCGAGTCAAGGTTCTAAGGCATACTGGGTCTGTGTGGGCCTGGCTGCTCCCGCCCTGGCCTCAAGAGCTGGATCCTCATTTCCACCAACGTCCAGACCCTAGCCAGGGAGGCAGACAAAGCGTGGCTAACATGGCCTTTAAGGAAAAGGAGAACAAGAACAAAAAGAAATGATCATCTCTCTTAGAAAGTGATGATTGGAGGGTGGAGTCGGTCCTCTTTTTTTTTTTTTTTCCTGTGTATCACGTTGCCAGAACATTATTTCCCACAGATTCTCTGAAGGTTGTAGACACAGGGCTCACTATTTGGCCAGGATATGTGCCTTTTCTGGACTCTATAGTGTGATCTTCACATTGTTTTTAAAATAATTCTATTTTTTTTATGTGGGTATGTTGAGAAAAATAGATTTTACATTTTTTTTAAAAATCTGGATTTTGACTTATCATTAAAAACACCAAGACATGGAGGCTTGTTGGGCTCACATTCTGCTTCCCTGGTCCCTGTGACCCCTCACACCTGCTTCCCCCTTCTCTGCTGGAGGAGGCAGATGCAGGGCATCCTAGAGGCCCCTGGATGGTGGGGCCGACAGTGATCAAAGTGGAAGATCAAAAAGGTTCTTATCATGTTTTTCAAGAACATAATGATAATACCTTCAACCAGATTATAACCCTCGTGAAGGAAAGAGCCATGTATCTTCATGATCTAACCCACATCCCCAGTTTGTAGAGAGTCAACGTCTACTTCATAGTGACTGAGGGATGGGTCAGGTCTCCCCCACTGGGCAGGGGCATGACTCAGTATGTGTGAATCTGGAGCACAACCTCATTCTTCAGCTCTCCAGGGCACACCTGCAACCCCTAGTATCCCAGAGCCCAAGAACACCTAAAACCTAAGGGCCAACTGGCCCATGTTCCAAGTGGACAGACCCTGACAACTCTGTGGATGGTCTCATGCTCCTCAGATCATCAGGAGGTCACTTGATTCAGGCCACTAGGGCCAAAAGTCTTAGCAAAGCGCACCTTTCTGGTATCCTCTCCCCAGAGGTGCTGGTCTGGACTGGAAGGAAGGACAGGCTCCCAGACAGGGAGTCGACACAAATGTTCACAGCCACCCAGACAAAGGGTAAGCACCCAGTAAAGCTAGCAACGGGGTGCACTCCTTGGCCTGCATCTATTAGAAATCCCCGGCTTGAGGACACACAGGTGCCTCTCATGGGCCTCCCAAGCAGGAGCTTCCCTCGTTGGGATCTCATCTGGATTTAGCAAGGAGGATTTCCTTTGCCAGCTCCCCCAGAGTGTGGGAAGAAGGGAAAGGATCTTTAAGGACGAGGACGGCTCCTGGAGTTCACGGCTTGTTCACGTGGGATAGGCGTGTGCAGTCCCTGTGCGTGGGGCTGGAAGGTACAGTTTGCAGAGCTCTTTCACTGATCTTCACACTCATCAGCAGGCTCATCCTCCAGCTCTGACTCTTGGCTTTACTGTTCTTTTTTGCAAATTCATCATCATTTCTTTACCAGTGGCTGTCTGCATTCCTCTTCCTCTGCCCCTACCTTCTCCCCCTGGTCCTGAACAGACAGGCTAAGCCGCTGCTCTCCCCCTAACAAGAGTGGCAGCACTTGGACCCCACCCTCGAAAAGCCCTTAGGTGAACTACTCTTTTAATTTTGCAGACTTTTAATTCCTTTCGAACTTAATCATCTTAAGAATTGTATAGGATGCTTCCAGAGGCCCTTACCCAGACTCACTAATTCCACTGCTGTTAGTTTTTTCCTTTTTTTTTTAGACATCCCACCACATTCATTTTATCTCTTTCTCGCCATATATACTGTGTTTACCCGAACTGGCCTTTCAGGGTTAGTCGTGTGTGTCCTCAGTTAAGCGTGTGGTCTCTGTGAAGTTGTCAAATCCAGAGACTTCGAAATTGTTACCATGTAATGCTTTAATGCACAATCGATTATTTCAAATTTGTTAATTGTCTCAATAAAAGCCTTTTTAGTGCTTTTTGTTTTGTTTTGTTGGTTTTTGCTTTTTTCCCACATGACGATCCAGCCTAGGATCCTGTATTGAATTTCATTGTCAAGCCTCTTCATCTTCTTTCATCTGGAACAATTCCTCAGCCTTTCCAAATGATCCTTATGACATTGACCTTTTTGAATGATACAGGTCAGTTCTTTCTCTAGTATTGTCCTCTGTTTGCATTTGTCAGATATTTCCTTGCTGTTAGATTCGGATCATATGTCTCCAAACAAACTGATTACTCTGTTATTCTCACAGGGATCACAAACCTAATCTCATATTATGATCAGTGGGGACTTTTTCCCCCTCTGGGTGCTGAGGGCCTGTGTCAGTAAATGCTGATTCCTTGGAGATGGAGGCAGAATTTTAGAATCTGTGTCTTTAAAGCTCTTGCCCAGGTGCATCTGGGGCCTGGAAGGCCGGGCTGAGAGCCACAGACTTCCCATGTCAGTTAGCACATCGTCCTTCTCGAGTGACACCATCTCCCCCTTTCTATTTTTTTTGAAGATTTTATTTATTTGTTCATGAGATACAGAGAGAGATAAGCAGAGACACAGGCAGAGGGAGAAGCAGGCTCCCTGCGGGGAGCCCGACTCGGGACTCGATCCCGGGACCCCGGGGTCATGATCTGAGCTGAAGGCAGATGCTCAACCTCTGAGCCCCGCAGGTGCCCCATCTTCCCCTTTCTTTGCCAATCTCCCCACCGCCTCAACCTCATCTGCTTAGGGAAAGCAATGTGCCTGAGAAGTCCTGGCCGCTTAGGGAGCCCATCCCGACGCACGTGTTGTTTCAGGGCAGCATTTCTATGTGCACGTGATTCACAATGGGACAAAATGTGAACACCGTCTTTGCTGCATACAAAACACAAAGTAATGCAAATCATAACAAAAAGCAAAAGAAAGAGAAAAGATCCTTGAGATTTTAAAGCCAGAGGACTTTAAATTGGAGTAAATTACAGACCATCTTACGCTGTTGGCGCGTGGCAGGCCACATCAGTGGGCAAACTGAGAAAACTGCAGTTCGTTGTCAGGATTGGGCTTGAGGGATGCTGGTTATTAATTAGGGCCTCTGGGAACCCATCCCTTCCATGAGATACTCCTCCTAGAGTGGCCTTCCCGCCCTCGAAGCAGTCTCGGGACCTGCTTGTGCCGAATCCCAAGCACACTAGACCACCTAAGAGTCCTTGTTCATGAAGAACGATCAGGGGATGGTTTTCTGGCTTTTGTCTTCTGGTTTTGGGGCTTTTTGCTACATCTTTGCACTTCTCCCTTTAGGTATTTGGCTCATTAAAGGGGGCATATTGTCCTATCTTTAGCTCGGGCTACAGAATGCTGGTAGCAGTGGACACTTACCCTCTATACTTTAAGTGACACCAAAGGGTAGTGGAAGGGGAGGTGGGCAGAGGGTTGGGGTGACTGGGTGACAGGCACTGAGGGGGGCACTTGACGGGATGAGCACTGGGTGATATGCTATATGTTGGCAAATTGAACTCCAATTAAAAAAATATTTATATATATATAATAAAAAAAAATAAGTGACACCATCACAGAGGTTACCCTGGAATTGAGGGACGTAGGAGGAGGTGGGGATTTTCTGCATTTGCCTCATTACTGCCTTGGAGGCTCAGAGTGGGCTGTGATCTCTTTGAAGGCCAAATGGAAGGAAGCACAGCACTCTTGAGGCCTGAGCAGCACCACAATGGCTATTCATGAGCTGAGGAAGTGCGATTCCTCTCCCAGGCCCAGCCTGGCAGGGTAGGGGTGGGGGGGTGGGGGGCAAAGGGGGGGTGCCTCCAAGCAAGACTCAGGGGGTATTTAGCAGAATCCGAAACAACTGGGAACATTTTTTAAGTTTGTGTTGCACGTGTTGTCCCCTGAAAGCGATTTTGGGTAAGAACATGAGCTTTACTGCTTCTTACAACCGTGCGAGGCCGAGGGCAGGAAGGCTGCAGCGGAGACCAGGAGCTGGCAGTGACCGCCCTGATTGTGCGACTGGAGGGTGGCCGGGGGGCTAGGCTCTCAGCTCAATCAGGTCCCACTCCCCGCAACTGCATCATGAGGCAGAGGACCCTCAGTTACCCTCATTAGACAGAGGAAGCAATTATGACCAGAGCCGAGTAACTAGTAGACGCCACCCCCGGGATTTAAACCAGGTTTCTGCAACACGGGAGCCTTAGCTCTTCACCCTTGTGTCACCCACCCACCCCAAGGTCACACGGCTGCGAGGGGGCCAGACTGGGCTTCAGAGTCTACTACTCAACCAACAGACAGAGGCTGGTCAGCTTTTGAAGCCAAGGTGAAGTCCAGGGCCCACCCCCTCTCTCCCTGTGGGGGAAGAGCCAAATGTCCACTTCACGTTTGGCTCTTCCCCCTGCCCCTCATCATTCGGTCCCCCAGTGCACTGACCCAGAGCGAATGGCTGGACTATGCAGGGAGCACTTCTGACACCTACATCTGGCTTCATCTGCAACTGGGCCAGTGCACAGGGAGTGTGTACAGAGACACAGTTTACCCTTGTGTGGGTGGCATGTGGGGGTGCCTGGGGCTGGAATCCGGCCCGTGTGCCACTACCACGTCTTTTGCATTCATGGTGGAACTCTGTGTCTGGAAACATCCTTTCCTAATCACCACAAGGACCCTAGGGTCTAGTAGCAGTTCCCTATCCACCCAGGCTCCACTCAACCACCCGAAGCCCCACTCCTTCTTTTTTTTTTTTTTTAAGATTTTATTTATTTCTTCATGAGAGAGGGGGGGGGTGGGTAGAGACACAGGCAGAGGGAGAAGCAGGCTCCATGCATGGACACCGATGTGGACTTGATCCCGGGTCTCCAGGATCACACCCTTGGCCAAAGGCAGATGCTCAACCACTGAACCACCAGGTGTCCCCTAGGCCCCACTCCTTAGGGAATGTACCCTCTGTGAAGGAACAGCAGGAGGTTGTAATGTGATAATTTAATTTCTGCTCCTCAATTATTTAGCTTTCATAGCACCCTGGCCCACCACCTCTTAACACAATGCACTGAAGTGCAATCAAATGTGGAAAACTGAGGCATCGAGAAGTCTATGAAGGAGACATCGTTGGTCAGGGACCGGATTTGTCTCGGTCAATGGTTCTTAAACTTCAGGTGCATCTGTGTGACTTGGAGGGCTTGTTAAATCCCAGATTGCTGGGCCCTACACCCAAAGTTTCTGATTCAGTGGGTCTGGAGTCTGTACTTTGAGAACAACTGATCTAGATATTTCCTAACTCACATGGTAGACAAGCTCTGGTTTCACCAACTTTGTCCTTGTAAAGACTCACACATGCACCACGTAATGCTATTATAACGGTAGGGACAACATCAATAGCTACACAGGGGTTTCCAGCACTACTAGGCCCGCGACTCGTGTTAGTAGATTTAATTTATGCCTAGGGTGAGGGGGAGAGGGGAGGGAGAAGGAGGGAGTTAGTTTTGAAGCCATGTACTGACCCAGGTCTACAGCCTTCCACAGGCAGGCTCCTTACACTGACAGGCGAGGATGTGAAGAATGAGGGGAAAAGGGAAAAGTAAGGAAAAAAATTCTGCTCCCAAAGACTCAATTAGGACAACTTTGCAGTAGCATTGCTGCAATTTGTAAGCAATTTGTAATTGCTTCAAATTATGTCATTTGGCATCTAGCTTCATTAACAGGAACTCTATGTAAGAGCATAAAGTGAGCAAGTGTGCAGGGGAATGTGTTCGTGGGGGTGTGTGTACGCGCGCGCGCTGTTCTTGCTCTGACGTTTTCTAATCCCTTGACCTTGGGATTAACCTCTTTAAGCTTAAACTAGGCATCTCCAAAACAACAACAACAACAACAACAACGAGAATAATAAATACCATGATAGATTAATTTCATGGCCATAGTTTCCTCCCACCCCATAGGCATGGCCCTTGGCTACGTGACTTTGAGGCTCTCCCCATCGAAACATCATATCTGTTTTCCCTGCCTTCAAGTCTGGCCTGGCCGCATGGATCACCAGAATGTGGCTGAAGTGATGTGTGAGTCCAGCAGCTGGGCCCCAGGAGCTTGTAGCTCCCACCCTTGCCTCCTTGCAGAGCTCCCTGAAGCATCATGTGAAGAAGCTGGGGGGCCTGCTAGAGGAAGAGGGGCCATGTGGAGAAGCACCGAGATGCCCCTTCCCGCAGCCAGCACTCACTGCTGGTCAGGCAAGGCAGGCTATCCTGAATCTTCTAGGGCAGCTTACCCTCCATGCTACCCGCACCTGCCAGGGTGAGCTCCGGGGAAAGCACCCGAGGAACCACCCAACTAACCAACAGAATCAGGAGAAATAGCAAACTGCCATTTTTTTTTTTTTGACTACTAAGTTTTGGGGAGGTTTGTTATACAGTGACAGAAAATGGATACAAGTACTCTTCTCCCAGAGTAAATGAAAGTGCTTAGCATAGTTGGTGGCATACAGATCTTAGATATTATTTTTATCTCCTAGATTCTCTTCTTTGTAGATACTGCACGGTGTCTCTTCATGTTCATTCCTCATAACTCAGACAGACCGTGGATGAAAGGGAAAGACACAAATACATGCCACTTTTCCTTTGGAAGTGTTTCGTGTCGTCCCCACTCCCCTTCCCAGTCCCATGTTCCAACCCCAATCCATCATTTGATTGTGGATCTAGAACACTACGGTCACTGCATAAGCAGTAATTAGTAGTAATGACATACATGGCATTTCCAAGCATAAAATCTTAGTATTTCAGTTCTTATTCTTCTCTAGATTTCTATTTCACAGTAAGTGTTCTAAATTCCTGTTACGTGTAATTCCACCTAGGTTACATGGAATGGGAGCAAAAGGGATGGCAGGTAATTTAACAGTGTCACTAATTAAAATAACAAGTAGGAACCAATGACTAGTTCTGGATGGAGACTCCACTTGAAAATATGTATTTGAGATCTTCATCAATATACACTCAACTTCTGTACTTGGGAGAATGACTACAGGGCTCTTATACTGTTGAAGTCTTTTCTACATTCTTAGCAGAGTTCTGGGCGGACATGCAATGATTTTGACTACACTGTGCTAGGATTTTATTTATCACTTATTCCCACATCCCCCCAAATGTCAGGCAAATGGAAGGCACAGAATAAATGAGTACAGAATAGAAGATTGGACTAAAGTGATAGACTCCCCAAGTTTCTTTAAAATGCAAATTTTAGGTAAGAATTGAAATCACTTTCTACCTCTCCATTCCACCCCATCCCAGTTCCTTCACCTCTCTCCTTCCCATTCTCCTGGGTTACTCTGCTCTCCTTTAGGCTTACTTCAGATATTCCTTTTACCAGAAGATACTTCTTGAAACCTTCACACCAGTTAGGGACCTTGCTTTTGTATTCCATAAGAGCCTACGTAAGTTTCTATTTCCCTCAACACCACAGCAGATAGTGCATTCCTTCAGGGCAACAATTTTTATCATTTCTCTTTGTGTCTCAGTGAAAGATAGAAATAACAGCTATTTTTTCTGAAATGTTTACTAAAGACCAAGTGCTGTAGTAAGTATTTTACATGTATTATCTCTCCCAATCCTTGCAACAGCTCTTGGAGGTAGAGGTTCCATTTTATAGATGAGGAAACTGAGGCTCAGAGAGTTTGAGTAACTTGCCAGGTCAGTAGCTAGTAAGAGGCAGAGTTAGGGGATTGACCTCAAAGACTGAGTTCTCAACCACTCTGTTCTGACACTTGTTAGGTCCTCAAGAAATGTCTGTTGACTTGATGAACACTTTTCTGAAGTTATTAAATTGAACAATCATCAATGCCTCATTCCCTTTATTTTCTTATAATATTTTTTAGGGGGAGGAGAGGTTGAAGGGTGATTAAGAGATGAAATGGAGGGATTCAGAAGTGAGAAAAAAGACTGGAGACTTAGCCCCTGAATGAAACACTAAAGTATTAAACATATTAAGCCCTAGATACACACGAACTTTACAACACTGAGACAATAAAAAAGTACGAGGCTCTTCAACATGACCATCATATTTTGGCACTGACAGTAGATGGGTCATTTTCTGGCCAAATGTCAACAATTCCACCCACTTCCATACCACCTCAATCGACTCTTTTATCCAGCACTCCCTGACAGTTTCCCCATTCTATTTCCCTGCACTCTGCTCCACTCCACTCCTCTCCTTTCCGTTTCATTCCACTCTTCTCCATTCCATCAAAGAACAAAAACCACTGAATTTATAATACCAATCCATCTGAAATGTGTGGTAATTGTGTCCTACTCATAATAAACAATCAAACCAAATGAATATAATCCCATGCCTTAGCTGCAGTCTCAAACTTTCTTATATGCTTCCAAACCATTCCACTCCTCTTCATTCCACTCCACTGCACTTCATGCCATTCCACTCCCCCCTCCATTTTTCTTCACTCCATCACACACCTTTCTTTTCCTTTCTACACAACTTTATAATGTATTAAGCATTATGTTCAGATTCGGGAGATGCAGAGTTGAATAAATGCAGTCCCCATCCTCACATTTGGACTTTTCCTGTCGTCATCTGATAACAGACCACTTCACTTCACAGCCCAGTTATACTAAGCCAATCCAAATTCATCACAGACCAGGTGCTATCTGATGAAGAAGACAACTGACACACAAAGAATTTCTTTTTTACCGAATTCCAAGCAATCGAGTTGATTTTATTTCTCTCTTATGCTCTTCTAGGTATTAAGATAGACTACTTTTCAAAATTACTTTCAAAGGACAGGCATTTTTCCTCCCAAGTAACCTTTTCATTCAAAATATCAAACTACAGCTATTTATAATTGACTGTTATAGAGTAAACCTCATGCTAAATCAAATGATGGTCTAGCAGAGATGCCTTGATTAAAGCATTAGAGTCATGGAAATCGCAATTTTAGAAGCTGCCTTTGGAAGGACCATAGCTTTTATACACTCAGCTTCCCAAGACATAGTTAAGATTTTGTCTGAGTTTCAAGGAAAAGCTGGGACATGAGTCATGACTCGATGACTGCTCGATACGTACTCGTTCTGGTGCTGCATCTGGGTGCTCATAAACATTGCAGTGGATTTCACTTTGGGAAAAGACTAAGAAGCAAACACCAAAACACACCCTGCTCTGTCTTTACCATGACCTGAGCCTGCAAATCCAACTCTGGCGTTGGGTTGTGTGAGCTCTGTAACACAGCCCTGGGTTGGCCCAAAGGCTAGTGTGCCTTAAGCATGGAATTGGGTGTCCTTGTCTCATCCCAGGAGAGCCTGGCCACCTCTGGGGGCTCTCTCTATGTTTGTTTCACAATGGTCAAATGTGAGCAAAAATGGGAAAATATTTTTGCTAAAAGGCAATTAATTCTTGAATATTCAGGCAGATAAGTTCCCATTATACTTTTAGCATATTTCTTATTTGACATACTATAGTGTAGTATAAATATCACTGTAGTATATGATACATATGATATATCGGTACAATCTGTGCTTACTTCTTTTTCTGTACTGGTATGTATGTATATAATATATGCTATATACTTAAAATATACACTTAAGTTTTTGTGTATTAGTTGTGAAAGAAGTTATATATATATACATATACGTATATGTATATATATAGTAGAATTTAGGTAGGCCTCATGACCTCTCTGGATGCTCTTTATACCACTTTCTTATTTGACATACTTAGTATATATATATATATATGTCATAATATCACAAATATATATATATGTCATAATATCACAAATATATACACATATACATATGTGTGTATATATACAAATATACACACACACACACACACACAATTTTTTTCAGATGTAAGTGAATGCTCTTAGCAAACTAGTGTTAGAATGACATTTTGGCTGAGACGCTTTCAGCCTAAACAAGAAGGTGCTCCACGAAAAAGTGTTCAATTTCAAAATAAGTGTCAAATCTCACTCACGTCCATGATTAGAAGGACTCAGGAGTTGGGAGATTTAGGGCGAGTCCTGTGCCAACTCCTGATGGCAATCTCAAGTACCAGCTCTCCTGCTCTCATTTCCTGTCTTCCCTCCCCACTTTCCAAGCCCTGACAGGTTTGGAACCATAATGATCCAACTAGGAGAGGTGGGTAAAAAGCTAGGTGGGAAGTGGGAGATTTTGGACAAGCCCCCTTTCCCTACTTCAAGCCTAAAGGGAAGGGATGATAAGAGAGGACAAGCTCACATTTAAATTGAATTTACAGTGTGGGTTACTTCCTGAAACGAATATCTTTATTCATGGGTTGAGAATGAGTGTTGAGTTTTAAAGTGGTATAAAGAGCATCCAGAGAGGTCATGAGGCTTTCCTAAATTCTCCTCAGAGGCAAGGGAAGCACCTGTTTGCAAGGACGATTTATACTAAAGGAAAAATAAATATATAAACAAAGTTCCACAAGTTATTCAATGTGGGTTATGTTTGCTTTGTGATTAACTATGAAGTGTGTCCCTACTAGCCTGGGACCAGATGCAACATTAAATTCTGCACAACGCGAAAGAAAGCAAAGCCCCAAATGGGTGTTAAGTCACACGCCTAGTGTTGGGCTTTTACCTTCTTTCCATTATATGGTTTGTTTATTAGAAGCCGGCTAAACAACTGCCAAATGAAGCAGCAGTTTTGATCCGCCTTTGCGGGTTACACTTCTGTAATTGCACTACGATGGCCCCAAACAGAGGCCTAAAACCGTGAGAGGTAAGCAGAACTGAAGGGATGGACACTTCAAACTACAACACTACGTGAGCAGACTGTACGACCGCACGGTCGCCACCCCCTGGCCGTCTGACTCCTGTCACTCTGTGGGGGCTGCTGTGGAACTGTTAGACGCCTTCACTTATTTGACCATATTCACAGATCATAGATTCCAGAATCTTCCATTGCTTTGTGACTCTTTCCACTCCCTTATGAGCATCAACGATTGTGACGTCTACGCAGGGGAATCTGCAGGGTTTCCATTCCTATATCCTGGTGCAAGGTTAAGCACAAGAGTATGGACCCTGACTTTGGTTCAGAAACATGACCAACCTGCAGGAGGGCGTTTTGACATCATAGCCAAATTATCTTTACCTTATAAAGATTTAGGGCTTTTAGGTCCATCTCAAAGAGTTTTTCATCACACAAAATGCATTTGTGCAGAGTTAGCAGCTGGGACACAGTCTCCCTAACCACACACGTGGGTAGTGGCATTTCCAGCAGAGCGAATGTTCTCAAGCAATGGGCTTTCTGAGACCCTTCCAAGTCACACTCCACACCCGCTCTCCCCTTACCTGTTCAGTGGTGCTGGGGAAGGGTTGAGTCGTCCAGGGGACCCAAGATGTCTCTGTCGTTCCAGTCATCTGCAGATGGGGGTGCTGGCTCTGTCTGCTGCTGTGGCTGTAACGTTCTGTTGTGCTCCTGGTGAAGGCCTCTGTGGTGTTCCTAAGAAGGTGTTCCGGGCTATATGGAACTGCATTAAGAGTAGTGGGGTTTTGGGGTGGAGCCGTGTTTCTAGTGCTCCTTACTGAAACTTCTGCTCCCAGGCCAGCTGAGGTAAAGAAAGGACAGTTGCTAAAATTACCTTCATGTTTTGTGGATTCCTCACATAAAAGCAATTTGACTTTAGAAAAAGAAGACATCTTTCATCACAGGCACGTGGATGAGCTTCCGTTGTATGAAACATCAAAGATCCTGGAGTGTGACGATGCTAATTGGCCCTGTTCAATCCACCCATCATTTACCCATCTATTGATATAAGGGGGTCTGGGGAGATGTGGAAACTGCTACCAGAAATCCTCAGCTCCGTGTGGAAGACAGAATTTATGAGCATTTAGAGAGTCACCAAACTGGCTTCTGGGGGTCCATGAATCTCAAAAAACTTGATGCAAGTCCTGAATATATTTCCATGTAAACCTTGTTTTCTGTGGGGAACTTTCATTCAACTTCTCAAAGGGCTCATTAAAAAAATACCAGGTTGAGAATCACAGCTAACAACTTACCGAACTTCGTCATGAAGATTGATGATTCCCAGGAAAGCAATGACTTTCTTTTACTTCAGTGTAAACTGGTTCTGTCCCTACTTGTGTGAGTACCAAATCCCGGGATGGTTATAGTTTCTAAGTGCCCTGTCTTTGGAAGGCTAGTCAATTGATTTAAAACTTAGGAGCTGGTGGGATTAATTGATAGCTTTACTTTGCAAGGCTGGATTGCCCATTCTTAAAAATGATTGGTTTGTGAATTAGGTTCACCTAGCCATCATTTTAAAATGTGCTCCCCATCTGTTGGGGATCTCGCTAACCACACCATTCTGACTCAGCAAAGACTGTCACAGCGGTCACTCCTCCAAGGCCTCAGGAGATGCCATTGCTGGTGCTGATGGTTTTTGGACCATGCATTGTGTAACAAGACCTAGAGAACAACTGCATAATATGAAGCACTAGAAAGGTCTGTAAATTATGGGCCGAGGGGATATGTTTAGATGCCTCTAACAACTCTGTTATGCGTCAGAGTTTCCTGGGATATAAAATCCTGCCCAATTAGTTGACTATAACTTTGAAAAGTTTCTGGTTTAAAAACTGGAAGAAAAAGTATTTTATTTTTCCTACTCCTTTAGTGGTTCATTCAACCGACTTTTTTTTTTCATTCATTTATTTCTTGTAGAGAGGCTGAGAGAGAGCATGGAGGAGGGGCAGAGGAAGAGGGAGAGAGAGAGAGAGAGAGAATCTCAAGCGGACTCTGCCCTGAGCACGGACCTGACCTGGGGCTGCATCTCATGACCCTGAGATCATGACCTGAGCCAAACCAAGAGTCAGATGCTTAACCGACTGTGCCACCCATCCGACTCACAGCCAACTATTTCTTAAGCAACTACTATGTGCTGGTGAAGGTCCCAGGAAGAGGCTATTAATTTCACATTTTCCCTGTTCAAGTCCACCTCACTGAGCCCTCTTTTGAATCTCATGTATTCCCATTCCAATGTCAACTGACATTTTATGTGATACTGACATATTTTATATGATAATGTATATAAAGAAGAAGAGGGATTAAGCACAAAAAGAGGATGAAAACGGAAAAAGTATTTTTAAAATTTAGTAAGAGGTAAATAAATATCAGCAGTTCTCTTAAAGGTTAATGAAATAATGACTATCAAGCATCCTTTCCCTGAAATGTGGAAAGTTGTCCAAAGTACCCTGTATGTGGGGTTGCCAGATTTAGCAAATAAAAGTACATGATGCCCAGTTAAATTGGAGTTTCAGATAAAGAACTCTTAATTTAGAATATTTAGCATATCTCAAATATACAATATTGCAAAGGTTATATTACAGATGCTATTGGGAATACACTTATACTAAAAGTTTGTTATTCATCTGAAATTCCAGTGTAATCGAATGTTCTGTATTATATCTGACAACCCTACCTGTACATCTACTAGACCCAGACTTGGATAGAGTTTTGGACATTCCTGTTAGTTTCTGTTTGTTTTTTTTCCTTCTGAACCCTGCGCCACTACCACTGCCACTGTGTCCACGTCACCACTCTGAACATAGACCAGACTTACTTATCCCTGGGATTTCTACGTGACAAACCCACTTGTTCTAGTAGCAATAGTCCTTTATAATAAACTCTAAAAAGCAGTCAGTTAGATGCTAGAATGTTCCTTCAAGTGGACATTTGTCTGTTGTTGAGATGTAAAAATTTCTGTATGTGGTGATTAGTATTTTGGTTATTTTGGGCTTTGGCCAATGCTGATCCTCTGAGTTGACTACCACCTATGACAATTGTAGCTCTCAGACCCTCAAAAAAAATTTAATGGTGGGGTTAGAACAAAAACAAGCTTCCAAATACGAAGCATGCAATTATGTGTCATAGCATGTCAACCTATGCTGATTCCTCTTCACTGAGGAGTTGTTGGTAAGTTCTTATCCTAGGAACTTTTTCTATTAGTCAACTTGCATGATTAATCATATATATATATATATATATATATATATATATATATTTCAAAATTTTTTATTTTTTATTTATTTATGATGGTCACAGAGAGAGAGAGAGAGAGAGGCAGAGACATAGGCAGAGGGAGAAGCAGGCTCCATGCACTGGGAGCCCGACGTGGGATTCGATCCCGGGTCTCCAGGATCGCGCCCTGGGCCAAAGGCAGGCACCAAACCGCTGTGCCACCCAGGGATCCCTAATCAAATATATTAATTAAATACAGGACTGTCTCAAAATTAGATAAATGATGAAAACACTCACTCTTGAGATTTATTCTGTGAATAACATAGCTTATTACCATTTCATGTTGCTTTGGAACATCTTATGGAAAAAAATTTCCAACTTCTGTAATTGTCTTTAATTAGACTTCTAAATGTATTTTTAAAACATTCCAAATGAAACAAGTCCATTTTCCATTTTAGGCCACTATCTTTTTTCCAAAGAAAACCTACAGAATATCCAAGGCCAGCACCCTTTCATTTGATGACTGTGTTTTTAACTTGTGCTATTTAAGAAGCAGGAAAGAAACTTTAGTCTTAACATTCAATTTCCAAATTTCCTGCGTTTTAAGGCAAACTCTGGTAGGCATCAAAATTTCCTTTGGAGCTTTTTAGAATATTGAAGGCTAGGCCCCTTTTACTAGGAGATTTGGTGTGGGACCCAGCACCTGCATGCCTAACAAGTTTCTCAGTGATTGTAATATATATCTAACCGTAAGTTTTTATCCATATACACAATGTGAGCAAAACTGATATCAGCCTTTATGTGGGTATTGAAGGAATTTAAGGTAAATGGGAGGAGAGAAAATCCATTACAGAAATATGTAAGGCGATCAAAATATGTTAATCTTTCTATCTCCTAAACTCTGTTGAAATGGGTTCTATGAAATTATATTAAAAATAGTAGATCTAATAAATAAATAAATAAATAAATAAAAAATAAAAATAGTAGATCTTTGGATGTGTTGGCATCTAGAAATTCTTCTGATGTTCTTTAAAAAGGTATATACATTTTACAGTTCATGATAGAGCAAGATGTGTTTTGAAAAATGCAAGGAAAAGTTCTTACACAATGGAACAATATGTTGAAGCTATTTTTAAAAAGTTTTATTGTACCATTGCTACCACATTGTTTCCACATTATACATAATTCCTTTTAGAACACAATTCAAGATAAGGCCCACCATGCTGGGTCCAATTTAAACGATTTTAGCACGTAAGTTGTAAACAGCTCATCTGTAAGATGGTTTGCAATGACTGTACCATATCAGGACCATATTTTGAATATGTGTTTTTAAAGAACAACATGTATTTTAGTTTATTAGCTAGTCTATTAATTAGCTCAGATATGATCAATAATGGAAATGTGATTTTTATGTAATGATAAAAATACACAATTTCTTAGTTCCCCTCCCCTACATGATACAAATAACTTTCAAGCATGATGAAAACAGAATAATTTGAACAGAACTCATTTTGGAGACAGAAAATTTCAACTATATTGGGACTTGCTTTTCTGTAGGAAGATGCCAAATATAATATGCCTTTTAAAAGCGAGGAAATAATGTAGAAAAGATATAACAAATGAAATAGAAGATACTTTAGAAAAAGGATGATTTATATATACATATAATACATTAACTATATTAAACAAGATTGGGCTGGAATAAACATACAGTGAAAGGGATCTGAATTATTATAGTCTAAATAATTTCTAGAAATGGTAAGAGGAATAACACTTCAGAAAATGTAATCAATAAAATAAAGGTATGTACATAAAAAAGGCATACCTAAAATTTGAGAAAGTGAACGAGGAGGTGAAAAGTTTGTGAAAAGATGGAGAATTTGCAAACAGCGGGACACATAACCAAGAAATCAGAAGTCATTAGAATTTCAGAGGTCAAAAGCTTTTTTACAGACTTAAAAAAGATCCAAGATTAGAAATAAAGTAAAATTAACAAATGGAAGTTAACAAGGGATAGGAAAACATCAAAGCAGAGCGCAGTAAAAAAATTTAAGTGAGAAAAATAAATGAAAAACTCATGAAAGCAATACTTTTTAATTTTTTAATTTTTTTTTAATTTTTATTTTTTTTTATTTATGACAGTCACAGAGAGAGAGAGAGAGAGAGAGAGGCAGAGACACAGGCAGAGGGAGAAGCAGGCTCCATGCACCCGGAGCCTGAGGTGGGATTCGATCCCGAGTCTCCAGGATCGTGCCCTGGGCCAAAGACAGGCGCCAAACCACTGCGCCACCCAGGGATCCCGAAAGCAATACTTTTTAAATGCCTAATGATTACTCAACTATTATACTATAAGTTGCATTAGGAAGATGTGCCTGGTTTATCCCAATGTCCCATGTTTTCTTTTGGGACACGTATGTGTATTAGATAGTGGGTAGAAGGAAACCAGGCTGGGTGGAGGAAAAAGAATGGCTTTTAAATTCATCCCTACCAGGCTGTAGGAGAGGGATGCTGAGGCAGGTCAGGAAAAGGGGGATGGAGAGTGGGTGAATAACTCTGGGTGCCCACAGCTGACTTGTCCATTAGGCACAATAGACACAGCACCTAGGGCTCATCATATTATAGGGCCTACAAGATCATTTAATTTCTTTGAAAATTAAAAAAAAAAAACCAAAAAACTTTCAGAGTCCAAGAAAACGTTAATGATTTTTTCACACAATAGGAAAAAAATGAGGATTTGGAGGGCTCTGAAAATCTAATTAATTAATTAATTAAAATTTTAATGGAAGAAGGGGCCCACAGACACTTAAGTGCCCAGGGCCCATGAAGGTCACAGGTAGCTATGGGTGTGCCCTGATAAATTCATAGACATGTGACAGGCTGAAAATGGTTGGGGGGCTCTGGATGCTATGTGAGATATTTTTCAATGATCACATGAGTCATATATCAGTAATCAATGATCATATGATTTCCAATGAATACATAAATCAGTGGTCAATAGCGAGGCCCCTTTAAAACCAGAGAGAAAACAAACCCTAAAATGGCTCTGACAGCCAGTTTGGTCAAAATAGGTCTGAATGTACAAAAGACACTTGTTTGGTTTGTCCCCTTAAGCTCTCTGTGTTTACAAGCATTCCTACCATCACGAAACAGCTTCTATTAAATCCCTGTCTCCCAAGAGTATATAGGATTGCCTACCTATTACAGTGCTTAATACATTATATTTCCTCACCCACATTTCTATAATTAGACAATTATTTTAATCGCAGTTATAGCAAGTCTGGCAGCAATATGGCTTACTTCAGCAGCGAAATCTCTTTAAGTGATTTCACTCGCTCAGTCATGGTAGGGATATCTGAAAATATGTCTGAAAAAATTTTCCTGCCCTTATAGGTGAATATAAGATTTGAATGAGTGAATCTATAGCAGATGCTAAATAAGTGTTGATGGGTTAGCTGACATATTACGCACAGTGTTGTTCTCCAGACACTATGAAACATCAGAGTGAAAGTAACTATTCATTTTTAAAAAAAGATTTATTTATTTACTTAAGAGAGAGGAGAGCACATGACGAAGCAGGGGGAAGGGCAGAGGGAGAGGAAGACAAGCAGACTCCCTGCCCAGCAGGGAGCCCTGAGAACTCAGGCCTGGCTCCCAGGGCCCTGCGATCACGACCTGAGCCGAAAGCAAGAGTCTGATGTTTAACCAACGGAGCCACCCAGGTGCCCGGAAAGCAACTATTTTAGATAGCCATCCAACTGTTTTAAGTAGGGAGACTCTCATCTTTCGGAAAAAGTATCCAAGTGATGGCTGGAATTTTGCACCCTTCATCTGGAAGATCTAGAATTACCACAATTAGGGAGTTTGTCAACGAGAGATTTGGGCTTCAGACTGCATTTTTATTCCTAAAGTAATAATCTTTTTTAAAAAAGTTAAATGTGTGAGTCTATAAAATTGCAGTATTGGGGCACCTGGGGGGCTCAGCAGGTTGAGCATCTGCCTTCAGCCCAGGGCGTGATCCTGGGATCCTGGGATCAAGTTCCGCATCGGGTTCCCTGCAGGGAGTCTGCTTCTCCTGTGTCTCTGCCTCTCTTTCGGTGTCTCTCATGAATAAATAAATAAAATCTTAAAATAAAATAAAATAAAATTGCAATATTATTGAACAGACCAGAATTTGGTTTTTCCTGATTCTTCTTGCATTATTGATATCTGCTTTGTGTTATTTTGTAGAACTAGACCCCAACATTATATACAACAGATTTCTAAAAATTATACACTTAATACAGTGACTACAAGGATGTTGTGTACATTGTAACACTGATACGAATGAAGAAAAATTGAGAAAGTCCGTCAGTCACTTTTTTGTTTTATTGATACATCGCTAAAGGTGTAATTGTTTCGAAGGAGCTGGATATCTGGCACTTGATTGACAAAAGAATATAAGGAGAGAATGAATTTTTTCACTTTTTAGCCAGTTATGTTGGCATTTGGAGACAATGTTTTTATTATTACTCTTCTGACTCAGAATGATAACTATAAAGGTCTAATTTTATAAATTGATTATAAAAGGTTGATTTTTTTTCTTTTAAAGATTTTATTTATTTATTTGAGATAAAGAGCAAGAGAGAGAGAGAGAGCGGAGGGTGGGGGCGGCTAGAGGGAGAGGGAGAAGCAGGCTTCCCGCTGAGCAGGGAGCCCAACAATTTGGGGCAAAGGTTGATTACTCTTTTAAAGAGTCTGTCTAGGAGGTCCGCCCTTGTTTTGCCCGAAATGAAGGCATGCAGTGTACTCTTTAATGGTAAATTTTGAATTCAGAAAGAAATCTCAGTCCTATCTTTTAAAAATTTTGGCTGTCTGTAATGTACAGGTGACCCTGGTTCTACACAATCTCTCTATTCTATTTATCCTATGAAATGGTTGTTTCAAATAAATATAAGCTAGATGGAAAAAAAATAAGCCCATTTTACATTCCTCTCCTAATGAAAATCACTGTAGTGATTATTTGAGAAACCATAACTCTTATATAGATCCTCCTCTCAAAAAACACACTAATTTTTGCACTGGATTTTAATCCACTTTGGAATTGAGGTTCCTCCTCAATTCACCCTGTAATAGAGGGACTTAGAATAAAGGAGGGGAAAAAGAAGAAAAAAAATGTGGCTTCCTGAGAATGGAGGAGAGCTAAATTATGACGGAATCCAGTGGACACTCAAAGGATTGTGTAAAAAAATACGCAAATTTGAAATGATCTTTGAAAAAAATTTTTAACCCAATTGCTTACGGTGACATACTGGCAAGAACATATATTAGAGAAAAGGGTACTTTTTAAAATTTGCACTCTATTGTAATTACATACATATCTGGCTTCTCTGATACCATAAAGAGCAAGACATGATTAGTGATTCTCAACCTTGGCTGCACATTAGAATCATCTTGGAAGCATTCAAAAAATGTCTACTTTAATTGGCTTGGAGGATGAAGCCTGGGCATCAGTATTATTTCAAAGCTCCTGCTGTGATTCTTGTGTGATGCTTGGGTTGAGAATCATTGGTGTTGGTCCCATAGAGCACAAGCTCTGGCACATATTAGGTGTTAGAGAAACATTAGTTAGGTACTTGAATGATGTCATGAATGTTTCTTTTCCGAAGCCAATAGTTCAGATTTTGACCTTCAGAGATGTGCTTTTACTGAAGAATTTAATTTAAAAAATTCATATCCTATGAATGAACAATATACATAATTGTGTTACCAGATTATCATATTTAGTTATCCGCTCTCTAAAAAAGGACATTTGGAGTCATTCATGGGAAACATCTGAATGCCATTTAATTTTTAACAATGGATTCTCTAGCACATCAGTGAGCTTTCATGCTACGGGTCAACTAATATCATTCTGTATCTCTAATCAGTGGTAAGTTTGAGACAGATCAGAAAAATATCCGTTAGCTTATAATTGTGTTAAGACAAACTATGTATTATACATGTGTATTCAAATATTAGATCTTTTGGTACCACAATTGTGCAAATTTTCATTCTGCTTTTTTTCTAGAAATCCATTTTTCTTCCAGCCCACATTGTTGGGCATGTTTTGGATACAGCATGTTCAGAGGTACTATTTCATCCACCCACTTTTGAAGTAAAGTCCATCATTGGACCTGTTCTGCATGAAGGTCAAAGGAAATCATTTTTCCTTTTATTATCTTCTATCTTGAATAACTCTCTGTTGATCCATATCTATTTTTTTAAAGTTCCAGTGAAAGAATATTCTGCTAAATAGGGTTTTATTGGGGGCTGGGGAAGAATCTAACTTCTTGTGTTGGATGGTACAATAGGAATATTTATTTATAATGGTCCTGTGTTTTTTTGGGACAGGCCTTGCTCGATGAACTACAGGAAAATAAATGTTCAAATTGGCATTATATGCTGTATGTTCTCTGATCAAGTTGAATTTTCTTTCTTTTTTTAGATTTTATTTATTTATTGATGAGAGACAAAGAGGCAGAGACACAGGCAGAGGGAGAAGCTCCCCAGAGGGAGCCTGATGGGGGATTTGATCCCAGGACCCTGGGATCATGACCTGAGCCAAAGGCAGATGCTCAGCCATGGAGCCACCCAGGTGCCCCAAAGTTGAATTTTCTAATCAACTTTTATAATTTTTATCTTACTTTCATAGTCAGAAGTTTTATAAGCTCAGAAGTGTAACATTCAATTTCTTTTGTAGAAGAGTCTACTGTACTTAACCAGCATCTAATTAAATACTTATTGAATTTATGAAATAAGTGAATGACAGAAAACTGTCCAAGGATCAGCATAGTGAAAAGACTCATATAAGCCTCAACACTGAACACCTAATAAAAGGATTTAAAAGTACAGTGAAGGGCAGCCCCTGTGGCTCAGCGGTTCAGCGCCTGCCTTTGGTCCAGGGCGTGACCCTGGAGTCCCAGGATTGAGTCCTGCGTTGGGCTCCCTGCATGGAGCCTGCTTTTCCCTCTGCCTGGTCTTTGCCTCTCTCTGTGTGTCTCTCATGAATAAATAAATAAAATCTTAAAATGAAAATAAAAAAAGTACAGTGAATGGTGATCCCCAAACAAGGTTATAGATCAAAATTATCCGGGGAAGTTTTTTAAAAAATCAGCTATTCGCCCAAATTTCTTGAAACTGAATCTTGAAGGTGGTAGGAGAGAAGAAATGATGGCAACGATTTCCTTCCCTCCCCCTAGGTGATTCTCATGTAGTTAATTGGGCAAATGTCTGTGGCTAAGCATTTGGAAAACACTATATAATGGAATGTACACTGGATAAGGAATTAAGACATCTGGGTTCTAATCAGACCTCTGCCACCAATAAATCTGGGATAAAATTTCAGTGTCCTTAATGATGGGCATCATTTCTAGATAACATCTCCAGTGATTTGTAAGGCCCATTTCTAACAATGATTCTATAAGTTTTATCTTTCATGATCTCCTAATGCAAATCTCTACTACAGGAATAAATAAACAATAAAATGATTAAGTAAAATAGAGAATGAAGTTATACCCATAAATAAAATCCCCAGCACAACTGTGTGCTACACCAGGAATTTCTGCATATATATACAAGTTTTTACCTGTCATCTAGAGTATATCCATCAAAGGTCAACAAATTAGAAAACCCTGTGGCTACGCATTGGTTCTTACCATTTCAAAAGTATGTGACCTCTTGCACCTCTAAATATTAGTACAAGAGATGTGCAAAGGCGCAATGTATTTTCCCATCTTTCCAGTCTTCTCAAACACCATTCTGATGCTCTACTAGTTCCTCCTAATCAGAGAATAGAAGTTTCTACACCAGCAAATAGAAGTTTCTACATTAGCAAAATGAATAATTTCCTCATCATTGGCTTTAGTCCTTATGCTGTGCTTAGGCCTATTTGTATTGCTACATCCAATGGTACTTCACCAAAGTGCCTACAGGGAGTGCCTACAGGGTGGCACAAAAGAGAAACCCAAGAAATATTCGTTTAATTAATAAAAGAAGGAAAGAAAAGAAGGAAAAGCAAGAGGTAAAAAGGAAAGATGTTGGTCTTATTCAATGAGGATAATGAAGTTTTAGACATCAGTAGGAGCCACATGATCCATTTCCAATAGCTTATGAGTCAGTCTTCCAGAGGCATTGTGTTGAGGTAAGCAGACATCTCTTTAATGTGAAACCAACCAACCAACCAACCAACCAACCAACCAACCAACATAACACTGAGCAGAACATTCAGAATCATTTCTAAAAAGGACAGCTCACCTTTTTTTAAGCAGAGGCTCCCATTGACCGGTTTTCCCTGCTGGTTGATCTCTATTTTCATCCAGCTATGGAGGTATTTCCTGTCCTTCTTGACCACTACCTTGGAGCCTTGTTTCTTGAGAAAGAGAGAGGTATTTTCCACCTCAAGGAACCCTTCTTGCTCATGGCAAGTCCATCGGGGGGCCTGGGAGCAGTGGGTAGAGAGAGCTGATAGGGAAGGGCCTCGAGAAGAATTGGAGATGCCCAGGCACAGAGCCGATTTAACATGAAGCAGTTTTCCATCCTCAGTCCACATCCACTGCTGGTTCTGGTTGGTCCCATCGCACAAACCCACGACCACTCTCTTATTTTTGGAAAGGCACTCTTGTTTATGGACATGGACAATCTGAAACCCCTCTGGAAGAGGAGATACTCATAAGGCACTATGTAGCAAATTATAAGGGCCATCAGAAAACAAAACAAAACAAAATAAAACAAACCAACCCACCCACAAATCAGCCAAGTCACAACCCAAGGCTTATTATCTTTTGCTATTGATATCATTTCAAATGAATATTTTCATTTTCAACACATGTTATTTAAAATCCCAAGGCTGACAATGCAAAATGTCATACTTTGCTTCCTTTCTTTTACTTTCACATGGCTCAGGCAAGAAAACACACTCCCATTGAAATAATGAAAGAAAGCTTGGAAGAGACACAGAACCATCCAAAGAACATGGTGTGATATTTGAGCCCAATTAGTTAAATAGGCTGAAGTTATGAAGAGCCCTGTTCCCTTTCTAACCATGTTAACTCTTTCCATCTCATCACCATCCCCTGCTCTACAAAAATACCCCTTTTCCCAATTCTTGACTTACCACTAAAGTGCTACTTACTTTGATATGCATAGTTTAAATACATGTTTAAAAATTGGATGTGTTTATTCAAAAACAAAACAAAAATAAAACAATTTTTCCCACCTTTCCCTTAAACCTTCTTAGCTAATAGCAACCAATGAAAGTATTGATGATCACAAACACCATTTCTTACAGTCCTGGAGAGAGGGAGCATTTCTCTATACTGTGACAATATCTACAAAGTCCCCACAGTAAATAATAAAATATCAGAATGTCTCGACACACACACAAATTAAACATCCAACTGGTAAACAGCAGTATTAACAAGTGAAATATTCAGGCTCAGAAACCATTTTCTGAACTTTTACTTAATTAGCTCAGCTCTCTCATGAAAACATTCAGACCTTCCTTCCAAATAACTTCCAAATAAGACACATCACGGATCTTCACCCCCTTTAGTTATATCTCCTTAGACTTTCCTTCTTTAACATACACACAGAACCCGCCCCCCCAAATCTATAACCTGATAAGGAAAAAACATGGAGGATGCCCCAGAGTGTTACATAATAATCAAAATTTCTCCTCAAGGTGCTTCCCTCCCATTTTAGGAGCTGCCCAAGGCATTTGGGGGACGTGAGGAGGCCATTTGTTTTCTTTTAGAGAGAAATCTCAACCGTGTGGACATAGCCAGCTCCCTTTATTTCCCTTCCTCATCGTCTTTGGTTAAACTGCCATGGAGACCTGGCTCCTTTTCCGCCCTATTTCAGACACTTTTCAAAGAACAGAGACTCCTCTGGCGGCTGTTGGAGAGACACCACCAGAGAGACGCAAGCCCACTCACCTGAATTCCCGAAGATCAAGCAGGTAAGAATCGCCATGTAAAATTCAGCCTCCATTTTCCACTTAACCACTGTTCATGCTTTGCTTGGGGGGGAAAAAAAATCTCCCAGATAAGAGAAGCAAAGACTAGGAAGGAAATGTGCCTTCATGGTGGGGGAAAAAGTCAGTGACGAGCACTTCCTCCTATTGAATTGTTTGGGGAAGTTTTACACCAGTGTCCTTTTGTCTGTTTCCTTAGAAAGAAGGGATTATGATTACCTCTCCTTTTTTTATGTAGAAAAAGACTTCTGGCCTCCAGGAGTTAGAATAAAACTTGTAAGGTTTCTCCTGCATCCCTTTGGCGCATGACTACTTCTTAACCTCAAGAGGGAAGAAAGGAATTGTAATCTCAGATAATTGAATGTTCCTAAAACATGACATCTCTTCAGGTGATGTTGATTCTGCTGAATAAACACAAGCCATGTGATTTATGAGGGCCTGTGACAAGTGGTAGAAAGACATAAACATGTACCGTTTGTATAATGATATGCTGGGAGTCTATTGAGGGAAACCACATAATGATGACACTTCTAGATCATTATCCCTCAATGATGACAATATTACATGTTAGATAGTTATCTCCACTGGGGAGAGGCAGAGACTAAAATTAAACCCATCTCATTACCTACTCCAGGCTTCCCCCAAAAGATAACAGCTCCTTTCCAATAGGAAAAAAAAAAGTAGATGCTTTACTCAATACTTAGTAGTAAGAGTAGTTTATTGGCAGTAGGAAACAAAGTCAACATAGCTGCATTAAAAATTCATATTTGAGCAGAACATTTAGTGTTTGCTGAGTGCATTTTTTTTTTTTTTGAACTTTGTCTCTTGAGGATTAACCTTTCAGAAATTTAGGAATATCCATGGCAGCATCCTTTGAAGAACTTTTGCAAATGGGACCGGTTACTTCATTCCCAAAGGCATCTGCCTTTTTTTGGGGGGGGGGGGGGGGAGAAGAGAGATTCTAGGTAGATAGAATATTCAAAAATTCCTTCTCAGTAAAAGAGAGACAAATATTTAAAATTTGTGATACATCACCGTTGTTACAAATTTGTTTTTTTTTTCCCCTTTTGAAGTAAAATGACTCACAATGTAGAAATACAGTGGCTGGAGTTCTGGAGCCGAAACCACCTCTATGCGCAATAATAGAGAGTAAATACATATACACCCAGTGACAATCATTGTGCTCTGTAATTGATTGACAGGAGGTACTGATAAATACACATTGAATAGGTAATATTATCAGGACACATTTCCATATAAAATAGTACTGATTTTGATTTTTTTTTTTCCAAAAACAAAGACTTATTGGTTAAAAATCCATCAATGCCTTGCGAACTTAACGCAAGATTCTGGTTAACTGAGAAAGGTAATAGCACTTAAAACAGGAACAGTTTAACAGCTGACAGTCCATTCACAAGACAGATTTTGCAAACATTAAAGCATCTAAACACACAATAATAATGTCTTCAGCAGCTTTTCCAGTTGTCATTTGATGACATATGTCACCGGGTATTTCATGACATACATTCTGTGTGGCAGATAGTCAATACAGACAAAACAAAACAAAAATCCTCCTTAGCTGTGTGAGAAATCTATCATACCTCCATCAGCATAGGACCTTCACAATAATTTAGGGGATGCTTACAAATGCATTCCTATACACAGGGGGCTGGCAATCTGTAAGACGTGGCCGTCTTCCACACGGTCCATGCCACGGCTTAGCTTCGGGACTCCTCTTTCCTTCCATTGCAGGAAGCTCTTTCCAGAAGAGCCTCACGTGGGTAATTGGTTAACCACCCTCAGAACTTGAGGGTCTGGTAAATCTTCAGAGAATCACTGGACAGTCTCTGCTGAAAGTCTGCTCTCATACAGGCACAGAGCGTGATGCACAAATTCATACTGCTCACTAGTTTGGACCATTCCACCCCTACAAGGAAGAGATAATACAGTAACTTCTTACTGTGAACGTGCTGCAGTCTTAAGTAACAGAGACCACATCCAGGCTAGAGTGTTATTATGCCCGGGACCCGGAACAGTCGACCTGGTGATTCTTTTGTTTTATGCCTCTTACCTGTGTCCAAATGACCCAATGAGTGGGCTTAGTGGGCTGCTGTAGATAAAGGGGATTAACACAGGGCCCAGTAATCACTGGACACTTGATGAATTTTACCTACATATGATTACGGGGGAGGCAGTACTGCCTATTGGTTAAATACTTAGGCTTTGGAACCACCCATGCTGAGTGGAAATCCCTCTCATACTAACTCTTGGCTGTGGGATCATGGGCAAGTTCCTTAAAAACTTTTCTGGTTCAGTTTCCTCCTCTGTTAAAGTGGGATCATGACAGTACCCATTGTGCAGGGAGCTGCAGTGTTAGTACCACCTCTCAGGTGCCTTATCATTCATCTCATGGTAAAAAGTTTATGCACTTGGATTAAAATTGAAGTAGGTTCACCGAACAAAACTCAACCGTGAAGTGTTGCTCTTTGCACAAATGCACTATCCTGGACTGGTCTACTGAGCATGAGCTGGGGAAACCACCTGAGTCTGTGGGTGTGGTATGGTGGGTGTCTAAACATGGTAGTGGGTGGGCCCTTAAATGATTGGGGGAAAAGGGAATTGGCTCTTGCTCCTTCCTCCCTTTGTGGTCATCATCACCATCACTAGTGACTCAGTGGTACCTTTTGTTACTGGATTAGTGGAAGACTGCTTCTTGTTATACGTGTATGGATAGGGTAGCTGTGTCACAGTTTGCTCTTTATAATAATAGGTCCTTTACTTGGCAGAGCTCCGGAGAGCGGTCTCAATGTCACTTATTCCTGCACACTGAATCACTGCCTTGCTGTCAGAAGCCTGTACAACTGTGCGATGAGACACCTCATTTTGAGATTAGGTTTTAGCCAGGTCTCCCTAGAGGTTGTTGTTAACCATTCCCAGTGATTATTTCTAGACCATGCAAGCGCTGCAACTTAAAAATAGGACAGATTGCTTCACTGCGACATGATTTCAGGTTAATGGTAATAACTAGGACTGAGCTTGCAGCTCTGTTTACTTGCCGACCTCTATAAACATAAGCTAACAAGATATGAAGCTATTAAGCCTTCATTCTTCTAAACTAAGCAGAGATGTTACATTAGTAAAATTTCATCCTCCTAAATCAGACTAAGATTGATGTGATGCCAAAATGGTGTATTTGGCAAGAAATAAAAGGTAAATTTTGGAGACGGCAACTTAACGGCCAAAGAATTCATTAGTCTTTCCTCCAAAAACTATACATTCTTTGTCGTATTGAAGGCAACTTTCCGGCTAATGGGTCCTTGGTCATACGTTGACAACACAAATGGCAAAGTGAGGATGTGGCAATTCTCCTTCTTAGCTATATGGTAGCATCTGGGCACACCTGAAACCATAACTGGTGTCCAAAAGAGGGCAACTGGGAATCTTAAGAGATCCACCCACGGTAAATACTAGGGCAGCTCAACGTTGCTGAGAGAGGTATTTCCCTTTACCTGACCTTGCATAGCTCAGAGAACCATTAGGTTTCCCCCTTGAACTGCCAGGGATACATGGAGCCTTATATGTGCTCCATCTCCTGGGCTGGTCTCTGAACTTCCTCACCATTTACTTCTCTTGGAGGTAAACTCTTCCATTTTATTTATTTATTTATTTATTTATTTATTTATTTATTTGGGGGATCTTTTCTGGTGAGCTTTGGTATTTATGTGTCCAAGTGGTGAATGAACAAAGCCACAGTCCAACTTTTCATACCCATGCTACCCCAGCTGGGTCAGTGGTATACTCTCTTGGCTGGTATATCTTCTCTGACATTCTGTTAACTCCCTCAAGGCTGTTTCAGCCAGCAAAGATGGGGACGATGGGGAAACAAACTGATTAGCTGTAGAGGCTAGCAAAATTCTTGTAGGTCTGTAGGCTTAGGGAAGGTGTATGAGAAATCACATTATTTTCCACCTAATTTGGAAAGAAGAGGCATCAGAAGGATCCTCAGAGATCACTTATGCCAATTGCTGGCACAATGTAGCCTTTCCAGAAGGGAGCAGTCTACATAGCAGATGGCCAGCTAGTTTCTGTTGCGATGCTCTGTGGGGAGGCGAGGTACCATAAGAAGCAGCCTTTCCCAAAGCTGCAGGAAAGCTTCTGAGGAGATCAAAATGAATCTACTCCTTTCTAAATTTCACCCCATTGGTTGAACTGAAATAACCGCCTCCCCCTCCCCCCCCCAAAAAAAAACGTCTAAAGGCTTCTCTTCTAGTCACACAATAGCTCTCTAAATGCTGGAAAACAACCATCAAAGTCCTATAATCTTTTCTTCTCTAGACTAAACATCCTGTGGTCCTCCATATTTCTATAAAGCTTGGTTTCCCGGTCACTCACCAATCTAGTCTCCCTCTTCTATTTTATCAAAGATGACCTTCTTGGAGTGTTGTGTCTACTCCCGACAAGGTCTAGTCAGTGGGAATATTTTCTCCTTTAAGCTGCATGTTTTAGGCCAACGGGTTTGCATCTGTAGGTATGTCAGATGATAAGATATCATGGTGCCCGCCCGGAGCCCAGTGCCCAGCAAGCATTTTAGGATATTGAGTGAGGGTTTGGGCTGATGAAAATGTCTGCAGGATTGATTAATTGATTGACTGATTGATTTTTGGAGTGTGACAATGACAGTTCACTCTCATCCGGTACTTAACCTATTAAATTTTGGAAACTAAATGCAGGACTCTCTATTCATTCTTATGAATTTCAACTTAGTTTCAGCACAAAGTTCTTTTTTTTCTTCTTCTTCAAGATTTGATTTACTTATTTGACAGAGAGAGAGAGAGAGAGCACAAGCAGGGGGAGCGACACGTAGAGCGAGAGGGAGAAGCAGGCTCCCTGCTGAGCTGAAAGCCTGAGCTCCATCCCAAGACCCTGGGATCATGACTTGAGCCGAGGGCAGACACTCAACTGACTGAGCCACCCAGGGGCCCCTGTTACCACGACTTCTATCATGTCAGTATATTAACTTTTTATTTCTCACTCCCAGTGTCTTCCAGATATTTAACAAGCATGCCTTACTTTCTTTTTGGCTGTCATTTATAATGGAGCAGAAAAAGACAGGGCCAAGGTGAAGTCTTTATTGTAAGTAATTTGATATCATGTTATATACTGTCTACCCCCTTCCAAAACTGTTTCCAACTAGGATGTAGATCCTTTAAGGGTAGGCATGATGTCACAGCTTCTCATATATGCAATAGAGAAAAGCACCTACTAGTCCTAAGTAAATACAAGTCATGTAGATTACCCGGGCCATGCTATTTTCACATGATATGAAAGCAGATAAACTCTGGGCTACAAGAAGGCAAACGGCATTACAGGATGCATTCACTGGAGTCTGGTTCAAATTCAGGACGTCGTCATAATCATCTCTGAAAATATTTAATAAATGTCTAATTCCATATATTGGTATATCTGTTGGTCTTCGTAAGAACTTAAAATTTAGGATCTCCATGCAGTTTACACAGTCTTTTTATAGCCTGGACATAGTAAAAGTATACTCAAGAAGCTAATAAAATGCCTGTAGGCAAAATTCAGTTATAGAATAAATGAATAATACTGGATTATACGGAACCCTCAGGAAACCCTTGTAATAATTCATCCTTCAGGAGAGCTCTGCCTTGGTCCCTAGGTACCCTTCAGGTCAGACCAGACTCCACGGACTTGCTGAAGTCCAGATCCCTATCACTGATGTAAAGTTGGTAACACAAGCTGGTCTTTGAAGGTAAGAGACAGGATGTTCTTTTTATTACTTTAGAAACCATCAACCAGGGGCTCCTGGGGGGCTCAGTCAGTTAAGTGTCTGCTTTCAGTTCAGGTCATGGCCCCAGGGTCCCGGGATGGAGCCCCATGTTGGGCTCTCTGCTCAATGGAGAGTCTGCTTCTCTCTCTCCCTCTGCCTGCCATTCCTCCTGCTTGTGTTCTCTCTCTCTCTCTGTTAAATAAATAAATAGAATCTTAAAGAAATAAAAAAAATAAAAACCATCATCCAACTCCTTTTTAAAGAATAGGCACTAAGATAATCTTTGACTGCCAGTAGATCATAGTTTAAATTCAACTAAGGCTGATTTTAAAAGATTTGTATGCTGATCAAGATGATGCTTCAGTGGAGAAGGCCTATGGGGTCCAACATAGATGGGCCACCATTACTCAATGCATTGCCTCTCTCGGAGAATCCCCTTTAGGTACAAAGCTGTTTCCCAGAGTTCCAGACTTCCCAGATCAAAAAGAAACAAGATATACTTATTCCATACCTACTGCCCAACAGGAATTAGTTTATCAAAAAAGAGTGAGGGGACAAAAGTACAGGGCAAGGGGACCCAGTTAGTTTTAAGAGTGATTGTGGTTCTGAAAGGTTGGGGATGCCAAGGTTCAGGTTCATCACCAGTAGGGACCAAACTGGGTTAAGGGAGAAAAAGACACCATACACTGCTGTCAAGACGAATCCCTTCTCCAACGCTTACTAGCTGCTTTATCTGACTACACAATCTATGCAGTACAGTTTTCTCACCTGCAAAATGGTGAGATAGTAATATAACAGTGCCTACCTCAGAGCACTGCTATGAGAAAGAAATGGGACCATCCATGTAGAATGCTTAGTACAGAGCAGAGCACATACGATACCATAAAGCTGGCCACCGTTACTGTTCTTGTTGCACATGCACTATCTGGTTGAACAGGACTGCTGGGGGAGGGGGTCTCCGGGACAGGGGCCCTGAAGGCCTTGGAGAATTAAGTACACACCCGGAAGAGGACACAATATTGCCCTGGTGGGGCAAGCCTAGGTGGAAAGATCCAAGTACGTTTTTAAATATTAGCCAGCCTACGAGTCGGTTACAGGAGAGGCATGTGATGTCATGGAAAAAAGTGGGCTTGGTATCTGACAGATTCAGGTTTGAATCCTTGCTTTTGAACCTACTCCCTACATGAGTGTGGACACATCATTTAATTCTTCCCAGCTGGGGTTTCCTCACTTATAAAATGACACTAATGACAAACCTCGCCATTGTGAGGATTAAATGAGTCAGACCCTATCAATGTCTAGACAAAAGGCTCTTCACAGAATTTTTTTTCTTTTTTTAAAGATTTTATTTATTTATTATTTATGAGAGAGAGAGAGAGAGAGGCAGAGACACAGGCAGAGGGAAAAGCAGGCTCCATGCAGGGAGCCTGATGTAGGACTGAATCCTGGGTCTCCAGGATCACACCTTGGGCTGAAGGCGGCACTAAACTTCTGAACCACCTGGGCTGCCCCAGAATTCTTAAAAGTCCACGGTTCTGCCTTGGGTGGTGCCACAGGAGCCACAGCAGGGTGGAGGAGGTTAGGTTTTAGGACTAGCTCCTGATCCCAGTTTTGACCAAGGCAGTTGTGCCTATCTTATTTTATTTATTTTTAAAGATTTATTTATTTATTTTTTGAGAGAGAGAGAGCCATGAGTGTATGTGCATGTGTGCGCAGCCTGAGGAGGGGGCTGAGAGGAGGGAAGAGGGCCAGAGAGAGAGAGAGAGAGAGAGAGAGAGAGAGAGAGAATCTCAAGCAGATGCCCCACAGAGCTTGGAGCCCACCTCAGGGCTCAATTCCATAACCCTGAGCTCATGACCTGAGCTGAAATCAAGACTCAGACGCTTAACCGACGGAGCCACCCAGGCGACCATATTTTATTTATTTTTTGGTTGGTTTTTCCAAGTTGGTGTTCTGTGGAAGACTCTGTCTTCCCATTATTTTGTTTCTCATTGCTCACACACAAAATATTTGAAAACCACTGGCCTGGCAAATAGTATTTACCTGCTAAGGTTTCAAGTTTTGCAAGATTTTAATTTTTTTTTTTTAATTTTAAAGAGAGAGGAGAGTGTGCTTACATAAGTGGGGAGGGGCAGAGGGAGAAGGAGAAGCAGGCTCCATGCTCAGGGTGGAGCCGGACTCAGGACTCTGAGATCATGACCTGAGCCCAAATCAAGAGTCGTCCGACAGTTAACCAACTGAGCCACCCAGGTGCCCCAAGGCTGCAATATTGAAATGAGAGAATTCATAAAATGTTTAGCACAGTGACTGTTGGTGAGTGAGCACTAAATACATACTACATACTCTTTTGGTAAGTGTTTAGTTAACACGACACCAGGATGATCATACATCTGGTTGGCTTGGGACGGTCAGTCCTGGTTCATGCTGGTTGTCCTGTGTAATTATTAATAGAGCCACCCTTCACTGACAGAAGTGCTTTGGTTGGGGTGATAAGCTGTTTACCCTAATTATGCCTGGTCCCAGGTCACAGAGGAAAGCCATTCCTTTCATTACAGAAGTGGTGCTGGCTGCATGGCTCTGATCCCTTTGTGGCCACAGACTATGACCACCGTATTTGGCCAGGCCAGAGAGGATTCAGATATGCCACCCTTCTAGAAATGTCAGATATCTCATATCCCATTAGCCCGACCAAACACAAAAATCAGTGTCTTCGGTTTCCATGCCGGGAAGCACGTAGCTTGTGTCAGCTGGGGCTAGACTCAGGTTAGAAGGAAAAGAAATGTCGTTTTTTCCCCTTGGCTACTGGGAGGGTGTGTTGAAAAAAGCCCTCCAGATGCCCAGGAGAGAGATTTGGTTTTTAACATGTTAAAATTGTGACCTTTTGTGACTATTAACTCACACATACAGAGAGCAACAGCCTTTCCTGCTGCACCGCCCAGCCCGTATCCGGTCTAATCAGTAGACAGAAGAAATTCTACAGCGGTGACTCACTTCTGGGCTCACAATGGAACTTACGCTCCTTGGCTTTTTATTATTTTTGAATCTGGAATTCTTTCGGTAAAGTTTGGTACAGTAAATTTAGAACAAAAGGTGTGGACGTTAATGTGCCTCGGGGGTAAAGCTTCGACAGCTTGGGCGTGAGTCAAGCCAGGCTAATGTTTGCTGCTGTAACTCAGGTGTCTTGAACAAAGGTTTTCCCCATGTCTTTATACAAATGTCATAGCAAGGAGGGAAAATTTAAATATACATGTTCTGATTCATTCTGACCAGGTATTTTGAACAGAGACACTTTCTCTGGAATTGCTGTGTTCCTAAGTATTTGTGGGGCATAAAAGCCAGCATGGATCCAATGATGATCCAATCATACTTCAATATTCTAGCATATCTTGAATTCCATTTCCACCCCACCTGAAAATTAATCAATTTTCTTCTAAATATCCAGGTTAACACTCAATTAACTCCAAGCTGAGAAGAAGGAAAAGGTTGTCCCGGCAACCGCTCGGGAGATTCATTTGGCATAATCTGTTTTTATAAGAGGACCTTTTATTATGGTCTCAGGAACTGTGATGTCAAGTAAATAAGTCCATTATCGATTTCTGGGGCTTCATTTTTAAGTTTCCTTAAAAGAAGTAAACCAAAATGTTCCATTTCTGATCTTCAAATGAGATCTTTGAAATTCACTAATTAAGGGGAGTTTTGCAGTGAGTTGGAGTGCAGAGAGACATGGATAAATGTAAGGGTACGGTTAATAAAAATTATATGAACAGGTGGAAATTTTAGCTTTGGAATTATTTTAAACAAGTTTTGGGAACAAAGCATACTTTGGGGATGCCTATTAGCCTGGAAAACTGATGGCTTATATATACCTCTTCTTGGATTGTTAGAGTTAAAGAGAGAGAGAGAGAGAGAGAGAGAGAAATCACCATACTAGAGTGATTAATCAAAACATTTAAACAATGATATGACGCACAATGGAAGCACTTTTCTATCCTGTCTGGGAAGCCACAAGCAAGGTCTTTGGATGTCATTCCAATTTAGGCCTCCAAGGTAAGGATGTACAAAGACAACAGCAGATTTCACCACTGACTCTCTAAAAGGAGGATTAGACAGATTGTTTCCTGTTTCTGGGGAAGAAAACAAAAAAAAAAAGAAAAAAGGAAAGAAAAAGGCCTTGGGACCGCATAGGTATTTTATGTGCTTCACTTCCCAAATTCTGTTTTCGAGTTCTTCCAGTGTCCAAAGGCGCCAAATGAGATTAAAAGAAATATCATGGGAAGAAGTTGTCTGAGGTCAACCTGCAAGGGAACACATTCCTTTCATCCTTGCCTAGATGTCTTCTGACGGCCACATGTTGTTCTTTAGTCATCCTCTTCGTGCATGGGAGGCAATTTTTGAGTCTTCTGGGCCATTTTTATTATGACGGATTACTATTATTTTTCAAAGAGACAGTTGTCTCTCTCATATTCAGTGTATAAATGACGTTCTGTCACTATCTCATACTGCAAAACCCATGCACATAGAAGCCTAAATGAATCTTTTGTAGTAGGAGCTAAGTATGGTAAAAGCTAGTTGGTTTAGCTTTAACAGCAACTAGAGTTATCTATTAGATGGTATAGTCAGAACAATGCGGTGGTATTGAAGATTAGAAGATTTAAGGGGTCCATGGGGGGCTCAGTGGGTTAAGAGTCTGATTTTTGGTTTTGGCTCAGGGCATGATTTCAGAGTCATGAGATCGAGCCCCATGTCAGGCTCCTTGCTCAATGCAGAGTCTCTTAAGACTCTCTGTCCCCCCCCCCCAAAAAAAAAGACTCTCTGTCCCTCTCCCTTTGCCCCTCTCCACTGTGCATGGTCTCTCGTTCAAAGGAATAAATCAATTATATATATATATATATATATATATATATATATATATATATAAATATATAAATTACATAGTCTAAGCCAGGTATGGAAGGTCTAAGTGATAAAACATGATTATACTGGATTCAGTTTAGTGCCAATGTTATGGGCCCTGGTTTTTTTTTCACCATAATTCTTGAAAATTGTTGACCTATGTTTGTATAGTAACCTTCTATTAGCAGGAAAACATGATTGAACAAAATATCCCTTTTCATCATGCTGGCCAATAGAAAGCTCATCGTATCTATCATGTTCAGATATTAATAATAATCTAAACTGAAACCCATCAGAGATAAACAATTTTCCCTGGTTTATACAGCAATTAGTTCAGGGTCATTGTCAAAGGCAGGACTAGAATGTGAACTTCCTTTCAATCTGTGTGTAACCCAATTCAGTCTCCCACTCCAGAAAACAACAGTGTTTCTAATCAGAATTTAGACAATCTAATTAGAGCAAAACTGGAAATTTAGATCAGAATGTTCAAAAAAAAAAACAAAACAAACAGGCAGTCAAAATTCGTTTTCTGACTTTGGATACATCATTTGCTCCTTTTAGTTTTGGATTCCCCCTGAAGCATGAGAGACGACCAGATTTCTTTTAAACCATCCCTTTCCTAGTAGGTGTCTGGCAAGTATTTTGTCTGTTATTGCCATTCCATTGTTCTCTACAGAAATAAAGGTTCAAAGACTCAAAGAACACAATAGCTGAGAGGAGGTTTAGTGAGCCGGGTGGTTACTTCCCAATCACTGAATCCCAAGACGGAGAAGGAATCTTATTGGACGGGTCCTTGAATCCACTTGTGCTCCCAACACTATCAGTAGACCAAATCAACACACATGCATATGCATCACTAATTTTCCAATGCATGTAGCTGCTGTTTGGAGTCACAGAACGAAAATTAATTTATAAACATTAAGGGTTTCAAAATCCAGTTATCAAGTTGAAGTCCATGAAATATTTTACTCGTAAAAAAGAGGATCTTCAAATCAGAAGAGGGTGGGGGACCACCGACATGTCCCATGTCTCCTTTTACACATGTAGGCAGAAAGGCCTAGAATGGACAAGGGGTCACACATGGCATTAAGGCACAGCCAGGATTGGCTCCAAGTCTTCTGACCTCTGGTCCAGGGACCTCCAGCACTTCATACTCTAGTGGCTGCCTGCTTCCTAGTCCTACCAGCCAGTTGCTTGGTCCCAACTGCCTGCTACCTACTTCATCTTCTAATTAAAAATGAGAGCTATGGGAGTGAAGGAATCACTAATGCACTTCTAAATAAAACACTTGTGGGTGCCTTGCACTGAATTTGAACTCCTCCTTGGAAAAAAAAAAGAAATCCTAATTTAGTTCAAAATATGCTCAAAAGTATTATTAAAAAGAGAATCACAGACTCATGAATCTGCAGTGAGAACTGTAGCCTCTATTAATAGAAGTTGCCCTAAAGCCAATAAAAATAACATCTTGCCAGAGAACGAGGAATCCACCAAATGGCTTTGTCATTGTTGTTACAATGGAAACATCCATTCAGCATAACACTCATCTCTAAACCAGACCATTGGAATTTATTGCTAAAATGCAGATTGGTGATCTGAGTACAAATTGCCTGCCTTTGTCATGCTGAAAACAATAATCAGGTGCTGTAATTTATTAATATTATTATTTGGAGTCAAGTTTTTGATCCTGCTCAACGCTCCAACCCTTGACTTATCACTCATGGGACAGGCCCACTTCAAGTATATAAACCCCTGGCCTTTCTTCTTTGCTGTTAGCCCTGCCTCGGACTCCTCAGAGGAGGCAGAGAGAAGTGGTGGAGGGTAAACTATTTAAAAAAAGATGCAAAGTGTGCAGCCTTGGATCACTCATGGGCAGAGGCCATTGTTAAAGAGAGCGTGAAAGGATGGGGGAAATCCATGGGGCTGGTACTTGGCAGCATACGAAATACCAGCTCCTTGGTTGTGGGCTCTGTCTTCCGCACCCCATATTACTACACTCAGCCGGGTGGCAATGTTTTAGTGGTTCCCAGCCACACGCTCAAATCCTGACGCCATCCCCAGTCTTCTCTTCACCACCACACCTCTTGATAGAACAGTTTATATGTATTATTTACAATCTCTTTTCCTCCCGTTTAGATAGACTTTGGGGAAAGTTTGTATGGTTGAATAAATATGATGGAGAGCTTACAGGAAGTTCAATGGGTTTCTGGGTTGGGGGGACTACCCAGGTTCCTTGAGGCTCTCATCCTTGCTGTGAATATCAAGGTGGAGAGGGCTTCTAAGAGATATAGCATATAGCTCAAACTTAGCTGGGAGCCTGTTTTATGTTATGTATTTATTTTTGCCTGAATACTGTCCAAGAGGGTCCGGCGTTGGGCAGGCGCTCATAGTTTACTTCATAATTATGTTGTGCCTTGAGAAGCACAGTCTGGAAAAGTCTGTTGAGGAATCCATCCTTCTATGCCTTCTATGCCTCGGGGCCTGATGCCCAGTAGTAAGTGTTTGGTAAATGTTTGTTGAATGAATGAGTGAATGAATGAATGAAAGAATTGCGTACGTGATCCAGGATCACCGCGCTAGGCGGAGACCTTGGTGACTACTCCACAGGACACAGGACACAGGGGTCAGGCCCATATCCAAACACTCATCCTAGAAACATCCCAGCTCAGGGTCGGCTTCATGGGCCCATGACCTGCTGGGTCACACCCACCCCCCACTCTGTGCTGGGAAGACCTAGCACCTAGCTTGACGCTCTGCTGTCACCTTCTTGAAGTATTTGATAATTTTTCTTCACGTAGGACCCCCAGTTTCGAATTGCCCTGGGCCGTGGTAGCTGATCTTGCCCAGGGGATCCCTTGCTGGCTCTTGTGCTTGGTCTCCCTGCCCTCACCTGCGCCCTGGCCATGGCTCCTCACCAGTCTTCACCACAGGGCCTCAGGTGGGCGCCACTTCCGGCACCCTCTCTTCAAGTCCCTTCCATCAAAACCTACGTTCGGGGTGTATTCCTCATGCATGGAGCCACATTCTCTCTCGCTCGCCTCCTCCAGCTGGAAAGTACAGACCGCCTTGTTTAAACTAAAGGGTTATGAGTTGAGGAAGCAGAAGGTGTCACCCTCACCTCCTATCTGCACGTTCAAAGGACTTCAAAAAAGAATGACTCTTTGAACCAAAGCTTGGGTCTTCAGCAGCGGCGTTTCAGACATCCACCACACAGGGATATTTTAGGCTCCCTCCATGGACAGATATTTTGGGATGAGCCAACCTTTCCATGTTCCTCAAACTATATCCTTAAGGCAACTGCTGACAGTATCACTCTATCTCTTCATGAAACAGCTCTCATTCCTAGGAGCCGTTGTTTTAAAATTTATGGTGTCATTGCATTTTTTTATAATTGGCAAAGCATGCCCAAAAAGATATGGTTTTGTCAAGCAGTTTTGCAATAAACATATTCCAAAAGACTGTTTACTTTCATCTATCAGGATCACACCTTTTTAAGAAAGAATGTATTTATTTGAGAGAGAGAGAGAGAGAGAGAGAGAGCATGAGCAGGGGGGAGGGACAGAGGAGAGGGAGAAGCAGGCTCCCTGCTCAGCGCTGTGCCCTGATGCAGGACTCGGTCCCAGGACCCTGGGATCACAACCTGATCCGAAGGTAGATGCTTAACCCGCTGAGCCACCCAGGGGCCTCATGATCACACCTTTTGAGTTAGAGGTTGGAAGTCCTGGATTCCCAAAGAGGTCTATTTTGCTAGTTTCTTAGCTACATGACCTTGGATAAGTTCCTTGACAGTCCTGAATTCTTTGTTTCTTTATTAGAAAACAAACAAACAAAAAGCCAGAGCCAAGGAACACCTCTTTTCCAACTTTTGGGTTCATTTTGGGAGTTAAATGAGACTTATGAGACATGCACTTTGAAGGCCATCGCAGAGAGGCAATGGTGATTAAATACATTTCCAAGTGTCAACACTGTGTTCTAGAATGCCCGCAGACAGATCGAGCACTGAAGGCAAGGGCGGCTGCAGGGCTGAGGGCCGGGGACAAGGCGTGAGGAACTGATGAAGGCTGGGGAGCTGCAAGAGCAGAAAGGTGGGTGTTCAGATTTTCTGGGGCTGGTTTTTCTTTTACCCACACGAGTTGAGGATGTGGTCAAAGGCAGCAATCACCTACACACCGGGATTGCGATGATCCAGCATGGCAGGGGACAAGATCAGAGACTGCAGCAAGAGCAAGAAGTCTGGGGGAGAAGAAGTTGGGATGAGGTGAAAGAAAGGGGGAAGCTGTTCGTCTCGCTTTTCTTAATAACCAGAGGAGTGCACAGCAGAAGGGAGACACAAGAAAGAGAAAAGCTGTGTTGCCCCTGTGAAGGCAGGCGGGCAAGGGAAAACTGTTTCAAGGAAGGTTTGGGAGAGAGCATCCACTTCATAAACAACAGAAGCAGCTGCTCAGAAAGAATGTATGTAGAAGAGATGCTGATTAATGTCTCCGTGGAAATGATTTCCAGACACATATTGGCAGGAATTCAAAGCCAGGGGGTTGGGAGCCCTCGGATCAGCAGAGAAGTTGGGCTATGTTTTGGAGATCCTATCAGGAATAAAAAGACAAGCTTTGTGGGGAGACCTTGGTGGTGATGGAAGGCCAAGGCTAAAATTTCTGACCGTTTGCTTTAGGAAGGAAGGAGCCGATAGAGGAGGCATTGTGATATGGTTCAAAAATGTATTTGTGATTCCACGCAGAGCTAGAGGACAATTTGGTGGAACTGACAGGGGGACGTGACTGGGAAGTGGGAGCCAAGGTGGAGGTCAGGCCACAATGGCAGGTGGGGGAGGTGGGTGGCGGGGGAACAGGCGAGACTGAAGAATACCAATGAGCCAACCAAGCCCATTTCTTCCCCCCAATGTGTTGTTCCAAACAGGATCAGAGAAGGTGCTGATCAACTCGGTTTGGACTCAGCCTAGAGCTCTGTAGGGGCCTGGTGTTCATGGAGTTGCGGCCATAGCCTGATAGGGAGCCGGGTGCAGGGTTATGAACTGGAGCCCCTAAGGGATCTGGGGGTCCCTTGTGGGAGGCTTGTTTACAGAAACACAAAGCAGGAGAGGTCAAGGTCACCGTGGGAACAGCTCCAGGAGGACTCGACAGCCACCCTCTAGCTTCCGATGCTGGGTGAAGGTAGGCCCCAAGGCCCGGAGTGACACACGGGACCCTCTTCCAGCGGGACCCGCAGCCCTGGATGGAAGGACCCTGAGACAGCCATCAAAAGACAAGGAGAAGAAATCCCTGGAGCTGATTTCATGTACAGAAAGGAAATATTTTTGGAAGCAGTTACATGTGGGTAAGGAAAGGGGGGAGTGGGAGGGGTAGCGAGAACATGAGAAACTCGGGCTGAGTGTTCTACTAAGGTCATCACAGAGTCTCATCTTGATACCACGCAGCTCTGAGAGGGACACAGTACTGGGCCTAGTGGGCAGACACGTGCTCAGGTCTCCTACTGTATGTACGTGGATAATAGCAGTGGCTGAACTGATGCGTGTTGATGACGTGCCAGGAACTGGACAGGTCACCTCTCACTTACAACAGTAGCAGGTAGGTACCACTGTGACTTCCATCTTCCAGATGAGAAAAGCCAGCCCTGGGGAAGTCTTATGACTCGAGGCCCCGTAACCAGGAACTGGGAGCAGCCACGATGCTAACCCAGGCAGCCTGTTTCTAGAGGCCAGAGGTGGAACTGCTACAATAAACAGCCGCGACGAAGCCAGCCAAAATTGAGGGAAAAGGGGAGGGCAGATACACTTGTGAAGACTTAGAAGCTATTATTTAAGAAGAGATAAAAAAACAAAACAAAACAAAACAACAACAACAAAAACCCAAGAGGGCTGGGGAAAGGAAAACCACATCTGGACAGAGGGATTTGAATGTTTGATTTTCAGAGATAGGAGAAACTTTTTTTTTTTTAAATAAAGATTTTATTTATTCATTCATGAGAGACACAGAGAGAGAGAGGCAGAGACACAGGCAGAGGGAGAAGCAGGCTCCCTGCAGGGAGCCCGATGTGGGACTCGATCCCGGGACCTTGGGAATCACACCCAGAGCCGAAGGTAAATGCTCAACCACTGAGCCACCCAGGCACCCCAAGATAGGAGAGACTTTACTGATAATTTTAATAACAATGGAGATAATAATAACACACTGCACATTTGTTGAAGGCTTACTACATGACAGGTCCTGTTCTAAGTGATATGCATGCATATATGTGTATATATCCATATATATATACATATATATGTATATATACATATATATATCTTGAATTTTGAGAACAGTCCTTTGTCACTTTTATTGAAATCCCAGGACCTAACACATAGTAGGTGCTCAACAAATATTTGTCGAATGAATTTTAAAAGGTAACTATCTACACTTTTAGGAAACTCTAGGACACAGGGCTGAAGTCCAAGAGGCCCAGGTCCCACGGCCCTCTTGTTTTCTTACTTCACAGCATTTATCTCTGTCCGAAATTATCCTGTTTCTTTCTTTCCTTTTTTATCACCTGTCTCTCTCTGCATGAACGTGTAAACTCCAGGAGAAGCCAAGCCTCACTCATCTTGTTTAGTGCTATACTTATAGTATCGAGGATAATGCCTTGGGCATCAGAGGTGATTAATAAATATTTGCTGCATGAATTTTCATGCAGAAGAGAGCCCAATATTTCAGCCTTTTAGAAGAACTCTTTTCCACGATAGCACACTGAGCTGGAGAGCAGAGGCTGGCTGCCCGGGTGCTGATACAGCATCCTTTTCTGTGCCTGTTTTCAAAGAATATCTGTTTACTTTCTCCATCACTGACTGTTCATTTACCCAGATGGGTTTAGTTGTGGGGGGGTGGGAAGAAGAGAGGTCTCTAAGAGTTTGTTTAGTTTTTAACACAGATAAACACAGAGCATCACAAAGGTGATCAAACCATCTCCATATAAAAGCACCTCTTCTACCTCACAGCCCTTAGAATGGCTACCATTAAGAAAAAAACAGAAAATAATAAGTGTTGGCAAAGGTGTATAGAACCCGGGACCATTGTGCACTGCTGGTGGGACTCTATGTGGTGCAGCTGCTGCACACAACAGCATGGTGGCCCCTCAAAAAATTAAAAATAGAATGACCATATGATCCAGCAATCTCCTTTCTGACTATGCATCTAAAAGAATCTCAACCACTATTTGTACGCCCATGTTCATGGCAGCCTTATTCACAATAGCCAAAAGATGGACGCAACCAAGGATCCAGTGATGCATGAATGGATAAACAAAATATGATATACACACAAAATGGAATATCACTCAGCCTTAAAAAGGAAAGAACTTCTGACCCATGCCACAACATGAATAAATTGTGAGGATATGATGCTAAGTGAAATACCAGGGCCTGGGGGCAGGAGGGATTGGGAAGTTGTTTAAAGGGAACAGAGTGTTGCCAGATGAAAACAAGTCTGGAGACTGACTGCCCAACAATGTGAATATACTAAATGCCGCTACACTGCACTCTTAAAGATGGTCAAGATGGTGGATTGTGTCATGTGCATCATTTCACTATGAAAGAAAATAGAAAAATAAGATGACTCTTGGTAGTATGGCCCGTGCCTCATTGTAGACAATCAAGATCCCAAGGTGAACGATTGAGTTAAGTCAAGTGAAAATGCAGTCAATATAAAGGAATAGCGGCGGAAGACAAAGAGGGAACAGCCCCACCATAAACAACCTGTGCTAGAGATGGGGAGGGATTAAGCATAAGCTTTTGGTTTCATACTCTTTTTTTTTTTTTAAAAGATTTTATTTGTTTATTTGAGAGAGAGAGAGAGAGAACACACAGAATGGAGAGAGAGAGACAGAGCAGGGAGCCCAATGTGGGGCTCGATCCCAGGACCCTGAGACCATGACCTGCTGAAGGCAGATGCTTAACCGACTGAACCACCCGGGCACCCCTGGTTTGTCCTCTTGCCAATGTTGCAAATAACGCTTTCTTCAATGGCTGTTTGATAGTAGATACACTTAAGCATTTTACACAAATCTCTTAGAGATTCTAAGAGTTTGGAGCCTGTGATGTTTCCAGAGTCAGGCCTGCCTGGATCAGGTTGGGAGTGGTAACGCTGTTCTGAAAAGTGAGATCTCTTTTACACCGTCCAGCAGACACTCACCTGTCCACACGAAGCTGGCAGACAATGCTCAGCGCATCGACGACTCCTTCTTCTTTCAACTGTCGACAGCCGATGGACGTAGCAATAAAACACCCTGTTCTACCTATCCCTGCGCTGAAAAGCAAAGACAAGGAGTAAAAAAGGTGGAAGAAAAGTAGAAAAGATAAAATGTAGTCTTTTTCAAAAAATTTTTTGGTCTTTTAAAACTTTAATGCTGGTACGATAGCAGTCTTGGGGGTACAATATAGTGGTTCAACACCTCCGCACATCACCCAGTGCCTAGCACGACATGCACACCCTGCAATGCCTATCACCTGTTTCACCCATCTCCTCACCCACCTCCCCAAGATAAAAGATATTCTTTTAAAAGGGTAAGGCTAAGTCTCAGACAGCAGCCAGGCTTAGCAACAAAGCTTTCAGGCTGAGAGGACCAGCCTGGCCCAGAACAGGGCTTAGACTGCGTTCCATCGCTGAATTATGTGCAGTAGGGAGAGCCGGGTGGGAGGAGAATAGTGACCAAGGCATTGTCAATATTCTACAAAGGATCATTGGGACCTGAAGTTAGGGAAGGTGGAGGCACTAGAAAGGAGAAAGACAAATCACAAATGTGAATCTGGAGGACCAAAGGAAAAGTGGTGCCAATGAAACAAGGGGAGAATTCTAGAAGAAAGGCCAATTTGGTGGTGGTAGGGTGGTGGTGAAGGGAAGGTTGGTCTTGGATATATCGATGTTGAAGGTTCCAGTGAATAACTGAGGATTCACTAGAGTTTGGGAGAAGGATGTGGCCTAAGGAACACATTTCTGGGTCATTTATACCCAGGTGATAGTTGAAGAGAGACACTATCCGTCCAGGAGGGTTCACCCATTCATCTGCCCTGGATGGTAAGTCATCAACCTAACAGGCCCTTTAACTCTCCATCTCCATCCCTCTTCGGCCTCCTGTCCTCACACCCAACTGGTTCAGCAGTTTCAACCAGTAATAGTCTTTATGCAAATTGCCCTCAAATTTACATCTAAATTCCCTAAGTTTCTCCCAAACTCTAGATTAGCATCCCATCTCTTAGCTGGAACTCTTGATGTTACTATTTTGCACTGGCTTTCGTTCAATGCATCTAAATTCAATGTACCTAAAACAGAATTAATTCTCTTTTCCCTCAATGGCATTACCAGTTAGCCACAAGTTTCCCAGCCTAGAAGTCTGGAGCCATCTCCCACATCATCTCCCTGCTCTCACCTCCCACAGCCAATCTGTTACCGATTCTTCTTTTTCCACCTCTACTGAAGCTTCTGGGCTCCATGCTTTCCTTTCTATAAACTGTGCTCACGTTTTTGACATCTCCTTACTTCATGGTTTGCAATGATCACGTTATGGTTGCCAAGTCTTGAGTCTCTTCCTGGACTAACTCATGATACACACAGCTGCTAGGTTCATCTTTCTAAAATAGGGATCTGATCATATTACTCTCTACTCAAAAGCTGTAGATGGCGTCCCAGTGGTTACAGGCAGCGCCTAAGCTCCCCACCAGGGTGTTTGTGACCTTGTATAATGTGAATATGACTAACTTTCGAGCTTTGAGTCTTTTCACTGTCCTCCTTTTATCCTTTGTGCCATTTTTTGTCATTTACATGAATCACTGCAAAAAATGGCTTTTATTTTCTGACTTCCCTTTCTGTGTTAATGATATTCCTCAGAAATGTCCTCCTCACCATCCTCTAAAACCACAAAAGTTGGTCATTTCTTAAGATCCTGCTCAACATTATTTCAACTCTTAGAGGCTTTCTTCAGTCCTCATGGTTCGAATGAACAATTCCCTGCGTAGCCCTCAAACAGTATTTATTTCTCATCTTTGGCACTTGTTTCCTATTGGATGGGAATTTAGAGGAATTCAGAGGTGGATGGGGGTCCCTTTTAGGTGAAGAGTCTATAAAGAGTTGGTCTCACTAAGGAGACAGGATTTGAATTACACCCTATGAATGGTGGGCATTTTGGTTATCGTGAATGAGAGGAATATTTCCCGTACGACAATGGTATAAAGAAAGAATTGCTGCAGAACAGGATAGATGATGTACAATAGTGACTAGACTAGCGTGGCCTGAAGAGAAGGACATCTTAGAGAAATAGTGGGAAACAAGACTGGACAGGCACACTGAGGCCGATAAAGGATCTTACATGGAAAGCTAAGAGGTTTGGACTTCATCCTCTAAAACAGCAGTGCTTTGTTTTGTTTTTTAAGAATTTGATAAAAAACTATGAACTTTCACTCCCCAGAAAAGCTCAGATGACTCTATGTACTCTAATTTGTTAAAGTAATTTCAAGTTGTTCACTGACCCCTGTCGTTTCTCCGTAGACCCAGGGTTAATTAAGACTTTTTTGCTTTAGACAACGGGGTGCCAGTGAGAAGTGCTGTGCAGGGATTCCATGTGATGAAGGAGGGTTTTAGGGACATCACGCACCAGAAGTGGATGGGGTAGGCTGTGTTGGAGGTGGGGCTCGGGACAGTGGGGTGTGTTTGTGCAATTAGCCAATGACTTCTAAAATACATGGATGAGGTCATTAGGGCCTGAACTTGGGTGGTTGGACAGGAAGTGATGATTATGGGAGAAGCTTTGAAGGGAAAGCCAATCTGGTGACTGATTAGATACTGAGGCTGGAGTTGAGAGAAGGGCCAAAGATAACTGTCGACATTCGATGTTGAGTGCCTGGAAAAAAGCTGGACTTATTCTTAGAAATAGTCATTAGAAGGGGAACTGGTTTTATAGGGGAAACAGCTAGTTCATTTTAGATATCCTGAGTGTTTTATGATTTTGGGTGGATGACTGTTCCAGCCCCAAAACATGACCCATTAGGGTATCTTTCCTCACCCCTAAGTGAAGTTTAGGATAAGGCCTAGTGTTAGAAACTGGATAATGACTCCATTGGATATATATATATATATAATGAATTTCACTCTTAATTAAACTGCAGAAGTTCAAAAAAGAAGGAGGCTAAAGTTATAATTTAAAATAATTATATTTTATTTATTAGAAATATCAAAAACTACCTTGTAAGGCTTATGACATTAAACAAAGCAACATAAATTATTTCGATGAAGTATGGCTAATTATTTATAATCATATAAATAATTTTAAAACGATTTGCTCTCACTTGGGCACCCTAAAGGGGAAGGGGAATGAGGTATTTGTTATGAGAAGAGAGTTGTGAGCTAGGTTTTAGGGAGGAGAACCAGCAGGGACATGTTGCTTTTGTTTGTATAGCCCAAATACCCATGTTCTGGTAACAACATTTTGTTCTCTTTTCGGCAAACTACCGCTTACCCACTTCTCACTTCATAGATTTATTTCCGTCTTTTTTAAAAAAATGAAATCATTTTAAAACTATCTGACTGGTTTTCACCAAGTTTGACATAATAATAAATGTTATCAACGTACAATTCATGTATGGTTCAGCTGCCATCTTGAAGAAACAAAAAAGCCATCGCTAATTTTTAAAAATGTGTCATTCCTAGCGTAGATGAGACTGATGAGACTGAATAAATTGATGTAAGTTTCAAGGCAGAGGGCTGAATAAAGTCTCCTATTCCCTAAGCCATTATGTAGAGGTGGCATTTTTCTATCTGGTGTCATTGTTGTTTGCTGAAATGCCCTGATAACGCCACCTCGTTTCTGTAAAGTATCACCTTGATCAAAACTCAAATATTAAGGAGTTAACCAACTTGAATAAACATTTCATTTACCAATCAAGTCACAACCAGGAAGCACAACCTGCCGGCTCGATGACTTTAGGGAAGATGAACAGTTGGTTAGGCAGAAAGGACGGTTCATCCCTTACCTGCAGTGGACAACCACAGGCCCTCGGCCCGTGGAAGCAAGTCTATCTTCTTCAACGTCCAGCATGAGCTGTAGAAGGGGCTGGGCACTGTCTGGAGTCTTGTGATCGGGCCATGAGGTGTACCAGTAATGCTTCACATGTTGGGTGTGACTTCCTTGCTGAAAATAGCAATAGCCACCAAATGCCTCATTTACTTGTGGAACTAAAAGTCATCCAAACCGCAATAATCCTTCTATCACTCCCATCTTGCTGACAACTTACTTCTGGGTGGAAAAAAAAAATCCCGGAGATTTCTGAAGAGTACTCTTCTACCTTGGGAAAACTTTACTATAAATATGCTGATGTCAAAGTTTGACAGTCTTGCCTTTGGTAAATGAGAAATACATATTTAAAATCGAAGATGCCTATGAAACATATGTGACATATATATTTGTAACTTGTTTTAATAAACCTAAGGTAGACGCAAAGGAAGCCAGGAGGGAATTGGAATGGGGTGTGTTTCCTGCTCTTAGAACATTCTTGACAAGTGATGATAAACATATTAACCCACATAGGAACGCTTAGTTTTATATTCGGCCCCTACATTTGAATTTCTACATTCATCCCAAATTGCAGTTTTTAGCAACAGTAAGGAGTCCCCGGAACAAAGGAGCTACAAGGGGTCACTAAATCAGATAAACTTTGAGTGAGGGTCCATGCACGTCATCTCAGAGCCCAGTGCCCATCAGGCGGCTCGACGTGGAGTAGACATGTAAAGGCTTATGTTGAAAACAGTGCCTTCCCATTTTGAATTTCCCTCTAAAAGTCTTCATGGCAGCTCTGCCTCTACTCTCTGTGATGCTTCTGTTCCAGCAGTGGGGCCCTAGATAGGATTGACATCTTTGAGATGATTGTTCTCTAGAAGCAAAAACAATACCGTGGCAGGGTTCCTCAGCATCTGCTGCCCGTAATTTAAATAAGATAACTTTTGTGTGACATAATCTGGTCTGGGGAAAGTCCCCATAAATTACTGTAACTCCGAGTTTGTGAAGATCTCATCAACACTTCAGGCTTGTCTTCCTCCCACAGCCACCCACAAACACAGATTTTCTCTTTCAGTTTCTAGGCCTTCCTAAAAGCTGCTTAGACCAAAGTCACTTTAAAAAACAAAAAACAAACAAAAAACAAACAAAAAAACTCCCACAAATCATGGTAAAGTCTCTAGTACAAACCTTTAGTTAAAGGCATTGGAAAGGTGAAAACAGGATGTTTTGTTTATAGGAATTAGGGGATCACAACATCCTACTTAGTGAATTTTCCTTAATGCCTACTTCTATCAATTTAATCATTCCACATACTACGAATGACAAAGAAATACATGAGGGAATGGTAATCCTTTCACTACGATCTTGACATTATTTTTCAAGTTGAATCTGCAGTGCTTATCAGGATAAATAATTTCAGAGTAGAAATGTAACCCTGTCATATCATCTCCTTTGTAGAGAGTTACAGCTACATAATCTTACCTTTAAGACAAGGTTTCGAACCGTATAGTTGTCACATTCATTTACATTGATAACCAGAACCTCAACCTTCCCATATATTCCTCTCTTTTCTGGCCAGTATAGTACACATTTCTGGAAGAGGAGAAAAAAAAAAAAACACAACATAGCAGATATTAATGATTTCACTGGCCTTGGAGTACTTTTCATTCAAGTATCTCAATAGTTTTTATTTGGCTAATTCTAAAAATGTCCAGTACTGATTTTACAGGATTGGAAATGTGCTAAAACCACTGAATTGTACATTTTAAACAAGTGACTTTCATGGTATGTAAATTATATCCCGATAAAATCTTAAAAATGAAGTATCAGTGTTTATACATGCCTCTCCAACACTATTGCTACTAATCCCGTACAAAAACAGGGCAAAATTTCCCCAAACCCAAAGTTAAGAACTAAATTGAGAAATTAAGAATTAAGATCCAAATATTAGACTTTATCAGGTGATGACTAGGAATATTTTTTTCAGTCATTGAGCCAAGTCACATTTTCCTGCTCCATCAAGTTGAAACAATAAGAGTATATGTGATGTGTTAGATGCCATAGAATGAAGGCTCCCTAGTATGTGAAGAGGATGGAATGATCAGGAATACATCTATTGTATTACATTTTCCAGGACCAGTGGTCTTTTCACTTATAGAGTCAACTGAAATAAATGTACCACAAAACTATTTAAAGAATAACATTTTTATAATGGGTCCTCTTTGAAGGGTTTAATAAGAGTAATAATGATTATATTGCAACTGAGGCATTATAACATGGTAGTTAAGGCACGCAGGCTTTGGAGCCATAGAACCTAGGTCCAAATTTTGGTTTTGCCACTTATTATTAGCTGAGAATCTGTTTAAAAAAGATACTTAGGTTCTGTGGCCTCAGCTTACCCATCAGTTAATTCACGAAAAGTACTTAGGACAAAGCCAGACATACAGTAAACATTTAAAATACGTTGTCTTTCTTAATGTTGTTCTATGTTTAGGTTATTGATCTAAATGATTGGATGATTACTTCATTATTCACTAGATCATACATTAAATACCGTATTATTATTATATCTGAGCTACATTATTAAAAGAAAAATACAAAATGAGATTCAAGCATACATATAGGTTCATATTATGTATTATTTTGCCTTTAAAAAAAAAAAAGCTCACTATGAATTCTGACCACATAGTTCAATGATGAAGAATGTAAAGTGTGGAAGTTGGTTTTTTTTTTCTTTTTTCTTTTCAAGTGCTCAGAGAAGCAATGTTAACTTTAGAAATATTGTTCAAATAGAACTTATCATTTTCTGGCAAACACACATGCACATTTATAGAGAAATTCCTTCACTTGTTGCCTTGAGTCCTGACCTTTTAGTCCTCAGGACGTTTATGTCAAAGGCATAGGACCACACTTGAAAAAAAAATTAAGAACTTCTAGGTTCAAAAGAGCAGCAGCCGAATCCCAGATTTACAGAATTAAAGGAAAAAAAAACCATGCAAAGTATCAGAAACACGCCTTGGGAAGTCTATCTTGCTAAGTACTAAGCACTCCACCTGCCAGCGCCAGGATGGAAGTCATTTCGCCCGGTGGAATCACTGTTTCTTTCATCCATTACAATAAGAACACATTTGCATCCTCTACGTCCTGGTCCTTTTCCAAACAAAGTAAATCATTCTCGCCCCTATTTACATGCCCCCCGCGCCCCCCCCAGACCATCCGGCAATCAGGCTGAAGGCATCCTCCTGGCTGACATAACATTGAGAAAAGAAACCTTTTAAAAATAAAGCAATTTATTTCTCTCCTCATTTACTAGTGCCAAGTGTCTCAGATTTCCCAGGTTTGTTAAAGAGAATCATACTAACCAATTTGCCTGGTTTCTTTCAATGAAGCATCAATTATTTCGCTGTGAGACCCGAGCTATTGTGTATCTTAAAACCCATGCCTCCTGGATGAATCCAAGAAGAGTGACAAAGAATCTTGAAAAAGGTACTGAACAAAGAAAGAGGCCTTCAGCGGTCCAGCAGTCTGGCATATGTGCCCCATTGTCCACGATGCGCCCTGAGCAGCAGGCCCCTCTTGGGGAAGGTGGCTCTTGAAACCGGTCGGAAAAGCTGCAAGGCAGGAGCTCCAAGCCTGCACCCTGACTCTCAACAATACCCGAACGAGCTTGTGCACCTACTTGATAAATGGAAGCGCTGCTCGTTTTTCTCTCAAGCTTGCCGGGGCCCTCTTTGAATGTTTTTCTTGACTCTTTACCAAAAATGCAATTGGCAGTCAGCTCCCAGTAGACAATGCAATGTGACTTGTTCATTCAAACAACCCTTAATTAGCATCCCATCTCCTTTCTGAGATACAATAGCTTATTTTTACACACTGAATACTCCCCCCCCCCTTTTAGGAGAACGTAGAAAAAGAGACCAGATAAGTGTGGGTGCTTTTGAATGTGAGGTGGGGGAGAGCTGCATATGTGGTTGTTGAAAGAGCACAAGTTCACGTTCAAATTATTTTTGCGAACAGCTTTTTAGGGCTTCTTTATCGTGGTGCTAACAATGATCTGAAAGGGGTAGAAAATGCAAGGAAGGAAAATGCTTTCTTGCAGATAATATGGTGAAGCCACACTAATTGTAGGTAATTCAAAAGAGCATGCTCTCTCTCGCGGAATACAATCCCAAATTATCACTATTCTTTGCTAACTGGGCTGATCCTTTCAGTGAAATTATCTATTAATTCCCCAAATTCATAATTTGGAGGGAAAAGAGGTTTTCAGAGGCTCATGTGTCTCTTGTACAAACAAGTGATTAGTGAACTCTGACCGAAAAGATCCTGGACATCAACCAGTGCTTCATAATTAGTGGTTTATAGCAAAAGTGGAATTCAACACAAAGCAGTGCAAGCTCCTTTTATGATTTCTTTTCTCTTTGACCCTCCCTCTCACTTCCAACACATGGGGGCTATTTGGGTATAGAGAGGAAGGAGATCTAGCTGGTAGTTTAGTTGTCTGGAAAAAAAATCTATTTTTAAGTTACTTTCTTTTTGAATTCTATGCATTTGAAATCAAAAAGATTTTGCTCTCTGAACTAAAGACACGTATCATCACATAGACAGCGGCTCTGCATAAATTAAAAAGAAGATGGGCAGTTTCGTTGGGGTTACATCAGCATATGAGATCTTTAGGATGGGTCGGGTCGCCCGCAGTTATGAGTTACTTTCATTCCTGGAGTTCCAACGAAGCATCACCAGCACAGGTGCAGCAATTTAATATTACAAGTACCTTCACCAACATATCATTAATCCCACACCAGGTGCTGTGGAACTATGTACACCGGGCTAGGTATAATTATTATTATTATTATTAATCATTTTACAGCAGAGGAAACTGAAGTTCAGGTGTCCTGATAGGGGGCTCTGGGATAATGTCCTTGGAACTAAAACTCTCAGGGCAAGCATAATTTTAAAAATTCAGTTTTCTATCTCAGATGTCTACTGCCCCTTCACCAATCCTTCTTCATGCACCATAGTGTTCTCGGGCCACTCGCCTACTGAGCTCAGCACTCCTGACACTGGAGCCGTACCCTTCTCCAAGGGCTACCTACTTCCATTCAAACATCCTTATGGCAGTTGTACCCATGAGTGAAGCCCAGTAATTTAATTTTACATAAATTAATGAAACATGAAGGTGCAAAAAAAAAAAAAAAAAAAGGAAGGAATTTGTTCTGGGAAATAATTGCACAAGTTAAATAAGTTTTCATTGGGGAAAAAATGACTCAGCAGTCAAAAAAAAAAAAAGGACTTAGTAGACAGGTGACAATTAAAAAGTTAGTGCAAAGTTTGAAGATCTACGCAGGGTTCTGCATTCATAATTCCTTTACAGACTTTTCTGTGTTTTCTCTCATTTTGAAGAAACTGAAGTGGGAAATTCAGATGATGTCTAAAGGGCATGAGCCATATGATCTAGAGCTCCAGCTTCGCCAACACTAACACAACTGAGTTCTATGAAAAAAAAATGAACACATTTTAATGCGAACAAATGTACATGTCTTAAGATAAAGTAAAGCATTAGAGTTTTTTGGTGGTTGTTTTTGTGATTTTCCACTAAATTTCTTTTGGCTAATTGTGTTGAATAAGAGGGCTGCTTCTTCTTCTTCTTTTTTTTTTTTTAAGATTTTATTTATTCATGAGAGACACACAGAGAGAGGCAGAGACACAGGCAGAGGGAGAAGCAGGCTCCCTGCGAGGAGCCTGATGGGGGACTTGATCTCAAGACCCCGGGGTCACACCTTGAGCCAAAGGCAGACGCTCAACCACTGAGCCACCCAGGTGTCACAAATAAGAGGGCTTCTAATTATGGTTAAGAGTAGAGCGGGCTGGGATCCCTGGGTGGCGCAGCGGTTTGGCGCCTGCCTTTGGCCCAGGCGCGATCCTGGAGACCCGGGATCGAATCCCACGTCGGGCTCCCGGTGCATGGAGCCTGCTTCTCCCTCTGCCTGTGTCTCTGCCTCTCTCTCTCTCTCTCTGTCTCTCTGTGACTATCACAAATTAAAAAAAAAAAAAAAAAAAAAGAGTAGAGCGGGCTAAAACAAATGAATAAAACCTAGCAAATTAAAAATTAAGGTGCCAATATATTTGGAACATAAGTATGCTTGAAAGGACAAGTGAGTCATTTTGCTGGAGAGCTGTCAGCCTCTGAATTTCAGGCCACCCTTAATTGCTTGGGCAGTAGAAACATAAGGTATGGGAATGAGAGCTAGGCTGCCTGGCCTTGCTGGGCAGGTCTAGGCCAGGCTGCCTCTCTAGATATTAGAATAGTTAATTCTGATCCTCCGGGAAAGCTGAAAACTGGTCAGTACATGCCAGGCTGGCCTTTTTTTTTTAAATTAAATTAAATTTATTTATTCATAAGACACAGAATGAGAGAGAGGCAGAGACACCGGCAGAGGGAAAAGCAGACTTCCCTGCGAGGAACCTGATGTGGGACTCGATCCCAGGACTCCAGGACCTCAATCGGAGCCAAAGGCAGACACTCAACCGCTGAGCCACCAGGTGCTCCACTGCACTGACCTTCAACCTTACTTGGCTTAATCTTGTTATCCAGACACCTGGTTCTGAGACGTGGTTTTCTTTTTCTTTTTCTTTTTCCTCCCCCCTCCCCCTCATTCTTGGTAGAGGCATGCCTCGTTTTCCTGAGTTTCACTTCATGTGCTTTGTAGACCCTATATTTCTTACAAATTGAAGGTCTGGGGCAGGCCTGCCTGGGGAAAGTTTACTGGCACCATTTCTTCAACAGCTTTTTCTTGCTTCACGTCTCCACGTCACATATCGGTAAGTCTCACACATTTCAAACTCTTTCACCATTATTCCACTTTCTACAGGGCTCTGTGATCAGCGACCTTTGGTGTTACTACTGTAGTTATGCTGGGATCCCACGAACCACGCTTCTCTAAGACCACGAGCTGAATCCATACACGTGGGTGTCCGACTGCCCACCGACTGGCCATTTCCTGCGTCTGTCCCTCCCTGTCCTGGGGCTTCCCTAGTCCCTGAGACACCACAATATTGCAGTTAAGCCAATTAATAACCCTACAACGGCCTCTTGGTGTTCACGTGAAAGGAAGAGTCATAGGTCTCTCACTTTCAATCAAAAGCTAGTAGTGATTAAGCTTCACCAGGAAGGTGTGTCGAAGGTGGAGATGGGCCCAAGCGAGGCCTCCTGCGCCAGTTTGCTGAGTTGTGTATGCAAAGGAAAAGTTCCCAAAGGAGATGAAAAGTGCTCCCGCCAGTGAACACATGAATGATAAGAAAAGAACAAACAGCCCAGTTGGTGATCTAAGAATATAGGGATTATTAAATGAAAGCCTGGCAATTATTCATTTATTTATTAGAAAGTAGAAAGATTCATGAAACTATAACGCCTGGGAATTTCTAAAGATAACTCCACCTTCATTTTTTTTTTTTTATCTTTTGGAGGAAATGATTTTTGTCTATTCCAAACAATGACGCGTAACACAATTGAAAGTTGGCACATTTTTGGTAAACAGCATTTTCCTGGTAGTGTGGAGCTTACTGCATATTTCTTTTGAGCCAGACCTCTCAGTACCATTTTGATCTATAAAACATCAAAGTCTCCTTTATAGGATTAAGTTTACATCCTGGAGGGTCTGGACAGAAAGGAATCTTTAATTTTGATTTAATGATCAAAATTAAATTAATGCCATCTACTCAACTCTAGGCAATGTTGCTAGTGTTGTTGAATGTGACACGAGTTCTGGGCTGTCAGTTACTTTCGTTCGTCCCTTGCTAGGGACTATTCTGGGTTTTGGCGTCTTTGGTTGTTCCTAAGAAGCCACTTGTTTAGTTATACTGTCGTTAAAATCATCTCTGCAGTGTTTTTTAGCTTCATAGGTGCATCTACTTGTGGATTTATTTTTACTTAGTAGCCTAGGATTTATGGTGCTTCTCAAATCTGACAGCTCATGTCTTTCATCACTTTTGGAAAATCCTTAACCATTATGTCCTCAAATATTACTTCTTTCTTCTTCTTCCTCTTCTAACATATCCATTATATATACATTGGATATTTACGTGCTACCCTCTAGCTCTTAAACTTTCATATTTTTGGCCATTTCGATCTTCTGAGTAATTTCCTTGACTCTATTTTTAATTCAGTCATTATTTTTATTCAGCTACATCCAGCCTGCTGTCAACCCTGCCTAATGAGATATTCTTTTTAAAAATTTAATATCTATATAATATTTATTTCTAGGACTCTTTGGTTTGTTTTCAAATCTTCCTAGTCTTTTTTTGGTAGTAACTTGTTTCCCTGTCAAGTTTTTAATTTTATATTTTGTGTGCTCAATTATAAAAAAAATAGCTCATATTTATAGTTTCTATTATTTTAATTTCTCATGGGTCATTTTACCTATTTGTTGCTTCTTCTGATTTTTCCTTATGTTGTGTATTTACTTGTATTGTCTCATAATTTTGACTCCTGAGCTTATGTGTGGTTGGGCTTTTTCTGTTGAAGTCCTGTGATGTAAATCCTGAAAGTGTCTTCATCCAGAAAGCTTTTGCCTTTGTTTCTGGAAAGTGCCACAGAGTGTTATCAATCCAGTATTACTTTTTATATTAATTATTCTACTTGGTGTTTCCTGGTTTTTGAATGCTGAATACTATAGAGAACCTTCTATTTATCCCACAAGAAGACCAGATTGAGACAGATTAATTTCCTGTTATAGTCCTATTTTGGTCAGCAGGTTTATTTTTGTGGTTCACCTTTTTACTGGAGGCACAGCCCTTGCGGGAGCTCACTCTATGGAAAGTCTCCATTCCAGCTCTTGGCTCCTACAAGCCTAAGGCTTTGTCTCCAGGTCTTGTATTGTCATTAAAGCACAAGTAACCCATAATTCTCTGGCTTTATGCCTTTTATTCGGTTTTTGACTGCTGCGACTTTTATTCCCCAAGCTCTGTTAGGCATACTATTTTTATTTTACTATTTTATCTATAAAACATCAAAGTCTCCTCTATTGCATTATATTTACATCATAGAAGGTCTGAACAAAAAGGAGATTTTAATTTAATTTATATTTTTTAAAGATTTTATTTTTTTATTCATGAGAAACACACAGAGAGAGGCAGAGACACAGGCAGAGGGAGAAGCAGGCACCATGCGGGAAGCCCGATACAGGACTCGATCCCAGGACCCCAGGATCATGCCCTGAGCCAAAGGCAGACGCTTAACCACTGAATCACCCAGGTGTCCCAGAATTTTTAATTTTAATAATGAGTAATGCAGTCCACTCAGATCTAGGAAATGTTGCTAATCTTTTATATTTTATGCTACTTTATAAATTTTATCGAGTATGACTAGTTTTGTAATGGTAAGTTTTCCAGGTTATCTAGCCTGTTTGTATGTGGGAATGTATATACACAGAAATACACCTTTTATACTTGAAGAGTCTTTTCCAACTAGGTAAAATAAAGGCAAAATGTCCCGGATATTAAACAACTCTGCAGGAATTATCAGTGGCCTAACGTGTTGACAGATTGATATGGGTGAGACAGCTAAAAATATTAGGGGCTATTTTTATTATGCCACTTCAGGCTTTCATATAAGATTCACAGAAAAACATATATTTAGTAAGCTATATAGTTAAACAAGTATATATTTTCACCTACTGGGACCAAAATATACTTTTTTCCAGGAACAGATTTCGGAAAAATAAAACTCCTTTATCTATTGTAACAAAAATGAAAGAAGGAAACCAACTTTTAAAAACTCATAAATTGATGCTTGTAAGCCTGAGTTTTCTTGATTAGCACAAGATTATACTACACTCAAGGGTTATAACTCACCAAAAAGGCATAAGGGAAAGCTCAGTTTTCTTAAATTCTTATCGTCATGGTGAAGCCCTGATACAGTAGTTTTGACAAGAAAACAAACACTAAGATGCTCAGATCAGATTGTAAATTATTCCAGTAAGATGCCCTAAAATGTAAGCAGCACCTAGGATAGCACCCTCTGGGAATTTTACGATTCTGTTTTTATGATGTAAAGTATCCTGTAAGCTAGATCCTTAGGAAAAACTGCTAGTGGAAATGGAAATGTCTCCCTTTTGGATTTCTTATTATGAAAATATTGAAAAGGTTGCTGGGCTTTTGTAACTTCCTTCACTTTTTTTTTTTTCATATCTCACTTTCTTAGTGGGGCCTCATCCTTTCCATCCTCTATAATACCACAGTTTACTCCTCCCATCTCATCCCTCCCAATGCGGCACACCCAATCTCCTTATCCAACTCTACCTTTCTCTCCTTCTACCATTTGTCCTTTTTAATCACTACAGTTCTATGAATTTGTTATATTTATTGTTTTTTAATCTGTCTTCCCCATTAGAAAGTTAAAACCCACCAATGGCAGGCATCTGTGTGTTTTGTTTACTAATATATGGCCAACAACTAAAGTAGTATCGGTCACATAGTGAGTACTCAAAAATTACTTGGGATATGAATGAGTAATTTAAAAACATTTTCCCTGCTTATAAATCAGAGTGATAATTCATAGCTCCTCATTTCCTTACAGAGATACGTGGTATATGTGAGATACACGTAATGTCAAGTATATTGATTATTCTGAAAGAAAGCTGCCATTCCTACAATGACACCAATTACCATTCCTAGAAACATGAAGTGAACTTGTCTTTAAATGCTTTTAAGTTTCCATCTTAACTCTGATAAGTACATGGCATTTCTCCTTATACAATATCTCTTCTATAGCAATAGAGAATTTATAACGTTCACTACTTGGGTAAAGGTCCTACCTCATTTTTTTCTTTGAGTTTTGTGATCATGACAATCACAGGACTGTCTTCCTGCCAAACCATCTGCCAGAAATCATTCACGGTGTTGATCATGGGGCCCTGTGTGGCGATGAATGCTTTCTCTTCGCCACTGTAGCCCTGGTTCGAGTAAAGAGACAAAAATATTGGATTTAGAATTCATGCCTTGCACAGAAAGTTTAGAACAAGTTTCCAACAAAATGGTTCCACTGGTCCAAAAGCAACACAGACTTTCACGGCTTCACTGATTCTAGCACAATTCATCTGGCTGTTCTCCCAGCAAGTAAAGCATAGCATACAGTACTGAGGGGCATGAAGCTCAGTTCTCACCAGCACACCCCCTAGCACCCAGAGCACTGCAGCCAGAGATGCACCGGAGAGGAAAGTACCCACTACCAATGTTGATTATGACTAAACCAATGAACAAACTTTCAAGTAACTAAGTTAAATCATAATTAATCCACAAAACACAAAACAAAACAACAAAACCCAACAATTCCAAATAGTAAGTCCGCATGCTCATCAGAGAGAAATTTATATTTACTTACTTACCCTAATATAATTAGCATTAATGTAAGTGCTCAAAGAATCAGTTACAGTTTTTGGTCTTAAACACACTCTGCTGAGGGGATCTAATGAAGAAAACAAGAAGGAATGCATCAGACAAATGTACTCTTTTTTAAGTTCCTTAGAATACCAATAACGGTACACAGCACACCTGCTACCTTATATACTGACTGTCTGGCTTGTGTCATTGTTTGCTGTTGATGCATCTGTGTGTCTGTCTCTTGATCCACCTGTGTTTACTGAGGGACAATTGGGCCCATCTTGGCCCCTGTCCCTGAACACAAATCTTGCCTGTAAGCTTGAGATGACGAGTTTATTCATCATGCTGTTTTTTGTGGGTTTCTGATTCTTGGCCCCATTTCTTATTTATGCTGTTTTTCTTGTACTTTGGATTTGGAATTTGCACCAGATTTTCTTACTCACTTGTCTTTTCTCTCCTGCCCAACAACAAACACTTGGTCTGGCCAGAATCCCCTCTCCCTAAGGAAGCTGTCTTTAGTTAACATGTGTGGTGGTAGTCTGTTCACCGACAGCAGGGAAATCTGATACTAGGTAGATTGTTCTAGCGCTAGCAACAGTGTCTTAACTGTTCAAGTCACTTACCGACAAGAAGTTGAAAGGTTCTTTGCAAACCATGGTGCTATGGAAAATATGGTAATTATTTTTACCAAGGTTTATGTAAATGAATTAGATCAAATCACCTCTTTATGGTTTCTTTGATCTGACACACTTTGAGCCTCTTAAAGGCAAAAATGGATATTTTTCATTATGTCTAAGACTTAGTGTCTAAGACAGTGCTTCCATGTAGAGTACACACTCAACAAATGTCTATGGCATTGATTTAAATGGTCCTTTCCAATTTTTAAGTCGTCAGTTCTGTGTATCCCTCTCTAGTAGTTGTTTTATTATTGTTTTTCTCTACATAGGTAAACTTGTGAGAGTTTATCATACCCACTGTTCTTACCTCCTCCTCTAGAATTCAATCCTCTTTGTATACACACCAATCCATCCTAACCTTAGTTTTAAATAGGCACCACTCTTGCTGATACCGTCAATGACTCTTTTGTTGAGTTAAACAAATAAGCTTATTGTGGTAATTTTTTTTTCATGTTTTATTTATTTTATTTTTTTAAAGATTTTATTTATTTATTTATTTATGAGAGACACAGAAAGAGAGAGAGAGGCAGAGACACAAGCAGAGGGAGAAGCAGGCTCCATGCAGGGAGACTGACGAGAGACTCGATCCCAGGTGTCCAGGATCACACCCTGGGCCGAAGGCGGCGCTAAACTGCTGAGCCTCCCAGGCGTCCCTCATGTTCTATTTTAATATTTACCATCTTCTATTTTAAGTGCTTAAATTTTTGCCTGCCCTCAATGAATTGTATTGGACTCCTTGAGGGCACGAACTGTATTTAACTAACTTTTATTTATTTTTTTTTTGAAATGAACTTTTGTATCCTTTGTGATTTCTCTCTGGTATGTGGCTTATCAAGTGCTTAAGATCAGAATTCATTTCTGTTAGAACTGAAACACTGTTTTTGACTTCCTAGATTCTTTTTCTTTCTTAGCAAAGGGGACAGGAAACCTTTCGTTCCTTCTCAGTATTCACTGACAATTAGAAGTTTCCATAAACGCTCTACACCAGTGAGACTTGAAAAGAGACCTGTTCCCTTCAGTTTTTATAATGCCTACCATGTATATGATTTATTGGGAATTCAGCCCTACAAACTGCTTAGAAGCAGGTTCCTTGTCAAGCTGACTTAAGTTTAGCTTGGAAATTGGTAATCTATAAGATTTCCATGTATTTAGAGGTTTCCAAATACTTTTGAAACAAGAATGTACCATACGACTGAATAGGGGAAAATTGGCATTCTAACTAAAGTCTTTTAGCCTTTTTAATGTTAGATTAGACTCATAAAAAAAAAAGCTGAGGTTTAGAAAAATTCAAAACCTCATCATCATTGTCATCATCATCCTTATTTTCATCATTACTATTATGATTGTATTCATTTTATGCATTTTAAGTCTACATGCGTATTTTAAATTTACATATTGGTCGAATTCACTATGATAACCTTTTTCAGGATGGGTATTTCTGGATTCTATGTTAAATATTTAGCACACCAGTTATGATACAACTAGGCAGTAGCAGTAACAATTCCAACACCGAGCTATTTTTCTTCCTTCTGCTCTTCCCCTTTTATTTCCTTTCTTCTCTCCTTTTGCTTTCTTCCTCTTTCTTCCACTTCCCCCTCTCTTATTCCTTCTCTTCTTTCTGGTCTCCTTCCTGTTTCTTTTTTCCTCTCAACAAATTATTGAACACATAGAGATTTAGTGTACAGAACACATGAAATCTCCCCATCTGGCTTCTTTAAAACACCTTTGGCAATTTAAGTCTTCTATTTAACAGACAAAATGGTACCTGGACCCTGATACTGTTTTATTTATTTATTTTTTTACATTTGTTCATTTATTTTAGAGAGATAGAGAGAGAGAGTGTGTGTGTGTGGGGAGGAGGGGCAGAGAGAGAAGTAGAAACTCAAGTAGACTCCACGCTGAGTGTGGAGCCCAGTGGTGGGCTCCGTCTAACAACCATGAGATCATGACCTAAGCCAAAACCAATGGTCAGACACTTAAGTGGCTGCATCACCCAGGTGTTCTTGGATCCTGATATTCTAATTGGCATTCTATCAGATTTGGTCAAAGGATATTCTGTGCTGAAGATTTCTTCTCCAGATGGAAATGCATTTGAGATTTGGAGTCCAGGGCAGCCCGGGTGGCTCAGCGGTTTGGTGCCTGCCTCCAGCCCGGGGCGTGATCCTGGAGACACAGGATCGAGTCCCGCATAGGGCTCTCTCCATGTAGCCTGCTTTGCTCTCTGCCTGTGCTCTGCCTCTCTCTCTCTGTCTCTGTGTCTCTGATAAATAAATAATAATAATAAAAAAAGAGATTTGGAGTCCAGAGGAGAAGCTATTGGATGAAAGAAGAGTTTATACTGCTAGTGTATCCTTGGGCAAAGACAGGGCTGTGAGGAATAGCATAGTTCTTCTAGACGAAGTCAAGATAAGTGGGAAATGGGAGGAAAGGCAGGGGTGTGGCTATACCTTCAAGGTGACTGGGAGTCGCCTTCAGTTTGTTATAGGATAGAGAGAGGAATTCAGGCCTGCATTATCCAATATGGTGCCACTAGCCACATGTAGCTAACTTTAATTAAAATAAAATAAAACTTAAAAATCAGTTCCTCAGGTGCACTCACTCTACTTCAAGTGCTCCATTGCCATGTGTAGCTAATGGCCATCGCATTGGAGAAACAGAGCGTTTCCATCACTGTATAGGGTTTGGACAGTCAGGGCTGATTCTGGCAGCGCAAGATGGTGATTACATGGAAATTTGCGTTTTCTAAGATCCTTATGAAAATTGTAAGAGGAAACAGGGCTCTTAAATAGTCTGCTTTTGAAACTGTACGTTTTCTTTCCCTGGTTAGCGTTACTATTTTCCGGAATTGGTTCTGAGGTTAATGATCAATGCATCCTCAGTTAGGTGGAGGAAAAGAAGAATAGTGAGGGCTCACTATCAGTGGGAACTTCCCTTCTCACGAATTTGTTTCTTAATTCTCTCCACAGCCCTATGTAGGAAGGATGGCACAGAAAGATTAAGTCGTCTGCCACAAACTGAATCCTCCTGCCAGAGTAAGGACGCAAGTCTAACCCCTATATTTCGTTTGAGCCACATAACTGGTTGCCTTAATGAGTGGCTCCCTACTTGCATATCTACTGTGTTCAGGGCACTTAATAGAACGGGAAATATAAGTAGGAAATATTACCGGACCTTACATTTTTAAATATAAAATGATGGCCAAAGTAATTAGGTTTTAATTAATATTGTTCTTAAATTTCATCTATATGGCTTTTTATTTGTATAAATAAATTGTGTGCATGGAATAAATACACATAAAACTTGTTATTATCCTTCATTGTTGTGCAAATAACTTCATATTGATGTAGGATCGGTTTTTTTTTTCTCCACTGCTTTTGAGATTTAGGATATAGACATCTTTTTATCACTAATATTTTTTTAATGTTGTGAAATAATGTGATATAAACTTGATCTTCTCACTTTAATCTACCATGTAGAGTGTTCTGAGCCAGGCTGACATCATCCTTAGAGATACAGCTACGATTTAATTGGTTCTCGGTCATCCATATTCTGCTGCAAGACATCTTCCAAATTATATGGCCTTACTAATATGTACAAGCTGGAAGGTTTTTATTTTTTATTTTTTAAGATTTTGCTTATTTATTTGGGAGAGAAAAAGTAAGGGAGAGAGAACACGAGCAGGGGGAGGGGGAGAGGAAGTAGGAGAAGCAGACTCCCCGCTGAGGAAGGAGCCTGACAGGGTCACGACCTAAGCCAAGGGCAGAAGCTTAACTGACTGAACCACCCAGGCGCCCCCCATGCTGGAAGCTTTTAAACTTGAGTTTATTGTAGGTTAAAACAATTGAAAAAACAATATTTAAAATCTTAATCATTTTTAATTATTTTATACAATGTTTAGAATTTATCCCATATTACAGTCTAAAATGAACCATAAAGAATAGCTTCCCATATCAACTCCAGGCTTCTCCGGTGATTCTCAACCAATGGTGTGGTGTGCCCAAAGTATATTTACCCAATTATATTTTGTGCAACAGCGGGTGGGTGGTGTATTCAGGCTACAGACATTTTCAACAGAAAATCCATTATTTGTGACATCAGTTGTCAGCACAGGTGCCCTGGTTCAAGTGATCCACCCAGTTCTGGGAATGGAAAAGCTGACACAGGGCTATGAAGGACTATGTCTGATATCATCAAGGCAGGAAATAGAGAAGGCTGAACTTCACTTTTTTTTTTTTAAGATTTATTTATGTATTTGAGAGAGAGAGAGAGAGAGATAAAGAGAGAAAGGGAGAAAGTGTGTGAGAGGGAAGAGGGGCAGAGGGAGAGCATCTTCAACCCCATTTCCTGCTGAGCCAGGAGCCCCCATGGGGCTCTGTGGGGCTTGATGGAAGGATGCATGACACCATGACCTGAGCTGAAACCAGCAGTCAGATGCTTAACTGACTGAGCCACCCAGGCGCCCCTGAGAAGGCTCAACTTTAAACAATCCTAATAATTTCCAAATCCTTCTGACATTAGCTGGTTAAGTAAAACTGCAATGAGTGTATATGCCTTAGTTTCTTATATTTGGTAAGTTTCAGTTGAAAAATCTTGAGAGAGACAGAGAGGAGCACCACTTGTAGCACATAGCACTTTCACCCCCTTTAGCCAGCTGCAGTCATAAAATATCTTTCAACAGGGACTATATTAATATAGATCCATTAAAAATATGCTATAGAGGAGTGTTTCCAACTCTACCAGAGGGGGAAGCCCAAAAACACCATTAACAGTAATTCTTGATATAACCATAAATAGGGAGAATTTGATGTTTTATGAGTGAATTAATGGGCTTAATTATACAGACTCTACTATTTCAATACCCATACTTTTGAAACATTTTGTGGCTCCATCTTTGAAGAGCTATTGTTTTGAGATATTTATGGGTTTTGCCAAAACCCCAACCATCTGTGGTCTAGTGATTGACAATGTTACATCCTCTCCAAAGCATTTTTGCCACTCTAAGCAGAATTACTTAGTCCTCTCTATACTCCTACACGACTTGGGCCAGATCTCAATTCTGGCTTTTGTTGCTTTGAACATAATCACTCATTCACATGCCTTTCCTCTCTAGCCCATGACCTCCTTGATCTTATAGGCTATTCCTTATTTCTTACATGTTCCTGGCGTCTAGCTCATTGCTTGACATTGATAAATTTCATGAAATTATATTTAGGTCGGGTTTTTTTTTTTTAAAGATTTTATTTATTTATTTATTTATTTATTTATTTATTTATTTATTTATTTATTTGAGAGAGAGCGCAAGCAGGGGGAGCAGCAGAGGGAGACGGAGAAGCTGGTTCCCTTGAGCAGGGAGCCCAACTTGGGGCTGGATCCAGGACTCCGGGATCATGATCTGAGGTGAAGGCAGCTACTTAACCAACTGAGCCACCCAGGCACCTGAGTTAGATTTAGTTTTAACATAGTCTAAACAGTGTTTCTCAAAGTGTGGTGCTGGTATCATCTGTATCAGAATCACCCGGGTGTTTGCCTAGAAGTACGGATTCTTGGGCCCAAACAGCAGACTTACTTAAACAGAATCCCCGGGTGGGACCGAGGACTCTAGATTTTTATAAGGACTCTAGGTGATTATTATGAAATTTTTTGGTAACAGCTTTGTTAGGATGTAATTCACATACCATAGAATTTTGTCATTTAAAGTGCGCCACCATACAGTTCATTCACATAGAATTGTGCAACTGTCACCACGATCAACTCTGTAACATTTTCCTTCTCTTAAAATTAACTCCACAGCTTTCAGTTATTTAGCAGCTATTTCCCATGTCTCTCAGCACTAGGTAACCACTAAGACAGTTTCTGTCTTTATGGATTTGCCAATCTGGACACTTCAAACCGCTGAGCCACCCAGGGATCCCATATCAGTACTTTTTAAAAAGTCTTTGTGGCTTCATCTTTCCAGAGCTATTGCTTTGGACTTCTTATGGATTTTGCCCAAACTCCAACTATCTATTTGTCTAGTGATTGACAATGATATGTTTTTATTTCTCTTCGAATGAAAGAATGGGACTTTGACTAGAATGTCGGAGTCCTATAGTGACTCTCAGATTTGCCTTTTGAGGAACTACCAAACTGTTTCCCAAGTAGTTGCACCATTTTACATCCCTACCAGCAATGTGTGAAGATTCCAGTTTCTTCTATCCTTGCTAATACTTTCTATATAGTCTATCATTTTTATTAAAATCATGTGGATGTGACATGGTATCTCATTGCGGTTTTGATTTCCTTTATGGCTAATAATGTTGAACATCTTTTCAAATGTTTATTGACTGTTCATCTATCTTCTATGGAGAAATGTTTATTCAAGTCCTTTGCTCATTTTTAAATTGGGCTATCTTTTTTTTATAACTGAGTGGTAAGAGTTCTTTATACATTCTAGATAGAATTCCCTGGTAGATGTATAATTTACAATTTTTTCCCCCATTTTGTGAGTCATCTTTCTATTTTCTTGATGGCATCCTTTGAAGCACCAAACATTTTAATTTAATAAAATTCAACTTATCTATTTTTGTTGTTGTTGCTTGTACTTATGGTGTCGTATCTAAGAAATTATTGACTAATTCAAGGTCATGAAAATTTACATCTGTTTTATACTAAGAGTTCTATAGTTTTAGCTTTTACCTTCAGGTCTGATCCATTTTGAGTTAATTTTTGTATATGATGTGAGGCAAGGTCCAACTTTTTTTTTTTTTAAGATTTTATTTATTTGAGAGAGAGAATGTGTGTCAGTGAGAGAAAGAGAGTGCATGCATAAGCAGGGGGAGGAGAAGAAGGAGAGGGAGAAACAGACTCCTCTAATGAGAAGGGAGCCTGATGTGGGACTCAACCCTAGGACCTCGGGATCATGACCTTAACCAAAGGCAGATTATTAACCAGCTGAGCCACCCAGGCACCCCAGGCATCTAACTTCATTTTTTTTTGCATGTGAATATTCAGTTGTCTCAGCATCTTTAGTTGAAAACACTATCCTTTGCCCATTGAATTGTTCGATGAAATCAATTGACCATAAGGTGTGGCACAATAAAATTTTAGAACCATGTGTCTACTGGAATTGTAAGCTGACCATTATAATAAGAGTAATATAGGGGCTCCAGGGAGGGAGCTGCAGGGCGGGAGCGCGAATCCCACAGCGCAGGCCCCGGAGCACAGGGCGCCGGGACACAGCCCAGGATCCGGCCTCCCCCGGGACAGGCAGAGGCCGGGAGGGCCCAGGACAGCAAGGACGCTCCTGCCCCGAGCTGAGCAGATCAGCGGCCCCGCCCCGGAGCCTCCAGGCCCTGCGGACGGAGAGCCGAGAGCCCCGAGCCCCGTAGTTCCTGCGGAGGCTGAATCCAGGCTTCCAGAGCTGCCATAGCAACTGCTGCTGTTCCTCCTGGGGCCCGACCGGGTAAACAACCCCCGCTGAGCCCTGCAGCAGGCAGGGGCAGAGCAGCTCCCCCAAGTGCTAACACCTGAAAATCAGCACAGCAGGCCCCTCCCCCAGAAGACCAGCTGGACGGACCAGTGATACTCCCCCGTGTTCCAATACAACTTGTTTTTGGCCACTCTGCACTGAGCAAAATGACTAGAAGGAAAACCTCACTTCAAAAGAAAGAATCAGAAACAGCCCTCTCTCCCACAGAGTTACAAAATCTGGATTACACTTCAATGTCAGAAAGCCAATTCAGAAGCACTATTCTACAGCTACTGGTGGCTCTAGAAAAAAGCATTAAGGACTCACGAGACTTCATGACTGCAGAATTTAGATCCAATCAGGCAGAAATTAAAAATCAATTGAATGAGATGCAATCCAAACTAGAAGTCCTAACGACGAGGGTTAACGAGGTGGAAGAACGAGTGAGTGACATAGAAGACAAGTTAATGGCAAAGAGGGAAACTGAGGAAAAAAGAGATAAACAATTGAAGGACCATGAAGACAGATTAAGGCAAATAAACGACAGCCTGAGGCAGAAAAACCTACGTTTAATTGGGGTTCCCGAGGGCGCCGAAAGGGACAGAGGGCCAGAATATGTATTTGAACAAATCCTAGCTGAAAACTTTCCCAATCTGGGAAGGGAAACAGGCATTCAGATCCAGGAAATAGAGAGATCCCCCCCTAAAATCAATAAAAACCGTTCAACACCTCGACATCTAATAGTGAAGCTTGCAAATTCCAAAGATAAAGAGAAGATCCTTAAAGCAGCAAGAGACAAGAAGTCCCTGACTTTCATGGGGAGGAATATTAGGGTAACAGCAGACCTCTCCACAGAGACCTGGCAGGCCAGAAAGGGCTGGCAGGATATATTCAGGGTCCTAAATGAGAAGAACATGCAACCAAGAATACTTTATCCAGCAAGGCTCTCATTCAAAATGGAAGGAGAGATAAAGAGCTTCCAAGACAGGCAGGAACTGAAAGAATATGTGACCTCCAAACCAGCTCTGCAAGAAATTTTAAGGGGGACTCTTAAAACTCCCCTTTAAGAAGAAGTTCAAGTAACTCTGAACGTGAATGGGCTTAATGACCCCATCAAAAGGCGCAGAGTTTCAGACTGGATAAAAAAACAGGACCCATCTATTTGCTGTCTACAAGAGACTCATTTTAGACAGAAGGACACCTACAACCTGAAAATAAAAGGTTGGAGAACCATTTACCATTCAAATGGTTCTCAAAATATACCCTAAAAACTACAGAACACTTCTGAAAGAAATTGAGGAAGACACAAAGAGATGGAAAAATATTCCATGCTCATGGATTGGCAGAATTAATATTGTGAAAATGTCAATGTTACCCAGGGCAATTTACACGTATAATGCAATCCCTATCAAAATACCATGGACTTTCTTCAGAGACTTAGAACAAATTATTTTAAGATTTGTGTGGAATCAGAAAAGACCCCAAACAGCCAGGGGAATTTTAAAAAAAGAAAACCATATCTGGGGGCATCGCAATGCCAGATTTCAGGTTGTACTACAAAGCTGTGTTCATCAAGGCAGTGTGGTACTGGCACAAAAACAGACATATAGATCAATGGAACAGAACAGAGAACCCAGAAGTGGACCCTGAACTTTATGCTCAACTAATATGCGATAAAGGAGGAAAGACGATCCACTAGAAGAAAGACAGATAGGATAAAGTCACAGTTCGTAGTCTTGATGTGCATTTATAACTCCAAATGTGGTGTGTATGGAGAAGTTGTGAGGGTGGTAAATGATGAGGTAAGGGTGAATGGGGAAGGCTGGTGCTTTATAATGTAAACTATTTAATTCAAGAAACTTACTTGGCAAAATGGTCTTATAGCGATTTTTAGTTCCATGACGTGGAATGTCAATTTCTTTGGGATCCACGAAGTTCATTGGTATTTCCTGCAAAAATAAATGATATCAAATTAGTGTATCTAATGCTGCCACAAAGAAAATCTTCACAGGGGGCCATCTGATCCAGAGCCCTCCTGAACTTCAAAGTCATTTATAAAACAACAGACTACCACCTCTGGTTGACCAACACCCTTCCTTTCATAAACATATTAGCTGCACCCTGCCAAGCTGACTCTAAGAAACAGCTCTCTGTGTTAGAAAGTATTACTTAACATATGGTTATTAAAGAAACATAAAACTTTGATTAGATTTTTAAGATTCCTTCTGACATAATTGCTAGAAATATATATAGACAGCTGAAAATGGACAATGTATTCAAATTTTAAAAAATCTTTATATAAGTTCAGTACCAAAAATTTCACTATGATGGATTCTCTCTCTCTCTCTCTCTTTTTTTTTTTTTGATGGATTCTCTTTTAACATTGTATGACTCTTTTAGGATTATTAAAACCTCCCTCCCCAAGTGGTAAATATAATATAAAGGGAGTTTTTGTTGATTCAAGAGATGCAATATGATTTTTTTTTGTATTAAGGAATGATTTATAATTCTACTGTTCCACTTGGGGTTGTAAATGCAATATTTTTAGTGAAGAGCATCCGGACACTGTATTCTCCCACTTAACAAGAATATAAATGTTACTTGGAATATATGTCATGTGCCTCAAATAATTGGAGAGGGAACAATTAGAGCAGAAATGGCTCTGAGGAAACAAATTAGATCTAAAAGGTGAGCATCTGTAGATGACTAAGACAAAGAAAGCAGTAAGCCAAAGTTTTCAAAAGAGTTGAAACAAATATGCAAGGATTTGATTATACAAAACAGTATGATCTCTCATTAAAATTCTGCAAAAATTGCTTAGATAAATGTTAACGTGAAATAAAAGAACTTTCATCTTTAGATCACATGAAGTACTATTTTTGTTACTTGAACTTTCTTCAATGGAAAATATAACTCAAAAGCCTAGTCATTGAAATGAAATAAATTATTTATAAATTAATTCAAATTGTCCTAGTTTTTAGTCAGTCTGATAATTTGGGAAAAACCTGGCTAGATCATGAATTTGAGATGTGGTCTACAGACAGGGGTAGCTTACCTTTTAAATATCATTTCCTAAACCTGCATTATTTTAGATATTTATAATACTCCTCCCTACTCTCTGCTGCAACTAATATTATAACTTCTCAGTTCCAGGTTACCAAAATAAGCAAAATTGTTGAATATTCAATAGAAAGCACATGTTTATGTTTGATAATTTCAAATAAGTCAGCCTGTTTTGGCAAAGCCACCATCACCCTTCTCTTTGGTATTCTTTGTTGGCCTTGTCTTTCCTTAAAGGGCTTGTCTCCAAAAAGCTATCTGTGGTTCTAGAAGGGAGTATTAGGTGTACCTTTGGCTAGCTGTGTGATCATTGACTGGTTCTTTCATCTCACTAGGTGTTGTTTTCTTTACATATGAAAAGATGACATACTACAAAGTCTAATTTTTAAAGCTACATGTTCATGTTTTACTTTGGATGCTTAATAATAGCTGACGAAGCTAATAGTAAATCTAGCCCATTGTTAGATACTTCATTATCAGAGTAGTTGCAAATATCTGAACAGACCCTGGAGTGATCAATTTATTAAAATCACCAGACTTGGCTTAAGATGTACAACTGATTTGAGATTTAAAGTGACCCATAAAATGGATCCTCCTTTTGGACAATAATTAAACCTAAGAAGATCTAATCTGTCTCCAAGCTCTCTGAGTAGACGTGTGTTTTTACAAATCCACATATCACCAGCAACACTGATGGGTTGCCATCACTTTTGGTTAAACTTCCTAATCATCTTTAGCCCACATTTGGTATTTCTGTGCTCCTTATTTCATTAAAGGACACTAAAGGTGCCCTGTTGCTCGTGTCACAAACTGGGGTATCATCCCTGATTCTTTTCTTTTCCATGACTGCCTCACCCAATTCAGCCCCCTTTTTGCAGATTCCTATAGGGTTTCCCTATTTTCACTCCTACTGAGTTCAGACCATCATGATGACAGTTCCACAGGATTATCTCTAGATACCCCAACATACCCCTTTATTTTCTAATGCTTACTGCACTGCACATAGAGAGATCTTTTTAAAATTCAAGATAAAGTCCAAACTTTTGAATATGTATTAAGACTCAGGTTCCTTTTATAACTCTGGAGGCTCAACTTTTGCCCCTTCCCACCTTAATTTCAATGCTCCAGTTGAAACAAACAATTGAATTCCCCAGTGACGGCAAGGCTGTTCCTGCTTTCTGGAATGCCTCTTCACAGCCCAGTTCCTTCTTGGCATTTCTTTGCCTGACCAGCTCCTATGTACTCTGCCTCAATTTTGTATTCACATTCGGGTTTGAACACTTACCAGTGGTTGATGAGATGTAGGGTGGATCTAAAGCCTTGTACTTAACCTTAAGCTTTTATTTTATTTTATTTTATTTTTACATTTTTATTTTTTTTTATTTATGATAGTCACAGAGGGAGAGAGAGAGAGAGGCGCAGAGACATAGGCAGAGGGAGAAGCAGGCTCCATGCACCGGGAGCCCGATGTGGGATTCGATCCTGGGTCTCCAGGATCGCGTCCTGGGCCAAAGGCAGGCGCCAAACCGCTGTGCCACCCAGGGATCCCAACCTTAAGCTTTTAAACTCTAACCATTTGTTTACTGTAAGCTGCTTGAGTGGAGAACGGTGCCATTTTAGTAGGTGCCTGTAGGGTCTAGTTTATCAAAATATCTACTGAAGAGTGAACAATAAACAGCGAGCTCACCATGAATTCGCTTTGGAGTAAATGTGAACTTGCCACGACGTCCCTCAGCTGTGATCTTGTGAGTATTCGGCTGGCTGACTGCAGGTACTCCATTGCTACCTTCTCCCGTGGGGTTGGGATAGCCACAAAGGGTTCGACATTCCCCAAGCTACTCATGTCCAGTGTAAGAGATACATTGGACCCTCGCCTGCATTGAGGAAGAATGTTAATAGGTTTGGAAACCACATGAGTTATTTTGATTACACAAACTGGTCTTCCGTACATACACCCAGTTCACCAAGAACTTCTACAGATAAAAGGACCAAATGTTTTTGTTTTTTTTTAATGGTACCATAGTTGACTATAGCAACCATCCATAGTTTCTTTATAGGAAACTGACAGTTTTGTTGTTGGAAATAAGTCTGAATCAAGAAAATGCACTATAATTTATTAATGGGTATACTCGATACAAAAATAATAGGATGGTAGTCATATTAAGTGAAAAATTTAGGAAAAGTAAACATCACATTTGAATGAACAAATCATGTATAACACAACTTTATTGTTTGTATGTCTGATAGCTCAGAATGTAAACCATATAGCCACCTAATACTCTTGACACCAAAATATTGTACACATGATCTTACTGGACATAGGAAGCTCAGAGAAAAAAATATTTTAGTTCATATTATTGACATTGAAATAGAATTTAACAGTTTTAAAATGTCTCTACTGTTTATAATTTCTGAATGAATCCCTAAGAAATAGCATCTGTATCCTCCATTTATGTATATACGTATGCATGCATGTGTGTTTGTGTGCGTGTATGCGTACGTATTTATTTAATTCTATGATAAACTCATAAGGACCACAGAGATCACAGACTCTTATTCTGAGTTTTAATTTAGCTTTCCTCTGTAATTTCCTCTTCTTTTTGGGTGATGAGGTGGGGCTCTTCCAACTTATAAAGGCCCCTCCTGCCCTGGATAGAAGGTGTGAGTGCTTCTTACCCGTAACCTTAGTTGTGTGGAACCAAGAAATAACTATAAAATAGCCTGTGCAAGACCAACGGTCAAAGTCAGAGATTGTATTCACAAGAACTATTAAATTTAAAGAACTATTAAATTTAAATTTATTAAACTTTTTCTAGTTTTTATTATTATGCTTCGGTATCTCTGAGGTGATCAAATATGGTGCCAAGGAAATGGAGAATAGGGTGTGAACAAAGACAGTAAGAGCAAATTCTAGTCCCAGCATACTTCATTTGAAGGGTGTTTTACATGCTTCCGATAGAAATCAGGAAATATTCACGTGGCTAGAGCTTAATTTTATTTTTATTTATTTATTTATATTTTTATTTTTTTATTTATGATAGTCACACACACAGAGAGAGAGAGAGAGAGAGAGGCAGAGACACAGGCAGAGGGAGGAGCAGGCTCCATGCACTGGGAGCCCGACGTGGGATTCGATCCCCAGTCTCCAGGATCGCGCCCTGGGCCAAAGGCAGGCGCTAAACCGCTGCGCCACCCGGGATCCCTAGAGCTTAATTTTAAACAACGGGAAATTGTTAGAACATACAACAAAAACCCAACAAGCAAAAGCCTGTATGTTCTTTCCTCTTATGAATTTGCCTCTGGTTGTAGCTTTGGGGCCATTCTATAGTTTCATGTGTAATGTCATTTTTGTTAATTTCTTAATGGTTTGTAATTGTAGTTTTAATTCCTGGTTTCACTTGACATTTGTGTGTTTATGAATTTATCTTCCTTATTAATTTCTAGTTATTGTACACACAAATAATCCAATAGTGGTTGGACTTCTAATGTTTGGAATTTCTCCATTCTTTTTTTGAAACAAATACTATGATACATTTTTCTGAATATTTCATAGATACTTTTGGGGGCAATAGACTGATTACCTATTTATATCTATCTCTGTATTTATAAACTTATCTATGTACATATGTGTATATATATATATCACCTTATTTAATATATTATTATATATTATTAAAGATATTATTCCAATCTATTTCTTCCTACTGGATTTCTTGAAGCCTGAGATGTATGATCTTCCACAACATTTGTTTTGTTATTTTTCCTTATATTCCTAACAATATTTACTTTATGTATTTCAGCCATTGTTTTATTTGAAAAGATGAATAATTATATCTTTTCTGTAAATTTTATCAATATTAAGTAATTACATTCCTATTAGTTTTATGTTTTGCCTCACATTTGACATTTTCCCCCCAATTTTGTTGAGACAATTTATATACAGCACCATATAAGCTTAAGATTTTTGGCATCATTAACTGGCTTACACATATTGTGAAATAATTACCCCAATAAATAAACTTAGTTAACATTCATGATCTTCTATAGATACAAAAAAGAGAAAAGAAAAAGTTTTTTCCTTGCTATGGAAACTTAGGATCCACTCTCTTAACAACTTTCAAGTGTACCATACAGCAGTGTTAGCTATAGTCATCATGTTGTACAGGACATCATGTACATTACCTAGTTTATTATGTATTACTTATCTTAACTGGAAGTTTGCAACTTTTGATCACCTTCCTCTAATTCATCCTTTTGACACCTCCCAACCTCCAACTTAAAAAAAAAATTAATATTGACATACCTGCTTTTTTTTTTTTTTGCATGTTCTTCAAAAACCTTTTCTAGTTTTTATTATTATGCTTAACTGTTTTTGAATCACTGTTAGGGATTAGGGAAGAGCATATTGGATACCTCATAAAATATCACCTAGCCGATAGGGGTATGTTTGTCCTCCTTTTTTTTTTTTTTTTTTGGTGGCTGTTGGTGGTGGTTGACTAGGTTCCTGTGTTTTTGAGTAGGAGGTAAACAGCTGAGGAGGGTGAAGAGTGGTACTATTCTCAAACCAAGAATTTTAATCTATTTTTAGTGGGAAAGTAGTTTCTACAAGTTTCTCAATCCAGTTTCTCTGGCCTTTAAATTGTCAGAAATTCCTTCTTAATTCTGATAATACATTGTTTATTAGTTTTTAGTGTGTTTGTGAGAATTTGGCTTTTGCTGGCTTCACAGATTTTTTTTTTTTTTTGTAAGGAGTTGGGACAGGCCATACAAGGGATTGCTAATCAGATGTCATTTTATTTTATTTTACTTTTATTTTTTTTCAGATGTCATTTTAAACCATTAGTCCATGTAATCAATGTTCAGCCCCAAAAGAATAAAGTATCTGCAGCCTGTCCAGTGAGTGATACTCAGTGCTATGGTGGTTTAGTAGGAAGGGGGTCTCTTCCATCCAGAGTGGTCAGAGGTGTATGAAGAGCAGGCATTTGAGTTAAGCCTTGAAGGTTAAAGTTCAATAGATAAGTTTTCGGGAAAGGGTTCTTTCAGGGAGAGAGCCCAACAGGAGAAAAAAAAAATAATGGAAGCAGGAAATGATAAGGCATCTTTGAGAAATGGCATATAAGCAGTTTGAGCCAGAGTTCAGTTGTATAAAAGTGTATTTTGGAATTGGGGAAGGGTTCTGTAGGAGAAATGAGAGAGAAGCAAGAATAATAGAAATAAGCCTATAAATAGCCTGCCCAAATCCAGAAAAGAGAATTTCAAATATCAGGTTATATAAACTTCTATTAGGGCTTTCCACAGCATACATTATTGGGGGATTAGAAGCCTCTGAGATTCCATGTGTAATAGGGTCCATTTGATCTAGGGAGCAAAATTTCTGAGGATTCGGTGAAACCTTGAGAGCCATGGAGGCATTTTCATGCAAGCTTGACTTCGTAAGGGAGAACGACTTTTGTCTGGCAAGGGAAGGAAGAAAGGAAACTAATATTTATGAAACATCTCTGATTTGCCAAGCACGGTTCTAAGCACCTTCACATATGGTATTCCCATCTCCATAGCAGCTCTCTGAGGTTATTACTTTCCCCCATTTTATAGGTGAAGAAGGAACGAACTTAGAGACACAAACGTGGAACAAAGACACAGTCCAGGTAAGAGTATGAAACCCAAGACCTCTCTGGTTTGCTACCCATCAGCAAGGGTATGGTGGGCAGTGTTCGTTAGGCTAGTCAGTGCCCCGTGTGGAGCTGGGGGCCAGCTGTGGGAGGAAGGCCAAAGCCACCCAAGTCTAAGCAGACGCAGTGTAGTACTCAGAGTGCAAATTCCATCTCTACAGTCAGGGTTGTCTGGGCTCAACTTCCTCCTCTCCTGAGTCCCTGCAGCACACCTGTGGTCAGCCTACCTAGCCTTGTGCATCTCAATATCTTCTTGGTGAAGTGAGGAATCCAGGACACCTGCGTCAGAGGGTAACCATGAGGATTAACCCGACAGGGTAAGTAAATTGCCTGAAAGGAGTGGTGCCTGGCTACGATTCCAGGTCACAGTGGCATCAAGTCTGATACGACTCTTGCCTTCTGCCTCTCTAAGGGATCTACCTTCAGAGATCTTTGCAAAAACTCAAAAACGAACCTTAACATCTTGAAATTAATGGACAGGATCAACACGTCTGGCACTACGGAAAAATACATCCTTCTCAGTGACCTATTTATCTCAAAATTTCCCTTTATTATGGCAAATTCATTTCCCCCGTACCCTCGGCAATCCCAGAACACTTCACCTCAACACCTCAGACAATGTCTCAAAGTTCAATTAAGGAATTAATCATGTCCAAGCTGTTGACCTTATGGAGAGCATTCTTGCACAAAACAGCCCTTATCGTGGTGGTGCTCTTCTATCCTGGCCGTGAAATATTACCATAGGATGTCGTTAACATGGAAAAAAAAAATCCCTGCTTTTGTTAATTCTTGTTTTTAAGGAACAAGCAATATTAAAGTTAATTGAAATACAGCGGAATTAGACAATCAGATGAGTAGGATCAACCTGAAGCACTTGCCCACTTCTTAGGTCTTGTGCATCCAGAGGAGACATTAAACACACATCTATACCTGTTTTAACTTTAAAGACACATCTATGTATGCTTTAGAGTGTTGTTTTTTTCGACATAAAAGTAATGTGCTCATTGTAGAAGGTTTGTAGAAGTCTTAAAAGGGAAATTAGTATCAGTCACATAAAGTTCACTAGCTTTTATTTAGTTTATTAAGAACATGTTTGTTTATTTGAGCGAGGGGGGGGGGAGAGGGAGAGAGATGATGAGAGAGAGCACGAGCAGGGAGGAGAGGAAGAAGCAGGCTCAACCCCAGGACCCCCGTGTTACGACTGAGCCAAAGGTAGACAGACGCTTAACCAACTGAGCCACGCAGGAACCTCAAGCTTCACTAGCTTTTAAATTGGCTTTTAAGTGTTGCTGTGCTAATGGCAATAATGACAGTGACTGATCGTTTTGAATTTTATTTCTTTGGTTAGAATTGAGGATAATACATTTTTACATCATTATAGTTCATTTATCAGTCCTTACCTTTAAGAACTGTCTATCATACTCTTTCCTAATGTTTATACCAGAGCATTATTGTATTATTGTTGACTATGATATATAAGACATTAGTTATTTCTCAGAAATACGTGTTGCATCTATATGGCTTATTCTTGACTTAAAACACCAAGGATTTTTTAAAAGTTATATTTACTTTCCAACATGTCAATCTTTGTGTGTGTGTGTGTGTGTGGCTTCTTGCATTGCTTTGATACATACAAATTCTTCTGGAAGTTTCATTTTTACTAAAAGCTAATCTTTTAATCTATCTCTATTTTGGGTATGGTAAAGTTGAGAATCAACTAGATTTCTTTCCCCCAAATAGATGATCAATGTGTCTAAAACAATTTACTGAACCATCTGGGGAAAACAGGTGTTTTGCAATCATAGAATATTAGGTTTTTAACCAGCTATTACTGACTAATGATCTGGAGGAGAAAATACCACTTTCCTGAATCAAGAGGATCCATAAACCAATGTGGTAAGAAGTAAGGATAGAATCAGAAAGACATTTCAAACAGAAAATAAATATCAGAAATCAAGAGAGAATACAAATTAAGATCCGGGGCAGGGGGAACCCTAAAGAATTTAGACGAAAAAAAAAATCGACAGAAATAACAGGAGCCCTGGACCTTTAATAGAAACTGAATGTGGAAAACGAAGCACACACACTCTTATTGAGACCTTGCTTCTCCTTTGTTATGTAACTCTGGACAAACTGTTTAGACTTTTTTATGCCTCATGATCGCTGTTGGACAAAAGGGAACATAATAAAAAGCTTTATCAAGCTCCTGCCATAGCACCAATTATTATTTATGCCAAAAAATAAATAAGCGAGAGGAAATTCAAAAGATACCAATGCAAACAATTGAAGGAAAAAGCAAATTCTTAAGGAAAGGTAAAAGGAATGCAATAAACAGCATGCTAATTACAATTAAGTAAAAAGGAAAACATGTATAAATCTGATGGCCCAGGGCCACACATCCATTTCAGCAAGAGCTTAAAAACAGTGCTCTGTTGAAATTGTTCCATTCTGCACCATTGCTCTTAATGACCAAGAAGTGGGAGGAAAATACAGCTACAAATATAAGGACACTACAATGGACTGTTAGAATAACTCAAAAATAAGTATTTTGTTTTCCTGGTCTTTGGGGAGGTCTGTGGAATTTTAGAAGCTGGGTTTAGAGGCAGAAGAGCTATGGTTTCCAGCACTGGGGCCATCAGGCTATGTCTAATTCTCGGATATGCTGGTCCCTTAGCAGTGCCTCGCCCACCGAGAACAGTGAGACTCGAAGCCCGAAAAGGAAGGGAAATGGGAGTCAGAGGACAAAGTGAAACGAATGATCATTTTGCCTGGAGTCCAGGAAGATTTACTTCTGAAATGACTGGATTAAGAAGTTAACTTTCAAAGGGAAGTGGTGGTAGCTGCTTATCTGGAAGTATTAGAAATGAGAACAGAAAAATAGGCATCTAATTAGGGAAATACAAATCAAAACCACAATGAGATACCACCTCACACCATTGAGAATGGGGAAAATTAACAAGGCAGGAAACCACAAATGTTGGAGAGGATGCGGAGAAAAGGGAACCCTCTTACACTGTTGGTGGGAATGTGAACTGGTGCAGCCACTCTGGAAAACTGTGTGGAGGTTCCTCAAAGAATTAAAAATAGACCTGCCCTACGACCCAGCAATTGCACTGTTAGGGATTTACCCCAAAGATTCAGATGCAACGAAACGCCGGGACACCTGCACCCCGATGTTTCTAGCAGCCATGTCCACAATAGCCAAACTGTGGAAGGAGCCTCGGTGCCCATCGAAAGATGAATGGATAAAGAAGATGTGGTTTATGTATACAATGGAATATTCCTCAGCCATTAGACACGACAAATACCCACCATTTGCTTCAACGTGGATGGAACTGGAGGGTATTATGCTGAGTGAAGTAAATCAATCGGAGAAGGACAAACAGTGTATGTTCTCATTCATTTGGGGAATATAAATAATAGTGAAAGGGAATATAAGGGAAGGGAGAAGAAATATGTGGGAAATATCAGAAAGAGAGACAGAACATAAAGACTCCTAACTCTGGGAAACGAACTAGGGGTGATGGAAGGGGAGGAGGGCGGGGGGTGGGCGTGAATGGGTGACAGGCACTGAGGGGGACACTTGACGGGATGAGCACTGGGTGTTATTCTGTATGTTGGTAAATTGAACACCAATAAAAAATAAATTTATTATTAAAAAAATGAACTGTGGACAGATTATGTTTCTAAACATAAAATAAATAAAAATATTAGAAGGAAAAAAAAAGAAAAATAGGCATCTACAGATGGTAAGAACTGAGTGCAGAAGGAGAGCAAACAGATTGGATCTTTGAGAGCTTTCCCAGCCTTAATGCTTTCGTTGTGGTTGTTGTGTAAAGAATATATGTAGCTCATTCACAGCGGTCTTTATCGCCGTACACATCCGATCCCACATGGTGAGAAGTGAGATGGTTAATACTGACGCCCTCTTCAGATCTGAACCATTGTGAGTCTAGGACCTTCAGTCCTGCCCTCCCCTCCTGGTGTGTGCCCTCCCCTCTTTATAATGATCACACATCTGACAGTCTTGGCTTCATCCCAAAGGTGAGCTCAGACCCTTCCATCTCCCACTTGATTTTTCTTATTTAATTTTGCTTGATTTGTGCACATTTTTAGTTTTCTAGGGTACTCTTAATAAAAAGAAAAGAAAAAAGAGACTTTTTTTACTCACTTGAAATAACAAAGGAGTTAACAATGGTGAGATAGTGAGGTGAAGTCCCTTTACTATGTGTGGATTGACTGGCCCCCAGGGTTCTTTGAAACTCTCTGATTCTACTACTTTCAAGTTCCAGAGGTGATGGTATTAATGGATGGTTTGCTGTTTCTCTCTATCTCTTTACCTTCAAATAAACTATATATAGTACTAACTCCCTTCCTGGACCACTTGACAAATGAAAGGGTAAAATTAAAAAAAAAAAAAAAGTTAGGGAGTGCTAGGAGTTTTAAATTGTGGCTTCAATTCAAAGCCCCTGGAAAGTTAAATGTGACATAATGCAGTGTTACTAATTTCTAAAAGCTGAAATAAATGAATAGATATTGTGACCATCCATCGTAAAATTTCCCAAAAGGAAATCCTGTAGGGAAGAAATGTAACAAGGATAAAAGAGACCAAGCACAGGCCCAGGAAGATGACAAATGAATTTCAGTCTAAAGCAAAAAGAAAATCTCACAACGCGGAGAATATTTTTTGGTGTGGGAAATGATTGATTTCCCTACTTGAAAGCACTGACTTCACTAGGTAGATCGCTGCTCTCCGTGTTGAGTGATTAGATAAAAATTTTTGAATTTGTGCAAGGATATCTGATCTTTCATGCATGCATAGGACGAGGCAAAAATTTATTACATCCTTCTTTTATTGTTTAAAAAAATAAAAGTCAAGGGGGCACCTGGATGGCACAGTTGGTTAAGCAAATGACTCTTGGTTTTGGCTCAGGTCATGATCTCAGGGTTCTGAAATCAAGCCCCATGTAGGGCTCTGTGCACGCAACACGGAGTCTGCTTAAGACTCTCTCCCTCTGTCCCTCCCCTGCTCTAAAATAAATACACAAATCTCTTTTTTAAAAAAAAAAACAAAACAATAATTAAAAAATAAATATAAATTAAACTTATTATATTTTTCTTGAATGACCCTGGAGTGTGAGTTTAGATCAGTGCTCTGTGCTTTACTTAAGCTCTTGTGGCCTCAGGCTACTTGATCTGTAAATGGGGAAGATAATAAAACTCACAGGGTTGATTCACCCTGTAAAAGTTAAAGAACAAAGATAAGTGAACATTTCCAGCCGGCATCTGGCATATAGTACACGTATGTGAATGGTTGTACTAGTTAATACTGATCACGCGGTAATTCTTACTTCACTCTCTGCATAAATGGTTGTGTGGGAGCTATATGGCATAAACATTGCTAAATATTTGAAGAAGGCAATGTCGGGAACGTTGGCTAGTGATGAAAAGTCAATGGCAGTCTTACATATGCAAAATCAGTAGTTCTCTAAGTTGAAACCATTTTTCGTACCTGGAGCCCTTAAAATTCTTAACTCCTGTCCTTAAAATTAATAACTTTTTTTAGATTAAAAAATAATGCATATTCACTGTAGAAAACCTAAAGCTATAGATAACAAAAAACAAAGAAAAATATCCCATAATACCAACACTTAGAATGACTGCTGATAACATTTGATGTGTATGGTCTTCAAGTCCTTGGATGTATCTATGACAACATCTTGATTTTTACTCTACATATTCCTTTATGACCTGCTTTTAAACTAAATACATCGTGAATGTCTTTTCATGTCTTCAAATTCATTTAAAAACTATTTTCAGACACTCTGTAGTATTCCATTGTCTGGATGTGCCATTGTTTGTTTATCCAATACCTTATTTTTAGACATCAACTTGTCTTCAATTTTTCACAATTATAGACAAGACTGCAAGTAAATAGCCTTGTATCTAAATGTTTGTGCATTTCCATGATGATTTTTAGGTTGAGGAGTTCTAAACACTAACTCAAAAACCCTGAGTTTAGAGAAGTCACTGAATGCATGGAACGTGGAAGAGGCATGAAGATCACCTCTTGCGGCTCACTGACATGGAATTAGCTCAGACCCCCTTCATCTATTGTTCAGACCTTTGCAGTAGCTCCCCAGAAAGCTTTTGTAAGTCTAAAATCTCCTTGGCTGTTATGTTCTTTACCAGAGAACATTCACCAGAATGATGTCTGAGCATTGAAAATATGATAATCAAACTGCAGGGATTTTTTTCCTCTCAAATTTCTTAGCAATTTTTCCAGGATGTCTCCGATATAGTCACTAGAAATGACTGATTTTAAAGTGTGAACTCCTTGAGGGCAAAGATTGCAATCCTCCGTCTGTATCCAGTCCTGAACACATGGAGAGTAACACTTTTGTTGTCTGCATGTATGAGTGATTGCAAATAGTTGGTTAAGGTAATACTATGTGTAATTACTGCACTCTGATGGCTTTTCCAATCCTTCTGAAGATAGGAAAAGTGGGGGATCATGTTACATAGAAGTTGGAAATGTGGAATGGAGAAGCTATACTTATCCAGGTATAGTAAATATTACAGTTAATATTTTGTTTGAGTCTTATTTAAGTATCAGTGAAGTCTAGCATTAACATCCTAAAGAGCTATGATGATTTTGTTAGTAGAAAAAAGAAAAAAAAAGTAGTGTTTTGCCTTGTAACCAAGTATGATTAATTTTTACTCTTTTTTTGGCACTTAGTATTGTTTTGACTGTCACTCATGGTGAGGAGGCTGTTTCCTTTTTAACAAAAGAACAAAATGATGGTAGCTCTAATTTTAGTTCCCAAGTTTAGTTTTTCCACATTTATATAATTAGTTAAGAAAAAGATGATGCTGAATGAACATTAATAAGTCTCAATGAAAAAAAACATTCTGGAAAGAGAAATCTTTCTTTGACTTTTAGCCAATGTATACATACACACACACACACGCAATTTCCTAAGTAACACAATAAAATTAATAGCTCTCTGTCTCTTTAAGCAATCAGTTATCAAAGAGCTCTTTTAGTACTGAACATTACAAATAAATTATATTCATCTATGTTCAAGGTCAGAAATGACACACATAATTATAATGACCCAGAGTTTAGCTAAAATGTAAAATCATCAAAAAATATACAACTTCTCAGCTTCCTCAGTTTTTTGTTTTTCATCTGGTTGCAGCCCCATTTTTAAAAACTGAATTCTTAGAGAAACCTAACTGCTTTTTAATTTAAGACTTCTTCAGTTAAAAATTTTTTATAATACATATGCAATTGACTTAGCATTAACTTTTCTTTTTTAGCACTAATAAATGTATTTTATACACATGTAATTTTTATATAATATATATATTATATATGTTATTATATATAATATACACAATTGAAGGATAGTTGACAATATTATGTTAATTTCGGGTATACGACATAGTCATTTGACAACTCTACATATTATGTTAGGCTCACAAGCGTAGGTACCATATTTTTTCAGTTTTAAATAGCAGTGAAGGGGCAATTTTATACCTTAATAGCACAATACAAAATATAGCTATTAGTGAGGCAGTAATTTCACCTCTGGCTGTAGTTAGAGTGCATGCTGATAATACATCTCAGGAATTAATCATTGAAAAGAGAAAACTTGACTACTTGGAGGACTCTGCTCAGCAGCAGCAGCCTATACAATTTTTCCTCTTAAAAAATCAGGTAGGTTGGTAAACTTCTTCCTCTTGCCTCTGCACAGATTATCAGGCATTGTCTGCTTAGGTCCACTTTGGGAGTCCTTGTATGCATGGAACTGTGTCGTCATGATGGGAATAGAATAGGAGCTTTAGAAATGTGTTGATGATTTGTTCTTTCAATTTGCCATATTATGCAGTCGTACATTACTGAAGGTATTCTGTGATTAGAATCTCAACCACGCTACAAAAAGCAGTCAGAGTGATTTGGATCTTAGTGGAGCCAGTTGAAAGCTAAACTTTGACAAGGATAAATACTGCTTTCACTGCATCCAGATAATTTGGAATGTTGTATTTTCATTTTCATTCATCTCAAAATATATTCTAATTTTCTTTTGTGTCATCTTCTTTGACCCATTGGTTATTTAGCCCTACACAGTTAATTTCCACTTATTTGTGAATTTTCCAAATTTCCTTCTGTGTTAATTTTTAATTTCATTTCATTTTATCAGAGAATATATTTTGTATTATTTCAATCTTTTAAAGTTTATTTAGATTTATTTTATGGTGTAAAGTTTATTTAGATTTATTTTATGGAGTATCCTGGAGAATATTACATGTACATTTGAGAAGAATTTGTATTCTGCTGTTACTGGGAACAGAGTCCTGTTAGGTCTACGTTTTATAGTTTTGTAATTTCCTTGTTGACCTTCTGCCTGGTTTTCTTTTCATTATTAGAACTGTGTTATTGTGGGGATCCCTGGGTGGCTCAGCAATTTAGCGCCTGCCTTTGGTCCAGGGTGTGGTCCTGGAGACCCGGGATCGAGTACCACATCGGGCTCCCTGCATGGAGCCTGCTTCTCCTCAGTCTGTGTCTCTGCCTCTCTCTCTCTCTCTCTCTCTGTGTCTCTCATGAATAAATAAATAAAATCTTTATAAAAAATGGGTTATTATATGCTCCTAATATTATTGTTTTTTTTCCCTAATATTATTGTTGAATTACTATTTCTGCCTTCAATTCTGTCCGTTTTCATGCTCCATTGTTAGGTGAATATATGATGGCAATTCTTACGTCTTCTTGATGGATTGACCCTTTTATCATTATAAAATGTCTTTGGCTGTAGTAACATTTTGGGGTGGGGATATGGGAACAGGATAAGGTAAAAATACCACAAAGTTCACCATTCTTGCTGAGATTCAGCTGTTTTTCTTGAATAAATTCTCGAATTGTTGTAAGCTTTTGGTTAATTTCCAGAATTCTGAAAAATCAATTTTGACCATTTTTACTAGTATTCTCATTGATTTTATGGAGGATTGGATTTTGGATGTTCTTACTTTGCTATTCTAGAAATTCTCTCCTGCCTATTCTTTTTTAATATCTTTAGTGGTAAAAATATTTGTCTTTTAGGATGGATTTGTATGTTGGGAACAGTCAAAAGTTGTTTGGAGTGATATATGGTGAATAGCTGATCAATTTGAATAGAACCAAACCTTAGAAAATAGAAAAAGAAAAGCAAACTAAACCCAAAATAAGCAGAAGGAAGGAAACAGTAAAGATTAGAGCAGAAATAAATGAAACCGAGGCTAGAAAATCAGTAGAGAAAGTCAATGAAACCAAAAGTTGGTTCTTTGAGAAGATCAACAAAATTGACAAACATTTAGCTAGAATGGGCAAGAAAAAATAAAAGACAAGACTCAACTGAAATCTCAAATAAAAGAAGGGACATCGCTCCTCACTTTACAGATAAAAAAGATTATAGGGGAATTCTATAAACCGTGGGATACCAAGATATCAGATAGCCCCGACTGACAAATTCCTAAAAAGACATAAACTACTAAAACTGATTCAATATGAAATAGATAATTAGTAAGTCATCTAAATAGAACCAAAGTAAGTAAAAAGATTGAATTAATAACTTTTAAAACTTCCTATAAAGTAAAGCCTAGAACCAAGTGACTCTAATGGAGTCTACCAAGTGTTTAAGGAAGTATTAACAGCAATCATTCAAAAACACTTTCAAAAAACAGAAGAGGAGGAAACAATTCATAGCTCATTATATGAAGCCAGTGTTAGCCTCAAACCAAAGCCAAAGAATATAACAAAAAATTACAGCTCAGTATTAATAAGAATCAATATCAATATGAATCTAGGTGCAAAAATTCTCAGCACAATATTAACAAACCAAACTCAACAACCTATAAAAAGATTACATAGCATGACCAAATGAGGTTTGTCCCAGGAATGCAAGGTTAGTTTGATAAGCAAAAAATTAAACAATGTAATAATATGCCATAGTAAAAGGATAGAAGACAAAACCCACATATCATCTCAATGAACTCAGAAAAAAAAATTTGACCAAATCCAACATTCTTTTATGATAGAAGCACTGAAGAAACTGAGAGTAGAAGACAGCTTCTTCAACTGGATGAAGGACATGTTTATTAAACACCCACAACTAGCATCATACGTAACTGTGAAATACGCAAAATTTTCCCTCTAAGATCAAGCATACATTTTGTGCAAGTAAGGCACAAGGACTCTTCCACTTTTATTCAATATTGTCCCAGAAAGTCTTAGCCAGGGCAATTAGACAAGATAATGAAGCTAACAAACAAAAATCTAGATTGGAAAGGAAGAAACAAAACTATTTCTATTTGCAGATAGCATGATTTCATATATAGAAAACTCAAAGGAGGTGTACCTGGGTGGCTCAGCTGTTTAAGTGTCGGACTCAGCTCAGGTCATGATTTCAGGGTCGTGAGACCAAGCCCCACATCAGGCTCTGTGCTCAGCCAGGAGTCTGCTTGAGATTCTCTCCCTCTGCCTCTCTTTCTCTCAAGTAAATAAATAAATCTTTTAAAAAAAAAGAAAACTCAAAGGAAAAAAATGCTAAAAGTAAAGCTCCAGTTACATAAGGTGGCACAATATAAAATCAATAGAAGAAATCAATTGTATTTCTCTATATCAGCAACAAATATAAAAAATAAAATTAAGAAAATAATTCCATTTACAATATCATCAAAAATAATTAAATATATGAAAATAAATTTTGCAAAAAGTGCAACAGTGGAACACTACAAACTATAAAACATTGTTGAAAAAAATTAAGGAAAACCCAGATAAATGGATGACATCTCATACTTATGTATCAGAAGACTTAATATTAAGATGGCAATATTTCTGAAATTGATCTACAATGTCAACGTGGGTCTTGTCAAAATCCCAGGTGACTGTTTTGCAGAAATTGGCAGAGACATAGGCAGAGAGAGAAGCAGACTGTGCAGGGAGCACGATGTGGGGCTTACTTGATCCCGGGACTCCAGGATCATGCCCTGGGTCGCAGGCAGATGCTAAACCACTGAGTCACTCAGGCATCCCCCTGACAAGCTGATCTTAAAATTCATATCCAAATGCAAGGAACCCAAGTAGCCAAAATGATCTTGAGATGAACAAAGTTTATGGATTCATGGTTCCTGATTTCAAAACTTACTACAAAGCTACACTAACCAAAACAATATGGCATTGGCACAAGAAGAGATATATAGGTCAATGGAATAGACTTGAGAACTCAGAATAAATAAGAAAAGATGTTCAACCTCATTAGGCATTATGAAATCAAAACCAAAAGGAGATACTACTTCACTCTTGCTAGGATGACTATGATGAAAAAGATGGGCAATGACAAATGTTGGTCGGGATATGGAGAAATTGGAACCCTCATACATTGCTGGTGGGAATGTAAAGTGGTATGGTAGCTTTGGAGAAACAGTTTGGTGGTTCCTCAAAAAGGTAGACCTATAGTTACCATATGGCCAAGTAATTCCAGTTCTAGATGTATATCCAAGAGAAATGAAAACCTATGTCCATGCGAAAACTTGTATGTGAATGTTTATATAGCACCATTGTTCATAATTGCTCAAAGTGGAAACAATCCAAATGTTCATCAACTGGTGAATGAATATACAAAATGTGGTAAAGCCACACAGCACAATAATATTCAGCCGAGGAAAGGAACAAAGTATTGATACATGCAACCACATGAATGGACCTTAAAAACAGTAAGTAAATGAAACCAGACACGAAAGGCCACATATTTCATCATTCCATTTATATGAAATGTCCAGAATAGGCAAATCCTTAGAGATAGAGAGCAAGTTTGGTAGTTGCCAGAACTGGGGAGTGAATGTTAACAGGTATGGGGTGGTGAAAAAGTTCCAGAGTTAGAGTGGTAAAAAAAATTGTCAAGACCTTATAATCAATCTTCTTTTTTTATCACATAATTTTAATAATAAAAATGCCTATTCATTACAAGTTTAATAAAAGTTTTATTGATTGTTGAAAGAGAGAGAGAGAGAAAGAAAGAGAAAGGAAATAAATGAAAAGAATGGGCCAGAAGTACTCAAAATATTTTCCAGAGAGACTGTTTTGAAATGATAAGAGCTATAAAGCTTCACTGGAATATATGCATAGCTACAGGGACAGTGGCAGCTCTGATTATTTGTGGGGCAGCGACGGAAAATTTTGTAGTCAACACATGTATGTGTTTGCATAACACAGTAGAGATTTTAGAGAAAATATCTTACAAAATAAGAACAACGCATGCCAGTCTCACCATGGGCTTCATGAGTGAAAAGATCCCATATATCTGTATCACTCTGCCTGTTTAGAAACAGGCAGCAGATTTCTTAGTAAAGGTAACCATGGTGACAAATTTTCTTCATACATCTTTGAGTTGTTGTGATGACCTGCATTGCTTTTACTTCAATGTACGTTCTCAGTCTTTCAGATTAGATATTAAATTTAATTAAAATCCCTTTGCACACACACACACCGGAAACCTGTAAGGGTGTCTTCTCTTCTCTCAGAGCTCATGGGGGAACCTCTTCCTGTTAATATGTTTGCAGTCAGAGTGCAAATGTTCTCATTTCTGCCCCTCTGGGTAAGTGCTGGGAGACGAAAAGAGAAAGCATTGATTTTTACTGACTGTATCATCTCTCTAACTAGAGTCAGGCAGGAGTGCTGACTTAGCTCAACTCCTGGAGCAGCACTCAGCTGGCCCTAGGATGAAGGGTGCCCACGCCCCTGAAGGGGCTGAGGGGCTAGTTATGTAGTAATAATGTAATGTAATATTGCAAAGTAATGAGTAAGTGCTACTAATGATGATGATAATGATGATGATGATGACAATAGCACCTAACACTGATTAAGCTGAGCTTGCAAGTAGTAGTTTACTTGGGGAACCTGGGTGGCTCTGTTGGTGAAGCGTCTACCTTTGGCTCAGGTCACGATTCCAGGGTCCTGGGATGGAGCCCTGCATTGGGCTCCCTGTTCACTGGTGTGGAGGGGGAGCTACTTCTCTCTCCCTGTCAAATAAATCAAATCTTTTTTTTTTTTAAGTAGTTTACTTGTTTCTACGTTAATTTTTGAAAAACGGAGCAGCCCAGGTGGCTCAGTGGTTTAGCGCCACCTTCGGCCCAGGGCGTAATCCTGGAGACCCGGAATAGAGTCCCACGTTGGGCTCCCTGCAGGGAGCCTGCTTCTCCCTCTGCCTGTGTCTCTGCCTCTCTCTCTTTCTCTGTGTCTTTCATGAATAAATAAAATTTTGAAAAAAAAAAGAAAAATGTATTATGATTTTTCCTATATTATATATGGAGAAACTAAAGATGTTAAGGAATTCATCAAAAGTCAAACAGTAATAGAGGTAGCATGATTCCCAAGACTTCATTCTAACCTCTCAAAGCTGTGATGAAATCAGTGCAACCATAAGCAATTACTGAGCACCTACTATTTTCTAGAAAACATGTAAGGAGATGGTTGCAGCCAAGGTTAATAGGACATGGCTTCTGGTCTTGGAGACGTGACGGTCTTTAAGGAAAGAAAAAACCCCTAGAGATGGTTTGAATATGATGTAGCCTGTCATGGAACAGAGTAGAGTCATGCCTAAGAAGTCATAGGAGTAGAGATTATGTATTAATTTTTAAGGGTACAGAGTTTTGTACCAAATCCTTGAACTTCCTTTAAGTCATTAGAGAGGAACACTTACAAAATTAAATTTTCAGAAAGAAAATGTCCACGTTTATGGAGAAAAATTAGATATTTTAAAAAGTAATTACATTTAATACCTATCTGAAAGCTTCTAGAAGTCCCTCACTTCCTGAATGTAAGCGGTAGGTATCTGAAGTCATCAACTAGTGCACAGCAAGTTCTACCTTTACCTAAAATGAACTCAGTTCAGACTGTGAAAATCTACAGTATCCGGTTTCTCCAAATGTTTATCCAAGAACACCAATTTATTTAAATACACACTCCTGTGTTTGTTCAGGGTCCACTTAACAGTGTCCCACCCAGGGGGTGCCTGGCTGGCGCAGTAGGTAGCATGCGACTCCTAATCTCAGGGTCGTGAATTCAAGCCCCACGTTGGGCGTGGAGCCTACTTAAAATAAATAAAATAAAAAAGCAACATTAAAAAAAAAAAGTGTACCACCCAGCAAGCAGTTACAGGCTTCGGTCCGTTAGAACACTTTAGGAATAAACCAGGATGAAGGTTGCCTTCTGGAGTCATTGACCTTTCACCTTGGAATTTCAGAGTAGGGAGTTTCTTCCTTTGGCCAGAGAAGAGTCAATGACTTTGCTGGGTTACTCTGTGGCCACGGACTGTATCTAAAATACCATCACTTCTCAGATGGAAGGAAGGCCTCAATTACCTGGAAGAGTGTTAGCGATAAATGAAGAGAGTGGCACTTGATTTGATTGCCATGATCACATTTTGCCAACGTAAATACATAATCATGTTATCAGTGATGCCTTGTACAAGGAGAGATGTTTAAATAGAAATTATTAAACATAGTTGCCAGTAGTTAAAATAAGCCTTTCCTCTCAAGTGACAGGGATTTGTTGATCTGATGCCATTTGTAGTAACTCACTTTTATTTCTGGGTTTTCTCTTCCCCACCATCAGATGGAATAATTTCAGGATCACCCTGAAAACCAAATGGCCATTCACTCAAATGCAGATATCACGCATTCCGGAGTAAAGAATCCTTACTTTGGATAGTGTGTTTTATCACCTATATAATGGCCAAGGAGCAGATGGACTGGTAAAAAAAAAAAAAAAATTCTGGAATGCAAAATGACATACACATTTTTAAGAGTGAGCTGAAATTTGTCATGGAGAGGACACTTTTATGCTTGCTGTAGGAAATATATCCCTTTGCTTTTCCATAAATAAAAAGGTTCTAAGTTAGCATGTTTCAACCAAATCAAATAAAGTGAGGGAAAAAAAATGCCAGAAGCAACGTCCCACTAATTTTCCAGAAACAGTCAACATTTTGATATAAGATTAATGTTATCGATGCCTTTTCCCTTTTTTATTGAGACAGTTTACATATCACAAAATTCACCTTTTTAAAGTGTTTTAGTATAATCACAGAGCTGTGTAAGCATCGTAACAGCTAATTTATAACATTTTCCTCAGCCCATAAAAAAAGCTCCCTACCCACGGGCAGTTGCCCTCTGTTCCTCCCTCTTCTCAGTCCTGGAAATCACTCATCTACTTTCTGTGTCTGTAGATTTGCCTATTTTGGACATTTCGTATAAATGGAATCGTAAAACATATGACCAGTTCTGTCTGGTGACTTTTACTTAGCATCATGTTGTCAAGGTTTATCCACGTTGTAGTATCTATCACGAGTGCACTTCTTTTCATGGCGCAGTAAATTCTATTCTACGGATATAACATATTTATTTATTCATTTATCAGTTGGTGGACATTTGGATTGTTTCCACTTTTGGCTATTATAGATAATTCTGCTAAGAACATTTGTGTACACATTTTTGTGTAGCCTTATGTTTATTTCTCTTGATAAACATCTAGCAGTAGAAGTCATTGGTCGTATGGAAACCCCAGATTTAATTTTCTGAGAAACTGCCAAATGTCCTTCCAAAGTCTGGCTGCACCACTTTACATTCCCATGAGCAATGGACAAAGGCTTGATGTCTCCACAACTTTGCCAATACTCATTATTACCCGTAATTTTGATTCAAGTCATCCTAGTTGATGCGAAGTCATATCTCATTGTGGTTTGACTGCAGTTCCTTGATTACTAAGGATGCTGAGCATCTTCTCATGTGCTTACTGGCCATGTGCACATCTTCTAGGCAGAATTATCTATTCACATCTTTTACTCATTTTTAAACTGGATCTTTGTCTTTTTATTTTTGAGAGTTTTTAAAAAAGATTTTATTTATTTATTTGACAGAGAGAGAGAGAGCACAAGCAGGGGGAGCAGCACAGGGAGAGGGAGAGGCAGGCTCCCCATCCAACAGGGAGCCCGACATAGGGATTGATCCAGGGATCCTGAGATCACACCCTGAGCCAAAGGCAGACGCTCAGCCACTGAGCCACTCAGGCATCCCACACACGTTTTCTTCTAAGAGTTTTATAATTTTTACATTATGTATTGGAAAGCTTGTCTAATTAGAGTAAACAAGCTATATTTTATAAGTAATAAATCTATGATGACATATTTGTATTGATAAATATCTAACGATAGATATTTATTTATTTCCAGTTCTTTCTGCTATTACAAACAATGTTGCAATGGATATTTTTAAATTCTATCTTTGTTTATTTGTGCAAATATATCTGAAGGAACGATTTTTTTAAAGCAATTCTTTTTTTTTAATTTTTATTTATTTATGATAGTCACAGAGAGAGAGAGAGGCAGAGACACAGGCAGAGGGAGAAGCAGGCTCTCCCGATGTGGGATTCGATCCCGGGTCTCCAGGATCGCGCCCTGGGCCAAAGGCAGGTGCTAAACCGGTGCACCACCCAGGGATCCCTGAAGGAACAATTTTGAGAGGTATAATCAATATAAACTTCTACTATGTACCAAGTATGGCAAAAGTAAATTTTCTTTGTTATTTAAGACATTACACAAAGCAACCTCTACCTCTTTTATTTCCCTCTTTACCAGCTTCTAAGACTTTAAGGATAGCATTACTAGAATATTGGAATTATGATCACACTATAATACATCTGGACTGGTTTTACTATATCTGGACTCTAAATCTACCTTCATTTTCATGGAATTATTGGTAATTTTCATTTTTTTCTCTTATTTGGTTAAAAAAAAGTAGGTGCATCTCCACTGAAGTTTATTTTTTATAGATCGTATACACGTTCTGTTTTACTTATATATTATGTAAATTGTAAAACATTTATAAGATTGGAAGCAGGAAAGGACAAGATAAAAATAAATATAAATGACTTTTCTAATTTCTTTTTCTACATCAGAGTGGACCATTCCCCATATTCCTTGGCGTGAACATACACACTTTGAGACCATGGTCTTGATTATCTAGACTTAGGTATGGATGTGGCAGCTTCTTTTAGCTGCTTGGAGTACACGAGATGGTAAGCATCTGACATGGTGCCAAGAGAATATCTACCGTAAAATCACTATTTATGAAAGGTCCTTTAAAATGACATTTTAGTTGTCTACCATGGAAGCCATTTCAATCTGCCTTCTAGATACACAACTGATAATCATTAAGTTTTCACTATAAGAATTTGCCATCCAAAGGATGTCTATAACTGTAAAGACAAAATTAAAATGTTCTAAATTTAATATATTCAACAGCACTTCTCCAAGGCAGATGGCAGTGGAGAATATGTAAAAGCAGACTTTTGAACAACGGTGACAAGAATATTCGTTTCTCTAACAAACTATTCTCCTTCAGATATCATTTTATAAGTTAATTCATTATTTCTTCTTACCAGAGACCTCAACATAGAAATCCTAACATTCATCTAGACAATTCAAACTGTGAAATATTCAATAATGACTTTTTTTTTTAAATCTCCAGGACACGTTTCTGTGAACAACAGAATAATCAACAAGAAAAACATACCCATGTATATAGATAAACCCACCTTTCAGGTAAAGGGAGGCTAGAAGCCTACAATAATCTTAAATGCCAACTAACTCTGTCATCTGAGCGTGGTAAGTGGTCTTAAGCTGTACCAGCGACATTTCATCCTGAAAATGGTCATATTTGATGATAAGAGTGGACTTCAGAAATATACGAATGAATCTAACTCCTAAAAGACTCTCATGGGGATGACAAGGTGCAGAGTCACCAGATTTAGCAAATAGAAATAGAGGATGCCCAGTTAGGTTGGAAAGATAGCTGGAACTGCCAATTTTTGTAATTTAATTTAAAAAGCGGAATACAGGACATTTACGGCGTCCTGACAGTCAGTACAGGATGCAGGACAAAATCATTAAATACAGGACATGTCCCCCATCTACAGAATGCCTTAGCCACTCCACTGAAACGAGACATAATTGACTTAATTTTCAATTCCTTCTCTGCATCCATGCCTTTCTTTTGTTCATGGCCGAGATTTGTAGATGTGGGAAGGGAAATAAGAATGAAGTACTCAGAGATTTTCAAGACTGATTACAAATGAATTATTTGTTCTCTTTATCATAATGTTTTTACTGATTCCAAATAGAAAAAAATCATATTTGCTTTTATTACGTACCAAACAATTGTAATATAAAACCTAATAACTCATCAGGGATTTTCCTGTAAGAATGCTTATTGATTTCTGATATGGATAGGGATCCATGCTAAGAAATGAAAAATAACATTTTTTTTTTTTAAATCTGACATAATCACGGTACTTGAAAGGTTGCTCAAATTCCACGTCTGACTTCAGGGTGAAGTGCGTCTTTAAACATCTGTGATTTTGATTTGAATATTCCATTCTATGTTATTTTGGGAATTGCTTTTTGACTGCTGGACGTATGAAACAACCAAGTACGGTAAGCCTTAACACTGGTAGTTATATGTCTAAGAAAGGTTTTTAAAAAAGACTTATAAAATAAAATAATAAAATAAAATAAAATAAAATAAAATAAAATAAAAATGACTTCATGGCCCACTGCTTTGTATACAGACACACACTCTGAATCTTACCATTCTAGGTTGAATATTTGGTATAGAATAGTTCGAAAAGTTGGCTGTTACATAAATTCTGTGTATCTCACGTGAAGGAAATTTACTCCTTCTAAAAAACAGCCTTCAACAATTCAAGTATTTTGAGTTTACCTGTATTATAGATGAGAAACAGTTTCTTATAGAAACTAAAGAAAATGCAAGTCTCAGGGGGAAACAGAAGAACACATAAATTTGTGGGCTGAAGCATTTACAGCAGGTCACGTATGTTTGAAATATTGTATAAAACAATGTGAAGGTAAGTCCTGGGAACTTTCTTTTTTTTACTCTCCCTTGTCTGAATGATCAATGCACACATTTTCCACCACAACTTCTACACGTCAGATAAGAACATCCAGAGAACTCGAAGTGAGATAAAAACGAGGTGTTCAAGACAATCTGTACAAACGGATAGAGTTCATTAACCAAATACTACTGACCCATTCCTGGAGTTCAGGCCCACACCTAACAAATTCCAAAAGTTCTTCAGACCTCAGCAAGTCAAAATATACTACGGAAATCGTTTTTGACAAGAACTCTTGGGCTAAGCTTTAAGTAATCAGTATCTGGTTGGGACAGGAATCACTCAGTATCCTGTGGAGGAAAACAGCTGACACGAGGGCCATTGCAGCTTTCCCTCATAATCATACTTTCTGATGTACTGCCAGTTAGCTCCTGGGCTGGCCTGCTAAGACGCACGCGGAGCACCGCGGGGACCCCGAGTTCACCCCCGCCTTTTCCTGCAGTGAAGTTCTCCCACCTTTAGTGCTTTACCAAGAAATCCATTTTCACTACAAATCCTAATGGTTCTTCTGAAGCTCCTGGAGTCAATGGTGTTATTGTTTTTTGTTTCTTTTTTTTTTTTTTTTTGGCGGGGGTGAGGGTGGGGGAAGAGAGCAACAAATCCTTTCTTGTCTAGAATGAACACTGCAAAGGCTGAAGCGCCCAAATCCTATGGCTCCTGTCTGGGTCTATTAAATCGTTAGCACTGGCAACCAAGAAGAAGTAAAGAAGCCTTTCGTGATTGAGCTCTAAGAAGACTCTTCTGCAGGGCCAAGGACACGGGAGCTGGGAAGCCCTGTTGAGGGCACCTGCTGTCTGAACAACCAACATCATCCCCGATGACAAGGGATCTCTGGGAAGGGAGGTTTCTGCAACTCCTCGTCAGCCTTCAGATGGTTACGTGGCCCTTCCCCTGTCTACCTGATTTGGCTTTAGATCTGAAAATGGCAACAGGTATCTCCAGCAGGATTTGGGGGAACAGAGAAACCCAACTGCTCAGATGTCTTCCTTCGCACCAACAGCAAAAGCCCAACCTGCTGTTGACCCTGAGTGTCTCCATCGGTCAGCGGCGCGAAGGTGCCATCTAGGGGTGGCAGGGGGCACCGGCGGCTCTCCTCCAGGTGGGCTGGGTTTGCGCACCTTAGGCTGGCCAAATAAATTATTTGATCTTAGAGAACACGTCTGCTTTTCCTCTGACAAGCCTGAGTGCAGTCTCATTTTGGACACCCATCTTCGTAAGCTAGAGCAGAACCACAGAGGGTCTAGGGCATCAGGGGTGGTGGAGACTGGAGGAGGCGGGAGCTTTTTCTAGCACACAGACCTGGGATCGACTGTGCAGCCCACGGGCTCCCTGGCATTTCTTAAATGTCTATCTGTTAGTTTTCTCATCACGAAAGCGAAGATCCTAAAATCTCCGTCCCTGCGGTGGTTATGAGGAGGAACTCCTGTTACATCGTCATAATGCATCTTGTGTGGCACCTGACACATAGCAGCTGCTCAGTGGATGTTAAGTATTCACAGAGGTATATCAAGGCTTTTCTAGTTCTTTGTTCTCTATACAGAGGAGTAGTTATTCTGGGACTTTTTCTGTGTGTGTAAATTTTTTTTTTATTGGAACCAATACTAGGCCTTGGGATGTTATCCTATATCTAAATACGCCCCCAAATGACCTTACTTCCTCCCTCCTCTTATCTTTGGTCTAACAACTTTTTCTGTCTGGGTTCAGATTAAAGCTCAGATCTGGTTCTTCACTGGATAGGTTTTGCTTACACAGAGAGCTGCTTCGTAGCCCTGATGCTTTCTATTCTGGGCATGCCAAGAGAGGTTTAGTTATTTAAAATGCATGTGTTATATTAACAAGATCATCCAGAAAAACAGGCCTGCCATATGTCCCTGATAGAAGCTGCATTGCAGGCATTTACCCATTGTTATCCCTACTCCTCGGGACGCCCTGCGGAAGCACTTGCTTACACGTGCTACTGCCAAATATCCCGAAGCTCTCAGCTTTGTAGGTTAGGGATGATGCTAAAGAACCAAAGGAACAGTTTGGGTTACAGTCAGAGTTGACGTCGCACATGGTCAAACTGCTGCCCAGGAAGAGAGGCTCATTTATCCCAGCTAGCATCTCGCGGGGGCCACCTGCTGCTACCATAAATAACAAGTGGCAGCCACGGCCGGCCGTGGGGTGTCCTCCTTTCCACTGCACCGGGCTCACAGGTGGAAAGAAGAGTGGCACACAGGGGACTGCTCCCGTCCATATACACCATCATGCAAATCTAAAGAACTAAAATGAGGTGGAAATTGGGAGAATATTAAATGCCTTTTATAGGTTACATTTTCAATGCATTACAGGTTGGCTGCCGGATTGGATTTGGGGTCACTACTAGGTTTTTTTAAAGGGCCTTGACCAATGCCAGGTTTCCCTGACGACCTAACAATATTTATTTAATGTCTTGGGGTTTTCTGCTATATGGCTCTGCAAAATGAGGATCCAAAACTCTGCAATCTTCTCCTAGCGATTTAATCTCAGTTCAGTTTCACAGACCTGGCCTCTCCTTTGGGATCAACCCCCACCCCCCACCCCAACCCCAGCTAATCCAGCGAGGGAAGAAATCTTTGGGAGGGTCATTGGATGGGATGATACTGGAATCCGCAAGGAGTGCCAGCTCTCCACGAGCACACCGACCGACTCTTCGGTGATTCTACGCCCTGAGTTGACCCTTGTTCTAAATGTCTTCAAATCCTGGTGTGGGAAATACGGAGAAGGAACAAAGCAGCAGAGTCGGTTCTCAAAATAAAGGAGACGCAGATGAATAAATGGTCCAACACTCTTCTGCCCTTTGGGAAGTTCATCCTGGTTATGGACTCACCAGGGCTGCTTCCCGTCCCACCCACTTCTTTCCTGCTTTCTTACCACCACAACCCAGGGCACTTTTAGGTCTTGTGCCTAGGACTTGCAAATGCCTTGGGTGAGTAAGAATGCTTTTCCTGTGTAAGAACACAAGACATTTTAGGAACAGGAAAAGCCTATCCGGTCCAACATACCTGCCCTTTTTAGGTTTATCTTAATCTCACCTTCCTGTATTGTTACCTTCCTTCGTCTTCCTATACAGAAAAAAAAAAAAAAAGGTCAAAAAATCCCTCCACCACATTGCTTTGCATTTCTCATGATCTTTGCTATCGCTAGGCCTGATAAAATCAGGCCTACATCGTAGTCCCGCTGTCTTTAGAACCGATGACTTCTGAGAATAGTCCGCAAGCCTAGGAAGACAGTTGTACAATATTTCTCTTTATGGAGTCCTAAACTGAGTTTGAAAGAGGAGGCTCCAGAGAAGCTGGGCTTCGAGGGATGGGAAGGTCATCCGGCTTGAGTTTTTATGCTTCGATTTCAATTCTGAGTTGCCGGCTTTGTCCCGCTCTGGGTTAGGACATTGGCTTCCAGAGTGCTCAGTGGTAAGGGGCATGTTTATGTGCAATGGGAACACACCCAGGAAGCAAACACACAGGTGGCTACCGAGGAATCACAAACAGCAGAGACCTGTTAAAAAGCTTAACATTCTCCGAGCCTTTCCTTGTCCCCGTCACACACTTTGTATCTGGAATTCCCAATAAGCTGGGCTAAGCCCCTCACCCTTGTGAATCAGCTGAACTGTTCATTCAACAGATTACTTGAGAAAAACACACACTTTGAGTGAAAAAAGCTCAAGGATGGGCCTTTCCCGCAAAACCTTAGGAGGGACCCCGGCAGCGTTTATATTTAGTGTCTGCAAGTCTCACGCCCTGAAGTTTTACTTTTTAACTGTGCAGGTCAACAAATCACTGAGAAGACACCCAAACTGTCTGCCAGATGTCGACCACTGATTAATTTGTCTTAAGTTCAGCCAAAAGGGAAGAAAATACGATGGGTGGGGCATGAATAGCGAGCACAATCAACATCTGACCAACCAGGGTTTCCTGTCACCATGGGAACAAAATTGATTGGCACTGGTTTCCTGTGTACAAGTCAAAAACCAGTAGCAACTGCAGTAACAAGAATCAACTACAGATAAGAGACGTGGAAATTAAATCAAGTCATGTCATCAAAACTTCAGCTTGGAACCCTGAGCAGAAAAGTCCCGAGATAACTTTGGAGGTCGCTTTTTTCCCTTACGACTATCTCATATTTGCAGCCTATTTACTTCGAATGTTGCCACGTGTGGCACGGGCCCTGAGGTTGTTAGGAAAGGACAGGAGAATTCACACTTAGGACGGGCTTATGCGTCTTGCCCAAGACTCAGTATTTCCCATCCTTCAAGAGAGAACAGTTTTTGAATGCTCTGGAGAGGACTTCTGTTTCAGTTTTGACACTACCTTGGAGTCCAGCTCCAGAGGGAACCTTTTCGTGCAAGGACGGGCCCGGGGATGCACCCAGGTGACATGTCCCAGGTGTAAGGTGTAACCGAAGCTTGCAAAATCTAAAATCACAGGAGACTTAAAAACCGAGCCAGAGCGGCAACATTTTCCTTTTTCTGGTTTGTTTTTACAGTTTCCCTGAAGCCCCTGGCTGCTCTGGCCGTGGGCGCTGAACGGCAGTCCCACCCCAGCGGCGTGTTGGCCAACTGCCTTGGGCGTGGGTTCTCCAGGCTGATTTCTTGTTGCCTGATCCAGCAGTCACAGGGCCTTCGGGAGCATCGAGGCCCGTGGGGGCCCCAAATGGGGGGCAGCCACACACCGAGCTGCGTGGTCACTTGCCCTTTCTTTCTCAAGAGTTCGCGGAGACTCTAAAAAACGTTAAACGCGCCACATGTAGAGGTGGGGTCGTGGCAAGTCGTTGAGGAATAACACAACAGGGGAGAAAAACATCTGCAGAACAGACGATCCTTTTTTACCAGCAACTTATGGTTAAGAGTGGATTTTGGAGTCACACTGCCCAGGTTCCGCACCTTACGACTGTGCGATCTCGGGCAGGTGACTCGGCCTCCATGGACCTCAGTTTTCGAATCTGGAAGATGGGCGCACACTGAGCAGGCTTAGTTGGGGGATGATTGCGAGGATTCATGCAGATGATAAACCTAAAATACCCGGAACAAAATCGGGCCCCCGGTGGGAGCCACGTCCCCCCACTAGGCTTTACTCATAGCACAGTTGCCCCCATGCCCCGGCCACCGTGGGCCTGGCTGCTGCGAGTGCCCCAGCTCCTACAAGGTCATGGCCATGGCCACGGCTCCCCTGTTCCCCCTGCAGCCCCACTGCTCCCATCCTCTTAGGACCATGGTTGCTGTCTGTGCACACGGTTATTGCCTTGTCCTCAGTCACGTGTACGTGTGGTAAGCCAGCAGGGCACGTGTGTGCACAAAAGTCTTCACTAAAAGTCGGTGGCGGTTTGTCTCTGGGGGTCAGACTGGCTGCGAGAGAACTCCTGCGGTTTTGTTTGGGCTTAAATATGCTTTCAGAGTTTCTGCAAGAAGAACATGTTACGCGTAGAGTTCATTAGAAATCGACAAAAATCTAAGGGCACTTTAGCGGCTCAGTTGGTTAAGTGACCCTCTCTCGATTTCGGCTTAGGTCATGGTCTCAAGGTTGTGGGATGGAGCTGCCCACCCGCCCGCCCCCTGTGGGGCTCAGGACGCACTTGTCAGGGAGCCAGCTTATGATTCTCTTTCCTCCCACCCCCCCTTCCCCTCCGTAAGAAAAAGAAATCGTCAAAAATTTGTAAGAGCTCGAGAAGCATCGAGGTCTCATATTTACCAACATTTGGTATTTATTGCCTCATGGCCAACCCTCACCGAGAAAGGAAGGGCGTAGAAGTCCTCCCTTCGCAGTGCGCAGAAGGCAGCTTCTAGATCGCCCTCTTATAAAATGAGCATGAAGACATAAGGCCAGGAGACAGTTTATTTGCCCTCCTTGTACTAAGATCACAGAAGGCATTTAGTCACTGACTTATTTCATTGTTATTTTTATCTCATGTCAAACCTTTCCTCACTTATCTTTATGTCTAAGGAGAAATATTTTTGATAAGAGGAGAGATCTTTTGTACATTTTAGCCAAGCTATTCCCAGGAGAATGCCCTTGGGTTGGCCCATAGCTCAGTTTTGAACAATTACCCTGACATTATCCTGAAAACAATCCCTGTGAGTTCTACTAAGAATAAATAAAGCACAATAGGGTAAAATTATCCTCCAAATGAGGAAAGGCAGTTATATTTTAGTCAGGAAATCTAAGGCTTTTCTTCTCAATATGCTCTGTTCTTACGCTCTGTCACTGAAGAATTCAGAATGTGGATGAAAAATTCAGATCCCCCAGTTATTGATTTGGGGACTGAATATTGAAAAAAAAAGGTACCCATAGCCAAGTTGAGTGAGTTTATGAACTGACAACTGTCCTTGTAGAACAAATGGTTGTAAAAGGATGGAGAAGATAGAGGGAAGGAATGGAAAAGCATTCAGAGCAGGTGATTATTCTTAGAATAATGACAAAGCAACGCTTAATCTAGTTAGTGTTCCCCTTACCAACTGTTGAAGGCTTAAATATCTGATTTTATGACACAGGCCAGATGACGACTTATTTCTAGACTATTTGTCAAGTTCTAGGATGAATGGGTTCACACTCAGATCTCTAGCATAGCTCCTGTTAAAGGCAAACTCTTTGCCAAGAAAGAGCCTTTCGAATGCCTGACCAGGCCAACACAGGACAATCACAGTCAAATAATATTGCTTCTTGTGTAGACTCACATCACAGAAAGGTCATGATGACGTGATGTTTTCGATCTAACTTTGTGGGAGATCGTCCAGGAGCCCCAAGCTAACACCCAGGAAAGAGTGATTCTTTCTCTTCCTCGCTTTCCTTCTCCTCTTCCCCCTTTTCCTTTTTCATCTGCTTACTCTTTTTTTTGGCTTATACTTTAGTCAACTTAATTCAAGAAAATTTCATCAAGAATCCAATTCGGTGCAACAAATACCCAATATGTACCTACCATAAGCAAGACATTTTGAGGGAAAAATCAAGTTTCAAATATGGACAGAAATGTAAGAGCCTAGAAATGTATGTACAGTGACTGATAGCTCGGGGTCTGGAGGTTCCCATGGTCAGTTAGGTGACATTGAGTGAGTGACATAACCTCTTGATTAACTTCTAAGCATAAATAATAGACAACACACCAGAGTTACTCTGTAAAGAATTGCACAAGAAAAATTAATAGGATTTCTACAAGGAGTTAGCAGACACTCTTGTTCTGCGATCAGGTATTCCAAACGGCCAATGAACAATGTATCTGAGAGTAAGCAATGGCTTTTCTAGGAATTATTTTTGGATTTATATTTGTCATAAACAGCCCTAGGAAGCCCTTACGATGTCTCAGATGCACTGAGGGGAATTATAGGTACCTCATTGCACCAATACGGAGGAATTGCACTAAAAAGTCTCATGAAAGCTGCTTCCAAACAGGGCAATCGATGCACTCTGCACAAAACTGCCAAAGCATGAGGAAGACACACTAGCCTGTATTTCCCCTCAGGCCCCTGATTCTATCCAGAGGTTTATCCTGAGCAAGCCTATCTTGAGGAAACAATTGTGATCTTAAAACTCTTTTCAAAATTGGGGGCTCCCGATTAAGAAAGAAAAGAAAACCTTCCCGGCAAGGCCAGGAAGCAGAACAAGTGCCGGAGAGTTGAACTCATTGAAGAGTCTGAGAAGGGCAGGCCCCACTAGCCCAAGTCTTCCCCAGGGCCTTGTTGGGGACACAGCAGAAAACCACTGATTTAGATCGAAATGTGGAAAAATCTACAACGAGCTACCAGGCCGACTCCAATCCTATGGTTGAATAACCCAGTGCTGACAGATGGCTCCCGGAGGATTTACAGTTCTTTGTAAACACTTTGGTTAACTTTTTGTTCCCAGTTCCTCAGTAAAACACAAAGGAGTCACATCTTATAATCCTAATCATTTTAGAAAAGTCCATCCTCAGGAACCCTGTGTTAAGCAAGCAAGTAAGGGCGGTTGGACCAGCTGTTGGGGTTAAAAGCGAAAGGGACTTTAGACAATCACTGGAAAAGTTTTCAGCTTTGCACCTGATGAGTTGTTTCAGTTTCAGGGCTCTGTTTCCAGAAAGGGGTGTGTCCGCTGCTTTCACATCAGAAGCTCTGCTGCTAGCTGCAGAATTACAGGAACATCCCTGGGACCTGGGCCAGGACCACTAAGACTGTGGTTCTCAAATGCAAGTAATTTAAATATAGAAATATAAAATAGAGTAATTTAAGTGTATTTGAACATACATAGGCAGTTAAGTATAAGAATATGTTTGATTATATGCATGACTTTAAATATACACATATTTTAAGTAGATATGTATATATCGATATGTATCTATCACATGTATAGACCTATATCTATATATTTATATCTGCTTCTATCTCCCCAATTCTCCCCCAGAGCTACTGCTTCTATCTCCCCAAATGTCCCCCAGAGCTACTGAGGCTAAACTTTTGAGTTTGACTCTAGAATATTCTCTATCTAGAAATACTATCTAGATGGGGGAATAGAAGTTCTATCCAGACATGTTACTATCTAGAAGAATGTTTAGAAATGTTGTAGTTTTCCCAGGGGAGTCGGAGGTGAAATGAGGTTTAGGAGCCACTGCTCTCAGTTTCCTCTCAACTCTGAAATGCTGCATGTCTGACTTTTCAAGAAGCCCCCAGTTCTAATCTAGTACCGCCACCTGTTTTCAGTCTGTCCCCATGCCCATCATGACCGCGGCCACCAACCCCGAGTGGGAATGCGGGAAGGGATGAAGCCTTTATTAAGGTCTAATGTGCTCCAGGCACCTTGATAGACAATAAGAACACTAATGGTGTTAAGATGCCTTATCCCAAGGAGTCTACAATTCAGTTCACTGAATTACACAGTTAAGTATTCTGAAGAGTCACGATGATTTACAAAAAAAAAAAAAAAAAAAAAAAAAAAAAAAAAAAAAGTGTGGGGCCACTTTTAAACCATGTTTTATTATTTTTATTGTTTTACTAATTATTAATATATTCAGGACCTTGACATTCTAAAGCCATTAAATTTTGTGCCTATCCTCCCACCCTGAGGGTGATAAAAGTACTTGAATGAAGTGTAACCATTAAACATACTTCAGGGAGGCTCCTACTGACACCATTCTAGAGATTTCATGAGACACTTGCCAGCTTAGATTTTGCTGGTAACACCATAGAGGATGTAAAGCGAGACTTGGGAATTTCCGTCACTTGCAAGGAGGCAAGGATTGTTACTTTTAAGGCATAATGTTGTTTCAGTGCACCCCCTACCGGTCATATCTAGTAGGATCCATTTAAATTAGAAATTAGAAAAAAAAATAAATTAGAAATTAGAAATCTTGGGGTCACCACTTCTTAAATATTTGCAGAGCATGACCCTCACTGCTCTCAAGGATTTCACATTTGGTAGAGATGAATTATTCCAATAATATCTCTGTGTATACGTTTCTAAAATATCCATCCACCAAGCTCTTAGACTCCATCTGCCCAAATAACAAAATACATGAGATCTTCCTCCCCAAACCTGGTGTCTGCATAAGCTTCACTGCTTACATTCTTTGATTCTCACCCAAACGGAAGCACATTCACTCTACTCTGAACTGGTTCTAATACCGAAGCCCTTCCCTCACACAGTTTTTGGACCTGTTTCAATTAATTTGTGTGTTTTTCTATTAATTACTGCCTCTGATACATTTAACACTCCATGAACTGTAAGGACAGAGTGGGCAATGAAACACGTTTAAAGTTGAAATAATACACACTATAAAGGCTGGTTTAAAAAGGGGAAAAAATACTCTTCCACAAAATGGGGATGGAAAATCAAGCCATCACTGCTACAGCCAAGATGATAAAGATCACCTGTATCAAGAAGTTGGATGGAAGAATTTTCCCTCTGCAAAGGCGAAAATTAAAAACAAAATTTTTTAAGTATTTTTTTTAAAGACTGGACTTTCAAAATGCAGTTAGGAAAGTAAACATGAGAATGAGGACAATCCCCCACATACAAAGCTTTACAGGATATTCAAGGATGAAGAAGTCTTGCCTCTCCTGGAAAAATCTGCAATCTTGTTATTTGAGGTCTCTGTTTAGATTTCTAGGCCATTATTTTATGTACACGAGATCATTCCATGGCATGATTTTCATGCCCGAGGGTTCTGATGCATTTCTGTCCTGAAATAACAGGTTCAGGATAGATCTCTTTAATTTTACAAGACCTACCTGTCAAGCTAAGCCGACTTTAAAACTCATTGGTCACATAAAGTGGCTGGCGAAATGAAGCACCGAGGAATAAAATGGCAGGTGAGAAGTTTTCCATGTCCTGGGACTTTCTGGGACCCGATGGACACTTCGGAGCGGAAACGGATGTGTAAGGCTAAGTCTGGTGAGTGAGGCTGACTTTGTGTGATTTGGCCAGTGTTTAGGAACCCTTATCTGTGTGGAGCTATGAAGGGAGGAGACACAGAATGAGTTCTCAGAAGACTTGACTTGTGTGTGAGGTGTGTGCATGTGCGTGTGTGTGTGTGTGTGAGAGAGAGAGAGAAAGAGAGAGAGAGAGAGAGAGAGAGAAGGTATTTGTGGAGTCAGGGAAACTACTAGAGGTAGTTTCTCCCCAGAGGTGTGTGGTTTTTCTATGGATGAGACGCAGGAAGGGAATTTAAGGAGAGCAGGACGGATTTGGAGAAAACTGCCTGGAGAATGAGAAAGAGTCAACTTAAAAACAAGAGGGGAGCTGAGTGGGAAAAATTAGAGAGGGAGACAAACCCCGAGAAACCCCTAACTCTGGGAAACACACAAAGAGTTGCGGAAGGGCAGGTGGGTGAGGGGACAGGGTGACTGGGTGACGGGCCCTGAGGAGGGCACCTGATGGGATGAGCACCGGGTGTCATACTATATGTTGGCAAATTCAATATAAATTTAACAAATGTAAAAAAAAGTAAATAAAACTATGTATGTAGTAAAGGAAATGTAAAAACAAACAAACAAACAAAACAAAAAAACCCCAACCCAACCAAACAACAAATTTCTAGCATCGGATTGATTAAAGTGGATTAAAAATTCCAATTTGTTTCTCAGGATCCTTAGGTAGGCTAAGGATTCCGTTGGGAGAACGATATTCTTCTGAGTAAGGGTTTAGTAACAAATCTCTAACGTAGGAGTCAAAATGCAATGGCAGATAAAACACAACATAATCATCCTGGAGCCTGCACTCAGAGTAGGGGGATGAGGGTTCTGGAAGGCTCCCTGAGGGCCCTGCGGTGCAGCGTAAGGGCGAGGCCAGGACAGGAGGGCAGCTCAGTGACCCCAGGCCACCTGCCAGTGTCCCAGACCGACAACTGGAGGCCAAGGGGGCACATCATCTGTTTCGCTTTGTTTTTGAAATATTTCTTTCCATAAAACTAACCTAATTTTAAGTTCTTGTTCCTTTTCTCATACCGAGATTTAGCAACTATTCACGGAGGATGCAGGATGTGTCAGGCACTGTGCTATGGACACCAGCACGTGGGGACCTGAGAATCAGGAGACAAAAGGAGGGGAAGGAGAAGTGGGCCAGCCAGGATGGGTGGACAGTTACTGCAGTTCATATTCAAACCTCTGATTGAGCATAAAAATTGGCTCCTGAGGGATCCCTGGGTGGCGCAGCGGTTTGGCACCTGTCTTTGGCCCAGGGCACGATCCTGGAGACCCCGGATCGAATCCCACGTCGGGCTCCCGGTGCTTGGAGCCTGCTTCTCCCTCTGCCTGTGTCTCTGCCTCTCTCTCTCTATGTGTGTGTGACTATCATAAATTAAAAAAAAAATTGGCTCCTGAGTACAAGGCTTCCTATATTATAATCCACATTAGGTAATAATAATAATAACACATTCTCTTTAAAATCACTTGTGGGTTGTATGAGAAATGAAAACGACTGGAGGCTACGCATTGTTAGAAAGCACATCACTTCCAAGTGAATGTGTTCCCACCAATTTGTTATTTCTCCAGTTACAGCTCTTTCATCATCACACCGAGGCCTTTTTGTAAAGTACCTGCCAAACAAGATTATGCTTCACCTGCCAGAGAGGACATTACAATCATTATGGATTTTTTTTTCTTAACAAAAACAAGAACCAGCTTCCTTTTCCCTAGAGGGACTGGCTACTGATGGCTTCAATCTGCAGGTCCTCACTAGAGGGCACTATTTGCACGTAACACGAAGCATCCAGGCCAGCTTCGGAAGATACCTGAGAACAGAGCCCTCACACAGTGTTTAAATGACATCCAGATAATCACCAGGTTTACTGAATGGAAATGACATTTTAACGTTCGTGATATATGTACAAGTAAAAAAAAAAAAGCTCAAATCCATCAGTTGAAAATAATTTCGCTAAAGTCACTTGCTATGGGTGATCTGTGTGTTTTGTTTTTGTTTTTGTTTTTCCTGTTTTGCTATAGGGGTCACGTAGCAATAGCTGGGAAAATCTGATGACAACGGAGTAGAGCATCAGTTCATAGGAAGACCATGCCTGAGTGGTCCAGAAAATGCACATCGTGGAACCCTGAGCTCCAGCTTTAAGACACATTTCAAAAGACTCCAAAGGCAACTGTCTGCCTGAAAGGTAAGAAGAAAATCTCCTGGCACAGTAACGCAAATTCAGAACTGGTCTCTCTCAAAATAGGAAGTGAAACGTACTCTGGGAATCGTCTGTGCCTGCCCTGATTAGGATGCTTCTACAAAAAAGGTCCATTTCACCTAATTCTGTCCACCTGTACATCTAGATCTGGAACGTGGTCCCCTAGCAAAGGTTTGAAATCTCATTTGAAAAAGCCCTGCATTTAGTGCTAACTCCTCACAGTAAAGCTCTAATTTGATCACAGGTAGGGGAGTTGGTGAACCAAGCAGTAAACCACAACCACATCTACTTTAGAGTCAGAACAAGGGAGAACCCTATAGAGATGCTAACGTGATGCAGCTAGGGGAAGTAAGCATAATTTTCTCTAGAAATAGGTCAGAGCCTTAAGGAATAGCTCTCAGAGTTCCCAGGAAAGAGCTGGGCTTTGCCCCCCCATCATGGGAGTGGAAATGGTTGACGGTGTAGTAGGGCTGGAAGCCAGTGTCCAGGATCAGACTCATGGGTGTGGAAAGATGGGTGGGGATGGCATGTTGAGAAACCCTTTGTGCCTGAGTGTCAGGACACAGGAGCCTGGGTGATGGGTGGCCTGAGGGAAGACACGGAGGAGAGGACCCAGTGGGACTTAAACTCCTGTTATTCCACCTGGGGTCCCCCGGGGCAAGGGGAGCTGGGAGAGGGAAGGTGCTGTGACAGGGACTGACAGTTTCAAAACTTCTGCCTCCATTTTCTTAATCCCATTGTTTTCTTTTTTCTTTTTTATTTTTTTTTAAATTTTTATTTATTTATGATAGTCACAGATTGAGAGAGAGAGGCAGAGACAGGCAGAAGGAGAAGCAGGCTCCATGCACCGGGAGCCCGATGTGGGATTCGATCCCGGGTCTCTAGGATCACGCCCTGGGCCAAAGGCAGGCGCCAAACCGCTACGCCACCCAGGGATCCCCATTGTTTTCCTTTTTAAATAAGGAACACTTCAAAGTTTTTTTTCCTAACCCCACCACACCTCCATAAAAGTGCAACCATTGCCTGTCCTACAAATAAAGAGGAAAAGAGCTCGATGCTCACCATCAGCAAAGGGCTTGTGCATATTTCCAAGGCCTCCCCAACTCTGGACATCCCCATAAAAGTACTTTATAAAGATATGATGATCAAAAAGAAAAGAAAGCTTAAAATTATATCAACCGTGTCAGCTAGGAGGAGGTAGCTAGCTGACATCCACCCAGCCTCTAGAATGGGAACAAGCAGATAGAGGAGAGGCTTAGACTGGTGTGAGCTTCTAGATTGCCTGGGAGATGGTTCTCCACTCTGAGCCTTTGGAATCTACCTCACAAAACTGAGTTTTACTTGTTTAGAATCTGAAACACATTCTGAAAGCTAAGCATGGAATTTACTAAGGGGGGGGGATCCCTGGGGGGCTCAGCGGTTTAGTGCCTGCCTTCGGCCCAGGGTGTGATCCTGGAGTCCCAGGATTGAGTCCCACATCGGGCTCCCTGCATGGAGCCTGCTTCTCACCCTGCCCGTGTCTCTGCCTCTCTCTGTGTGTCTCTCATGAATAAATAAATAAAAAAGTCTTTAAAAAAAAGAAATTTGCTAAGAGGAATAACAGTGTGATACTCTGTAATATACCTACTTAATAAATACATTGATTTGTAACCGATTTTTTAGTTATTTTCCTTAGAACATAAGATGTGCTCCCCCCACCCCATTCCAATATAATACTTGTTAGGAGTACGGGCTCTGGAGCCAAATTTGCTTGGGTTCAAATTCTATTTCTCACTCTCACAAGCCCAGTAACATACTATTATGTTATTTGGGCAGTAGCTTAAACTCTCCAGAGTGTCCATTCCTCACCATAAGGAGGAGACAGCAAGTCCCTTGTGAGTATTAAATGAGATCCGGCATGAAAAGGGAAAGGGTGCATAAACATGACTGAGTTGTTGTTTTGATTGGTGTTACTTGGAATTAAATCAGGATTAATTTCTAAATGGTTGTTTGTTAGGTGTTATGTTATGATTCCCCATCGTCAGGCTTAAAAAAAACCAACAACAAATGAGTGGTGGTTGACAATGTTTGGTGGTGTTGGGTCACAGGTTCCATTAGAAGGACTGGTGGTTCTTTGAAGGAGGCTCTTTGGCACGTGTATCCCAGGAAAGATTGAGGAAACCTGGAGTGTAAACCTAGCTTTGTGGTAACCAGTGTGGTCACCTTGGCCAGTGCAGTGATGCCGCCATGCCTCACCTTCCCCAGGCTGTTGCCCTGCCTGTCCCCCACCCCACTGCTGTGAGTGTTGGAGCCACTTCTCTTGAGAATCACCCCTGGCTGATGGCAGTGGCCTAGGCCAGAGGTGCCTACGGAGTTAGGCTTCTCTCATCCCCAGGATGGCCTAGAGCCAATGGTTGACAGACATGGGACTACAGATGCCCACCCTGCTTGCCTAAAGGTGGAATGGCTGTTCGTGGGGTACCACCCGGGCACCAGGGCTCCCTGTGTGAACAGACAGAGACCAGGTGTCTGCTGAAACCACCTCTTTGCTTGGCTTCTCCTCTGTTCTGCTCCTCCTACTGTACTTTAGGCTTCTCCTGAGAACGTCCTCTCAATAAATCACTTGGACAAGACTCCTTGTCTCAGGCTCTGCTTTTCTCACCAAAGACCTAAAAGAGAAGATTCTGGGCCTCCATTTCACTAGACAGAAAGCAAGGGAGTTGGCTCCATTTTCATTGATGGGTCTATTTCATGAATACAGATTTTAATTTCCAGAGGATTGTTGTAAACTTTGTACCCCAATATTCAGTTGTATCTATTCTGTACACTCTTTCCTTTTCTTGTATTTACCAAAGGAAGATTAATTGAGAAGCAATTAGTTATACATTTTTGAACATTGAAAGGCTTCTGCTCTAGGGAGGGCAGGGGACAGACACTGGGACACTCCACCTTGCCTGGAGGAAATTACAGTAAACAAAACTTTTAGTTTAGGTGTAGGACACTCAACATTTTCTTGGTCAGGCCCATGTTTTTATTGCTTCCACTACAGCAGCATTTTTTTTTAGCTTGGATAGAAATCTCCCAGGACCAGCCTAAAAAAAACCTATAAAATTACGTAACATCATTATTTGCACAGTATTTACAGACCAAAAAAAGAAAGAAAGAAAAAAAAAAGAAAACAAAACAAAACTCCAAAATTCGTACTAAGGTAGGGTTTATTCACTGGATATTGGCAGCCCTTTGGGACCCACGCAGGCCTCAGTTGTGATAGAGACCTTCCATTTAATGCCATATCCTTACTGACCCATTAACTGATTGGGAGGGAGAGTGCCCTGTCACAAGGAGACACCCTTTCTTGACAGTTCCTTAGCTGTCCTTGCTCATTTTTATTCCTAGTGAAAGATCAAATTAGGAAATAATGTGAATCTACCTGTCTGTTAATTTCCTTTCCATAAAATTGGCTGTTAGTCATATAGTAGCCTAAAGGGGAAATTTGCAAGAACTCATATTTACAAGTTCTTGGTTTTCCAAGTGGAAGAAGCTGTATTCATCTAGGGTCTGAACGAGATCTTTTGCTTACTGGACATTTGGAAACTGGCTTGTATGTGGTTTCCTTGGGAATGATAGGCCGAGAATTTGAGGAGGAAAGGGACAGGACAAGACAAGGGGGAGAGACAGGGACAAGACAAGAGGCTAGCTATGGCCTCATGCTGTGCCATTCACACTGTCTAGCTGAACTGCCACAGCTGCGCAAGGCACATGCTGTTCTGCTCATCACAAGTGAATTACCAAGTTCCAAGTTTTACATGCGGTTGTTGTGGGGCAGGCCTCTGGATGTATCTTTCAATTCATGGACTGGACTCACCATGGGAAATGAATTCATTTGTTAGATAAGAGTAGATTTAATCTGATACTGAGAGCTGTTAAGTTACATTAAATGGTCAAATTTATAAATATATACTTATAAAAGGATGAGAAAAATTGTAAGTCCATCGACAGTCCCAAAAATATTTATGAAAAAATAAAATAAAATATTTAATGATGTCAAATGGCAGGCTCAACTTTATCTATTCAGTAAAAAAAAAAAAAAAAAAGATGTTTGAAGTTTCCCAAGTTCAACAACTGGCCTATTATAGGCTCATGGAATGGGATCACGGAACAAAAACAAAAAGAATACTAGATTTCCTTTTCCTTCTCACAGACAAAAATACCATTTTGTATTGATTGCTAATTTTATGGTGTCCTTTGAAAAAAGGCAAAACAGATATTATCAAATCTATTTTGTACATTGAGAAAACTACACGACAAAGGACTTAATTAACATGGTGGATCACTTATTTAGTGAATGTCAGAGGTAATATTAACACAAGGATTCAGCTCTGTAGTTTATCATTAGGCTGTTGTTCTTATGGAAGCCTCTTTGGAAATACATGAGATGTCCAGATGCAAATGCACATTAATTAATTAACTCCGTAATATTTTTCTGGTGTTCACAATGTACCAGGGTCACAGGAATCATGAGAGACACGAGTGTCTTGAGTCTATACCTGTCCTTGAGACTCTTCCAAGCTGGTGAAGGGGCAGGACAAACTACTGAAAATCAGTTTTAGTGCCTTTCTGGATTAGTCTTTAATGAAAATCACTGCTAGCAGTGATGTGAGAACTCAGATGTGTTAAGAATCCCTACGGGTACAGATGAGTGTCATGGCCAATGGTAGGAGGTAAGTTTTGGATGTGATCTGGAGACCAGAGATCAATGAAGGAGACAGAAAGAGGGACCAGGTGAACAAAGATGCAGATGTGGACAGGAACACAGCACAACTGGAGAACAGACTGGATGGAAGGGAGGGTTCCTTTTGGGGGTAGTGGCAAACATATTTGGAGAGAAGGATCAGGGACCAGTAGCATAGGACTTGTAAGGCCCAGCAAGATGGTCTATGCCTAAGGCACAGAGGAGTCTACAGGCACAGGGGAGCTTTTGAGGATTTTTACCCAGCAGAGTAATCTAATGCAAACAGTGTTACAGCAAGATAAATCTGAACTGTGCGCAGTGTACAATCTGAACTGAAGGAGAGAAGGGAATTAGACCAGGCAGAGAGGATGAAATAAAATAATATATGTGAAATATGCAACACATGTTAGTCCTGATATCATTCTCATCATCTTTGCATTAACAAAGAGGGCACAGTTGGAAAAAGAGAAGGAAAATTGATGGAGTAGTTATCAGGGCTGGGAGGGAATGACCCCAAGCCCTTGTTAACAGAATAGCTTTATTCCTCTGAGGTGGGGAGGAAGTGGGAGGTGATGGGTGGGGATGCAGGGAAGTTTATAGACCAAGTGGCAGGGAACCTTACTCTGATCACACACGTGGCTCGGCTGGAGTCCCCCCAGGTGAACCATAAAGATGAGTAAGAGACCACCTCTGTACTCTCCCTTCTCAAACATTTGCTTCATTTAAATGAATAAAGAGATACCTAACTTCACTCTCTTGAAATTCCAACATGCCCAGCAGTGGCCTGCCAAAGGCAGGGTTCTGGCAATAGGTACTACTTAGAGGATTGAACCACTGGCCTGGCTTAGAATTGGTGGTGCATGATGATAATAAAAGTTAACCTGACTTCTAGGTAGTTATATTATCACCTTTAAATCATCTATAGAAAATGACCACCTTATTGCTTTCATCTGAGCAGATCTCTCCGTCATCATCATCATCATCCGGCCATTGGTACACCACCAATGCTCAGATACCTGCTTTGAGGTTTTCTTTGAAGCAAATATCAATGTATAAAACTAATTTGGGTGAAGCAGAAGAGCCTGAAAGAAGCAAAGAAGTCAAGTTTAACCCCTTCATGTCACAGATGAGGAAAGTGAAGCCCCATAGGCCAATGATTCATATGAAGCCACTCAATTCAGCAACAGCAGGGCTGGGTCTGGAATCCAATTCTCCTGACTCTGGGTTGGCCTTAGGAAGAAAGTTCCATCCTGTCTACAGCCCAGACGGCAAGGTAGTGGTGCTCAACTAAGAAAACAGTACCTGGAGACTCACGTGGATCTGTATGGAAACCAATGAGTATTTTAGGGGATGAAGAAGGAAGATTTGATTGCTCTCTATTTTTCTTCTGTTCTGGAGTCAAAGTGTTCTCCCTTTATAGGACTTTGGATATCACTGCAACAAATCTCTTTCTTTCTCCTTCATTCATTGTTTTTTTGATAATGCTTACAAAAAAATCTGAATGACCACCTTGGTCTTCTGAAATTCTTATATTTTTCAAGGAATGTGGGATATGCGTGCGTGTGTATGTGTGTGTGTGTGTGTCTGTGTTATGGGAGATATAATAAAAATTTAGAGATGTGATCTGAAAACTAAAGCAACAAAAAGGACAGTGATAGAAAATGAAGATACAGGAAAATAAGAGGAAAATGAATCAGGGAGTGCACTTTGAGAGCTTCTCACTTCCCCCACTGCCCCGACATGCAATGTTGGATATCATATCAAGCGTATTTTAAATATAAACAGAAAGCTTCTTATTTTAAGAAATACTATGGGAAAGCTTTGCTTAACATTTTGGGGAAGTAGAGAATTATCTCCCCATTTATGTACATTGCATATCTTGGTTTTCATACATTGGCTTTGCTTTTATTTATTAATTTTTTATTGTTTAGAAAAGATTTATTTATTTTAGAGAGAGAGAGCGAGAGAGAGAGCATGAGTAGGGTGAGGGGCTGAGGGATAGAGAGAGAATCCTCAGGCAAACTCCCTGCTGAGTGTGGGGCCCAACTCAGAGCTCAATCCTGAGGCCCTAAGATCATGACCTGGGCTGAAATCAAGAGTCTGATGCTCAACTGACTGAGCCACCCCAGGCACCCCACATTGGCCTTGCTTTATTTTATTTTTTTAAAGATTTTATTTATTTATTCATGAGACACAGAGAGAGAGAGAGAGAGAGAGAGAGAGACAGAGACAGAGACCGAGAGAGAGAGAGAGAGGCAGAGACACAGGCAGAGGGAGAAGCAGGCTCCATGCAGGGAGCCTGACGTGGGACTCGATCCCGGTACCTCAGGATCACACCCTGGGCTGAAGGTGACGCTAAACTGCTGAGCCACCCAGGCTGCTCATGCTTTAAATGGGAATGTCAACATGAGTACATCATAAAGGCAGGTAAGGAAACAAAAACCATGTCATGCATGGATCTAGAGATATTAACTGTTCATTTACTCAAAGGAAGCAGAAGGAAAACTATAAAAAAGTGATTTGTGACATTGATTCCTCCTACCTTACTCCCAACAATGGACTTTGGCAGGAAATACCCCAAGTTTATTCCTAGTCCTTCTCTCTACCAGAGTTTTGATGACAACTTAAGAAGATGGTATTATGTTACATCAGTAGCCCTCAAAATGTACTCAGTAAATAACTATAGAAGCTGTCCTGCAGTTGAAGATGACCTTGGCTTGGGTCTCCAGTAACTAAACAGAATCTGATGTAACTAAATGATCTTTGTAACACAGCTCGATTCTTTGGGGGGACAAGAAAGTCTATTTTCTCCTTGTGTCCATTTGGTGGTGAGTAATTTTACCCAATATGCCAATCATCTCTGGTTCTATCATTTTTAATCGGTGAATACTCTTGAAAACAAAACGAAACAAAAGAAAACAACCTGTAGGGGGAAACAGAAGAGCTCTTACCTCTCCTGAAGTCCTATGGGCTTCATTTTGAAAGGAGAAGGGCAGACGGAGCTGGTAGCTTTGATCTCAGGAGTGTATCGGCCTTGAGGGTCGACAACCACATTCAGTACCTTGGGGGCTTGCTCGGGCTGGACCATGCTGTTGCCTGTCTTTGCCTCAGACTGTGCGGGCTGTAATGCAATGGGCGACAGGTGGATCTCCTGATTTTTCTCTTTATCTTGTCGCAAGGAAAGCTGAAACTTTTCTTTCAATCTGTAAAGAATCTATAGAAGGAGATATAAAGGCTTGTGTTTTCACACCGAACAACAAAATATGATCTCTTCCATCCCAACCCAGAAGACAAACTGAAATGAAGAGTAAATGATAATACAACTAAGCAAAGCCTTCTGGAATGATTTCTCAGTTCTGTGGTCCTCAGATTTTTCTCAAACAGATATAGTTGGTATTTCTAGTTATTAAATAAATGTGTCCATGGATCTATTCCTCAAACAGATATTCGAAATAAAATTTGGCTAATTTTATAAGTGCCAGAAGTCAGTTTGAACACATATAGGTTTTCACTCAAAATGACTGAAAGGGAAGGCTGATTGAAAGGAATAGCCATGAAACATGGGCTCATGACATTTATAGAAACAGAGATCCGCATCTAAGACAACATGTGGGAAGAAAATCTTGTAAAATATTAATGAGAAAAATAGTTATGCTATAAATCGTAATTTCTTGTGTTGGTAAATATCCACACCAGTCGTGTATTAACTTGAGTATCTGGTAGCTTCTTCAAAAAATTAAGTTTAGGGCACCTATCAAAGGATAATTTGAAAAACCCGAATTTTATTTTTTACCTCTTTACCCTTTTAATTTTTCTAAAGATTATTTATCTATTTGAGAGAAAGAGAGAGAGAGGGAGGGAGGGAGAAGCAGACTCCCTGCTGAGCAGGGAGCCCAATGTGGGGCTCAATCCCAGGACCTTGAGATCATGATCTGAGCTGAAGGTAGACCCTAAACCAGCTGAGCCACCTAAGAGCCCCTCCCTTAAAAAAATTTTAATGCCTGTAGGAACTAACAAACATATCAGTTCTTCCATTCTCAGAGCCCTTTCTGGATGGCTAATTCAATTTATAAATGGTAGGGCTGTCATTTTAAGCTTTTAAAGGTATTGGACTGACTTTCCTGGGACACTCCACGGATCAATTTGTAAGGGAGTAAAATTTGTCTTCTGTGTACTCAGGCTTCTCCATTAGTAAGCTTTTCTTTTCTCTTTTTATTTGAATTTTTTTCAAAAAAGTATTTTATTTTTTCTAGTTTTATTGAGATATAACGGATGTATAACATTGTATAGTTTAAGGAGTACAACATAATGAATTGATATTTTTTTCTTCTCTCAATGTTGACTCCTCCACTCCAATTCCAGCAGTAACTAGATGCCTTCATCTTTCTTTAAGTATATTCTCAGGAAGTGACTTAATAAGTTAACGCACATGAAGAGGTGACTTAACCCATTGTCTGTAATTACAACACTGATGATGTCTGCATTTTAAAAAGCTTTAAGCCAACTGAACTCCCTTGTTTAAATTTTGGAATCCATTAGCTGAATGAGTGACGTTTTAGGGGAAAGGGCTATCTTAGAATGAATCACATTCACTCTAATTAGTCATGAGGTTAAGTCTTTCTTTACTTTTCTTTCAGCGTTCCTCTAAATTCTAGTCTCTCCTATATTTGAAATCTACTGGAAAGATACAGAATCTAAATACATTTTTCTTCTTGTTAAAGAATGAATAAGCAGAAAAGTAAATTGGGAAAGAAATAACCTGAAATTGTAGAGATGATAAATAACTCAGAATTTATTTCAGGAAAATTTTAGAAAATATTTGTCTAGTATTCTCAAAATATGTTGGTAAAACTTCTGGGTACCTACTTGAAAATAAAAACACCAATTCAGAAAGATATGTGCAACCTTATGTTTATTGCAGCATTACAGAAGCAAATCTCAGTGTCCAACAATAGATGAATGGGCAAAGAAGATACACCATACACAATGGACTATTACTCAGCCATAAAAATAACAAAATCTTGCCATTTCCAACAACATGGATGGACCTAGAGAGTATCATGCTAAGTGGAATTAATCAGAGAAAGACAAATACCATATGATTTCAGTTGTATGTGGAATCTGAAAAACAAAATCAACCAAGAAGGAAGCAAACAGAAAAACAGAAGCAGACTCCTAAACCCAGAGAACAAACTGGTGTTTGCCAGAGGGAAGGGGCTGGGGGACTGAGTGAACAGGTGAAGGGGACTAAAAGGTACAAATTTCCAGTTAGAAAATAAATAAGTTACAGAAGCACAGGCAATATAGTCAGTGACACTGTAATGACATTGCATGGTGACTACCTTTGTCATGGTGAACACCGAGCAACGTTCAGAATGGTTGAATCACTATGTTGTATACCTGAAGCTAACTTACATTGTATGTCAAGTATACTTCAATAAAAAATACAGAAAATGGTTACGATGGTAAAAAAAATAAGTTGTTGAACAAAAATAAGATGATAAGAAATCAAAATGAAATAAAACACAACAACGTAAGATGAAAAGGTATCACGCTGAGATTAAGAGGAAAAGAACCTAAAAAAACTGAAAGCTTGGGAGAGGGATGCGAATCTTCTTTCAAGCAATAAAAAACAGAACTGACAGTGCAGAAAACACGACCAGTGGTATATGTGGCAAAGGCAGGAGACTGCCTGGAATGTCGAGCAAAAAGATCAAGAAATGAAGATGGAAACAAGAGAAACGATGGGATACAAGAGTCAGAGGAAGGTCACAGTAAACGAGAAACCAGACTAAGTGGGAGAGAAGCCAGTCATTCAGATATTATTCAGAACTATTTTTCCAGTGCCTACTTGCCTGTTTACATTTGGGTTTTGGAGAAGCATATTTCAAAAATGAAAATGAGAAAGCCAAGGGAGTGTCAGCTGTCTCAATAGCTCTTGACAGGTCACTTTTTACGATTGCACGGGTGTAGCGTGAGCTCTGGTCCAAAGTCCTTCTTTACTTCATGCGCTTCTATTCTGGATGAAGGACCTTTGTCACATATTTTACAGTCAACTGTTAGGTCATTTCTGGTTACAGGTCAACTTTTTAATCTATGTAGCATGTGTACAAACTGATTTACATCTTTAATTAGGGAAAAGGAGAACTTGGAGAATGCAAAATGCTTATAAGAATACATATACTTAAAAAAAAAGAATACATATACTTTAAAAATACTCAAGAGAGAGACTGGGCTGCCTGGCAAAATGCGGAAAGAATTGAAGACATTGCCATCCAGCAATAGGGTGGTTGTCACGGAATGAAGCTGTAAGGCAGTCGTTCTCAACCAGCGGGATTTAGCCCTTCAGGGGCACCCTGCAATGTCTGGAGATGTGTTTGGCTGTCATACTGGGGTGGGCGGCGAGGCGCTACTTGTATCTGGTGGGCAGAGGCTAGAGATGCCACTAGATACCCTACAGTGCACAGAACAGACCCTCTCCTCCCAGTAGAATCATCCAGCCCAAAATATCAACAGTGCTGTCGTTGAGAAAATTGGCATCAGGGCTCTTAAAAATCATCTGGTAAAAATCTCCTCATTTCACATTTAGACTCAGAACACTTGGATAACTTCTGGAAGGTTAGAAATAAAGTCTAGAATTCAACTTTCTTGATTTATGCCCGTGATCATTCAACTCTACAGTTTCTTCCAAAGCCCCACATCCTTTTTCCCAAAAGCTTTCCCCAAAGCCTCTGGAAAAGTGTGTCTGAGATTCCTCTCTGCACAGATCAAGGTCTGGAATATAGCAGATGCCTGTTGCTCTGTGTGAATGTGCTTCATTTCAAAGTTCAACCTCCAAGCTGATTTTATAGCAAGGGTCAATCAGTATCTTTGGTTTTACCTGTAAGAGCTTGTTTGAATCTCAGGATGCCATAAAGTCATTTGGTCATTTGGAAAAAGCAAACAGGAATATTGAATGAGAGAGGAGCTGTAAAAGCCAAGCTATACCAAGAGATTAAAAAAAAAAATGGAAGGAAGATGAGAGCCACAGAACACAGACATGAGAAGAGCTACAAAGATGTCCCATAAAGCTCTTTTGCTGCTTATAATTTTCATTTTAAAAAACCTCATAAGTGGTACACCTTAAACTTACACAATGTTACATGGCAGGCATATTGCAATTAAAAAAAATCTCTTAAGTAGGTAACACAAACCCTTGTTTGGGTTAAAATATGTTCCAATTTTAAAATGATGCCATCAACTGAGAACCCATAGTATTTCTTTTTACAGTATATTAGTTAGTTTTGAAAGAGTTCATTCATTCATTTCTTAGAGTTGAACAGACATGAGTCAGTTGCCACCATATTACAGAAGCAACGCTGCAGGTACAAAGATAGCACACGACCCTAACTTCTGGGAATTCATGCGCTGCCAGAAGAGAGAGATGTGGAAAAATAACACCCAGGACATGATAATATAGGCATTTTCATCATCCTCCCCTTTGTGGCCAGAAGTAGGTACTCACAAGACAGAGCGTGAAGACTTAAAGAAACCACAGTTTGACTCCTTTATACATGGAATCAAGCTAAGGAGTCTAGACTTTTAATCCAGATAGAATTGGATTTCTTTTTTTTAGAGATTTTATTTATTTATTTATTCATGAGACACAGAGAGAGACAGAGACACAGGCAGAGGGAGAAGCAGGCTCCATGTAGGGAGCCCGACGTGGGACTCGATCCCAAAATCCTGGGGTCATGCCCTGAGCCAGAGGCAGATGCTTAACCACTGGGCCACACAGGCACTCTAGATGTGGGTTTGAATTTCAATCCTTCTTTTCACACTCCCTTCCTACCCCCAACCCATTGTATATTCTTGGTCAAGTCACTTATTCCCCCAGAATCTTGGTCTCCTCATCAGAAAAATCAGGAAACTAAAATACATTAAGTGTCTATGCAGAGAACCTATAGTTAATAATACTGCGTTGTACGGTTAAAATGAAATACTTTGTTAAGAGGGCAGATTGTTATGTTAAGGCTCTTATCACAATACAGAATAATAATAATAATAATAATAATAATAATAATAATAAAGGAAGAAATAAAGAGAACAGGAGGGCACTTCTGGAGGTGATGGGTAATCTATGACATAGACTGTAGTGATGGTTTCATGGTTTCATGGGTGTAAACTTATCTCCAAACTCACCAAGTCGTACCCATTAAATCTGTACAGCTCTTTGTAGGTCAATCATACCTCAATAAAATGGTTTAAAAAAACACATGAAGTGTTTAGGACCAGGTAGGAAATTTAGTAGCCAGCTTTGTACCAGTAAGTGTGCCAAGAAGGGAAGACACTAAATATTGTGATCGTCATTATTTTCATTATTATTAAGAAGATCGTATTCTTATCTAAATGGTTTTATTAATATAAAAAATTATTTCAAGACATACACTTACCCTGGAAAATAGTTCTGTCAACAGATCATTCCGGCGAGGACTCTATTCCCATTTCCCCCAATCTCTAGGGATTACATATAACAAATTAGAAGAGTGAGCTATTTACGTCCACCTTTGGCATGTTTTCGCTGGATGGTCCTCAGGCTGTAGCAGGTGTTCTGACACAGGACTTCCTGCCTCATCTACCAACACTAGAAAAACTCTTCTGCATGGCGTATGGACGGCTCTTCTATGGGCCTCACATGCCAGAACTTTCGGTGACCCAAACAGCTGCCTCCTGAAATTGCTTTCCACAAGTGACCTGGCTTGTAGATATCTCTACCTACATCTCATAAATGCCTTTGCACCTCTTAATAAACCTCTCAGTGCATTTGAAGGTTTAATTTAGATGATAAACGGTGTTCTTTCCATTGTTGATTGAGGTTTAATAAGTAATTCTTCTCAGTAATAAATTTCCTCCACCTAAAACAGACTGAATGGATTGGAAATCGCCCACATGTTTTTTTTTTTTCTTGGAAAATTGTATTTGTCTATTTGTCGCTCCACCCACTCCACATTCACATTTGAGAGGTGCTAAATAAGCCACACATTTGAAAATGTCATGCATGTCTAATTTTATGCCTGGCAACATAAATTTTTTTTTTAATTTTAAGGAAAGTAAACAATATGCCACATTTCAAAACTTTTGCCTAGCCTTATGTTATTGTTACATAGCACACATAATCCACCATTACAGCAATTTACCTATAAAATTTCATCTTTGAAAAATGGAAAACCATATGCTTTTCGTTTCTATGGTATGTAGGGAGCCTGGATGCAAATAATGGCATTTGATCTCTCATAAATATAATTATTGCCAGAGGGAAAAATCCTGTGCTGTATTTTTCCCTTTGCCATGGAATCAACAAAATTATGGGAAACAGAATCAGAATATTATGTGTTTGACAATTGCAAAAGTGATAATAGCATAGCCATTACTGAGAAAGCCAAGTTGAAAAACTGACTTTAAATCAAGGTCATGATCAAAAATGCTCGAACATTTCCATAGATAAACTTGTTTTCGAGAGCCACATTTGACAATCCCTAAATGTGAATTGTTGACTTGTCAGTGGTGGAGGGGCATCAGATAAATTTTAACTTCACCTTAATCCTGCCTAGTAGGCAGTATTTTTCTATTCGTGTTAATTCCTTCCTAGGTATTGCTGGTTTCTCTGTTACTTTTGAAAGTGACTTTTTCTCTTTAAAGTTTAAGAGTGTGGGGTGCCTGGAGGGCTCAGTCACTTACGCCTCCAACCCTCAATTTTGGCTCAGGTCATGATCCTTGGGGGGTGGAGGGGTGGGATGGAGCACCGGGCCAGGCTCCGTGCTCAGCGCCGAGTTTGCTTGTCCCTCTCCCTCTACTCCACCTCCTGCTCTCTCTCTCTCAAATAAATAAATTAATTAAATCTTTAAAAAAATGTTAAGATTGTTTGAAATATATCATTCTTTCACTTATTCAAGAGCGACTGGAACACAAATCAAAAGTGTTGCTTCTGTCTCTACCCCCCACCTCCAACTCGTTCCTCTCCCACGAAGTGGGAGCTCCACCACCCAGGAGCTCAGCCAACCTTAATTTATTTCTTTCCTTCTCCCTGAGAGTCAGTGCACGGGAAGTCCTGTTGTATCCATCTGCAAATAAATCCCAACCGTTCACTTCTCTCCATCTCCGTTGCCATCCCTACTCTGGATACATTGTCATCAGGCTAACATGATGGCTTCTAGAAGACTCCTGCCCCCACACTTGGCCTGGTGCTCTGTCTCCAACCACGCTCTCATCAGCGAGCACCCGCTCTGGTAAATACACCTGTCAAATCACATCAAATATCTGCTTAAAACTCTCAGCTTTCTCCCTTCTGTTGAGCCCGGAGAGGCTGAAGTTTCTTCCCACCCCAGCTGCTCCATCCACTGTATCCTCTGCCTGGGGGATCCTCTCCCCACATTTTCACATGTCTCGGAAGTCTCAGAGTGCCGTGTTCTGCTCACTATGATGGCATCTCTTCGTGGCACTGACCAGATTTGATTTTCAAAAGAAATGAACAGACTTCATTTTTTCAGAGCAGTTTTAGGTTTACAGGAAAACAGCAGAGAGTACACAGTTCTCATACATCCTCATTCCCTACTTCCATAAACAATTTGCCCTGGTAACATTTTGCATTAGTGCGGTTACCCGTGTTACAATTGGTGACCCAATACTGATGTATCACAATTAGCGGAGGTCCTTCTTCTAGATTAGGGCTCGCTCTTTGGGTTGCACATTCTATGGGTCTTAACAAAATCCATGCTGTCACGGACCCACTGCTATGATATCAAACAGAATGGTTTCCCTGCCCTAAAACCCCGTTGTGCTCCTCCTTTTCATCTCCTCCCCTGCAGCCTCTGACCAACCACTGAGCTTTTCACTGTCACTCTGGTTTTGCCTTTTCCAGAATGTCAAGTGCTCGGAATCATACAGTCTGTCTACTATTCGATTAGAAAAAATACTAACTGCATTATTGACCGAGTCCCCCTCTAGAGGCCAGGCCCCACCAGAATAGGGACCTTCCCCGTCTTGTTCTCTCCTTGGCCACAGCGCCAACCACAGGTGCACAGTGGAGCCTCTGCAGGAATTTGTGGATCAAATGAGTGGATGAACCTACCTGCCGACCCCCTAGAGAGCAATCACCTCTTGATCACTTTTGAGACATTCCTTTCTCAATGTCTTCTAGTAGCTTTGGAACCCACTTATCTAGGTTTCTGACTTTTATGTTGCTGCTTGGCAGAAATCGGGCAAAGGAGAGCTGTTCCCTGGCCTCAAGTGGTTGAGAGTGTGGCCATTGTGGGTCCTTCTGCCTCTGGAGCCCAGCATGTCTCTGGGAGAGATTTATCCCATCAATGCTGCACATGGAGGAGCTCCCTGAGTTCCAGATGCAGAACCTGGGATGTCTCCTCCACGGAGAGAGCCTTCCTTCCTTGTCGTTGCTCTGATCCATCTTAGCCCTTTGCTGCCTGTACAATCCCTATTTGGAGCACTCTCTACCCCTTTCTAGTCCCCTCTTCCTCCCATCTTTCCATCCGAGAAGCAGAAAAACACTCTCATTGTAGATGACAAGAGAGAAAATAGCACTCAAGGCTTCCTGTACTAAGGAAAAGAAGAACCACATAGTGTAAAGTGCAGTTAACTCTAACAACAACAAAAAACCCCAAAACAACAAAACCCACACCTTCTAAAATACTCAAATAATAATAATAATAATAATAATAATAATAATAATAATAATAAAAAATCCAGCGGTCTCTGCCACAGTTCCCCTACAACCTCCAACTTTGCCTCATTCAATTTTTTCCCCTAAAGCTCCAGCATTTAATACACCAAAATCGATTTTCTTCCTCAATCCTTAAATTAGTCTTTTGTTTACTGTTCCACGATTTTTAGAAATCTTCTTTCTAAAAATCATCCCCCTGGAGGCAGAAGCCTCTTGATTCATGACGATGGAAGCTTGAGGATGTCCTTACTATTTCCTACATTTAGACTCCAGGAAATATGTCCATCATCACCCTATTACAGGCCTTAATTATTTTATATTCTTAGACCTACACAGCCTCTGTCTTTCCCAACCCAGCCCTAATCTTTCTAACATCAACCTCTTCCCAGCAGGGGAAGCATAAATGAACAGAAACCAAAAAGACACTTAGCAACACTGTTGGATGTGGAAAGGGTGAGTACTGTGATGTGTTTTCGGGGGCATTTAAAGCTAAGGAACAGATATTTTTGAAAATGTACAAAATTAAAAAAGAATGTAGCACAAAGAAAAAAAATATTAAAACCCATTTGTAAAACTTCAAGTATTTTAAATTACATCACAGAATTTTTAAAAGAATAGGAAATCTTACCAAAGTATTTGAAAAGTAGCCCTTAACTCATTCAACACAAAATAGCACTGCCTAATTGAGTGGGTTTATTCTGGGTTCCTTTGTTTTTTTTTTTTTTTAAACTAGAAATACACTTTCAAAGGCTACACACTTGTAATTGGTAATTTATAGAACTATTTGCAGTGTATATTTTCGTATACAATACTTTTTGTATTCATTCACCCAAAAATTTAGTTGGCAGTGAATCCTCCAGCCTTTGAGCCTATACTCATCTCCTTTTAATGCCTAGAATTTCATAGAATGCTATCTAGGTCCTTTAAAAAATAAAGCAATCAGCACTATCCAAGATGTAAGCCTGCCCCTAAGACATGTTTCCTTTTAAAATTTTTCCTGAGTTCCACAAAGGTTATATAAAAGAAGAAATAAAGTGAGCCCAAAGTGTGCCCATGAGACCTGAATGACTTCGAGGGCTCCCGGGACCTGGGCAATACACTTTCTAAAGCTTCATTCCAGGTTGATGGGGTTACTAAAAGCCTCGGGGCAACCAAGGCCTTACTCTGCAGGTCAGAATCCTTAATTCCACAGGATTCCCTCTACCTGTCAGGTCAGAAGACTCCCAATCTAACAGGACCGTCACCTTGCTTCTGTTCCCAGGCTTTTCAACATTCATTTGCATGTCCATGTATCCAGTACTCTTAAGCAGTGGCTCAGGAAGGGATAAAATATATAAAGAAGCAAACTTACCATCAAACACGTTACTATAATAACAAAGATGCTGAGAAAAATGACAACAGCGTAAAATCCTTCTTTGCTCCAGATTTTGTCCGCTTCGTGCTGCCCTTGTAAAACATTTTTCTTTAAAAGCAAAACAGAAAGTCCGATGTTAAATGAGAGTTTGAGGAGACTGGCATTCTTTTCAGACACTCAGCGTATTTTTAGCTTTATCGCATGCAGTGCAGAGCAGCACACCTACATCCCCCGCTGCCCGCCGCGTCTCTAAGGCGGGGTCCTCACTCATGACAGGTGGCTTGATCCCCTGCGGGAGAGCAAGCCTGCCTCACGTGGCCTACTGGGGCCTGGCCTTCGTCAACACCCCTCCAACAGCCTCTCTTCGAAGTTACCTGGCTCATAAAATAAAAGAGTTCTGTTCTTTGCTGTGTTGAGGCAATTGCTTCTGCAGCTTTCCTTGCCTGCTCCAAGGCCCCTCCCACAACACCGACTCCCGGCTCTTGACTTTCAAACAAAAGTGAAACAGGTGCAAACAAGATCTCACGATGCCTTTATAAACAGAGCCACAGTGTCAGCATCATTTCCTTCTTTTTTTCTCCTCTTTCATAAAAGCTTTTTATTTTTTTATTTTTTTCTTTCAATGCAGTCTACGTTGTCAAAATCTGATTGAAGTTCACCTCAACCGTACAGATTGTTAGGAGATTATATTTTATTTAAAAGCAACAGGGAACAAGATCACAAAGTCCAGAACTGCTTGGTAATAAAAGGTAAAATATGTAGTTTTATTTGTGCTTTTCAGATTTTTTTTTTCTTATTACTTGGTGGGAGGGAGGAGGAGAAGCTGAATAAAATGTGAATGAATGCCTTAGTTTCATACCTATTTGGTATCACACGTTAGAATGCCATTAAATTTTATAATTCAGTGAGATTTACAGATTTAGAGCTAAGGAAACGTTAGCTTGAAACCAAAGGTCTACAGGTAGGAGAAACATAAGGGTTAAATCAAGTCAAATGCTTCTGCTTTTCTAAAATTCCACTTTGGTAAAGTGTGTCCTTTACTCTCTTGAGCAAGAATCCTCATCTGTCCTTGGATAGTGTCTCCAACAATTAAGAGAGACTTGAGCAACAGGATGTTGAACGATGGAAAGTCACATGGAGAGAGGCTGCAGAGAATGAGAGGTTATCCTGGGCAGGTGAGCACCTGGCTTAATGTCACCGCCGGGGTGACTTCAGCCTCTACTTCCTGGAAGAGAGGATCCACCTAGCTGATCCCAGTCAACCACAGGATTATGGGAAATCAATAGTTGTCTCAAAAAAAAAAAAAGGCCTTGAACAGAAATCTATTCTTGTAGGTGTCTGAACTTTGAGATCATTGTTAATTATTTTTCAAGACTTTAAAAAATATAAAATACATTTAACATTTGTAATAGACAAAAAAAATATTTGCCTTAAAAAAATACTTTGTGAAAACTTTTATCCTGGAACTCCAGTAAGTGTTGCTGGGGAACAAAACAGAACAAAAAAGGTCTTAGGGTTCAGTTGTGATGATAAAAATGACCTGAGGCAGGGACGTCTGGGGGGCTCAGCGGTTGAACGTCCGCCTTCAGCTCAGGTCATGATCCTGGGGTCCTGGGATCGAGTCCCACATCGGGCTCCCCGCAGGGAGCCTGCTTCTCCCTCTGCCTGTGTCTCTGCCTCTGTCTCTGTGTCTCTCATGAATAAATAAGTAAAATCTTAAAAAAAAAATTGACCTGAGGCAGACTCCTATTGCTTGAAGGAGTCAAGTTTCTATTTGCTTATAAAACATTTATATGCTCATCACCACATCTTGCCTACTTCCTAAGACACAGATAAGTTCATGGATATAAGAAATGATTTGCATATATGTAAAGAATATGTAAGGGGTAAGTTGAGGGAGAATCTGAAAACACTTGCTTGATGAAATGACTGGAAACCAAGAATCCTGCCGGAAAGGAAGTCTTGGATTCAAGTGGTGACTTGTCTTTTACTCTGCCCTCAGCCAGATCATATTTAATATAATACTCCTGAAAACATAGCTGGAAACTAATAGAAAAGAAAACTCTTGTAGGAATCAGGTATAAATATGGAAATGAGTTTTTTTTTACAGGCAACTAAATAACATCTATTGCTTGCTATAAAAGCAAACGAGTTAAGCCTTCAAGTAGGCAGCCTAAACTTGTCAGATTTAAGTATGAGGATCTGAGCTTTAGTTCATGTAAAAGTTGGATAAAAAGGGGTGGTTAGGTGGGTGGAAAGAGATTTTGTGTTCCTAACCTGATTTTGGTTCATTTCTTTTTCTTTTTTCTGCTATAGTTCGACACCTCCTGGAATATCAACATGTTCCTTTCTGCCTAAGACAAATCTGTTTTCTTTTCTCTTTTAACTAAAGTGGTGATGATGGAAGAATTAACCTCCTACCTGCCCCCCGCCCCCCAACTCCCAGTTAGAAAGGCACATATTTTGAACTCCTAGAACTTAGTCAGTGCACTTTCTTGGTAAATAGATTTCCTTCTGAGTCATGCTATTACTGCTGAGCACTACTGTATTTGTACAGAGATCTAAAAAAATTGATAAGGACAGGGTAATAAATGGAAAAGTTTGTTAAGATCCCACAAGTCAAAAGATTATAATCCACATTAATCTGCAATCTAACCTTTGCATAAGGTTAATGTGATGCCTTTATATTTTGTCAAGGGGCTGAGGGTTCAATAATTCAGAGGTTCCACAGCCAGGTCGAGCCTAAAGCCACTGTATCATCTTTACCTCGTATTTCATAGCTGCATCTACCTACATCGCTTTGCCCTTTAACTTCGTTGCAGTGAAAGAAGCTGCTGGGTTGTGTTTTATCTTATTACTTCAAATTTGGGCAGTTTCCTGTATCCGTAACATGGCTTCTCTATGTCCTGTTTAATACTTTGATGCACTATCCTTGTCTTGTTGGTTTTTTTTTTTAAACCAATTCTGATCCCAAGTGGTGGGAGACATCCCAAATGCGAGGAGAAATGATACAGAGGCTTCAGGAGATATATCTTTTGAGAAGAGATGAAGCACACAGAATAAGAATGAAATGGAAATATTATAAATTATCTGGTTAATTGATTGAATTAGGCAGATAAATGGGGTGTATCCTACAACAATGTAATTTTGTTTGATCAATGCCAAATTCCCACTGTATTATCCACAAAGTGAACAGTCGTTCTGAATGATCCGATGCAGGTTAGCATTAATTCTATTCCTCCTCTGCATTGTATGGCCAGAACTCTAATTCTTTAGATTGCTGGCTAATGTTCTAGTTTCGAGGAACAATCACCATACTCATGGGTTATGGCATATATTTATTTGGTATGTTTTTTTCTCTTTGGAAATATTCTATGAAAGTATCACTCAGCAAATTGGCCTGTTATTTTTATTTTTATTTTTTTGGCCTGTTATTTAAAGAAGGCAACTTTCTCCTTTGAGACATAAGACCTGTCAAACTGCAATGATTTGCAATTAAACGACATCAGCAAATCCTAAATATTTTTTCATTCAGTGCAGAACTTGCTATTTCAATAGATATTAATTAATTAATTAAAAAATTTAAGATTAATTTCATAAATTAATTTTTTCATAAATTAATTTTTAAAATTAATTTCATAACATTTAAAAATATAAACTAAAATAATGAATTTCATTCTATTTCCTTAAGATATAACTTACTAGGCAACAGCATCTTATAATAAAATAATATTGATGTTCCTACATCGTTCGAGGTCATAAAAACATCTAGAAGAAATAATGTCTTTTCTCTTAAAAAACTCAGGTTCAAAGTGAAAACAGATGAATAAACAAAAATAATTCTCTGGTATTTTTGTTTTCCAAGAGTCATCACTAATTAAAAAAAAAAATCAAGCAAATACGGAAAGTGCAATGACAAAAAACATGTCCTTCCCTGAAAGTAATTAACATAAGTTTAGAAATGGATGCTTTAAGACATCATTCACAATATTCTATAATCCAGATAAAGGACGAAAAACCAAAATACCAATATTCTTTCTTTTTTTTTTTTTTTTCCTGTTAATCGAAATGTTAGTTACTACAGCACAGCTATCATTTTGGGATAAAAATGGAAAAGAATGGGTTGAGGCCTAAGCTGTTGGTCACACATTAATGACAAAGATGAACAGAGAAATGGGGAGACTCACAGAATACTGTCACCAGCTTAAACAAATACCAACAGATGCCTCCACGGTGCCCCTCTGGATGCTGTGTGGCTGAGGCTCCCCATGACTGGAGGTGGCTTTCTCTTCCTTCTGCATTAGAGCTTCAGGGCAGAGAGGGTAATGCTGGACCTATTCTAGAACTCCCTCAACAAAAGCCTCAAATAATCCATCTGTCCTTGGTGAAACGCCTCTTCTATCCAACTAAAATACTTCCTAGTCTCCTACAATGTAACATTTTCTAGATTCTAGATTTCCTAGATTTCTAATTTCCTACATTTTCATAAAACATATCACGTTTTGACCATCAAATACACTTCTATTGCTCAAGGGCAGTACGGACCTGTGGTCTATGGTGGGTTAACAGTTCTGTGACAAGCTCCTCATCGTCACTGGGCTGAGGTGTGTTGAAGGACAAATACCTGATTTTAACCATTTTTTTTTTTTTTTTGTTGGGTGAGCTTCTCTTGGTTCGCAAATCTGGATGACTCATTAAGCTGCTGTATTCCTAAAGTGTTCAGGATGGCATTTATTTTTTTCTCTTTTTTCTTTTTTCAGGATGGCATTTAAACTCAGAATAAAGCAACAGGGAGGAATGCTTATAATATTCACTGAAAGCTTACAGGAAGAAGAATACATGAACCCAATGGTCTTTTTAAATTTTGAAAAAATTGTCCTGAGTGAGATGATGTCCTAGGCAGTCTGTCGAGGGCCTACATAGGGAAATGGGGTTTGGTTCGATAACCGGAGGGAGGCTCTTCAGAGTCACATGCAGTTAGGGCTAGGGAGGGGTTTGGGGGTTGAAGCTCATATGGATTCTTTCCCCGGCCTCTCTAAGGCAGGACGTGGCCTCTTCTTCCTCAAATCTCCTGTGGCTCGGGGTGGTAACGTCACCATACACCTCCCCCGTATCCTCCTCAGCTGCTTACGTCTTATTTGCTCCACAAGAACAGAAGCTCATTGAAAGAAAAAAAATCATATTTTATTTGTTTTTATTTATTTGTTTATTCATCTGTTTGTCCGACGGTGGATATTACCTAGCCCAGCACTTAGGCCCCTCGAGTGCGCATTATATGCCAGGTACTGAAGAAGGGAACGAGAGAACAGATCCAATGAAATGGCACATGCTCTCAAGGAACCTGGTGTGTAGAAATAGATTTGAAGACCGAGACAGAACAGGGCTTTTGGTGCTAAGCTCGATGAAAACACAAAGCAAGCACCCACATCTGTGGAGGCACAAGGGAAGGCTCTGCTACGTAGTAGACTGAACTTGCAACACAAAAGTTGTACAGATGGGTCAACATATGCACAAGCCCGGAGGGAAGAGACAGTATGGGGGTGTCCCGGTACCTACTGAGTCTGGAGTTGCTGAAGCATAAACTAGGAGGGTGTTGTTCAACAATCAGACCTTATATCATATTAAGAAATCCAGACCTGATTCTATAGCGTTTAGGAAGCCATAGAAGAATCATAACCTAAGGAGGGCAGGGCCAGATTTGCTTTTAGAAAGATCACTGTGTGCGGCAAGAGAGAAAAATCCCCTGTGTGTGTGTTGGGGCGGGGGGCACAGCACAGAGAGGGCAGGGAGGGAGCAAAACTAAATGCAGCAAGACCAGCTGGAGGCTGTTGTTACAGTCATGGTCAATGATGGAATACATCTTCATTCTGCCAATAAAAAATTGTCCCGCATTCAAATTATATACGGTGCCCACTCTAGGTGAGGATTTTCATGTAGATTTCTAAAATTTAATTCACATTTCAAGTCTATAAGATAGAGGCTATGCCTTTTTTTTTTTACTAGACACATTTTGGAAAAGAAGAAACTGAGGCTCAGAGAGGCTGATACTAGACAAAGACAGACTTATTCTCGCAGAGATTAAATCACCTGCCTAAGGTCACGTGCACCTTAAGTGCTGGTTTGGGACTCAAATTTGGTCTTTTTTTTTTTTTTAAGATTTGATTTATTTACTTACTCATGAGAGACACAGAGAGAGGCAGAGACACAGGCAGAGGGAGAAGCAGGCTCACTGCAGACCTGTCGTCTATTGTGGACCTAATGTGGAGCCCAATGTGGGACTCCATCTCAGGACCCCGGGATCACGACCTGAGCCAAAGGCAGATGCTCAATCACTGAGTCACCAGGTGCCCCTCAAATTCAGTCCCACATCAGAGCTTTTTATACCACACCTGTGATAGCTGCTGAAATGTGAGGCATTGTGCTTTCCTGCAAAGGGGAAGAGACTAGGCATTAAGATGTCTAGACGTCAAATGTTGGTTTTCTACCTCACTTACTCGTCACTTTGATGAAGTCACTTAATTTCTAGGGGCCCTGCCTCCTTCTGCATTTATAAAACATTCACATACGTCCCCCAGAGTCTGATTCTATGATTCTGTGGATTCAATTACATCTATTGAGGATGATGATCATTCCAGAGAGTTTGTTACGTTGAGATGAAGCAGAAGAAATAGAAAAAGGGACAGAATTTACTCAAGAGTGAGGATGTTGGAGACGGTGGGGACAATTTATAAAGGACCAAATTTAGAGAACAAATCTGGATGGTGAGAGCAACTTAAAAAATGCCCAATTTATGGACGACAATATCCAGAGTTCTTGAAATTAGGTTTCAGAAATCAGAAATCAGAAAACAAAATGAACAAAAATGCATTTCAAATTCCAAGGTTGTGGACAGAAGTGAGTATCTGGTGACTATTACAATGAAGGCGGTGAGGAGCACACCTGTTAGGGGAGAAAGATACAGGGGTGGTTCTTCTTTGAGATTCCAGTGTCAAGTAATCACCTGACAAGTATATCCAAATGGCTTTTCTTCCATAGAATTTACTGGATAAGTCAAAATAAGTTACAAGGTCGTAAAGATTCAGAGGAGAAAGTGTCTCGGAGTGGATCTTTGATGTGAAAATAAATTTCCTTAAGGAATAAACATACTGAGTATGAAGATCAGAGATTTCTGACCCTTAGGGAGATTTTTATTATCAAATAACACGCAATAAACAGCTTTCATTTTGACGCCTCCTGGGATCGAGTTACCCTGTCATGCTAACCATGCACATTTTCTAAATGAAATATTCCATGAATGGGATCCCTGGGTGGCGCAGCGGTTTGGCGCCTGCCTTTGGCCCAGGGCGCGATCCTGGAGACCCGGGATCGAATCCCACGTCAGGCTCCCGGTGCATGGAGCCTGCTTCTCCCTCTGCCTGTGTCTCTGCCTCTCTCTCTCTCTCTCTCTCTCTCTCTCTCTCTCTCTCTCTCTGTGTGTGTGTGACTATCATAAATAAATAAATTAAAAAAAAAAAAGAAATATTCCATGAACAACATACCTCAGGGGAGACTTCTATAATTCCAAATTGGGATAAACTCTGATGTAAAACATTTATATTGAGTGAACGCAGCACTTCCTCCGATGGCAGGGCATCAGGAATTCCTGCTTTTCGGTTTATAGGAGACACAAATAGTTCAACACTGTTCTTCTTTTCCTAGTAAAAGCAGATTATTTGTGTATGTTAACAGACATTGTACACAGCTTCGGGAAGTGTTCTCATCTTTTCTCTAGAATCATTAAAGAAAATCAGAACCCCAGGGTCTCCAAAGGCATCCTGGAGATCACATTGTTAGTTATGTATCACACTTAATATCATCGGCCCAAAGCCTGGACTCTTCCAATGGCTTTCTTTCAAGATTTGTAACTTTGTATTTCACTGGATGCTGGCTTAATTTCCACTGCATACTGTAATTTTTGAAATACAGCGTTCAGATGTGCCCAGAGTCGTTGTGTGTATGGAAGCATTTTAAAAACCAAATAAATTAAATAAACCCTGATACCATAGTACCATTGTCAGACATCACTGCTCCATATATTTTTCTGACTCGTAGTAATCTGAAGGCTGGACTAACTAAGGAAGCTGAGGCTAGATGAGCTTGGAAGTTGCTTCCCTGCTCCTGTCCTTTACCTCAAATATATTATACCTTAAAAATCTACCCTCGGTAGAAACGCGTATAACTGTGCAGTAATAATCATGGTACTTTCCTCTGAGTATTACCTGGTAGCATGACCTCATTAACTGACATGGTAACGGAGGATTTCTCACCCTAGATGACTGATATGCCACATGCGCACACGAGAGACTGAACACCGCACAACAATAGCATTGTCACCTCTCCTTCACAACTTCTACAAGGCACTTGAAGAGGGCATCACTGTTAGTCTTTTCTCTGTGGTCCATGCTAGCAAACGTTCTTTCAGTGCAATTTGTCATAAGCTCAGCTGGGTATGAAACGCAGTGTCATGCTTGCTTTGGCAGCACAGACACTAACATGCAGGCCTCAGTGTACCTCTCACAATCCAGGGAAAAAAACCATCTCCGTGTCCGCAGAGGACATCGGATAATGACTTCATATAGCATAATGCTGATGTGACACCTGTCTATAATAACTTAAATAGTTTCTGACCTAATAACAACAATAGTAGGAACAGATCACTTATCTGGTGCCTGACGCTCCGGGGTACCTTACATCTATAATCTGATTTAATGCTCAGAACGCCTCCAGGGTAGAGGTATTCTGGTTATGGGCGCTTTGCAGATAAAGAAACCTAAGTGGCCTGCCTGAGGTCACACGCTGGGGTCTGGCCAAGCTGGAGACAGAGGACAGTCCTGTCTACCTGCCACCAAAGCACGCGCTCTTAATCACTGTGCTTGGCCACCTTAGGCATCACCGGAGCTCCACTTGTTATAATAAGTGATCTTAGAAACAGACTCATATAAAGGCCACTGACATTCTCTGAGGAGGAGCACATACCTCCCTGGGTGTGACAATCCTCTTGTCCCTGCAAAGAGCTATTATGCTCCTTAAATCTAAACATAAAAGTATATCTAAGCACAGGCACACACAGTTTAGGTGTAGATGTAAAACAGCTATAGCACCTACATCTTCTCACTTGAACAAGCTATGCCCTGGATACAAATCCTCAAATTAACTCTTTCAGGATACCGGGGCTAGTTGTATTTCCTCATCGGGGGTACTGTGTTATAAACTTCGGTGGTTTGCTTGTTTGTTTTTTAAAGTCTACTTAGTCCCAAGAAATAGTTGATTCATAGGATAGAAGTTCTTAGGGGGCCAGAAACAACTCACCCCCACACACATAAAAAAGGAAGTGAAACAAAAACTCTAAACCAAAACCAAAAGCAAATTCTTCTCCTTAGCTGAAAATGCAGATACCGATGAAAGAGAAAGATGAGCTCAAGCAGGAGCATAAGAATTTACAGCAAGGAGAACATACAGTAGGATGTACGAAGATGCCAAAGTCCCTCTTCACAGGAACCTTAGGTAATTAGCTTTTTTTACAAAGAGATCATATGATTTGAATTTGCCTTTCTCTGCCCTATGCTCACATCCACCTCCATGTGTAGATGGGAACATGTAGTTGGATGACATCAAGGTTCCCAAACACTGAGGGAATGGGGAAAGAGAGGATGTGGGTGATTGATAGCTAGGTCTGACATGGGCCCCCTACAAAGGATTCTTCGGGTTTCCTCGTCCCCACCCCAGATACTCATCTAAGTGCTCTCCTGACTTTTCAGCGTTACCCATTCTTGCATTCCATTTGGGGTGCTGTCCTTGAGGACTGGTTCTTCTTTACTCTTTATTCTAAATCCTCTGTCTTGTGAATTCACTATCCTTCATCCTGATGCACTTGAGGGGTTTTAATAATTACTGTCTGGAGACAGTGTCTTAACTGATGTAGAAGCTTTCACTCTTAGGGAGAATCTTTTGGGACTGGTGTTGGGTAGTAAGCAGCCTTGAACTAGGAGAGGGTCAACAAACTTTTTCTGCAAAAGGCCAGCCAACACATATTTTAGCTTTCAGTTTAGCCAAAAACCTGTCACAACTACTCAACACTGCCATTATAGCATGAAACCAGCCATAGTCAATATGGGAACAGATGGGTGTGGCTTGTTCCAATAAAACTTTCCTCACCAAAGACAGGTGGTATGCCAGCTTTGGCTCATGGGCCATAGAGTGATAGCATGGGTGTTCTTTATTATCAAAGCCTTTAATGAAAATCAAAGTTGGAACTCTGGGAAAGCAAGATGTAGGCATCTTACAATGAGGCGGTTGATGTGTACTTGCTGCGGTAAGAGTCCTAAAGCTGCGGCCACTCCTTGGCGGAATATCCGAAGCAAGGTTATGTTCAGCCTGTTTACATCCATTTGCAGTGTCTGAAAAATATAGAAAAAAACAAGTCAAAATTACAGCAAATCTATGGTTCAAGACATGCAGTTCCTGACTGATGACTGGCCACAACAATTTCTATGACTGATCAATTCACACTCGTGGTGCTTTATTGCATTTTTCCCAGAGATCAAATTACTGGGACATTTTAAGTGAAATTTTAAATGGTGTTAGTTAAAAAGATGGTGCAATTCGTCATAATAAATAATGCAAATGAATAATCAATTCATAAGGAATTTTACTGAAACGTGCTGGTCTTCAGTGTGAGCCCAGACGACAGAATGGAATATATGGTCTCGTACATTTCAATAATCCAGGCCTTGGGACATCTTTAATTTGTGCTCACACACAGTCACGTGCTGGGTAAGTTCCATAATGCCAGGCTTGGCAGCTTCTCTAAATAGTGATCTGCTGCTAGTGCAGGGCAAAAGAAAAAGGCGCAATAATGCATTTTCAAACTCTGGCATGGAAGCCAATGGTATTGATAGCTTGGTCTAAGGTAAGCAATTGTTATTCAATTGTTTGGGCAAATACTTTTAATTTTCAGGTTAACTTGGAAAAAAAGACAACTAAATATTTAAAAATGCCTAAAACACAAATCAATTTAACAAAATTAATAATACAGCCTTTATTTAAGCCACAGGCACTATCACTACCGTTAAAACATGAACTAGTTAACTATGTATTTTCAAAAATGCATCCTGATCATTTGAGATAGATACTTTGCGAGATGGGGAAACTAAACCTTTATGCATATCTTGTAGTGAAATAATAGTAGTTCACTAACTTGGCTGTGGTCAGTTATCAATAATTATATTCAATAGTTATTGAATACATCAATTATTTTGGTACATCAATATTGTATTGTATATTGATACATCAATAACTGTTGGATGGTTGCAATACCATCTATTCTATGAAGTGAAGCACACTTCTCTGTGCATGCTTCCCTGATAAAGAGATTGGCTTACACGCATAATCTACTGTGGTCCAAAAACTCTCAGAGGACCTTTTCACAGATTGTTGTAAAAGGAGAATGGAACCGTTTTTGAGAATTTATCATTTTTTTTAAGAATATGATACAGCTTCTATACATAAAGTTAGTACAAAATAAGTGATTGGCAACTGGACCAAATGCCCAAATGCTATCGGAATGAGAGGGAGTTGGGGAGGTCAGAAGAAGTGAATGGTTCCTGGTCAAAATGGCAGACCCAGCTGGAGCTCCAGACTTTTACACCTTGGCATCTTTTAATGCTTGCACCGGGTCAGGGGTCATAGAGGTTGGTCATGTTAGGAAGCTGGAATTGGACTCCTTGCAAACAACTGAGATCCAGAAAAGGGCACAACCGTTTAAAAACTTTAGTTAACAGTCCCATGATATGGTACAACTTGCTTCTGGGAAGGGGAAAAGAATTATGTTGGGGGACGGTAGCAAAGCCATATCAAAACCATCAGAGATACTTTTTAAATTAATACAAACCATCAGATAGTACATAATTGTCTGCTATGTATTCTCTGTACTTTTCTATAGAGTTCTTTCTAATACAATTGAATACAGAAAGTAAGACTTGAGCTCAACCCTAAAGGATGAGATGAGTTGGATCTGGAAATGCAGAAAGGGAGCAAATATTATATTTTCAAGCCTGCTTTACGTTCTATGGAAGCATGCTTTAAGGAAAATCCAAGAGATATGAAAAAACTCAGTCCACCTGGCGGTTCTGAGAAACAGAGGCTTCCTTCCTCTTGGCTCTGCAAGCCTGTGGAAACTGGCAACGATATGAGATATTGCACCGAGCAGTATCTTACTTCTTGCTCTTTGCAAGACCAAAGATGGGTTCCTCGGTTCCCACAAATGCTGATTAGGAAACACTGACTTCTGGCTCACCCCCAGTGTTTGTCAGGCAGGCACTGCTTCTGATCCCCACGGGCAGCATTTGGAGCCGAGAGTCTACGCTGGGAACTGAGAATCAAGGGGGTTGTACACACACTTGAGAACTCAATTCCCAGGGCCATGATTAGCTCGAAGCTTGTAACTGTGGAAACAGTATTAAAGTCTAAGTTCCTCAGATTAAAATGGCAAATGGAAGTGAAATGGGAAGTCAAGATTAAAAATGACTCAGAGTGCCCACTTTCCAAGCAGGCAAAAGCTGTGCATTTAAAACAGAAATTAAGACTACCTAACTAAAGTAGAGAAGTGAGTTGAAGTAATTAGTTTAAAAATTGCAATCAACTGGCTCATGGCATCAAAACATTTGGATAATCTGCCTCAGTTCTCTGCTTGCCTCAGAAAAGCTGGCATGTATTTCTGACTATTCCCCATAAAGCTGTGATGCTAAAATGAAGTACAAACAAGTAAATACATGCTTGAGGGTCTTACATGTGCCAGACATTCTATATGAGTGCCACTGAAGAAAAACAAAGGACTCTAGACAAAATGAGAATTTTATTTCAGAGAAAATCAAAGTACATGAATTCCTGTAGCTAGAGAACATACGTTCTCTCCTTCCTTCTGGGTAGATGCTACAGACACAAAGCTTCTTTTCATCTAATTATGTGAAATCATAACTACTATGATAGAATATAAATTTCCATGGCAATAACAGCAGTGTCACAACTTCAGAGTTACCACAAAATAACACAAGATATATTTGAGTCTGAATTCTAAACCCATTTAGGCATTTGTACTATTTAACATACAAATGATTTAAGCTTTTAATTTCAAGAGATTCAAGTGCTCTTTCCAAATGCAAATCATAAGCTATTTCGCAGTCGTAAATAATGCAAATAGTTATTACCCAAAAGCAATTGAGTATTTTATTGATACTACAAATACATATACAGAAAAAATGGAACATATTTAAAAATTCAAAGATTTCAAACTCCTTCTGTATTTAAATTTATTGGGCCTCTGCCTTGTTAAGAGATCCCTGAGTCAATTCTCTTTACCTGGGGCCTAGGTTCTCCCCCCACTCCCTACCTGGCTCCTAGCAATTCCACAACCCCACAAAAAGGAGTACTGCTTTGTAATAAGACTTTCTTTTTTTGGTCACCAGATTGTCCACTAAAGTAACTGATGCCTATGAACCTTAGACATAAATTGGTGCAGTAGAATGGATTAAACCAAGGCACCAGCATTATGTTTAAATTATAAGCATGTGATTGGCTTTTAGTAATTTATTTTTAAAGAACAGTTGAATTATTTTTGCCCGGGAGAGGGGGCAGGTTTCTAAATAGACCCTACTTGATGTAATGCAACCTGATCTGCCATCTGATCAACCCCAGGAAGAGCCAGGACCACACCCAGTGGCCCCAGGAGAATGGGGAAGGCCAGCAAAATGGCCATCTTTCTTCCTAGAGAGATGCCCCCGAAGTTCCTCAAAGATGTCCAGTGTCAGTTCCCAACAGCCACAAAGGAATACAGCTTCCTCAAGACCACGCCTCAGGAGGAATTCGCCTCATCTCTAACTTTGTGTGCTCATTGCTACCTGGGATTTCCAATTCCACATTATTGGCAAGGAGCCTCCCCATTTTGGCTAGAAGTTAGACTGTCAAGTGAATTCCAGGAATAAAAGCAAAAATATCTGTTTATGTCTTTGAACCAAGTGGAAAACCCTGACCTATCAGGCGCATTTTATGCAATTACCCAGTCCCTTCTGACAACTCTTGTTGTCCTCTGCTATTACTTAGATGGTATCTTATTTTTAGTTCCATATTTCACGTTCCTGCCCTTCTCAGAATTTTACACCTGCTTCCCTCTACCCGAACGTTCCACTTCCACTTCACACTCAGTATCACCCAAACCGAACTTGCTGTTTTCCCTCTCCCCAGCTGTGACCACATTTACTTCTATTTCTATATTCCATATAGAAAGTCATTTTGGCTTGGCTCTTTTTCCTCATCCTTCATCCCACTATCATGACATCCAATTAATTCTCAAGTTCCGTATATTCTACTTCTAAATATCTCTTGATCTTTGTCTTCTATCATCTTCGTCTATATTTCTGCCATCTTGGTTCAGAGCACCATCATGGCCATCTGGACTGTTTGAATAGAATCTTCATGGGCTGCCAATCTTCCATGGTTTCTAATTCATTCCCTAGATGGACATCATAGTGATCTGTGCCAAATGCTAGCCTAATCTAGTCATTATTTACCTTAACAATTTTGAGAAAATCTCCTTGTCTAATGAGAAGTTCTACTCATTGGTTCACTGTAATTTCCCCATCCTCCCAGTCTTTCCCCCCAGGCCTTCCCATCATGCACATTATACTCCAGCTGTATTAAACATGCCATACCATTTTTGCATTGTGTCTGTGTATATCTGAACCCCTGGTTAGGCTTTCCTCCTTCTGCTTGGAGCTTCAGCTCAAAGACCACTCTGTCAGCCTTCCGTAACCTCTCCTTGTCCCTTCCTTTGCCTGCATCATTCAGTTCTCTAATAGTATTCTATGTTGGACTTTAGTTATAGTTTGTTTAAATTATTATAATAAAAACTTCATATTTACTACAAAAAAACAAGGTACAGAAAGATATATAGTAAAAAGTGATAATATACTTGTCATTTCATTTCAATCTCCAGAAATAACACTATTTCTTGTGTATCCTTCAAATATTTTCTTTACATATTCTATACAAAAATAACATGTATATATTATATAACAGGTATGTTACTATTAAGTATAAATAGGATTAAGCAACATATAGCATTCCACAATTTGCTTTTTTTCACTTATTAAACTATCAGGGATATGTTTTTGTATTTATAATACATATCGTCATCAAACATCATGTCTAGATTCTTATCTACTAATTTCTTATTTTAATAGGTTAGTTTATCCCATTTGCTTTATTTTAACAGACATAGATGTGGTTTATTATTTTATTTTGTGTTATCCTTTTAAAGTTTGTTTTTATTCTTCCTTAATTTTCTATTTTTTGCAGAATGATCTGGGTTTTTTTTTTTGTTGTTGTTGTTCTATATCTTTTTCTTCTAGTGCCTATATTTATAGTATTAAATATTATGTGATAATATATTTAAATTCCTGTTTCTTGATTTATAAACTTTAGAAAGCATTTATTAACTCCCTGCTATGAAAAATAAAATGTACATCTCTTCTCACCAATTCTCATGATCACCTCCCAGTGTTTATAATTACATTAGTACTTATTTTTTTAAAAATCTAAAGTAGGCTTCACGCCCAGCCTAGAGCCAACATGGGGCCTGAACTCAAGACCTGAGCCAAGATGGAGAGTCAGATGCTTAAGAGATGGAGCCACCCAGGCACCTCAATAATTCTATTATTTTTTTTATTGTTAGGTTTTATGTATTTACATTATGTTCTGTGTAATAGAGACTACTCATCCAGCCTATTGCCTCCTCTTGGAAACTCAGCCCATTTATATCAAGGTCAAACCATGTGACAGTTTTCACCAATTAATATAAATGAAAGTAAAATGACATTTTCAGACTGAGGCAGTTGAGAATGAGGGTGCCTTCTCTTTCTTTTTGCTTGTCTACAAGCTGGTTCCAGGATGACCCTGAGCTTCTGAAAATGATGGAACCACACAAAAGGAGATACTTGGAACCCCAAAACACTGCATGATGCAGAGGCCCTGCCTAACACCTAACATTAAAGGGATTCTGTATGTTGGTAAATTGAACACCAATAAAAATTAATTTATAAAAAAAAAATAAATAAATAAAAATAAAAATAAAAATGCCTTCACTTAAAAAAAAAAAAAAAAAAAAAAAAAAAAAAGGGTGACCTGAGTTAAACATTAATTTTCTTGTATTAAGTCCCTCAGATATTGGCTTGTGTTAGCAGTACTTGCACAGATGAAAATACTCTGTAATTACAATTTTTAAAGTTCTGTACTGTTAAATATTCAAATGGATTCAATGCTTAGGATCAGCCTCTTCCTGAGTTCTTTAGTTTGATGGATCCCTTATTTAGTGGGATTTCATCATCCCACTAAAATAGCTTCTTTCAAGCAGAGATCATGAGTGCTATATTTCCTGAGGCCTTACTTGTATGTTTGAGAATATATATGGTGCTTGTAACAATAAATGACAACTTGGCTGGATGTTATATTCTTGATTCAATCTTTATTTTTATTTTTTGCCTTTGAACTCTGCTACTATTATTCCAATGCCTTCAGTCATTGGAAGTTGTTATGAAAAATACCCTGGCTTGAGGCTAGCCTGTTGTAAAGAACTTGCTGTTTCTGCCTCAAATCTCACAGGAGTCTTTATCTTTAAAGTTAAGAAACTTCATCAGGACATTTTCTTGGGTTCATAGTTCCTTCATCAAGCTATGCCCTTGAAGTCTACAGTTTCCAAATTCCTTATTTTAGAAATACTCTCTCCTGTTGTATATTTGAATGATTTTTCTTCTACCTGATTTTTTGGCTCATCTTTAAGGACAACAATTGTCCAAATTTATGGTCTTTGTCTTTCTCTCTAACCACTTTATTTTGTGTACTGATTTTCTCTTACCGCTTGTATGCCTTTATTCAATTGAAACTTTCTCCAGACCGTATTTTCAGCAGAATCTGTTCTACTTCTTTTGTTTGTAATGTGGTTTTGATTTCTGTAATGTGTGTTTTATTGTTGTCTTCTTGTGCCTTCTAAGTCCTGCCAGCTCATTCATTGTGATGCCCTAGACAAGACAGGTTCTCTTGTCACTGTTTCAGACAAGAAGTGACACAAAACTTTTCTCAGTCTTTTGTATCCAATTTTAAATCTATTTTTTCCAAAGAGTTCAGCTTCTCTTTCTCTCTTAAAATACTCCCAACTTTCTAACACATTTAGAGTTAAATTCAATTAGGGCCTCCAAGGCCCTACTTTATCTGTCTCCCGTTCCGTCTGAGCCTCATCTTGTATCCCTCCCTCATGCCACTCCACCCTTTCTCCAGTTCCTCAAACAAGCTGCACTCTTTTTTTGCCTCATGGCATTGGCACCTGCCTGCCCCGGGAGAGTCGTTTGACACCTGTATGGTGGCTCCTTCCGGTTTTGCAGGTTCCTCAGAGGCCTTCCCAGCCTGGGCACTCCCAATGACATCACTGTTTATTTCCTGCTTATCACTATCGGACAGTTTCTTGTTTCTTTTATTTCTTCCCTTGCTAATATGTGAGCTCCTCTGGTGTGGGATCTTGTCAGTTCGGCCCTCTGCTATATCCCCAGGACCTGAACAGTGCCTGGCACATAGTAGGTACTTAGAAAATCTTTGTCAAATGAAGGAACGTGAATTGTCATAATCAACATTGTGTAGTTACTAATTGGAAGAATCTGGGTGCCATGGCAGGCATAGAAAGGGTTACGAAACCAGGGTATTACTCTTGAAAACTTAATATTTGGTTAAGCAGAAATGATGAATCATTCAAAAACACAAAGAAATCTATTTAACAGAATTTATATTTAATTTGTAATTAATGTGTCTCTGATAGCTTGACAGCTCTACCACTCAGGAGGGAGAAAACGAGTTTATTTCATCTATTTTTTTTAAAGATCATTTAGTAATTTATGGGAGGAGAAGGAATAGCAGAGGGAGAGGGACAAGCAGACTCTGTGATGAGTACAGAGCCCAACGTGGGGCTTAATCTCAGGACCCTGAGATCATGACCTGAGCCAAAACCAAGTCAGATACTTAACCAACTGAGCTACACAGGTGCCCCTCACCTTCTCAACTTTCTTTTTCTTTTTAATTAAAAAAAATTTTTTTCATTCTCAACTTTCTGAAGCTTGCTTTCAATAGGCAAAATCAATATAATTTTTCTGAGTTGTTTGCTATGTTGGTTATCAATGGAATTCAAACTAGAACAGTGTTGGTGACTATTTCTCGTGACTAATTTGAGATTTTAAAGTTTATCTTTCTAATGGCAAAAATCAAATATACTCATGATAGAAGGTTTAGAAAATAAAAAGACTTAGAAAAAGAAGTAAATATTCTTCACAACAGTTTATCCCATTACCCTGAATTAAAAATTGTGGTGTTTTTAGTGTTAGGTTTTTTCTGACACATAGGCAATGTAATATAATATCCATATGTATATATTAGATATACCCATATGTATCCTACAAATTTTTATTCATTTTAATGTGATGCTGTCACTATTACATTTCTATGGCTTTCTTATTTTTTTTTAAATATATTTTTTTAATTTTTTATTTATTTATGATAGTCACACAGAGAGAGAGAGAGAGGCAGAGACACAGGCAGAGGGAGAAGCAGGCTCCATGCACCGGGAGCCCGACGTGGGATTCGATCCCGGGTCTCCAGGATCGCGCCCTGGGCCAAAGGCAGGCGCCAAACCGCTGCGCCACCCAGGGATCCCTCTATGGCTTTCTTCTTTCCATGATGTTAGGAGGAAACACTTATTTCCCAACCCTGATGTTTTCTTCTGTGTGGTGGCAGCTCAAATATGGTAATATCCCTGAATTCCTCCCCTCCACAGTCTTTCCAGGGAAGGGGAAGGGGCTGTGTAATTGGTGCATTTGGAATGAGATACTGGGGCACATGGGCTCTGCACTTTCCTTTTGGGATCTGCTTGTCTGTAAAGAGCATATCATCTAGTCTTCTCTTTGCAAGTGGTAAAGGCTCTGTCCCTTTAGGGGAGGCCACCGCACTTGGCTGGTATTCCTGTGGCTAGTGGGTAACTTTGCCTAAGAGGCAGAGGCAGTTATAGAAATATATTGTTATCATGCTCCTAAGTCTTATCTCCAGCAGCTCTATCAACAATGAAGCTACATTTTTATCTCCACAGGCTGCTTCCTCTATCTTCCTCAGGCAGGAAGGAAAGGATGCTATTTCTTGGCATCCTCAAGCACTAATACATGACACTACAAAGTCAGACATTACATACCCCACCCTATTGCATACCCAGCAAAAGGCAAAAAGGGTCTAAAACTTTTCTTGTTGGTTGGTCTTGATTTCAGCATGGATAGTTACAGAGAGAGAAGGGTCAGAGGAAAATCAGGAATATGGTGTTATGGAAGTCAGGGGGAGAGTTTCCAAAAGTGGTTTTTGTCAACACTGCCATATACTGCTGGAGATTAAGAAAAATGTGGACTAATGAAAGGCTGTCGGATTTGTTGATGAGGGATATCTGGTGGGCTTCAAGCAGTGGTTCTCAAAATGTGGTTCATGGTACATTAGGAGGCTGAATGAGCCTTTGTTGGAACTCATTTAAAAATACAGGGCCACGGGCAGCCCCGGTGGAGCAGCGGTTTGGCGCCGCCTGCAGCCTGGGGTGTGATCCTGGGGACCCGGGATCGAGTCCCACATCGGGCTCCCTGCCTGGAGCCTGCTTCTCCCTCTGCCTGTGTCTCTGCCTCTCTGTGTCTATGAATAAATAAATAAAATCTTTAAAAAAAAATACAGGGCCAGGGTGGCTGAGTCAGTTAAGCATTTGCCTTCAGCTCAGGGCACGATCCCGGGTCCTAGGTTGAGCCCCACAATGGGCTCCTCACTCGGCGGGGTTGGGGAGTCTGTTTCTCCCTCCGACCCTCCTCCTACTTGTGTTCTCTTTCTTTTTCTCTCAAATAAGTAAATAAAATATTTTTAAAAAAAGGTACAGGGCCACAGTGTAGAAATATGGGGGTATGCTGTATGATTCCACAGAATCCCAAAGGATCATTTAACGAGTTTTTAAGGGTTAGTAAAAGTTGATGCTCATAAACTAAAATCAGCATGTTATTAGTGTATATTGAGAATTTAGAGGGTTAAAGGGTGACTATATAATGAAGCAAAAGAACACCAGGACCGTTTTTTGTTGAGAACAAAAGGAGAAAGATGGAATGGTATATACGTTGAATATTTTTTTTCTCCAGATGGTAAGAACTTTGACCTTTATACTACAATAGTGACTTAATCTTGCTTCCTGAGATCCTACGCTGTAACAAGCCAGCCCTTTTACACATGAAATGGCAATACTAGAGTTTCGGTGAGAGTAATATTTTGAGACATTCTGCAAACAACTGCAATGGCAGCTTTGTGAGTTTCTCACATCCTTGCTCTGCTAAAGTTGCAGGCAGCCACATCAATTGATGAGCTAATCAATGTAAAGATTCATGAAGGAGCTAAATGAGTATTGGTAGGAGTGAGAAAAGGGAAAGAGAAATACGTAGGAGCCTCTTGAATTATGAGCTCGCACATTGAAAAGTTTTGGCCTACAGTGTTTTCTAATTATTAGGAAGACTGAGCACGACTTAAAATAATTGTGTTTGTGTGTTTGGACATTGCAGGTAGGTGAGTAAATGCCAAATAAGAAAACTCCGCCATATTAAAATATAATAGCTAAGAATATGGGTTAGGGAATAAGACAGACTTAGATTTAATCCAAATGATTACTTCTCCCTGAGCCTCAGTTTCTTCATCTCCCAAATGGGGGTGATAACTGCATCCCTTCACGGGGCTTCTGAGGATCACATTAGTTATTAGACAAACAAACAAGCAAACAGCTATGACTGACAGATACGAGGTCCTCCATAAATTTAGTTTAAAGATACGGATTTACTGTATATCAGTGTGAAGCCCCATTAATTGAACTGCTTCTCTGGATATTTAGGACAAGGGGAAATTGAGTAGCAACCTTGTTGATTAAATGAAGGTTCTTTATTTATTTCCTGGAACAGTAATAATGTCAACACGGTAAAAAGTGGCCTGATTGGATTTCCAGTGTTTACCTTTACTGATTGTTTCAGCTATTATGGAGCTTTGGCCGAAGTAAATCAGGAAATCTGGGTCAGAGGAAAAAGCAATGGTCAGAGAGTTGGCTTTTCTAAAGTCATGTTGTTTTTGGAGAGACTAGGTATTTGAGATTTAATGTTACAATGGCACATTTTAGGACGGATTCTTTGATTTCAGAATGTCTGCTTCCAGTCTCTGCCTCATTCACCCTTGCAAACTGTGGCTATATGAGCAGTCAACCCAAATCCCAAATCATACAGAAGGCTCTTTATAGAAATTGAATTAGATTAAATTATATCTTTATAGATACAGAATTTATAGTCATCATCATTTTATTTTTTTCTCTTTACTACAAATTAAATACTAATATTGAAACAGTCAAATTAAGTGATTTAGATTAGAAGCCTTTATCCTGTTCATTTAAAAAGCTTTTTATAACCTAGTTTTTTCTTCATTTCATTAATCTCTCTCTTCTATTTTAATATTCCCTCTTAATTAGTGTTCCCTTTCATAACCCTAATAACATTCTTGTTAAAAAAAAAAGCTCTCTGATGCTTTGGAAGACTCCTAAAATTTAGCAATTAGGTAGAGAACTTTTATAAACTGTTCTCAAAACTTTAAATTCTCTAATTTGGAGTAAACCCTCATCTTTATAATAAGTTTGTTTTTTTTGTTTTTTGTTTTTTGTTTTTAAATCATGAGCTGATGAAAGTCTTAATTTTTCCACGTAGAAATTCACTGGGGGAGCTAAGGCTTCCATATATTATACAGTAATGCTTTACTTTTATGATATTATCATTCCTAAACCTTGTGAAATTGTGTCTATTGATACTTACAAAAATATTTTTATAAAGGCCACAAACACCTATGGAAGAAATAGAAGAAAACCGAGCTTAAAAACAAAAACAAAAACTGAGGTTTAATACAAAGTTCTTTAGAGACAGGAGAAAAATCACGATGTAACCACAAACAGATATTATCCTGAGAACAGTAAAACAAACATAATAGCCAGTTACTTGTTTTTGACGGAGTCTTCAAGTCATTACGATATGTCCAAGTCAACAGAAATTTCCACTTTCCTCTCCCCGATTATGTTTTCCCTCTGGCACTGGGTGGTACTTCTCCCTTCGTCCTATTCCTGTGTTCCCTTTCAGTCCCCCCTCCACGTAAGGCTAATACCTCCCCTCCCTTCCTTCACCATCCTCACACTGGATGCAGAACACAGCAGCCAAAAGCTTGGGTCAAAAAAGGCTGGAATTGGGGCCAGCCAGAAACCCAGTATGGACAAAAGTCCACACCCCCAGCCCTAGTGTTGCCTGGAAAACAAGGTCAGCCAAATTCAGGTTTCTACATCTGGCTCTGCCAAGAGGACAGTGCTGTCAGCTTTTTCGAAAGGACAGAGAAGACATGGGACCACTGTCTCCAGGAAGAGCCAAGACCAAGCTCACTGCTAAGTGGCAGTTAAGGATGCTCTGAAATCGATGTCCACGAGTAAAACAACAATCCTTCAACTCCCCAAGCTGTGTGTTTGCTAGTCAGAAACTGATGACTGTCCCCAAATATGTAAATGCTACTTTTAAAAAAAGGAAGAAATTAGCCATCCTTATGGGCCTTGGGGTGCTCTCTTCCCAAGGTGGGTAAAATAGGGAGCGGGCTCCCTCTGATATATAGATGTTTCTATTCAATCCACAGGAATGTGTTCTTCGAGGACTCTGAGGTTATCCCATGCAGCCCTTGAGCTGTGAGGGGGCAGGAAGGCCACCCTAACATCCATGAAAAGGGGTGTAAATGTTCTTTTATTTCCATTCCCTCCACGAAGTAGTTTATGTTTCCCTGCAATGACTACACTAGGATTCTGTTCTTCTGGTGAACTACACAATTCTCCAAGAAACATGGTAAAACAAAATGAGGTTTATTGGCATGTGTTGTTGAGATGCAAATAAGAACTCTCTGATTTAGTGTCCTTTCAACTTTTATTCTCAGTAATCTTGATATTTCTGTCACAGTGGGAATTAACAATTTTCTGCATAACTAAAAACGAATAAAGACAGAACATGGGATACATTTTAGTCAATGTTCTTGTGTGGTTTTTTTTTTTCATCTGCAGGAAGAGATGGCAAAATGATAATCAGGGTATAATTTTCCACAGTGTGTTATTTTCGTTTTTAAGCACCCCAAGAACCATCTCATTTCTAGAAAAACGAGGCTCTGAGTGATTTTGTCTGTGGCATAACTCTGATGCACAGCGTGATCCAGCCAATTTCATCTGTCACCTCCTCCCAATATTCCCTGTAATACTCCTGGTTTTTTGTTTTGTTTTGTTTTTTCTTTTGGCATGATTGGGGCCATGGTATTTATTAGTATTGCTATATCTGGTCTAATTATTAAATTGTTAAGTAGAAGCGCATGGATTGATGAGAAAGACAAAGGAGACTATATATAACTTATTTCTCCTGTTACAGCTAAATATAGGAATGGCTAATTTCATACAACACAACCCAGCATCAATTATCAGCAGAGTAATTCGCACTAGCAATTTAAAAAATAAATGTAAGATTGTGGAAGCTTTGAGGAAGATATTTTGGTATATAAAACTAAGAAGCCACATCTTCTTTAAGGCTTTAAATTCTATTAAATGACAGATTCAAACACATTAGTCCTCCTCACATTAAAAAGCACCTACGCACTAAACATTAAAAGAAAATCACTAGCAACTTTTGTTTCTCTTTAGTCTAAAATCTTGCTTCTAAACCCTAAACCCTGCTTTGAAATTGTCAAGTCATCATTTGGCATTATTATCTGCTCATATTTCACATAGGAGACATACTACAAAAAAAAATCTGACAACTCTGTATTTCATGGTAAATAGAATTTGACTTCTTGAATCTAATGATATATTTGGGCCATCTTGATGACTGTTTTCTGCAATATTAAATCAGACAGGAAGTTAGACCAATTTTATTATTAAGAGGAATTGAAACACCAGATGCACTATTTGTTATTCATCATCACAGACTGCAGATAAAATCAGAATTATCCAAGACTTTGTACCAACACCAGAACCGGTATCTTATTTTTAAACACCCAAACTAAATTCTAAAGGCAATGCTTATTTTTTCAAACAACCATAAACGAACTAAATATTTTGTGAGGTCTTTCACCTGAAGACAGCACTGTGTAGATAAACTAATAAATTCATACCTAATTTTTAATGAGAGCCACAATTCTTACGAGGACAGCCAAGCTTTAATAATAAGGTTCTTGGTTTACTGGTGGAAAACAACAAACCTGAGGTCCCCAGTTGGGAATTAAGGCCTGAGAGGTCTCATGTCAGTGACTTTCATTCATTGGTCCCCACATCCAATTACAATGCAAGATACTGACTAGCCTTTTAGCGAAGTCTGCGTGCAAAGGCAGGGACCCCAAGATGCAGTTATAATAATAATAAAAAAAAAGTCTAGATTTAGTGACTTAGTCCCTTTCTAGTGATCATAAATGCAAGCTAGTTCACCTTTTCCCCAATGTCAGTGTGAGAACTACATGAAATCCAACCAAGAAAATATCCGCTCAGTGTCTTTTGTATATTTTTCAGTTCTGTCCAAGTGGATGTATTTCTAATCCTATTCTCTTTAGGATGGATAACAAATTTTAAGAGAAACTTCTTAGGATCGTGGTAGGGTCTTCACTATTTAGAGATGTTGAATAATTGCACAGCATTTTCTTTTTATTCCCCACCTTGAGGCTAAAGATATTTCCCTAGATATCACAGAGACTCTCTGCTGACTCACTCCAGTACAGCCACATGCACAGATGCAGACAGAAATCTCAGGATTTACTCTCTGAACCTCACTATTAATGTTGAGGAAGCTTCACTTACCTGTTTGGAGATTCACTGGATGTTGTGATGACTTCGACTTCCATTTGTGCTCTCTGTGTTCTTTCCTCACCAGAGCAAGCCGAACTAATCATGAAGCTTTCTAAGCTTGTGTGTTGAGAGGAAGCCTCATTTAACCACCCGGAGGTAGCTGCCTGGTACTATTTCTAGAGACATTGCTGATCCCAGGTCTACCGTAGCAGCCTGTGCCTTCCCCAGAGATATCCTTGGTGCTCGCTGTTTTGACAGTTCGCTAGAATTGAAATTCATGGGGAGGTGTTGTTTTTTTTTTAAATGGTGATTAACAAAACTGTGAGATGAGAACTTTGTGGACCATAGACAAGGTGTGTTGTGTGAAGGATTCTCTCCTCTTTCTGTCTTTTAAAGATGCTATGTTTACAAGGTATTTCCATGAGAAAGTTTCTCTAAAAGTCTCACTATTTCCTCCAAAATTTTCCTACTCTGGGCGAGGGACTTTACAGATCTCCTTTAATCCTCATGGTCACCTAAGAAAGCTGGGATTATGATGAATCTTTTTACCAAGGGGGAATTTAAAATGATGTAAGTAAAGCCCAAGCAATGAATCTGGTATTCAAATACAGGTTGGTTTGATTCCATAATTGATGATTTTTTTTCTGCTTCACCATATGCACACCATTATGACTTAACACAGAGGGATTTCAGATAAATGACTGCTGTAATTATTATTAGTAATGAAATATTTGGTCTGAAAAATAAGAGGGAGCAAAGATAATTAAGACGCTCTCTCTCTTTAAGGAGCTATCAGTCTGTTAGAGTAAGGGTAGTCGAAATACTATAGAGATTTCATGAACTATGGCCTCAAGATATATGGTGTAGCTTGCAAGGCTGCAATAAAACCTAATCATTTATACATGACTGGTGGCATGGTAAATCGATTTTTTAAAGGAATAGTGCACTGTGAAGAGTCTTAAAAATGTTCCTGAGCTTTGATCTACTAATCCCTCACATGCATATTTATCTTAAGGAAGTGATTTTCAATGAATAAAAATAGATAGACACAAAGATTTTCTATGCAGCATTATAGTAAAAAATCAGGAGCAACTTAACTGAACACCAGTGCAAAGTGGGTAAGATCATTACGGTGCATCAACGGGAGGTTAACTGTGTAATTCTCTCCCCCTTTCCTGCATCATTATGAGTTGACCCTCTCTACTGGGTCTTTCTAATCTGCCTTCAAGTGTGCTGTAATATTTCTCATATTGAAACAAAAGCCAGAGGCATCTGGGTGGCTCAGTCAGTGAAGCGTCTGCCTTCAGCTCAGGTCATGGTCTCAGAGTCCTGGGATTGAGCCCCATCTCGGGCTCCCTGCTTAGTGGGGAGTCTGCTTCTCCCTCCCCTCTCTTCAGTCTCTCTATCAAATAAATAAATAAAATCTTTAAAAATAAACAAACAAAACAAAACCCAAACAAACCAAAAAGATCTTGTCTAGTCATCGCCCCTTTTCCTTACTCTCCTTTCAAACAAAGGTCTCAAGAGTTGTCTGTATTCGTGGTTCCCAATTCCTCAGTTCCACCTGCCATTCTCCCTGTACCAGCTCCTGTTCCACTAAACCATCACTGCTTTGCCCTGTGATAAAGTCTTCGTCTCCCTGATGACCTACCAGGAGCCTTTGCCATAGATGATTCCTTCTTCCTCCCTTTGATACTTTCCTTACCAGGCACCCACATCTTCTCGGTTTTGAGTCTCATTCACCAGTCACTCCTTTTCAAATCTTCCTGACTTCTCTATGTTGAAGGGTCACATGTTCAATTCTTCATCCTTTCCTTTTTTCTAAACTACGGTCTCAAATTAACTAGGACCTCACCATCAGCGGGCTGGTATACCCAGCTGCATACTTGACATACCCCCTTGGATGATGGTAGCAAAAACCCGAATGGTTGTTTTTTTCTTTTTTGTAATGCGAGTGCCTGACTTGAGCTTTGATTGACTTCAAAGAGGTATCCACCTCCAAGGTGGTAAAGTCCAATAAACACATTGCCAGCCACACCACTAGAAAAAGAGTGAGGCTGCCTCTGCCTACTGGGACTCTTTTGTCTTAGAGATCTTGCTTGATTTCAATAACTGACCATTTGGGCCCACTTGTTTTTCTCTTCCCATTCCTATGTTTTAAATTTATCAGTAAAGAGTAAGTCATGAACCCTAGGCCCCCACCCTATCCCTACCCACAAAGGGACAACCCTAGGCTCTCTCTCTCTCTCTCTCTCTCTCCATGATCTTGCTGTGTAGTCCCAGGTGGGCTGTGCAATTTCCAGGTCCTATAAGTAATAAACCTTTATTTTTTCAAAGTTTCCTGATGGTTCTCACTGAAGGGCATCTTGCAATCATAGTAAGAACCACAAGGGCCCATTCAACCACAACCTCAGTTATTGATAGACTAAGACCAGCACAATAATTAACTTGATCTTGTCTACGCTGAACTCATGATTCCTACCCTACCTACCTCCACCCCAAATCTGTTCCTCCTTTAATTTTCTTGCTCTCCATAACTGACAATTTCAACCTTCTGTGCACTTAGGTTAAAAAAACAAGCATCAATTTTGCCTCCTTTCTTTCTCCCATGACCCACACTAGCTGACAAATCCAATCAGCTCTGTATTTGAACAATATTCAGAAGACCACTTCTCATGACCTCCACCATTACCACCCTAACTCCCATCATCTGTTGCTTGGGTTATGACAATAGCCTCCTAACTGTGCTCTCTGCTTCCAGTCTACCCTATGTAATTTATCATCTGCACAAAGTCAGATTAATTTTTTAAGCCATAAATTAGATCATGTCAGTACTTTCCTAGAAAACCCTCCATAGGCCCTACTTGATCTCCCTAGCAGCATCCTTTCTTCCCCTCTTCAAGTCTCCATCTTCTACCTTTCTTCTCCTCATCCTCTCTTCCCCTCTTCAAGTCTCCATCTTCTACCTTTCTTCTCCTCATTTCACTCCTTCCATTCTAGTCTCCTTGCTGCTCTTCAAACAGCAAGCTCCCTCTGACCTCAGGACCTTTGTATGTACTGTCTCACCGTTAGGAACAGTCTCTCAAGATATATGCAGGGCTCACACCCTTTCACTCAGGCCTCTACTCAAACACTACCTTTTCAGAGATGCTTTCTCTAATCAGACTATTTTAAAATATCACCTTGCCTGTCACTGTCTGCCTCCTGACCCTGCTTTATTTATTTTTCCTCAGCACTTTCTATCATTGGTATATAAAATTCTCTCCTTATTAGAAGGTATTATTTAAGATAGCAGGGATATTGGCTATTTTGTTTCCTGATGATTCACAGAATCTAGACAATGTCTGGCTTATGTTAAAAGCTCAATAATATCTTTTGAATGAATAAATGAGTAAAACAAGTGCATAATATTCAGTGAAATAAGCATAATGCAAAGTTGTATACTTACATAATGCAAAGTTTGTATACTTTATAACTATAAATATGTTAAAATCTGTAAAAGGATATAAAGACAGTAAAATAAAAGACCGTGAGTAATGGTTTTTGAATAAAATGTTACATTGTTGGGACTTGTTTCCAAGATTTTTAAAATTTAAAATCACCAGGTGTATCTGGGAAATGATATTAGTTAACAGTTACAGAGAATGCAGGTGCTTTTTTTTTTTTCGACAAATGACTAGCTTCAACCACATATCTCAGAGGAAAGTAACCACAGTGATTTCAGAGTTGATACCACTCACATACATTTGAACATTACCTCCCACTCGGTATAGCCCACCAGTTAAGTGCAACAATTTGGAGTCAGATGGTCTGGGTCTGAAGCCCATTATTCCACTTAATAGCTAGATGACTTTGGGCTAGTTGTTTAACCACTCTCAAGGTCAGTATTTTTTTAATAGATTTTTATTTATTTGTTTATTCGAGAGAGAGAGAGAGAGACAGAGAGAGAGAGAGTAAGCAGGAGAGGAGCAGAGGGAGAGAGAGACTGTTACCACTCATTATTCTTTTTTTTTTATTACTAAGCTGGCCAGATAGTTTTGCCCTATTTCATAGAAAAGGACACTGAAATTTAAAACCTTAAGTGGCAAAATCAGGGCTCATAACCAGGCCTTTTTATTCTAAATCCAGTTGTCCTTTTATGTCATGTGGCCATGCTGCAGAAGGCAAGCAAAAGCTACACACTCACTCTGCTTATATGGACAATGATGCTTTGTCTGTTGGTGAACTTTACTGCCATTTTATTTAAATTATAATTTATACTGAATTAAAAATAATCTATACTGAAATTTATATATTAAGCAACTCCTATCACAAGATAATTTCATTTCTTTACTAATGAACCATTTGTCAATGTTTAAAGGGATGAGAAAGATGAGGATGGTTAGTTTAGCCAGATATATTGTCTCTAGATTACCTCCTAAGCACCAGATGGAGATTTTGGAATCAAACATGGAATTTTAAAAATTCACAGGTAATCACATTATTGAAAAACCTTTTGTAAAAGATTGTTTGTCAAGGAACTTAATCTGCAAAAAATACAGAAGTAACAAGAGAATGACCATGGCTTGAAACAGTGGTGTGTCCACCTGGAAATTCAGGAAATCTGCAGAACACCCATGACCTAGAAATAATTATATGTCTATTTACATGAGAGACTAAGGAACTTCTTGGGAAGAAAACTGTGTAAAGGGAATTGAAGATTAGGTCTCAAAAGAGGGATACAAGGACAATGGGCTCAGTGAAATGAAAGGGGAGAGGTCTAGACTCACATCAGAACTCTGGAAAAGTTGAGCCCCAAGATAGAACAAATCAAAACAAAACATCATTTTGGGCACATGCACAGCCAAAGAACACAATGATGATGGAAAGAGGGCAGGAGAGAAATTCCCTCTCTTTGGTAATGTGCAGAGCTTCCGCCCACAGACGGCTGAGTCAGCTAATCAGTGTGCACGGGTCCTCGATGAGGAGACTCAGCAGCAGTCAGGGAACAGTGTCCTCGGTGTAGGTATTGGTGGCACCAGCATCAGTGCTGGAAGCCTCAAACAGATACAGGCAGATATCCCCACTACCGACAGCCGTGGCAACTCGGAGACACAAGAAATCCTAGAGCAGGTAACTCAAATGAGCAAGGGCAGGAGACTTCTCTCTCCTGCATGTCATGCAAAACAAGAAGAACTGGGTATATGAGGAAGCCAATGTCTTCTAGGGGTTCTCAGCAAATATCAGGGTGGGAAGACGGAAGAAGGCTGAAGACCTGGTGAACAGCTGGTGTTGGTGTGTGGGGAGGTGGGCAGCGGGGAGGCCACCAATAATCTCTGTTACAAGGCAAGTCTTACTGCTTATCAGTCTTAGCTGATATGGCAAGTGCAACCTGCATTCCTGTTGACTTCAGAGATACCACATACTCCAACTTGCTAGTCTCTTTGTCACTTTTCAACTGCCTTACTCTCTGTCATCACTTAGGCCTCAGCTTAAATGACCCTTTCCTGGGGGCTCTTTTGTTACACACACACACCCCTTCCTGATTTAAATTAAATTCAGTCTCCTATTCCCTAGGCTGAAATTCATTCTAAAGATGGTGATTATTCGTATCTCTCAGACTCTCAAGAAAGTTCAAATAAATAATCAAGATGTTGAAATAGCCTCAGAACAGAATAATAAGACATGAGATCAGTCTTTAATAATTTCCCAACAAGCCACAAATAAAAATTTCACAGTAAGTCTACAATAAAATAACATAAAATTTCATTCACTGAATGTGTGAGAATAAACTCACGTTTGCTCTTAACTCATCAGAATTCTACTAAGTATGTTATTTTTCAATTTTGAATTATCATATAATAAAAATACAGCAGCATTTATTACTTATATAACCATTAGAGTGTATATATAATTTCTGCTTGTACTACATTAAACTAGAGAAATATAGGAGAACCTTGAAATGTATTATTCCCTTGGCTCTAAACGCAATAATTAAGTTTCATAATTTAATAATATCAGTAGAATCACTTCTGATGGAAAAGGAAACAAAAACTTTAAATAGTTCTGGTAGGCAAAAGTACCTTATTTGATATGCTTTCTTTATAGTGTTCAATTTTTGAGTACTGTTGTTCTGTAATTTGAGGAAGACAATCGCTAAACAACAAATCTTCCAAAACAAATTATTGTGTCCTCTATGCTCCAAGTATATTTATTAGATATTTAATTATTTATTTGTTTGTTTACTTATGTTTATTTATTTGACACACAGAGAGAGTGTGTGAGTCCTGGAGGTGCAGAGGGAGAGGGACAAGCAGACTCAATGGTGAGCACAGAGCCCGATGTAGGGCTCCATCCTGTGACCCTGAAATCATGACTGGAGCTGACATCGAGTCGGATGCTTAACCGACCAGCCACTCGGGTGCCCCAAAATGTATTTATTAGATTTTTAGTAACAGATAATCTACCTTTCATTTCATCTAAACGTCTTGAGATAGGCACAAAAAAGTGACTTTATGTGAGCCTCACCAGAGTGTACAGACATTTTTTACCCTGCAATTTTCCTAACCTTATAGACACTGACAGTGAATTAGGTCTTACCAAGTGCCAATATGCATCTTTAAGGACGAATGGATGTGTGATTTGTAAATAGGTGTTTTGGTTTATTATAATCAATAATTTTATCAGCTCTGAAGATAGTCATGAAAACTAGGAAAATGACATGCATTTTAACAAATTATTAGACTCCTGCTGTAGACCTGAAAAGGAATTACCAAGATAGAAAACACCATTTGAGGATTTACATTGTTAGGAGATCATAATAAACACTAAATAAATTAAAAACTAAATTACATGCCACATAGACTCTGCCTTCATATTTTACAAAATCGAGCATGATTTAAAGAAACGTAACTAAGTTGTCTGATCAGGATCACAAAGAACGTATTATAGAATAAGCAGTAACTAATCAAGGAGTATGAGTTAAGTCATGCCTTTCTCTTTGCTTGGGTCCTACTGCTTGTTTGTTTCCCTGGCTTGGATGGATGTTAACTTGGTTCACTCAGCTTCTAATGTATGCCAACCGCTGTATACACTGGGCATACGATGGTTATGAAGGCACCTCTCTGTCCCCCAGTCCTTTCCTGTTCTTATCAAAAGCAAACTCTCCACTTACGCTCCCATCCCCTGACACAGCCTCAAGAGTTTCCTTCCTCTTCTGTCTTCCACATCAAGAGTTCCTTCCTCACTACCGGATTATTCCTACAAGGATATAAATATGGATAGACCATCCTGGAAATCAAGCCTTGATAGAGTCCCCATCTCTCTCTACCGAAGGTCCATGTCTTTGTTCCTCATCACATGAAATATTTTCAAGCAAATCCTCTGTAGACTCATGAAATATTTTCAAGCAAATCCTCTGTAGACTCTGCTTCATCTTTATCTCTGTTTCCACTCTTCAGTCACTCTCATCTGACACTGACCAAAATCTTGTCAGGTTCACCAAAGACCTCCAACTGCCAGGTCCAACAGACCCATGCATAATAAATTCATCTCCCTCTCAGCAGCTATTTGACCTTTGACACAGTTGACTACATTTTCCTTCTTGATATTTTTTACTCTTAGCTTCTGTGGCATCACATTTTTCCAGATGTTTCCCTGCTTCAGTGATGCTCCTTCTTACTCCCTTTGCTGACTCTTCTTCTACCCATCTTCTAAATGCTGATGGGATTTTGGATCTCTTCCTGGACACTTTCTATTTTCAATCTATCTCTAAGGAAATATTTCTTCAGTCCCAGGCTTTACACACTCTTTATAGGCTGATGCTTCTCAAATGTCTACCACCAACCCAAGTCTTTCTCCTGAGTCCCATAGTCTCGTGTATCTGATATCTCCAAGGGGATGTCTAAAAGGAATCTCAAATTTAATATGTCCAAAAGTCAGACTCTGATTATTCTTAAATATTCATTCTTCTCAGTTTCTCATTTTAATAAATTGAACTATGAATCGTCCAACTGCAAAAGATAACAATCTGGGAAGTGCCTGTGAATCCTTTCTCCCCCTCATCTACAATACCCACTCCATCCTCAAGATCTGTCACTTCCACCTCCACATACACAAGAAATCTTCCCATTTCAATCTTATCTCCACTGTCAGCACCAAGTGCAGCTACCATCATCTATTTCTTGGGGTACTATTATAGCATCCCTATTTCCATTTTCAATCCATTCTTCACAGAGTATCAGGAAAGCTCTTTTAAAAATGTAATAAGATCACATTCTATCTCATGCAGAAGAACCTCTTTCGCACTGCTTTTAGAATAAAGTCCCAGCTTCTCACCATGGCCTACAAAGCTTTACACATTTATGTCTCCCCCTTACTTCCCTGGTATCATATTCCTCTCTTTCTAATGTTCCAGCCACACTGGCATCCTTTCTACTTTGCATGCCTTTTTGCTGGCTGTTCCTTTTATTTCTAATGTTGTTCTGCTAAATCTTGAAATGCTGATTTATTTTCATTCGTTAGATCCTGGCTCAGTGTCCATTCTCATGGAGGCCACTCTAACCATCTCGTCTAAAGAATCACTCTATCACTACCCACATCATAATCCTTAGCTCAGTACCCTGTGCATTCCTTCCATAAATCTTATTACAATCTCTAATGACTACATTTGTGTATTTACTATACATATATTTGTCTGAATGTTAGCAATTTGAGGAGTAAGCTACATTTTTCCTGTTCAGCCCTGTGTCCATCATAGTTTCTGACACATGTAGATGCTCAATAAATATTTGTTGGCCAGACAAATGGAAGCAAACTGAAAAGGACAAAGAGTAGAAGGAAACAGAAAATAATAATTGTCTAAGAGCCCTGGGAGAGGAAATATAAGGGGCTTCATGAGCATCTTTTAGGGGTTCCATTGGGGAAGAGAAGTCTAAGGTCAGTTTATTTCCTTGACTCTACCTACATATACTAACCTTTATTTCAGAGAACATTCCGATATACTGAGAGACCAAACCACACCATTTAGCCATGTAGCATAAGTGTGTGTCTCTATGTGTTAAGTATGTATACATGTATATTACATGTATATAGTACGTACCTATATTAAATAGTACACACTCAAATATAGACATACTACCACATCATGTATTATTTTATAAGTGCTTGGGTATACTGTTTTTTTTTTTAAAGAAAGACAGAAAGAGCAAGAGTGAGCAGGAGGCTGGAGGTGCAGAGGGAGCCACAGAGAGAGATCTTAAGTAGGTTCCATGCCTAATGCAGAGCCAGATGCGGGGCTCGATCCCATGACCCTGAGATCATGACTGGAGTAGAAATCAAGAGTTGGACACTTAACCAACTGAGCCAGGCAGGCGCCCCTGTTGTTCTTAACTCTTTATCAAAAGTTAAAGATTCTAATTGAAGTCTAAGCATTACATGTTTACTTCCTCTAAAATGTCTCAAAGAGGGATCCCTGGGTGGCGCAGCGGTTTGGCGCCTGCCTTTGGCCCAGGGCGCGATCCTGGAGACCCGGGATCGAATCCCACGTCGGGCTCCTGGTGCATGGAGCCTGCTTCTCCCTCTGCCTGTGTCTCTGCCTCTCTCTCTCTCTGTGTGTGTGTGTGTGACTATCATAAATAAATAAAAATTTAAAAAAAAATAAAATGTCTCAAAGACATTTTAGTATGTCTCAAAGATGATAGCTATGAGAGAGGCTCTATATACCTCTTACAATAAACAATGTCCAGGTGTGATATTTCTTCTTCTTTTTTTAATACGATTTTATTTATTTATTCATGAGAGACACACAGAGAGAGGTAGAGACACAGGCAGAGGGAGAAGCAGGCTCCATGCAGGGAGCCCAGTGCGGGACTCCATCTCATGACTCTGGGATCAAGATCTGAGCCAAAGGCAGACGCTCAACCACTGAACCCCCCAAGAGCCCCTCTATTTTTTAACATTAGAGGTATTACAGCACTGATTTTTTCCACAACACAGACATATATATTGGAGATACATATATATTTCATAATATATCAAAGTTTTGCTAAGTAACAAAAACTCAACTCTTTCTGAGAAATAAACATTAGAAAGTACCCTTATTTATGAGGACAAAAAGAACACTTCAAATGTGTCACTTCAAATGTTTCATGCATAAGTTATTTCAAAGAAGAGGTGGGTTTTCATAAAATAAGCCCAGTCCAAGCTCTGGTATATAAATGGACAGCACCCAACATAATCCATGTCACAAGCACTTGTCACAGCAGTACAGGTCATGAGGGAGACTCTGAGAGAGAAAGCCACACTACTCAGGCAGCCTCACTAGAACTTTTAATCAGCAGCTTGTTGTAAATAACATCAGAACAGATGATTCAGAGGAAGCCAATGGTCACACAATATGAATAAAACATAAGATACGACAGAGAGTTCTGATGACTCTGAGTTCCAGCTTACCTACCTACCTGAGGTGCAGCAAGCATCTGGAAAACTGATGATGTCCACATTGGAATGTGCTACTGGGCTATACAACTTAAGACTGCAGTGAACTGTGGGCACACACACTAGTTTGACTGTTTCCCCCAAATCTAACAAAGAATAGTAATAACAGAACAACTGGGTGTATGATCTGGACCCTTACCTACTTCTCTCAGTTTGTCTAAACAATTTTTCCCCTTGCCATTGCATTTCAGACACACTGTTCTCCTTTCTTTGCTGTGGCTGTAGAGCTGGACTGTGAGATTTCACAGAGTGAGTACTTCTGAGTACTTACAGAATAAGATAGAGCATCAGAGAGAGATAGGAGACCAGCTGACACACTGGCCAGTGGTGAGGACAGAAAGGGATGGAGCTAAGGGGATGAACAAGGAAAAACTTGAAAACATAAAGTTTTATATCAATAACAATCATAAAAGCTAATGCTTAGGTAGCATTTGCTATCTTGCTATATTCTAGTCACTATAAGAGCTTACCCTTAATACATTGACTTAATTAATGTGTGCAACAAACTCTTAAGGTCGGTACAGTTATAACCCTCATTTACTAAAGAGAAAACTGAGGCTTAAAAATATTAATGACTTTTTCAAGATTGCATGTCTATTAAACATGATCATTATGCCCTTCTCCACACACACACACACACACACACACACACACACAGATGGGACTCATTAACATGGAGAAAATCATATTTAAATTAGTCTAAAAAGAACTACTGTCACAACTATACTTGGCAATAAGAGTTGAATGAAAACATAATGTAATAATACATGTCATGAAATATAAAGATTTAGGTTATGATCTAGGGTGTCTCATTAATTATATGAGTTGGGCACTTTGCACCAGTGAAATACAACTTTCTTAGTTCTAAATGGATAGAGTTGGATTCTGCAATGTTAAGACCCATTGTGATAGTTAATTTTTTGTGTGTGATACTTAATTTTATGTGTCAATTTGATTGGGCCACAAGATGCCCAGATATTTGGTTGAACAATATTCTCCATGTCTGTGATTGTGTTTTTGGATGAAATTAACATTTGAATTAGTTAACAGAGTAAAGCAGACTGCCCTCCCCAAGTGGGTGGGCCTCATCCAATCTGTAGAAAGTCTGAGTAGAACACAAAGGCAGAGGAAGAAAGAATTTGCTCTCTCTGGTTATTAATTTTCAAGTTATTTTGCTTTAGGACTGAGACTTGGACTGGCACTTAACACCATTGGTTCTCCTGATTCTCAGGCCATTGCACTAGTTTAAGTGCAATGGCCTTAGAACCATATTATTGACTTTTCTGGATCTCCAGCTCACCTACCATAGATCTTAGAATTTCCTAGTTATCATCATCATTTGAGCCAATCCCTTATAATAAATCTTTTATATATGCATATATGTATACATACATTTATATGTATAAATGCATACACACATACACTTGTATACACACACATAGATATATATTCCTTAATGGTTCTGTTTCTCTAGAGAACTCAGATTAATATACCCATCTAATAATACTATCTATAACGGTTTTTCAAATATATTATGATTGAATTTTTCCTTCTCCCACATGCTTCTTGTATTTGTAGAAAGTTTTGGTTTCCATCCTATAGACATAAGGGTAAAAACAGATGGTGTGGGGGTGTGTCAGAGTAGATTGTGGTTACCAAATTGAGAGGATATTTATTGGAAACCTATAAGAGTTAGTTTGTCTTTTCCCCACATTGCTGAACAGAATGCTTGTACTACCAAAATAGTTGTCACCCTCTACTTTAGCTCTCTGTCTGACAGTGAAGAAAAAATATTAGGTTACATGGAATTCTCACCGAAAAGAAATAAATGGTAATACTAAAATAATTATTGAATTATTCACAAAATGCAAGCAACATCAGCTGTAGAAAGCTGCCTTTGTAAACATAATTTGTTACATTAATCCTGCTTTATAAAAAGTAATACATTTACAATGTCCTTTCATGTTTCATAAAATATTGTTTTATTTACTCAATTAGGCAATGATGAGCAAATCATATTGGGAAGAGCTGTGTAAAAGAAGTCATATTTTGTGAGATTTTAATCAGTACTAGTTATGGGAATTAAATATCTGATACGACAGTTAAAATGGCTTGGCAAAAAAAAATGGCTTGGCATATTAAAGGCAATGATGGAGCAGTGGATTTGTAATTAGTTCTAAATGCTCCGTTATACTTTTTGCAAACACCGGTTAGAAATTAAGAAAAAAGATGTGTTAGGATGGTGGGATCTTAGAGATAATGTTGTATCTCTCTCAATTTGCAGTGGTATGTACCAAGCCCAAAGGAAGACAGCTTCCCATTTGAGGTCACACAACTATTGGAAGACCTGAGGCTCGACCCAGGCTTTCAGATTTCCATGCCAGGAATTTTTGTTTGCGATATTTCTAACTAGTGCCTATATTTTGAGATACAGCATTTCAATATACGATCCTGTGTGAACATAAATAAGGAACTGCTTTCAGCATTGAATAAAATATTTTACAATATGGTGCTTTGGAAAATATCTTATTTAAAAAAAGAATTAGGCCTGAAATGGCAATACAAATGTAACTTTTGGTCTACACATGTCAGAATGACCTAGTTCAACACATGAGAATGAATGTTTGGGTGAATCATTATCATGTAGATTTGGTTTATATTACAAGTCTACATGCCATAAAAGCTAATTTCATAGGGCTAAGCTATTAATTTTGTCTTCAAAACCAAAACTTAGAAAGAGTATCTATCATATTTTATAAATGTAATCTTTTGACTTGCGGTCATGCTTTATCAAAACATGTCAAGTTTTGTTACTGAAGCATTTGCTGTCTGCCTATATGCCAAAGAGAATAGTCATATTAAATTGCTGTATTGCCCCTAGAATACCTGCAACTCTCCTGCAAATTTCATCCAACCAACACCTTTTCATGGCCAATGGCATTCAGGGCCTATTCTAGGCATGGAGAGTTAGCAGCTTCCAATCACAGAAATATGAATTGTGGGACAATAACCAAAAGAAGCATCTTCGGGGGTTGCCAGGTCAACAAGCTCAAATGTCCAGAGTTGGATACTAAATTTAAATAGAAACACTGAGAAGGAGCAATATGTGAATTCAAGAATATACAAGCCAACACACACTCCACAAACATGGAAGTTTGAAGCTTGTGGTAAGAAGATGTACAGAAGATGCACTGGGCCACTGGATAGGGATTTTTTCTACAGCCCCTATGGACTCTAATATGGGAATTCCAGGGTCATGCCAAGAAGACAGTAATGTCCATAAAGAAATAGAACAAGGTCATGCAGAAGTGAGGTAAGGAAAAGATAGTGTCCAAGTAAAGAGAGATTTTTCTACCATTCCCTATCACCTACCAGAAGACAGAGCAGTTTGTTTTTACTTTCTGAGTATAATTAGGTTGCTTCTACACACTGATAAAGAAACATTATGGAACTGACCATCATTCTAGAGAACTGTTTGTCAGACCTCTTCCTGTCTGCTGCCAAAGAGTGTGTGTGAGTGTGTGTGTGTGTGTGTGTGTGTGTGTGTGTGTGAACTCCATATCTTGGTCTTCGATTCTTATGCTCTTTATAGTTAAGGTTGATTAGAGCTATTTTGTTCATTTGAAAAGCCCTCATGCCAGCCATTCACCTAAGAAGTAAATTTACCCACACTTCATAGCAAAACTATATGAACATCCACTGGACTCTTTATAATTGAATAAAGGTTTACCTAAGGTCACTCTAGAATTGCACAACAGAAATGAGACTGGCATCAGTCTTCCTTTTGGTGCCTTGCTTCCACCACACCACCCACTGTCTTCACATCCAAAGACAGACTGTGCAGGCTCAGCGAATGCGTGAATGTGCTGGAAACCACAGGCCATTGCACTGGTGTTTGTGAAAACTGAACTTTTAAGGTGATTGTACAAAAAGAAATCTATTCTTTCCAGGCATCCTGAAAATTTCAAAGGACCATAAAGAAAAAATGATCATTCCTATTTTCACTAAAAGATAGCAGCTAATATTTTATGTATCTCTCCCCAGGCTTACTTTCTCACAAACAAACAATTAACTATGTGTTCTTTTTTATTATTATTGTTTTTTAAAAGAAATAGGCTTATACTCTCAATGATGCTATTCTTTTGTTTTTACCTGACCTACACTGCCATTTTTTTTCAGTTAAAATGTGGGTTTATCTCATATAAATTATTTAAAACTTTTTTTAAATTAATTTTCATCAATGCACTTTTATGTTGTTTCCATTTTATCCTGCAACATTCTCTGTGCACTTCTTGTATTGCTTTCTTAGAATTTATAGGATTAGAATTACTGAGTCAAAATCTATGATTTTTTAAATAAAGATTTCATTTATTTACTTATTTCTAGAGAGAGAGAAAGAGCGCACTAGTAGGGAGACGGGCGAAGGAGGAGTGAAAGGAAGAGGAAAAGAATCCCAGGCAGACACTACGCTCAGTGCAGAGACCCACCTCTCACAACCTTGAGCATGGAGACCAACACAGGGCTTGATCTCAGGACCCTGAGATCATGACCTGAGCCAAAACCAAGAGTTAGAGGCGTAATCAGCTCAGCCACTCAGGTGCCAGGATAATCCATGATTTTTTGAGGAACTTTTGATAATTTTGCTAAACTACCAGGAAGGTTATAAACTGCATATCTACTGGCAGTTTATTTGTGTAGAGCTGGCTGCCTTTTAATAGGACTAATGCTTTTCCGTATTTGAGAGAAGACTATTTATTTAAAATTTTTGTTACTATCCTGTGTCATTGGTTGTTCTTACTTCTAGAGTGATGAAACACTGAAATCAATTATTTCAAGTCATTAATTCATTCATTTTTCAAATATTTATTGTGCACATAGCAAGTTTTAAATGTGACAGAGTAAATATAAATGAGATAGAGTATTCCCCCTAAAAAATTACAAACTACATTAACCTATATGGGACACTGAGCTATCTCATTTAATCCTCACAACAACCCCTAATGTAGAGATGATGAAACTGAGGTGTATTGCTCAAGGTCACCCAGTTTATAAGTTTAGAGTTGAGAGTTTAAATTCTGGCAGTTTAGGGCGCTTGGGTAGCTCAGTGGTTGAGCATCTGCCTTCAGCTCAGATTGTGGTCCCGGGGTACTGGGGTCGGGTCCAGCATCAGGCTCCTCACAGGGAGCCTGCCTCTCTCTTTGTGTGTCTCTCATGAATAAATAAAATCTAAAAGGTAAAATAAAATTAAATTAAATTAAAAAATTCTGTCAATTTGACTGTGCTCTTAACCACCATGTTGTAATGTCTAAAAGACACATAAAAAGATCTAATATTAGAAAAAATATGTGGTAAGATAGTATTTGTGGGTCCTGGCTGGAAACAGATTATGACATATAATTGGGCCAAAGCAAAAAAATTCTTGACATAGTAATAGACCCTCCAGTGATGATGTGGTCTCTCCCCGGGCCAAGTGGAATAAAAGGCTCTGAACCTGTAATTTTTCAGACCTGGTTGATTTCTTACCCTCATGGCCTGAGTTAACCACCCACAGACATGACTGCCGGAAGGATCAAAGAGAAATAGGGGAGCTATGTCCCCTCACCTGGCTCTCAATCCTGGGTACATCCCTGCCTCACTGGGAGTCACCTGAGAAGAAAACAGCCTGGAACTGAATCTGAGCCATCATTCTTTCCAGACTTTGAATCTGGACTCGGGGTTTGGATCTGCCCCAGCACACCTTTTCCCACAAAACACCATAATCATCAAAATACTATAATAGTTAGAAAGAGAGTTAAGGTGATCAGTGATGATTCCACTAAGTCTCTTCAGATGGGCCTTGATAGGTAGAACTCTGGTTTGGAAAGGATTGGGGAGCACATTTCGGTCGAATCCACAGTAGGAGGCATTGGATGGATATAGAAAGAAGATGTTCTATTAAGGGGTGATAGGAAATCCAGTTCGATCCAAGCTTTCAGCACATATATATGGAGTATGGTGGAAAGAATGGACAAGCAGTGCAAGTTAGGTCTGAATTATCTACCAAGCAATGAAGTTTTATTTTGATTCTGGAGGTTCTGGGAAAGCACAAAGGTTAAACTAATTAGCTCAGCAATAAAAGTCCTCTATAAATGAATCTCAAAACGCCTTTGTAATCCTCGGCACACAACTTCCCCACCCCATTTCTGTATTCCTTTAGATCCAATCACACAATACTGCCATTCGCTCCTTCCCCACACATGCCGTGTCCCATGCCCTTCCTTTGCTTATTCTTTTCTGAATTGTTTTATACCCCCAACTTCTTTATCAGACCTTACTTATCTTGAAAGTCACTGCCCAAGTGCTACTTCCCTGATATCTTATCCCAAATCAGAAATTTCTTTTCCTACAGAAGATTTCTTTCTGCCTTATTTACTCCGTCTATGTGGAGATATTATTTGGAGTTTGACCCAACAGCAATCCCTAGTATCTTCTTTCCCCTGTATCACTTCCACCAGAGGGGACAGAAACACAAAGTACTCATTTCTACAGCCTTCTCTCCAGCTAACCGTGGTCACATGGCCCAGTTCTGACACATATGAAGGGCACTAAATAGGGAAGCTTATGCTTCCTTATAAAGGAGACAGCTTATAAAAGAGGGTAGGTTCATGGCTCTTCCTCCTACTTTGAACACTGACATGATGCTTTGAAGTGTGGCAACTACCTGGCAATCATGAGGTGGAAAGCACAAGGTCACAAGCACAGGCCTCAGGTGGCAAAGTGAAGTGATAGGACATTGTTGAACTATTGCATCTGACCAGGACTGCTCACATATAGACTCCTTATATGTGAGAAATTAAAATGATTTATTGCATGAGCCTCTGTTAATCGAATTTTTTGTTTCTTGCTGCTGAATGTGCTCCTGATGGATACAATCTATTTGCCCAACTTTACCATCAGATTATAAGTTCTAGGTTCAACATATTTTAAAATCCTTGATGAAAAGTTTCAAATATCTTTGTTTTTGCATTTACTTTTTTTCCCCCAATTGACAGTGCAGACCCTGAATAAGTGCTGACTTGGTTGAATGTAGTTTCATCTATCAATGTGATCAATTCAACTAAGAGTGAGAGGAAGAAACTAAATATAACAGCTAAATAAACACCATTTTAATATACTTTCTTTAAAAATATTCTGTGAGACCCTTTTTAGATCTAACATTTTCCCTTGTTGATATATAATTTAATCTGGGCAAAATTGAACTCCGGATGTTAAATTTCCACCTTATTTAGATGAACTTTGGAATGGAAGGCATATTAGTACTTTGTTTTGGTAAGATATCATGCAAGGAAAAGATAAACAACCATCAGAAGTCATGTAAATACAGCTGGACTTTCCAGTGATGTCATCATGTCTCATTGTTTACCACTCCTTGTTTGCACTATTCCCCTCTAAATACATCCAGGTAAGCATCTGCTATGTTTGTTAAACCCCAAAGATCCACCCTAAAGTTATTTTCAGTACTTCTGTCCCAATAAAAACTTCATCCAAAATTAATAACCAGTTGTTGCGGTTGAATGGGAAGACACCTAACACATGGAATCCCGAGAATTTATTTTGTAGAAGTCAATTATCAGATGTCAAGTGGGAGAGCTGCCCAGTATATTTTCTACTATTGGGTAAATAATATTTAAAAAAATGTTAGTCTTTAAGAATGTAGACATAATAATATCATTTTCGCAAAGGTCATTTCCTTTATTTTCTTGGTATGCACAAAAATTAGTGGCAAAAAGTCAGTATGAATTAACCACTTTTAGAATGACCATCTAACTTTTTAACAATTGCTTGAGTATGAGTTTTAAAGGATCATTTTCTTCAACATTGAATTAATGCAATAATGCTGCTTATATAATAACCAGAAAATCTATACCAAAAATTAATGTTGCCTGGAAATGCGTAGAGAAAACATTTCTCAGATAAATGTATTTGAAATTCAAGTAGTTTCTCAACTAGAGGAGAATGCTATGGTGAGACATGTACCTAGCATTTTAAATGACAATGAAAATCTCAGTGCCATGCATATTTCTTTTCCCTTAACAAATTAGCATAATTATGTGTCTGTCTTTCACAGGAAGACAAAAGCTCTATGAGCCAATTAGCTTTAAGACCTTGTAGGTAAGAAAATCAAACCTAATTGGAATGCACCAGGGCAATTCCATGACTGCATATCTTGTCAGCATTAACTAGGATCTAACGGATTATTCTTCTAAAGGGTGATGCATATTAGTGAATGTGCAATGAAGCATCCAACAAAAAGTCAGTGCGCCCTTTGGTATCATTATGATTTGTCAGTGACAGTGAGGACAGGGAGATGAAAATTCACTATAATAAAACTTCCCGTCAATAAAAATGCAAGATGAAAAGGATATCTTCGGCATAGATGTTAGATGTTTGCATTTGATGGACTCCACTGCAGTTTTCAAACCGATGCAAAATTGACAAGGAAAGGCTCCGTTCTGCAATAATAATTTCATGGAATATTATTATGAACTGACAGGTGCCTACAAAATATGATATCCTCATTTTCATCTTGTTTGGAATTTATGGTGGAAGTTCAGTAAACATGTCCCTGAATGTTATTCTTCAGACTTGAAAGGCTTTAATAAGGCAAAATGAATAGAGATAATATTCAGTCTGGTTGATTAAATAAGTTAAAGTATTCGCTTTCTAAACAAGTCTGCAGGGTTTTTTTTGGTGGGGGTGGGGGTGGGGACTAGCCTACATAATGCTTAAAAAGCAAATACTATAGCTGTTAAATAGTGCTGCCAATCAAACAACCTCCATGCAAAACACAACAGAAATGTTAGCCTGTCAACCTAGGCAATGCTGATCTCCAAGCTACTTTCATTGTACATTTCCAGATAACTGAGGCAAATGTAGGATGTGCTGGATATTTACAATTATTAATCATAATACCAGCATTTGAACCCTTCACATGCAAGGGTTTTTTCCTGAATTTTTCCCACATCTTTTCACAGGTTCCATTAGTGTGAGAAAATTGCAGATGAAGTGAGGAGGTCAACCAATGACTTGCTCAAGGTCAAATAGCTATAGAAGCAGTGGATGTAGGGCCCAACTCTACTGCTAGAGCATTATCTATTCTATTGCCCTGTGAAGTCAAACTGATTCCAAAGCTGCAAATAAATTGAAATTTCAATGGTTTCCTTTAGCACCGACTAATATTTATGGCAAGATACTCCTATTTTTAAGACATTACTTCATTTTAGCTTTTCAGCTCACTCTAATTCAGTCAGGAACCCCTTAGAAGATACATTGTGCAATTGGTAGGGATTGTCAATGTGACTTCTGTGTTTCTGCTAGGTTTTAAGGATGGTTTAAAATTTTGTCTTTTCTCTCCAGCCTCTGACCTTTTTTTTTGTCATCTTCCTTCTATTCCTCCCAATTAGGGAAGCCACAAAATCCCAGGGGTGTTAGAATAGAAGAGCTAGCTCACAGTACTGTAAGATGCTCTTCTAAATGCCAATATAATTGTACAAGAGACCCTGGCATCGTAGAGTGGATGAACAAAACACTTCAGCAATGCATAAATGTGCAACACCACAGGCACCCACACTACCCTCCAAAAGGTGAGCTTTAGAGATGCATCAATGCAAATTGTTCCAGAACATGAGAGCTTTCATGAAACATTAACACTGATTTACTAGGCCAGGTGGACAACTTGTTAGAGTGTGTCAGTAAAGTGCTTTAAAGGAGAGGAGAGAGAAAAATCCATAGGCCCACTCCATTTAATCCTCTAAGGAATAGGTTTATTTTCTGCCGTGTACTCACCTCTAATAATATCACAGCACTTTTAGAAAGGATGGATATGATTTCTCTAACCCACATCTCCCATCTGAGAAACTGCAATAACAATTAACTATTAATGATGAGAAGAAAATAAGCTTTCTTTTCCCTTGGCAATCTGTCACAATGAACTCACTTGGTAGCCTGAGAAGCACTTCAGTGTTTCTCTGTCAAAAAGAATATCATCTGAGGGGTAAGAAAAACACATTCTTCAGAAAAGTGCCCTTCTCGTGGGTAAAACTAGAACTAAATGGTTTTTACATTATTATTGGAGATGCGTTTCCATTTTCATAAATCATGGGCAGATGAAAATTGTCACTGAATTGAACCAGCAAGAAGAAAACAGTACTGCCCCCCCCCCTGCATTCTGGATGTATAAAACCAACTCTCAGTTTAATTGCTTGATTATTTTGGGGTTCTTTTTTTCTGAAAATCAATGTTTGGGCATCACATTAATTCTAAGTTTTAGAATCTGGGGTTAAGCATTTCAGCTCACTCCTTGATGTCATTTGCAGCACTTTGAACTGTCTCAAATTCAGGGTTGGAACCATTGCTTTCACCAGTATCTCTTTTGCTACAATATGTGATGTCTTACCTTGTTAGTATGTGCAGCAGGAACCAAGCTTTTCAACTTTTGTCCCACACATAAATTCATCATCCTGTTCATGGCACTGGCTAATGAGATGCCCTATCTTTGACTGATTTTCCTCCAAGAATGTTGATATTCGATGTATTAAAAAAAATCTTAGAATTAAATGAAGACTATAACTGCTTGACAAAGCCTTCTAGAAGACAAAGGATACTTCCATTACTGACCTGCTCTAAGTCCTTTGGGAAACCTTCTGAATACTCTGCTTGTCTCTTACTTTCTTGCCAAAATAGAACTTAAAATCCTAGTAGAAATCTTCCTATCAAAATCCACTTCCTAGCTCCTTTGAAACTAACTCATCCAATGCTTAAATCCCACAGATATTCTGTTTCTTCAAAATTGAAAGGTCAGGAATTACACTTTTAGGTATCATGGATATACCCTCCTTTCTGAAACAAATATAAAACCTATATAAAAAAATAAAATATAAAACATATATTAAAAAATATAGACAAAATAAATGAAACAATGGTTTTTAGACATTGGAAAACAGATAGTACAAGACATGATCCCTGAGAGGAGGAACCCAGTTGGAGGACCTTAGCAGTACTTCAGCTGGTTGTAGAGAAGAGAAACTGAATGGGGCCCAGAGGTCTCTCTGAGTTCAAAATTCAGAAAGGCCAAGGACCCTAGAATTCATAGGGCATAGTACTGGGGAATGGAGACCTGCAGAGAAAGGATGGAGCTCCACAGAGAGACATTGTTCTAGAGATCAGCACAGGGTTCCTTTTGAGCTTACAGCTGAGTTCTGATTAGCCCACAAATGGGAAGAAACTTCCTGAGGCAGAGAAAAAAGTCACCAGAAAGGAAGGGGGAAAACAGAGCTCACACAGGGCTGGGAATAGTTCCTGTTTCCACCAGCCAGTGTCAAAACCTTATAATGTACAGGGTACTGGATGGAGTATTCAGAATGGTATTGCATCAATAGGGGGGCAAAATTACCCCTATATTAAGATTGACAAATCTTTCCTAGGGGCTCATATACTAAATATTTTAGGCTTTATAGGCCAAGAGGCAAGACCAAATGTATTCTGTAGGTACTTACATAACAAGAGAGAAAATTCCTCACCATGCTCCCCATTTGGTGATGTGGGCCATCCCATGTGGTGGGCATGCCTTATGCCTAATTGCCATCTGCGGGAGACATTCTTGGTATTCATTCTGGCCTGCAGGGAAAGGTCTGGTTTGTGTGTGGGAAGAGGAGGTAGGATTATGGACTGAATGTCTGTGTCTTCCCCAAATTCATGTGTTGAAACCTTAGGTATCAATGTGATAGTATCAGGAGGTGAGGCCTTTGGAAAGTAGAGTTAGGTTTAGATGAGGTCACAGGGTGGATCCTCCATGATGGGATTAGTGCCTTTATAACAAGAGACCAGAGATCTTGCTCTCCTTCTCTCTACTATGTGAAGATACTGTAAGAAGGCAGCTATTTTTTTTAAATTTTTTTTATTTATTTATGATAGTCACACACACACAGAGAGAGAGAGAGAGAGAGAGAGAGAGAGAGAGGCAGAGACATAGGCAGAGGGAGAAGCAGGCTCCATGCACCGGGAGCCTGACGTGGGATTTGATCCCGGTCTCCAGGATGGCGCCCTGGGCCAAAGGCAGGCGCTAAACCGCTGTGCCACCCAGGGATCCCAAGAAGGCAGCTATTTGTAAGAGGATTCTCACCAGGAATGAGGAACTGAATTGGTGGTCACCTCAATCTTGGACTTTCCAGGTTCCACACTGGAGAAATAAATGCTTATTGTTTAAACCACTCAGTCTATGGTGTTTTTTTTTACAGCAACCTGAATTGATTAAGACAGGTAGACCTTGGTCAGTTTTATGTGCTAATGATACCCAGATCCTGGCTATGCCTTTCTCTTCTCCTGGAGAGTTTAGCCATCTCAACACGGGCAGCTTGCTGGAGGGCAGTTGACTTGCTAAATATCTGATTGTCAGACTAAGAATCTACCACCTGATGCTTGGCAGTTGCCAACAGTATGGTCTCCAACTTGTACATGACAACCCCTGCCAGGTCTAAACAGCAGTGAGGCATGGCCACCAATAGGGTGGTGGGCTCTGGGGGTGGAGGGTTAAGTCTGAGCTTTGTCTTTGTGGCTCTTGGTGCTTCAGTGGTGCCCTCTAGAAACACAGAAACAAAGAGTGGGTTGGATAGTGTGATGACACTTGCCTTAAACACTGCTCTGGTCCCACCTAATAAAGTCTTCAAAGAATCAACAGAGACTTGAATAGAAGACTTAATCAAATCCTTTGTAAGTAACTTAATTACTTGGACATTTAAGAAAGAATGTCTAAAAAGCCCCAAATATTTAAGGACTAAAAAAATATTCAGCATTTAACAAGTTAAAATTCCCAATATCTGGAATCCAGTAAAAAAGAAAAAAGAAAAAAAGTCTACCAGGCATGTAAAGGAGTAGAAAAATACAATCCATATTGCAGAAGAAAATTCAGGAAAACGGACAGAGCCAGAAGTGACACAGATAATAAAATTAGTAGACAAGGCCATTAAGAGTTATTACAATCATATTTCATATGCTCAATAAAGTAAAGAAGAAAGCATGAGCATCCTGACTCCTCAGAGATACAGAGAAATGCAGGATAAAAAATAGGATAAAAAATCCATTGGATGGGACTGACAACAGATTAGGCCAGGAAGAATGGATTAGTGAGTTTAAAGATAGCAAGAGAAACTATCCAAAATGAAACAGGAAGAGAAAAAAAAAGTTGAAACAAATAACGAACACAGCCTCAGTTAGCTGTAGGACAATTTCAAATGGCCTAATGTACACATAATTGGAGTCCCTGAGGTCAGGATGGTGTGCGTGGGGTGGCGTCAGAAAAAATATTTAAAGAAATAATAAATGAAAAATGTCCAAATTTAAGAAAAATCATAAGCACATAGGCAAGACGTCCTATGAACCTAATGTAAAACAATAGGATCAAAACTATAGCATAGCACTTCATGTACAAAATGGTGTAAAATGCCAGAATTCAGACTGTCATAATTGAGTTTCCCATTAAAAATAAGAAGCTTGGGGCAGCCTGGGTGGTTCAGTGGTTTAGCACCGCATTCAGCTCAGGGCGTGATCCTGGAGACCCGGGATCAAGTCCCACGTCGGGGTCCCTGAATGGAGCCTGCTTCTCTCTCTGCCTTTGCCTCTGCCTTTCTCTCTCTCTGTGAGTCTCTCATGAATAAATAAATAAAATCTTTAAAAAGAAAATAAAGAGTTTGAGAGAAGTACAAATACATAAAACTTTGGCAAGGGACAGACTTTGTATCATGAAAATTGAGGCTTTAAGAAGATACAGAACTTCTGGTAGTTCCAGTGCTAAACAATTCAGGTTGTTGTTTATTTGTTTGTTTGTTTATTTATGCTGTTATTTGTGACCAAAATTATTTGTACTGAATCTAGAAAAATCTAATTTATTCATTAATCCACTAAAATTAACTCAACAAAAAAAGTTGAGTTCCTGTTTCCGCAAAACCACATTAAGACACACAAAAAAAATGAAGAACACTAGTCCTGCCTTCAGAGACCCAATAATCTAATTACCTTCCAAATGTTGTGGCTGAAACAATTTTCCAATTGTTCGACAGGCACATATGTAGAATTTAGCTGTCTCTCCCTCATTTCCTCATCACATATTGCACTGAACATGAAATTACAGCTCATTTAAAAGAAATGCTCTTTCCTGAGTTATCTCTATCTTCTTAATGTGTGAAATCATTCTCGAGGAACACGAGGTGGGTGGTATTGCTTATGGCAAAAATAGTTTTCTGTTCAGTCACTTCTTTGATTCATCATTGTTTATCTCTAGCACAAATGTTTCCTGAAGCTTCTTATCTAAAATTTTATGACAGTAAAAACGTAATAGCCATGCAATGGTACACAAATATTTGCAAACAAATATGAAATGAATGAGCACACCCCAAGAAAAATGACCTTTATATTAGGTGGTATGCAGATAGGAAAATGAATGAACACACCCCAAGAAAAGCGACCTTTAAACAGGTCTATAAACTGTAGTCAATACCATAAAATGACAGCTTGGCATAGGTAACAGCAGAAAAAAGTTCAGACTCAAAGTACTGAAAAGTATGGTACAAGGACCTCAAGGGGGTATACAAGATGATCCAAAGGAGTCAAGGAAGAAATTGTTAGAAATTTTATTTATATTTACTTTTATGTAGTTCTTCAGAATTTTCCCTTGGGGGTAAATTTCATAATGTACATAAAATACTAGTACACTCGTATATACTTCCTATATGAATAAGTCAGCACACACACAAAGGGAACATGATAGTTTTTCAAATTTATGGGTATCTGACCAAAAAAGATATTTGGAAACTACAGGTCCAAATAAGTTATTATTATTATTTGTTAAATATTTCATTTATTTATTCCAGAGAGACAGAGAGAGCAAGGATGGTGGGGGAGAAGGGAGCAGAGGGAGAAGGACAAGCAAACTCCAGGCTGAGCATAGAGCCTGATGCAGGGCTTGATCTCAGGACCGTGAGATCATGACTTGAGCCAAAACCAAGAGTCAGACACTTAACCAATTGAGCCACCCAGGTACCCCTAGATAAGTTATTTTTAAACATTATTAGAAATGGACACTTTTTCTCCCCATGCAAACTTTTATGTGAAATCCAAAATAAAAAGGTTAAGAATAATACTGATTTAAAAAAATTTAAATAGAACTATTTTCAACATAAAAATTATTTATTTTTAAATATTTTATTTATTTATTCATGACAGACACAGAGAGAGAGAGGCAGAGACACAGGGAGAGGGAGAAGCAGGCTCCATACAGAGAGCCCAATGTGGGACTTGATCCCAGGACCCCGGGGTCACTGAGCCCAAGGTAGATGCTCAACCACTGAGCCACCAGGTGCTCCATAAAAACTATTTTCCAACTTTCAAGTTATCAGGTTTGAACTTTACAAAATCAATCAAGAAACTGATGAAGCTTATTTGATTTGAAATGAAAGATTATGAATAGTTACAGCATTTTATCAGCCTCAGTTTCTGGATTTATTTCTATGGATTTTGCAATACTCAAAGATAAGTAATGATGAAAGATTAGTTTATTAATGGCTTATTAATAATCTAAAGAGCGCATACTGTAGCACTGCTAAATGGATGGATGAACAAACGATGAACGCTATGATATCTTGTAATTCAACAGAGGTAGCAGGAGAAACCTTATGATCTCCATGAAAATAAATTCAGCAGGCAGCATGTGTTAATGTGTTTGTAGGCTGCAGTGTGTCAACATTTAGCTTATGTATTTGTTTTTAAATATGATTTAAAATTATTTTAAAAGCTTAAGTTTATATGAAAAGAAGTAAAAATCAAATATTTGTATGTAGACCCTAGTTTTCCAAGGAAAACAAAAAATTACTAGTCTGCAGATTTTCTTTTTTTCTTACTTTCTTCTTCATCATTGTCTTCTTTCTTCTTTCCTCCTCTTCTTCTTCTTCCTCTTCCTCTTCCTATAAAGGACATTATGGGGCCATTTGGTCTGTATAGTAGGTAATAGTATCAATGGTATTTTCCTGATTTGACTAATTGTTCTATGGCTGAGAAAGAGAATGTTCTTGTTCTTGGGGACCAGTCACTGAACTATATAGGGGCAAAGAGTCACCAAGTCTGCAGTGTATTCTCATATGGCTCAAAAACTTTTTAGTATATCTTACAACTACCATCTACAACCTAAACTCTCATGAATTATCTTCTCAAGAAATAAGCACTAGACATCACTGATTCTGCTGCTTGGGTACACAGTGATGCTCAACAGGCTGAGAAGAGACAGTGACTCCGAAGGAAATGCCAGCTCAAAATGACGATACAAAGAACACCACACGGTACTCTATGTCCTCTCAGAAGGAAGACATGTATATTTCAAGAGACATAGTTGTTGACAAGAGATATATCTGACCCCCCCAACACACACACACGTTGTACCTCAACGTGTCACTCACCATGTTTGTTCTAAACCACTCATAGTTCTCTGAAATTATCTTTTTTTAAACATTAGTTTATGTCTTTATTGCCTTTTTTCTCCAACTAGAATGTGAATTTGTGAGACAGGATGCACACACATGTCTCTGTAGTTACTTATCTGACAAGAGAAGGGGGAAAAGGAAAGAGTCAGGGAACGGGAGAGGGAGACAGAAAGACAGAGAGAACGATAAAAACCAATGTAAAATATTTAACAGTTGGTGAAGGATATATGAGAATATTATTCTCCTACGTTTCAGAGTGTCTGAAATTATTCAAAGATGGAAAGTCACAGAAGAAGATCGAAATTGATCATCTGCAAGGGGGTTAGACAAAATGAGGCTCATATCATTTAAGATTTTGGTTTCTTATCTTGTATCTTACAGGGATTTAAGTCATAGCTGGTTCCTAGGTTTCATGTTGCCTCTGAGGCCTGTTTCATTCTACCTCGTTAGAATACTTCACCAAGAATCTATATCAAGTCACATATTAAGTTAGTTTTAAGATTTCTGTACTAAAGATACTTTCAGGAAAAAAAAATAATACCTCACTCATCTGTACTCCAAAATAAACCATGGTAAACCAAAGGACAATTTTAGATTATTCATCTTTTTTCTGCTTTTGAAGAACAGAGATGATAAGGGTCTTATTTCAGGTTGTAATTTGACTTAATTCTACGAACGTACATTGTACAAGGTACCTACCTCTGCAGTAGATACACAAATGAAGGAGCATGAGCTCTGAGTTCAAGGAGATAACAGTCTTCTCCAAGAAAGAAGTATAAAATAGCATAAAGACTAAAAGGGAAAATAACAGGCATTGGGCAATCCTTTCTGAAAAGGGATTTATGATCAGGGTCACAGTGGAGTTGGAATCAGAGCACATGCCGTCAATGAGCTATGAGTAGAGAGGTTGCTGGGAAACTCCAACTGCTCCGAATTTTCACCTTACAGCTTCTTTCACATTGCCTGAGATTTACTACCACAGAATGCAAATGTCGCGTAGAATGTACACTTTGAAGTCGTCACTCTCCAGCGGGAACCTTCAGGACTTTTCCTCTTTATGATACACCGAAGTTTCAGAAAAAAAGCCAGTTTGAATGGAAAGGTGAAGGTCAGCTATGGGCATGGAGTGGAAGTGCTGTGCGGAACCCTGGAACGAATGGAACACAGAGCCTCCGAAAGGGGAGAATGGCGCGTTGCCTCTCCATGTTTGTGTTTTGTCTGACAGTGCTATTAGAATTAAATAGTCCAATCACATGAACGTGTGCACTTTCTATGTCGTGAAACCATTTCAACATATTCTCTATACTCAGTCTAAACTACACCTACGCCAGTCCCCCAACTATGACAACTCGATTTTATGGAATGTGAAGAAAGAGCAACGATGTTTGGAAACCTTAAGCTAAAACTTTAGGGAGAATATGAAGGAATATTTACATTTGCAGTGAAGAATGTTAAAAATGGCTTGAAATAACATGAGAGAAATGGAATAGCTTCGTGGAAGCAAAGTGGCTGCATCCAGGACTTAGGGCAGGGAGGGAACGTTTATGCACCTGTCAACAACAATGCCTGACATCTGCCATTTAAACCATAAGGGGGTGGGGGACCTGCTCAGAAACAGCCATTAGATGCCTCCATTCTATTTTTCCAGTACACAGGGATGCTCAGTAGGCCATGAAAGGACTGAGGGTCTCTCCCGACAAACACTCTACCAGGCCTCATCCTTGAGACCAATTGTTGGCCTGTAGAGTCCAGGTTTAGCGAAAATCTTGATAAGTGAGGGAGGGAATCCCCACCCTGGATATAGGATCACCCTCAATATCTGATCAATTTTCTCATCTCCTATCTTGACATTTAAGTCCTTGGCCGGCCTTTCTCAAGAATCCCATCAAATAGGTTTAACAAAAGTCCTTTTACCTTTGATGTCCTCTCTTAGCAATTTTCTGCCCAACGCCCCCTTATTCTGCTCATTGGCCATAAATCCCCCACTGTCTTGGCTGGATCTGGAGTTGAGCCTGGTCTTTCTTCTCTCCTGTGATAGTCTCACTGCCTAGGACAGTATCATCCCAAATTAAGTCTTCCTACCTTCCCTGACCTACCTTACTTTAAACAGTATGAGGAAATTTCTATCTTTAACCCTCCAAAGTCAATGCCTGTTCCAAGAGCTTGATTAAGAAGAACACCAGACGATTATCCACACGGGACTGTTTCCCCCAAGAGAAGAAAAGTGCTTCATCTTTCAAGGGGTATCTCAGTATTTGTCAACATTGCCATATCAACACAAAATACATTGAAAGCGATTGCTCCTTGTAACGCCTTGATGGTGACATAGAACAAGTCTGGCATACTTGAGAGCTTGCAGGAAGGCTGGCGTGGCTGGAGCTTACTCAGAGAGGGGAAAGGTAGTGAGGAGAAATCTATTTACTAAGGGAAGAAAATACTTGTTGACATGTCTGATTCCGGTGGTTCATGCGCAGTATTTCAAATACCGGTAGAGAAATCCATGTTAACATTCCAGAAAGCTCTCGCCTATTTGATAAGCACTGATTGAGCAACATGGTATAGACAGCTTGGTGCCAGGCACTGCAGGAAATACAAAGGGAAGGCTGCGTTGTGGAGGTGACGCTGGGACCCAACCTGGACAACAGGGGGCACAGAGAGTGACATGACACACTGGATCTGATCAAATTGCCAACTGGCATCCCGACACGTGAGTGGTAAAGACACCAAAGGTTTTCCTGAAAATGGATGGGGTCAGCAGAACAGACAGACAAGGGAGCGATGCTTCCTGCACCGCAGAAATAAACAAGTCGTGCTGCCAGGAGGAAGACAAGTGTAAACGAGTGCCAGAACCCAGGTCTAATTCTCTCTCAAATTAAAAAAAAAAAAAAAAAAGAATTTTAATAGTCATGAAAACCATGTGTCATGCACTGGAGAGCCTGAGCCAATTAATTATTCGGTTATTCATAATTTTGTGTCTCTGGCATCTGACACATGGAGGGGGAGGCAGCCGAGGATAAAGCAAGAAGTGCCAGGCTACTGCGTGCAACTAGACAGCCAGCTGTGGCACCTCCTCCCTCTCAGTCCACATTTATATAAATAGCTCCTCCTACCTTCCCAGGGATGATCTGAATGAACGCGGAGGAAGGAAATCAAATGACTACCTCCACCAATACCAAGGCAGGACTGCCAGCAGGCGCCGAAGGCCAGCATTGAAAAATGCTCCTTTGGCCTTCAGAAAACCACCACTATGGAAAAAGGCACTGGCCGCATGTGGTCATCATTGATTGAAATGTCTTCTCATCCCTTAATTCACTGGTTGATTAGAACACAATGCCAATAAAATGAAGGCCATGGGGTTTGAGCCCTCTGTAGAACCATTTTGTGGGTCTGCCTTATTTTTTTTTTTATCCTGCATACGATCCCTTTTTCCTTTATTTTTTTATTTTTATTTTTATTTCTTTAAAGATTTATTTATTTATTTATTTATTTATTTATTTATTTATTTATTTATGAGAGAGAGAGAGAGAGAGACACAGGAGGAGGGAGAAGCAGGCTCCATGCAGGGAGCCCGACGTGGGACTGGATCCTGAGACTCCAGGATCACACCCTGGGCCAAAGGCAGGTGCTAAACCACTGAGCCACCCAGGGATCCCCTCCCTTTTTCCTCTAAAGCTTAATTTTAATTTTTTTTAAAAGATTGTATTTGAGACAGAGAGAGAGAGAGAGCCTGAGACGGGAGTGGTGGGGAGGGGGCACCAGCAGAGAGGGAGAAGCAGACTCCCCGCCGCACAGGGGAGCTCAATCTCGGCACCCTGAGCTCATGACCTGAGTCAAAGGCAGACCCTTAAGTGACCCCCAGACAGACTAATGGAAACTTGACCCTCTGGAATCCTGGACACTGCTGTCTATTCTCAGATTAGCTGGAGTTAAATCAAAGCATGCGGCCATGCGCCCACTCTGTCTCAGAGAAAGCAGAGAAAGGGCCCCGGACCTGATGGTAACCCAGAGGCAGAACTAGCAGCTCCTTCCTCTGTATTTCCACAATGCTCTAAATCTATTTTGTTGTTATTATTATTCATTTTACAGCCATTCCATCTCCCTCCCAACTCTTCGCTGGCTGGAAGCTCCACTCCCTTCATGCTCTTACAGTCCCTAGTTATGCCAACGAGAGTAAGGACTGCATGCTCCAGGAGACGAGGAAGCCTGAGGCCAGCTAGGGACCGCCGGGGTGGCTGCCTGTGTGGGGGCCGGGACCGGCCAGGGATGGCTGAGGCCACTCAGAGGCCAGAAAACCAGGCCGAGGAGGCCAGGACTGGCTGCTCCTGCTGACCTGTCAGGATGTGGTGCTCATCCTGCGGGCTCTGGGTCAACTGTCTACATGGCCACGTTGGGGTGGGGGGGGGTGTCTCTGTGGAGGCAATGCAGCTGTGAGGGAGACTCCAAGCGCAGGCCATGGATGGGGTCTTGTCAGCCTGCGAGGTGCAGAGCCCTCGTCCCCCAGAGATGTTCCCGGAGCCCTCAGTGCTGGTGGAGCTTCCAGTGTGGGGCAGGCCTACCCTCCTGTTGTGTCCTCGCAGCATCCCGAGCCAAGTCCTGGCCCGGCATCCCCCACCCTGGCCGCGGGAACCCGGCTGTGGGCCTCTGGAGGTGGGGGGCGGGCATCCATTCAGTCTGTGTCCCCAAGGCCTTGGCCTCGTCCTTCCACAAATACTCTTGCGGTTGAAGGAAGACAGCACTGTGGGCAATCCGGGTGTGGAGGGGCGTCAGCGACGATCCTATAGCCATAAGCCCTAGCATCTCCATTGAGAAAGCACAGCGCTGAAAGCCACCGTGCAGGGCGATAGAGACACGCATTGCTGCTCTTCTCGAAGGAGCCTGGGCTCGGGGGTGGGGGTGGGGGAACCGCGTGCTTAGGCCTGTAGAGTGTCTGGAGGTCCCGAGTGGATCCTCATGGCCTCGGCGAGCCCTGGCCTCCACCTGCCTGGCCTGGAGCAGCCCCAGGGTGACCCCGGAGCAGTGACAGCAGCTGCAGGGCCCCCTGTGCCCCGACCCCCGATGACTGCAGAGCAGGGACGGCTGCACATATCTGGCTCTGCTTCCTCCACGAGGCAGCATCTGTGCAAGAGTCGGGATGAAGAAGCACAGTTCCATCTGGACCAAAGAGGACTTCCAAATAGGGCTTCGCCGGGAAGGTTCTGGAAGCAATACTCACCGACGTCATTCGGGGTGTATGGGGTCCTCGGGGCCCATTCTGGGTGCTCCCTGGACATTTGCTCCTCACCACGACCCTTCGAGGCAACAGTATTACTCCACTGTATAGACCAGGAGACCAGGTAGAGAGGCTGGGTTAGTGGGCCTCAGTTTACCTGGAGCGAGACATAGGTAGGGAAGGCCCGACCCGACGGCCAGCAGCCCACACGCACTAGGGCGTCTCAGGTCTGAGGAAGGGGAGCCGGACTGCACACCCACATCCGGTAGGTGCACAGGCCAGAATCAGTGCCCCACTCAGAGGAGGGGGCCAGCCTGGGTTTGGTGCTAACAGAGGAGAAAGGCCTGGGCTGCCCCCCAGCAGACAGAGAGAAGCCACCTGCCCCCCCAAGTCCCTTCTCAATCATGGCCACACCAAGGTCCCCATTGGAATGAGTCGCACACTCTCAGTTGCACCACCAAAAGCTCCGCGACACCCCTTGCTGCGTCGCTGTCCTGGGCACTGTGGTCCCCAAGGCGCAGAGCGCCCGACACCTGCCGGCCCCATGGACCGCAGGCACAGGTGCAGACTGCCGCGGGCGGCGGACACAAAACAGCAAAGATGATACGACCGCCCCGGTGCAGTTGGCCTAGCACAGGTGTCTTTTTATTAAATATCCTTTTTTTAAAGATTTTTATTTATTCCTGAGAGACACAGAAAGAGGCAGAGACACAGGCAGAGGGAGAAGCAGGCCGGATGCGGGACTCGATCCCAGGACCCCGGGGTCACACCTGGGGCCCAAGGCAGACACTCAAACCCTGAGCCTCCCAGGGGCTCCTATTAAAGACTTTTAAGCTCCTCTAAGGATATACCCTCTGATTTAAATATATTGATGATTTTATTTTCCCCAGAACCTCTGCTTCTCTACCACAGTGGATTTTAAACATTTTTAGTCTTGGACTTACTGCCGTCCTAGGTGAACCTCTGCTGGATAAAGAGGAGCTAAGAGGGAGGAAGGAAAAGAAGAAGAAAGAGGGAAAAGAAAGGAATGAAAGGCAGGGGTGGGAGGGGAGAGAGAGGTCAGGGTTTCCCAAATCACAGGTTATCACTGAGAAGAGAAGCTGAAATTTTGGTAACGCCTTTCCCCCAAGGAGGAAAGAGGAACAGGGGTCCCAGGGTGTGGAATGGGAGTGGGGCTCAAATGAAGCAGGATGAAGGGGGAGGCGAGGATGGGAAGGTGGGCCCTTGCTCCCACCGCACACACTCCCCCGGCCCCTGGGCCCTGGGGACAAAACGCCTGGACATTTCTCTGTGACAGCACTTACGAAACGCCCCCTACAAACCACACGGGGCTAAGAATCCAGCCTTTTCAATCCTCCCATCAAGACCCAAAGGCCGGGTCAAGGAGAGACAGGGTGGGCATTCGTTCGGCCTTGGCCCGAGTGGTTCTGATCTGAAATACTTTGTCCCACTGACCCCATCCGCACCCCCGACCTTGTTGGCTCACGTGCTAGGATTTGGGGTCTGAAAATACAGTCGACATATAAACTAAGGATGTGAAAGCTCAGCGATAGGAGTGTGTTTCAAACTCACTAGGCCTTTGCTCCAGATCACGCCACTCCTCCGCCAAAGACTCTCCAGTGGCGTTCACCAGGTTCAGCAGGAAACCTAAAATCCTTGCCATACCCTTGAAGGCCCCGGAGGATCTGAGGCCTAACTCCTCTCCCCTTTCATCAGCAACTTCTAGTTCCTCTAGTCTTTCTACGCTGTGAGCGGGGCCCAGCTCATCTTTGCCTCAGGGCATTTGCCCTTGCTCTTTCCCCTGCCTAGAATATTCTTCTACTTGAAAGTTTCCCTGAGGAGCTTCTTCTCGTGGTTCAGACCCCAATTCAGACATCAGCTTCTCAGGATGTCTTCCCTTACAGCCCTGACGAAACTAGCAGGACCTCACCCCCCAACAGCACCCCCTAGGGGATCCAATACCACCTTCATGGTCTTTCTCAGGACCTATAATCACCTTATTTATATATTTAGTTGTTGATTATCTGTTTTCCCCACTGGAATGTAAGCTGACATGTCTGTCCAGCTCCTAAGATTGCATCTGGTATAAAATAGGTACGGGATAAACAAAGCCACAAACAGCAGGTATCCAATAAATATTTGCACAATAAATAATGACATAAATGTCCTTTGCCCTTGGGTAATTAACCACAGTGCAGGATACAGAACGTGCCTTAGAAATAGGAGGGGGTGACAGGTGAACCCCACTAACAAGCTCCTTGGTCGGCCTGCTGCCCTTCTAGGCCCCTCTCTTCTTAGATATCTTTCCAGTCCCTCCCCTCAATCTCGGAATGAATAGTGCCTTCTTCAGGATAACATGTTTCTCAATCCACACACAGTTTGCTCTCCAAACTCCTGCAATATTCAAAGATTAGGTCCTTTGAGAATTGGTTGAGTAGCAGAAATTACCTCCAAATGGAGAATGATACGCACTTTACTTTCATTTTTCTCTATGCTCACTTGATTCTTTTCTTCGTTTGTTCTCTGCACAGCACTATAAACCACAGGCTGTACCGTATGACGGCGGACAAGGTGCTTATGTGCCCACATTGCCACGCTTAGCCTTGACCTTGCTGGGACTATTCCTTTAGTATGTAGTACTTTCTTACACATACTGTGTGCAAAGCACTCCACACCAAGCTCTACTAGCTAGAACATAGTAGGTTTTCTGCATTTACTCAACCTGGGGTTTCTTGTAAGTTTGTCACCAAATGCAAATAATTCTATTTACTCATTTAAAAGAAACATTCGGGGCAGTCTGGGGGCTCAGCGGTTTAGCACCACCTTCGGTCCAGGGCGTGATCCTTGGAGACCCGGGATCCAGTCCCACGTAGGGCTCCCTGCATGGAGCCTGCTTCTCCCTCTGCCTGTGTCTTTGCCTGCCTCTCTCTCTCTCTCTGTGTGTGTGTGTGTGTGTGTCTCTCATGAATAAATAAAATCTTTAAAAAAATAAATAAGTAAAAGAAACATTCGTTGATCACCTTCTGTATTCCAGATACTAGGAATATAAAGAATATAAAGTCTAATGAGATATGTTTTTTAAATGTCTTTAAGGATCTTGTAGTCTAAACCTATGGATGTCATGCACAGACCCTGATGGAGACAGGTGTCAGGAGCTGTGGAAGCCCAGAAGCTTAGCTACCCCTGTACATATGAGCTCCACGCAGGCAGGGACGAGTCTATTCCATCTCTCAGTGTCTAGAACAGTGACTGGCACAAAATAGTCATTCAAGAAGTATTTGATAACGGAATGAATGAATAAATGAATGAATCTAGATCAGATCATGCTATCAAGTAAGACTTCTTGGAAAGAAGGAAGACTGGGGAGTCTACGTGAGGAAGAATGATAGGGAAGGACATTCTAACTGCCCCTGCCCCTACTAAGCCCTGAGTCTTCCAGGGCTAGGGGAAACCCTTGAGCTATTATAAACCACTGTGTGTGATGACGAACCACCTGTGAGAATAACCTGGGGATAAATAGAGGTTTTTTTACATTTATTTATTTATTTATTTATTTATTTATTTATTTATTTATTTATCAGCATCAAACGTTACAAAGTGCATCTGAAGAACAAACTTGGGGTCCAATGAACAGATGTTATGATATTACTCCTCCTATAAAATCAAGGCTCAGATTGATTGATTTATTGAAGATCATCAAGTTAGTGGAGGAGCTGGACCATGACCTCAGGGTTTGGCTCCAGGTCTAGTGCTCATTCTCTCAAAGAGAGACTGGAAGCCCCAGAGCCACCAAAGATGTTAAACAAATAAAACAGCGCACTCTTGTGGTAACCTCAGGTCCGGAAATTGAAAGATGGATGATTGCAGTAGGGTTTTCTGGACATCACAGGAACCAGATATACCTGTGGGTGATGTATCACTTAAAATAGGATAAATTATGTTGCAATAACAAAGGATCCCACACTTTTAGTCGCTTTACAAATAATCATTCTCACCTTTGCACTCCGTGAACGAGGGTTGATCTGCTCATTCGAATATATCGGAAACCCAGATTGAGGGAGGGTTTAACTTGACATGCTTCCATCATCCCAGAGGCAGGGAGAAGAGTATGGCTGACAGTACACCGGCTCTGGAAGCTTCTGCCTAGAAGTGACAAATGTCACTCCACTCACTTTCATTGACTAAAGCAAATCACATGGTCATGTCTGTCATGGATAGTCTCCCACGGAAGGGCAATGGAGCTCCTGAACATTAGTACAGTCTACCCCAGGTGCTCAAGGAGCTTCTCTTATCCTTTCAACTCTCACAGCCATGAACAGCACCACTGTCCAACCAGCACCCCTGAATCCAAAAGACAATCACTGATCTCTCCTCTGACCAAGCTCTCAGCACCCATTGCCTCTGCCAGGGGATATGTCTGTGTTGGGATGCGATCTCTTTGCCAGACAAAAAAAGGGGAGGTTATCATCAGGGCCCTGAGTTTTGTTTGTGTATCCAAATGAGCTGCCTGGAATGGGCAGGCAGCAATGAAATATTTTATCCAGCCACCAGTCCAAGCTCTATAAAAGCAGAGACCCCATCATATTTTTCTCATCAATGGATATTCAGTACCTGGGACAGCGTGTGATGGTTGCAGTGATGATACTGGCTAACAATGTGCCAGCCACTTTGTTGGTATTAGCTCTTTAAATCCTCACAACCCTGAGGAGAAGGTAAGGTTATTATCCCCACTTTATGGAAAAGGGAAATGTAGCACGGAGGTCAAATAGTTTGCTCTAGGCTCCCTTAGCTAATGAGTAGTGATTCGGGTCAAGAGAGCCCACACATTTAACCCTATTATGTCAAACTGTAAACAATAAAGGCTGAATATATTAATCAATTATTCAGTTTAATTTGTGAATTTGGGGGTAAGAGTGGGGCTGAAAGCATTTTACCGGCAATTCACCAAAGGTACCACCCTACTATCCTAGACCCGATGGTCTTAATACGCTCATAGTATGATCATCAATCAATAGCCTAAGTAAAGGCTCAGTTAAGTTTTTTCAAACACCATTTTGGCTTGTACAGCAGCAAGGAGCCAGGCTGCTGAGAAAAGCGAAAGGTGACTCTTTGAGGCCCCAAGTGGAGAAGACAGACTACAAGGAAATGGGGGCTCCGATGCCTCCGATCAGCTGCACAAAGCTCTGGTTTCAATTCTGTGTCAAGTGTTGTGTTGTTACAAAGGCTACAAAATAGAGCAACCTGCGTAAGTGGTACCATTTGCCTTCTGGCTGGGGTCCTGAGGAGCCAGCTCATGGGAGGACAGATGGGCAAGTGGGCATCTCAGGCCTGCCTTGGCTCACCTGCACGGTGCCACATGAAACTATTTCCTAAGAAAGCATTTCCTCTCTCACGTCACGTGGATCATCTCTGATGCCTCATTGCCCCTCCTAGATCTCTTAAGGCCTCTCTTGTAGTCAGGAAGTCTTCCAACCTAGATCCTCACACTTAAATTCACACTGCGGGGCTCTCCCAGTAGCACACCCTAATTATGTGAAAATCTGACACTGCTTATTCTTTATCACCAACACATTTAGTTTTAAACGTTCACACTCTGAAACAAGATCTTTCTTTCCCAGCTTTAGTGTCTCCTCCAAGACTTAAATAGATATAACCTTATCCTACCGAAGTTGTTACTCTCAATGCCTGGAATAGAACAGGACAGTTTCTTGCTCCCTGATGCAACATTATTTATTTAAGCTACAGTGTTCCAACTGTCCCATTTATTTAAGCTACAGTGTTCCAACTGTCCCGGAAGCCTTATGATTCACTGATAAATGATATCATAAGCTTTTGCATTTCTGTAGGTCAAGGGTTGCATATTCAAGTGCCAAGAGTGAACAGACCAGTGACCGTAGATGAGTAAAACAAGCAGGATTCGAGATTGGGGAGGGTGGGGGTGGGTAGTAGGGAGTCAAGGTTCCAGCTCCAGGATCCAGCTATCTGGGCCCTGGCCGATTGCTGGTGTGTGGGAAAGCAGGCTCTTTGCTGCCAGAACTGATTTTTCAAGAGTTTAGAATTCAGGCTTTTTTTTTCTTTAAATGTGAAAACTTCAGATTTTTAAATGTAATCTCAAATTTTGGAATATTATGGAGAAAGGGCATTCCAGGCGGGAGGAACTTGAGGCAACGTGGTACATTCAGAGAAATGCAAGTCATGTAATGTGAGGGTGGAGTGCACAGTGGGGAGCAGCAGGAAATGGGGCTGGAAAGGTTGCTTGGATTTTATCCCGTAGGGGGTGAGATTCCATTTAGGAATATTAGTTAGATTTAGATTCACATTCATATTTGGGTGGTTAAGAAGATGGGTCAAGGAGGAGAAAATCGGGGTTAGGATGGGAGCCAGGAGGACGAGGCAATAGTCCCAGGGACCATGTCGACGAGCTAACAGTGACAGGGATCCAGAGGTCACAGAGACCTAAGAGCTCATAGGGGGACACTCAGTAGGATGTGGTGGTGCATCCTAAGTGGTAATGTGGGAGAAGGAAACACAGAAGATGTCACTCAGATTTCCAGGTTGGAAACGTGAGTGGGGAGTTATTGACTGAGGTTGAAAATGTAGGGGATGGGAGCACAAAGGGTGGGCTCACAGGTACAGGGGGAGATTGAGGCGATGAAGGAAGCGATGAGTTCTGTATCTGCCAAGTTTTGTAGAATGACTTGTGGGATATCCAGTCAGGCTGGAGACAATTTCCCAGGAGGTACCTGGTGTTCTGGGAGCATCCACAAGAAAGAGCCTAGGGGGCAGGAGCTGTAGAAGCAGCTTTATGGTGGGGAACGGAGGATGATGACATGTGGGGTTACTGAAGACACAGTACTCTCACCTCCATTGCGGGCATGTTGGAGGCTTGAGTCCCACTAGGAGCCTCCGGGGTGGGAGACAGCAGAGCTTCCCCAAGGTCGCAGTGGTTGGGGTATCTAAGGTTGCAGTGGTTGGGGTATCTAAGCTGACGAGTGGCAGGCTCACCTCTCAGGGGGCAATGCCATGAAAGACCCCCGATGGAACTAAACATGACACCCACAGTGGCCCCTGAAAAGGTCCCAGGTGGCATATGTTAAATACGATAAAGAAGCTTCTGTGGGTTCCTCATTCCCTCCCATGCAATTCTTCTTCAGAAAGCAAACCACCACAGCTAGGCACCTTATCACACTTGGGAAAAGGAGTATGATGGTTTTCGGCTTTAATTCCATCAGCAGGCTTTCTATAAATTCAGGCGGCTATTGACTTTTGAATCCACGTAGGCACATTGTAGGGAACAGAAGACTTGCCCTTTGCCACAGACACGGGGCTCACAGGGCTGGGGCTAACGTTAACTGCAAAACATTACCCGGCACTGGGCACCCGAGCTTCCCTTGCTCTTACTGTGGGATTCCATTCCATAGTGCCCCAATGGTCTTTGCAAGAGAGAAAACATTTTTTGAGACTTATTTCTAAAGATAAATATATTTACATGTGTGTAATCTTTCTTTTTTTATTATAACTTATTTTAAATTTGATTAGTTAACATATGGTGTAGCATTAGTTTTAGAGGTAGAGTTCAGTAACTCATTGCTTGCATACAACCCCCAGTGCTCATTACATCTCGTGCCCTCCTTCATGCCCATCATCCAGTTACCCCATCCTTCCCCCCCACCTCCCCTCCAACGACCCTCAGTTTGTTTCCTATGATCAAGAGTCTCTTCTGGTTTGTCTCCCTCTCTGATTTTATCTTATTTTATTTTGCCCTCCCTTCCCCTATGATCCTCTGTTTTGTTCTTAACTTTCACATATGAGTGAGATCATAGGATAATTATCTTTCTCCGATTGACTTATATCACTCAGCATAATACCCACCAGTTCCATCCACATCGATTTAAATGGTCAGATTTCATCCTTTTTGATGGCTGAGTAATATTCTATTATACACACACACACACACACACACACACACCCCACATCTTCTTTATCCATTCATCTGTTGACGGACATCTGGGCTCTTCTCATAGTTTGGCTATTGTGGACGTTGCTACTATAAACATTGGGGTGCAGGTGTCCCTTTGGACCACAACGTTTGTGTCCTTTGGATGAATACCTAGTAGTATAACTGTTGGGTCATAGGGAAGCTCTATTTCTAACTTCCTGAGGACCCTCCACACGGTTCTCCAGAGCGGCTGCACCAGCCTGCCTTCCCACCAACAGTGCAAGAAGGCTCCCTTTTCTCCACATCCTTGCCAACACCTGCTGTTTCCTGACTTGTTAACTTTAGTCATTCTGAGTAGTATGAGGTGGGATCTTATTGTGGTTTTAATTTTTTTAAAAGCTTTTTTGCATATTTGAGAGAGCGTGTGCGTGCGGCCATGAGCAGGAGGAGGGGCAAAGGGAGAGGGAGAAGCAGACTCCCTGCTAAGTGCAGAGCCAGACATGGGGCTTGATCATGACCTGAACCCAAGTCAGACCCTTAACCGACTCAGTCACTCATGTGCCCTGTGGTTTTGATTTGTATTTCCCTGATGCCAAGTGATGTTGGGATTTTTTCATGTCTGTTGGCCATGTGTATGTCTTCTTTGAAGAAATGTCTGTTCATGTCTTCTGCCCATTTCTTGACTGAATTATTTGTTTTCTGGGTGTTGAATTTGATAAGTTCTTTATAAATCTTGGAGACTAGCCTTTATCTGATAAGACAATTACAAATACCTTCTCCTATTCTTTGGTTGCTTCTTGGTTTTGCTGACTATTTCCTTTGCTGTGCAAAAGCTTTTTATTTCAACGAAGTCCCAATAGTTCATTTTTGCTTTTGTTTTCCTTACCTTTGGAGACGCATCTAGTAAGAAGTTGCTATGGCTGAGGTCAAAGAGGTTGCTTCCTGTGTTCTCCTCTAGGATTTTGGTGGATTCCTGTCTCATGTTTAGGTCTTTCATCCATTTTGAGTTTATCTTTGTGTGTGGTGTAAGAAAATGGTTCAGTTTCATTTGTGTAATGTTTTAAAATCTTAAACATTTTGTTTTTACATTTTTAAATGTTTTATAGGACTGCAGGATTTTGCTCCATATTTACAGTGATAAGCTTCTATATCTGGGCAGCAAAGCTCCATTAAATGACAGTGTTCTGAGCCACCTGTCCTCCCATCCCCAAACTTCTTGAACCACCTAACTGAGAGTTCAAATACATGAAGATCTCCCTTGTTCAAACTTTTAGGGTTGGTAAAATCACATGGGTAGTGCAAAATTAGTTCATTTTCTCCAAATTAGTTCGGTGTTGGCACATTACAGAGAAACTGCTCGAGCTATTCCAGTGAGGACAGTTCAAGTGCTGGGAGTGCAAGGTCGATCAGGACAGGTTTTTCCTTTCTATTAATTGCTGTTTCTTATGGTTAAAATTAACCTAGGATGCAGCAGGTCCTCAATGTAAAATTGTTGACTAATAAAATGCAGTTATTCCCAGATATTATTATTATTATATTATTTCTCTCCGAAAGAATGTTTTGACGGAGGAGAATCACATTGTTATTCCAAGAGTCCCTGCCATTCCAAGTACAAGGCACCCTGGTCATATCTTACTGGAGACAGTTGTTTCTCACACTTAAATTTACAGTCACATATTTTGTCCACAATTAGTTGCAGGGATTTCTTGGTGAAAAGAGCACTGACGCAGAGTCAAGACAAGCCTGTCCCTCAGCAGTGCAATCCTTTGAAGAAATTGGTGATAGACCCTTGGGTGACACAGCCCATGAATCTTGCTGACTACTGCTGGGAAGGAAGATGTTGAGTAGAAAAGCCAGAAAGTGGAGTTCTGTCCACTGTGAGTCTCAAGATGTAGAGCAGGGATTGACTATAGTGACTCCGGAGCTGCTAGGGGCCTCTTGCCTCACTGGAGGCTCCTAAAAACCGACACTGTGGCCATGTAGGCACAACCCCTTACCGCTGATCACCTGCACACCAACTTCTTGCTGCTGTTCTTCACTCATTTAGGAAATCATATTGTTTTCAGGCCTTTTCCATTCAGGGAAAGTAAATTATCAAGAATTCAACTCAATTTGCCTTCTGAAGACTCATATGTAATTTTGATAAATGCTATAATAAAAGCCAGTGAGGTACTATAGTATTTTCGGTTTATAAAAGAGACCTGAAATTTGTTTTCATGACCTTGAAAAAACATCCTGGTATCCAATTGAGCTTTGTACTTTTAAAGGGCATTCAATTTGTGAACTTCTTAAAGGTATAAAAGAGTTTTGGGATTCTCTCCACTTTTGTATATATGCATATGTTTTTGTTTCTTCTGACGTGGTTTATGTTCATCTGATACATGGAATTTGTTAAGAACTGCTTAGCCACATGACTAGCCTATTTCATTACTTTATTTCCTTGAACATTTTCCAAATGAAAGCAACTTGGTTAGTAAACAAAAAAACAAGCAAGCAAGAACGGTAAGAAGAGATCAAAAGAGACATGGCTATAAATGTAGGTCAGTTAAAAAACCAACATACTGTGTTCTGCATTGAACGTCTATAGATGGTTCTGGTTGTGGCTTTCCCAATTAGAAATCTTCCCACCTCCTTGTCACCTCACTGAATGTGGCCTTAGCCAGTAAAATGAAGGATGCTGGGCTATATAATTTCTTCTTCTATTTCTTATAATTTGATACTGCTGAGGCCTTTGGCCACCTTGACAGAAAATAAATATTTCTCAATTTGGTGGAATATTAAGATATCCCCACTACAAGTTTGATTGATATTCTCTTTTGCTGATTATTACAGACAAAGCTATTGACTTGGAAAGATCTCTTTACTTTGATCCTAGCATCGGACCTCATTTTCTCAGTACTTCATTATAGAACAAAAATACAAAAATTTCAAAATGCCCACAAAGCATCTTCGAGGTACCAAGAGTAAGTCACCCCTGCTGGTGGTATCTTCAGAAGTTCATCCATGTCATTGCCAATCTGACATTAGGACTGATGTGAATGAGGTTTCATGTTGACTATCTAACTTAGATTTGATTTCAAAAGCAATCCAATTTGTGTAAGTGGGGCCACTAGCTATTTAGCATAAACCTTATCTACTCTAAAGGTCAATAACACTAAAACATAAAACTTGCTGATGTCACTCTTTATTAAAGCATCTGGCAAAGGATAAAGCCCTTGGATGCTGTCAGCATAAAGATGATTTGTGTCACACGTCATTGGTTGAGATTGTTTTGGAGTGGAAGAGAAGAACCTGGGCTATTTGGGGTTCCAGATTATTTGGTTGGCTAGGAAGGTGACCATTGGACTACAGAATAAAGCAGGGACAGACAACCAGAAATCAAAAATGATATCACAGGTACAGAGTGGGGAAAAAAAATACTATCTAAGCTGGTAGCCAAAGCAAAGGTAGCACAGTGAAGTCATGGATAAACATAGATACAGAAGGAAATACAAAGACTGCGAACTGGCAGCCAGAAACAGATCAAAATCAGGCATATTACAGCAGGAGTAAATTGAAGATACATAGACAAAAGTCTGGACAAATCTGGTTTCACAGGTAGGGATTTTCTATCTCTCTACACAGAGATTGTTAATTATTCCCTCCATATTCAGTCTATTTTCCTTTAATGAATAGGCTCCTCCAAATTTAAGATGAACGTGTGTCCAACTACCTACAATTCTGAATTAAGCAAATTAATTTTTTGAGTGTCTGATTATAATTGGACTGCTTCTTTAACTTTTCTCTTTCCCACACAATATAGAGTTTCAGGTGACTCCAAATCACTGGGAGGAAAGCATAGGGGAGAATTCACATGGATCACTTTTGAAAACCCCAGGAAGCACCCATTACAAGTTCCTCACCTTTTCAGAAGGGTTGGGGCCCCATGGGGAGGAGCAGTTGTTCTTGTGTTTTCATTTGAGCCCATTAATACCTCCCCCAATAGAGCACATTAATACCTCCCCCATTAATACCTCACCCCATCAAGGCGAAGGGAATTCCAGAGTGATCTCCTCCACCAAAATCATCAGGACAGGGGTCAGGTTCACCAGAATTACCCCTACATTACCATGCAAAGACACTACGATCAATGCGGTCAGATTATCTTCCTCTCTGTCTTGGGTGCTTACAGTTTTGTTTTCCCAAACTGGGCTTACTTCAGAGGTAAGATACCCTGGCAACTAAGTTCTCTTGGCACTCTCAGTAACAAAGACTTCTTTGGTTGGCCTTAGAGAAATTCCTGCACTTAGCCTTTTCTCTGTTGGGTGGAAAATCCATTCCAGATCAACTGTCATCAGAATTAGACCCCACTGTACCAACAAAATGCCATAATGCATAAACAGCTGCACCCAGGTTTTTCCTGAATCCCTTGCGAATCAACAGCAGAGTAAGCTAACAGTGCCTTAGTGAGTCACATGAGACCTAATTTCACATTTACTAATATGGTGTGGGTAATTCAATCTCTTATAGAGGCACTTCATAGATTTCCACATTTCTTCTATTTCCATTTGCATCACAAACTGGATATCTCTCCCTCCTTGGCTGGTTCCCTCAGTCCTGGGTGATCTTCCAAAATTGATTTGTATTTCTTGAACGGGAGTCTCGCAACTTGACTCCCTGACTCTGAGAACAAGAGTTTGTAGGACACAGCTGAAATTATAACATAATTGCACAATATGATGCTTACGGTTGGGGAAAATAAGAAAACCTTTGTCTTGGGAACTGAAAACCTAAGGATTGAAAGTGTACATTAATTCCAATTTTACACAATACTTTAAAATATCCAACATGTTCTAAATGTTTTATTTAAGCTGAACAAAAGTAAAGGCAGCTTTTCCTCCAATTTAATAGAGATTTTTGATACTAGATACAATAAACTTTATTTTTTCATTTAATTGCTTATGGCTTCAATTCTCACTCTCAATTCAAAATCCATTAACATTTTATTAATGAGAGTATATATATGGGCAAGCAGTGCTTATGAAACAATTTACTAATACTTTGTAGATAATAAGTCTTTCTGTTAACATCCCCATGGTGCTCTGTTAGCATTGCCAATTTCCATTATCAACACTCAGGTCTCATATCTTCAAATTTAATTTTAGGAGTCTTTAAAAACCAAATAGCAATGTTAAGATCTTCCCTGAAGGAATTTAGCACCATGTTTCCTCTGAATAGGCCCAATAAAGCAATTCCTATGGAAATGAAAATATACTGTATTTATAACCAACTGTAATCACTTTTTAATGTTGGACTTGTGAATTTTGCTTTTTTATATGAAAATATGTTACCTTTTCCCCATAATTCTCTATGAGCAACACAACAGATTATAGTGAGTGCAATGAGATTTATAAGATTATTGAACTGCTCACTGTTGCTTTGGAAATCTTCTCCTAGTGAAAACCTAAGTACCTATTTCACTTGGGTTGTTCCCAGTATAGGGATTAGTTGGCAGATGCTTTTTAGATTTATTTATGGCATGTTATTAGCTTCCTGTGGCCAGAAATCTGAAATCATGGTGTTGACAAGGCTGCACTCCCTCCAAGAGCTCTACACAAGGATCTGCTCTTTGCCTCTTTCAGTTTCTGGAGGTTGTTGGCATTCCTTGACTTGTGATTGTATCACTCTAACCTTGCCTCTGGGGTCACACTGCCTCCTTCTCTATCTTCTCTCCTGTCCCAAGCTACCTCCATCTTTCTCTTGTAGGAACACTTGTCATTGGACTTAGGATCCATAAGGATAGTCCAGGATTACATCCTCAAGTCAAAATCCTCAACTTAATCATGTCTGGAAAGACCACTTTCCTAAATAATGTTCACAAACTCCAAAGACTTGGTGTGGATACCTTTGGAGGACCACTATTTAGCCTACCACAGCATAACATTTCAAAATATTTTGCTTGAAATCCCCTAGTTTTTTTTTTGTTTTATAATTCTGTTGTTCCCTCAGTTTATTTAAAACACTAGAGATAATCCTAGAAACTTCTGTGCATATATGTCCTACTTCTATATCTTAAGAAACTTATTCTGATCAAGTTTGGAAAAAGTATGTTAAAGTTTTTTTTGTTTTGTTTTGTTTTTTATTTATTTTATTTATTTATGATAGTCACACAGAGAGAGAGAGAGAAAGGCAGAGACATAGGCAGAGGGAGAAGCAGGCTCCATGCACCAGGAGCCCGATGGGATTCGATCCCGGGTCTCCAGGATCGTGCCCTGGGCCAAAGGTAGGCGCCAAACCGCTGTGCCACCCAGGGATCCCCCTTTTTTTTAAAGAAAGATTTGAGACACATATATTGCTAAGAATTCCTGTTGAATTAGGTTTAGGATACACAATTGTACTAGCTTATGAGAAACCATAAAATGTAAGGAAGATTTTGTACTCATTGTGTCTTTTAGGTTCTCACTCCATTTTAACGAAATCAGAAGAGGAAATGCGATACAATAAAGTTTGAGCATGGTTTTTACAAGAATGATAACACAGAACTCTAATCAGGGCATTAATATGAAAAAAGTTACATTTTTGAAGCTACATAAAGTAAGACTAAAAGGTGTGCCATTTTTACTATTCTCTACTGTAATTGAAGTGAGTCAATCAATTATCAGTTTTGATTACATTATATAAGAAGATTTATACTATATTTGGACTGATTCAATAGTTTAGCTTGATTTTAAGATTAATCATTTAAAAACTCTATTAGATTTTCTTTTTTTTTAAGATTAATTCGAGAAAGAGAGAACATGTGAATACACTAGCAGGAGAAGGGGCAAAGGGAGAGGGACAAACAGACTCCCCACTAAGCAGGGAGCCTGACAACTCAGGGCTCCATACCAGGACCCTGAGATCATGGCCTAAGCCCAAATCAAGAGTCGGATGCTCAACCAACTATGCCACCCAGGCGCCCCAAAAATTCTATTAGATTTTCAATCGGATGCTGTGTAAAGAGTAATCAGTAGAAAAATATTTACAGAAAGTTAAAAAATCAATAATAAATATATATTTATACAATATATGCCTAGGATTGTGTTAAGTGTGGGAAGGAAATAGCAGAGAAGTATAAAACATATTTCATGCTCTCAGAGAATTAGAATTTGGTTGAGGTTAAGACCACAAAAACATCAAAAAGGACACGAATCAACACAGAGGGAAAAAAAGGTTGAGGTAGCTTTTCTAAGTATGATAAAGAACATAAAAAAGTAGACTGGTTGGGCTGATGGAATCGGACAGAGCTTTGAAAAGGAGATTAGATCTGATTTGGACAATGAAGAGAGAACACTGGGAAAGTTAGGACAAGGGAGGGACGTTGGATAAGAAAAGCCAAAGAGATAAAAGTGAAGCATATAGTATGTGCCAAAGTGAGTACAGTTGGTTCCAGCTCTCATAGAAGCTCTGAGTATCATGAAAGAAGATCATGGAGAGCATCAGATGCTCATTCCCTTCTGGGAGGGCCTCTGGCAGGTGGGAGTTGGAGGGATACACGCGTAGAGGGAGAAAGGAGCATATAGGTGTGCACAGAATATTTCCCCCCCAAAAAACACAAAGTTTACGAGTAAAAACAAGAGAAACTACTTGGAAGCATTTATCTTGGTTAGAAAATCAAAAAAGAAAAAAAGGGGGTGGAGTGGAGAGAAATAATATCGAACCATGTGCAGGGGATTACATTGGACAAAACCTTAATACATATTTACATCATCTAAGAGAAGAGGCTGCAAAGTGAATCACAATAGGATACATTTAGAAAGGATTCATTTATGGGCTTAGAGCAGTGACATCTAGAATGATTTTTATATCCCTTTAGGAAGAGAGACTTCTGGGATCCCTGGGTGGTGCAGCGGTTTGGCGCCGGCCTTTGGCCCAGGGCGCGATCCTGGAGACCCGGAATCGAATCCCACGTCGGGCTCCCGGTGCAGAGAGCCTGCTTCTCCCTCTGCCTATGTCTCTGCCTCTCTCTCTCTCTGTGACTATCATAAATAAATAAAAATTTAAAAAAAAGGAAGAGAGACTTCTCTGCTCTTCCTGATTTAATCATCTTTATCACACACGTGCAAACACACACACTCCTATCACACACACTTTTTCATTAACTAAAAAGTCTTTTATTCCCTTTAAGAAGTACTTCAACTACATCATTGGCTAAAATGCCCAAGAAAGGTCAGAAATCCAGTGCTGTGCTTTGTGCCTAGTAGTTCTATAAATGACCACAAGAGTGTAGCCTTGGAAGGTAGTTAAAGGGGAAAAAATGGAGAGTCTAGAAAAAAAGCAACAATTCATTTAATTCCTGCATCTTGCTCTGTGGAGTCACTCTCCTCGATGAACTACTTAGTGATCTAGCTTTTCTATGGTCTTCTGGTTCATGAACCCGCCCGTCCTCCCTGCACAAATGCCCAGAGTTTGGGTTTATGATCCAGTTGTTTGAGAGTGTTAATATGAATCATAGGGCTTCAGTGTAAAGAGAGAAGAAAAGAAGTTTCAATACTTCAAAATAGCAAAATGAAATAAATACAGACCAATAATGGAAAATAAATTTGTTGGGATAGTGAAATACAGTATAGGTAGCCCAAATAAGAAACAGCTAAAGGACATAAGTTAGCAATCTCCAAATAACAAAGTTCCTCCAAATATTTGAGGAACTTAAATAACAAAGTAGAAAAGAAACTGGTTTGCCTGAGGCATACTGTTATGGCTAGGCAAAATGGAAAGAAATGAGCAAAATAGATTTTTTTTTTTTACAGTTTAAAAACCAGAAAAAGGCTTTTGGATCCATCCAAAGACTAGATGATGGGATTAAATACAAGAGAGATTGACAGGAAGCTTTTTAGAATGGCTGTAAAAATGTGGCTTGTGAGCATCTTCTTGGGGTTGGACTGGTGTCTCCACAGACGGGGCTTAAGAAAGTCTGGAGCCCCAAGCATAGGTACCTGACACAGGTAGGCACTTAAGACTCACTTATTTACCTTAAGAAATAGTTATTGGGTTGCAAAGAAAAAAGCCTATCTGGGCATCGATCTCCCCTCAACCTCCCCATGATTCTCTCTACTTGTCCCAACACAGCATTTCTTTACAACTTTTAATGTATGCTCCCGTCTCCCACTTTGAATCTAAGTCCTGGCATGAGGGTCTTGGCTGATGTGTCCAGGCATCCCATACTCAGCCCGTAAATGGAAGATTAACCTTCTTGCTTTGAAAGACATAGCAGACACTTAACGTGAGATCTTTGTAATTAAGTGCAAAGACTTGGGCAAGAGACCTTGTACTGCCACAGTTTACGCAGCTGTAAGATGGGGATGGCAACGATGCCTATGTCAGAGGAGCACGGTGAGGATTAGATCCAGCACAGGTAATGTGCTTAGCAGTCTGCCTTATTGCATTCATTATCAATGCATTAAAGTATGTTCAAATCACAAACATAATCGAAACATTTGATCTAACGTGTCCTCTCTAGAGGTCAATCAATATAGGTGACACTATGGTCAGTCTGGCACAGGTATCGCAGATGGCTGATGAGTTTACATCTTACAAGATGAGGCCTTGGGACTGTGATTGTACAATCTCCATCTCCTTCAGTTTGCTTGGTGAGATTAAATCGGGCAAACTGTCCTCCTCCCCCCCATCCTCCATTTTAACCAAGTTTAAGGATCATTCCCTGTTGCTGTCTCATCAAAAGATGAAATGTCAATTAATGGGATTTGCCAATAATGGACTTCCCTTTCATCCTCCCGCCATCCTAATGCCGAGCTACAGAAAAATTTTGGATTTCCAACTCTGTGATTTTTAAGCACCAGATGGACACCTAGAGATTCCAGAAAGACTCAGCAGAATTGGGAAACTTGGCTGGATTTTCACTTTGAGAAGCATTCTATTTTTTGTAAAGAACAGTTTAGAAATAGTCGTAACATATAATTTGTGTTACTTGATTTGCATAAACATAATGATTTTCAGTGAAAATAATTGGCACTTACTTTGATTTTGGAGTACTCCCTTCATCTTGTTGCTGAGATTCCGAAGAGAAAACTGTTTCATACGGGCGTGGTCATAATCTATTATTACCTCAAACTAAATGTGTCACAAGGGTCACTACAATGAGTTACAAGAAATGCCCACTCACTCATACTACAAATAATGTGAGGAATGCCTTTAAAATTAACCCAGAATTCAGATGTTGACTCAGTACAAGCTTAAACCAACAATCAAATGATCCTAAAAATAAAATATAATGTTTTAGTGTGTAGACAGCTGTACTGGCACTGAGTAATCTCCATTTGCAATAATTACCCAGTTCTGTGACCAAATTTCATTCTCTCAGTACTATTCCCTCTGGATATTTATATGCTCATCTGTGTTCATGCAGATTAATGGATATTAAATTGCAGTGATCAGATTAGAGGATTATCTGGTAATTTAAGAATGGAAATGTACTTTGAATGTTATTTGGTTACTCTCAGATTTTGAATAATGTAAAATAATCATTTACGATTCAGATTACTTAGAGCTACACCAAAGCACTGGGGCAAGAATATGTGATGGATGCTTAGAACTATGACTTAAATCTGGGAAAATAACGTTCTAATAAATTTGTGTCATGTCCATTCAACCAAATACCATTAACAAACAAACTAACTTTTATCTGGAATTCTTAAGCAGCTATTTCACAAATATTTACTTAATAAAGGTAATTTCTGACCACTTCACTTGATCTAAGTCCTCCGATCTACACAAAAATGTTGTGATCTAGCCCACAACCCTAATCGAAAATTTATAATTTTGTATTCATATGAAAATAAGCCCCTTATTCTAAACAACTGACTCATCAGTGAACTCTGGGAAGACAATCTAGTTAGCCTGGAGAAGAGAATAAATAGATAGTTCTTAGGAGCTGTTGAATTATTTGGATGGCTGTTATTGGAATGAATGTATTAGGTATGGTTTACATAATTTCCAAAGATAGAAATTCAAACTGTGGGTGATGGATGTAAGAGGAAATTTTTTAAAAAAGATTTTATTTATTTATTCACAAGAGACACAGAGAGATCGGCAGAGACACAAGCAAAGGGAGAAGCAGGCTCCCTGCGTGGAGCCCGATGTGGGACTCGATCTCAGGACCCCGGGGTCACGCCCTAGGCTGAAGGCAGGCGCTCAACCACTGAGCCCCCCAGGCGCCCCGTAATAGGAAAATTTCTGATGAAAGAAAGCATTTCCCAATCGGCAGAGCTGACCAGAGTTAGACTCACTGCTCAGGGTAGGAGATGCTTTCGGATTGAAGAAGGCTCTTAGGACGAGGCTGGACAGCCACTTAGCCAGGATGGTACTGAGGAAATCCCAGTCCAGAAAGAATGTTTAGACTTAGCTTCTAAGATTTTTGTCATTTTTGTAGCTGCCAAAGTAAACCTCTGGGGTTGTCTGTGGATTTTATTCAACTCAACTTACCGGTTTCTCTCATTAACCAAACATGACACTTGTTTGTGTAGTAACACGTCCCCAAGTTTGAGTAGAGGGACATCTGGTGGATGAAACACGCAAAAGGAAAGGGGTTCCGTTTTCTTGTGCAACTTTGAAGTGTTTGACATGTCCACTGATTGTTCCATGAAAAAAATTAATCAGTCTATCTATCCACCTAAATATACACTTGAAAATGGCAATAACTATTTATGGTCACACGACTTGGGTAAGATAATGATTTCACCTGGTCCTTTAACACATATCTAGTGAACACCTCATTCATCATTTTTCTTTAGTCAATTCAAAGTAGGCTCTTTGAGGATGAATTTGCTAGTCCTTGTAAAACATACGCATATGTAAAATATAATTAACCTTTATATTGTTTCGTTTTATACTCTGCTCACTGTCGGAAGTACTCAGGGCTCATCAAAGAGAAGAGAGTACCTACTCAGGAGAGGCTGATTCTGTAGGAAGGTAAGCTAGGCCCCTTTGGGGAACGTAAGTCAGCCCAGGGGATGTGCCAGAGGGAGCGTGGAGGGGCAGCCTTAGTGCGGTGCCATGGAAGAGATATTAGGGAGCCCAAGTCATTGGATGCTGGAGCCAGGTTTGTCGCAAACCAGCTGTGGGACATTGTGTGAATTACCTGATCTTTGCGGGCCTCTGTGCCCTTATTCTTACAAAGCACAGATTGCATTTAGGGCTTTAAATTTCCTTCTACCTCATATTCTTTGATTTTTCAATATTGATGAAGGAGGTAGGGAAGGAGCCACATCAGATGCTAGGCTTGCAGTGCATGCTTTATGATTTGTGAGCAGAATCGGAGGGCTTTCAGCTCTGTCCTTGTGGGATATTGTCTTAATAAACTTCTACTCTATGCGCCTGATAATATTTAATGACTACCATCCAGGAGCCAGAGGCCTCCACATTTCATCTCATTGATTCTTCGCTAGAAAACTCTGAGGTGAGCGTTATGACTTTCATTTTGTGGAGGGAGAACAGGAACACACAAAAAGATTATTAGCAATGATAGTAGCAATTATTTGTGCTTACTATCCGCAATCAATTGTGCGAAGGGCTTTTCCTATATTAACTCATTCAGTCCTCATTCACCTTATGAAGAAGGTTCTGCTAAGTTCCTGGCCTCACAGCTGAAACTTCCAACAATTAAATAATCTGCTCATATCACATGGCTGGTAGTGGAGACACAGGATTCAAACCTCAACAATCCAATTGCAGGATCCCATTGCACCTCTGGTTAAAAATACGCACAAGGACACGAGATGAACACTGGGTGTTATGCTATACGTTGGCAACTTGAATTTAAATATTTTAAAAATTAAGTCAATAAAGGGGAAAATATGGACAAGGTCACACACCTAATCAGGAAGAAAACCAGAATTCCAGATTTGACCCCCAAACACAAACTTTTAGCTAATGAGCAGCACTGGCTTTATTCCTTGCCTGACCACATCTCCTCTCCTCCTGGATTTGTCTGTGGTTTCTGACCTTCCCACCCACTTTAACTCAGTCTTGGTCTCTGATCTGACATTCGACATTGTCCTTAACCCCAAATATGTTTTTCCTTCCTGCACAGGGCTCTGAGCTCCTATTGTGCTCACTCCAGGACATGACGGCTCTCTATCCTGTCTCTGGCTTCGCTGCTTCTAACTTGGCACTGACAGCTCTAGAGTCACAGGCTTGCTATAGGACCTACATCAGTCTGTAATGCTCCTAGCAAAAGATGAAAAATAGCGGTCACATATGTTTATGGAAGAATTTACTAGGGACCAACAAGTGGAAAAGATAAGGGACATAAAATTCCAAGTTTGGGAATGTTTCTACCCTTCACTTTCTCTCTCTCCCTATCTGATTCAACCACAAACCTCTGAGAATCCAGTTGCTAAAATGTCATTGTCAGACTTGGAGTAGTGTTCTATCAAATTTTAAAACTTACAAACACCTGAACCATTTTTCTCCTTTTCCATTCTCAAATTGCCTGCAGGCAAGAAATGGCATACTTATTTCGAAGCTTACTTACCCTTTCTTTCCCTTCCTTACCAGGACCACATCCAATGGCCCAACCCGACTGCTCAGTGTTTCTGGGAATAACATTCGATGCCTGTGTGACTCTGAGCAACATTAAGGACGTGCAAAGAGGAGTGGAATTGCTGAGAAGGAAAATGCAGAGCAAAGCCAGCTGTGCCTGACAACAGAATCTAGTAATCTACATTTGGACAAAATCAAAGTGGCACAAGGAGACACACCACACTCAGAAGATTTCATGGACTGCTCTAGAGCATGTGCTTTTTTCATCCTTCTGACTGAAGAAACATATCAATCTCCATCAGGCTCTCAGAGTCTTTAATGTCCAAAGGGGCACATGCCCAATGTTGTATATGCAAACACAGCATTCTCAGTTCATTTACTCAAAGGCTCCCTAGTTCACTTTCTATTGAGAAGGACAGACTATTCCTCGATGTCTTCTGATGCCTACTGACCACTGATCTGTTTGTTTGTTTGTTTGTTTGTTTTTATAAATCACATAAAAGCTCACCTGAGCCTACACTTCAGAGTTTTGCTCTGGATCCAGACTGGTCTGAATTTCAGCTCTGCCACTAATAGCTGTGTGACTGAGCAAGTTATTGAATTCTTGGTGACTCTCTTTTCTCATTTGCAAAATGGCAATGACAACAGAGTACCTACAACTAAGGGCTATCTATCTGTTAAGTGTCTACTGTGATGATTAAATGATTTAATATTTGGGAAACATTGAAAATAGTGCTTAGTACATAGATCAGTGCTTGATAAATATTAGCTGTTACTTTTACCCAGTGAGGTATATTAAATGCACAAGGGTTGAAAACTCAGATTTCTTCTGGGACCAGAAATGTGAAATAAATGACTTATGATGAGGCCTTGGGCAAGCAGAAGTATGCATTCTCTGTCTAAAACCCTCCAAATTCTAAGTGCTGTTTAAAGCGCTGTGAAATCCAAATAAAACACATCTGCTGAATTTAGCCTAGTGCAGAGAATGGGAGGTTAAGAAAATTCTTCCATAAATGGAACAACAACAAAATCTCTAGCCTTCTTTGCAGAATTAAAGAACTTCAGTTTATCCTTTAAAAACATCGTTGTGATAGTTGTTTTTCATCAGGAACATGGAACCAGAAAACCACCAAGTTCAGGACTAAAGATTAGACCCAAACCCAAGAGCAATAATCATTATGTGGAGTCAGGAAAAGGGTGTGCAGGTGTCAATCATTAGGACTGGCAGCTCCAGCCACCACTAGGCCAGCAGGGAACCGCCGCCGAGAAAGAGCACCTGTGAAATGAGGGACATCCTACAACACCTGTGATCTTGACAGTGACCGGTAACCATGGGCCACCGGCAGCAATGCAGGAATGCAAACTGAGCTGGGGAGCACCAACAACCCACAGACAGAAACTGCCAAGGAGGGCAGCGAGAATAGAAAAAAGGAATATGAGGTTAGCAGCCAGAAGTCAGCCCTACATCTAGCTCCAGCTCCAGTAACTGAGGAACTGTCAGCCTTCAACGAGCCTCATAATGTCTACGAGACTATGTTGTACATAAAGAGATGAATCATTTTTGTCCTGACTACATCATTGGGATATCCGAATACGAGATAAAAAGAGGGTATGAAAACCCTTGGGTAACTAGTAAGGACGATACGGATGCAGGTATTTCTTTAAGGCTTTCAGGCCAAATTCCACTTAGACAAAGACAAAGCACTGCATACAGAAACCTTCATAAAATGTGTCTGAGAGGGGATCCCTGGGTGGCTCAGCGGTTTAGCGCCTGCCTTCGGCCCAGAGCGTGATCCTGGGGTCCCGGGATTGAGTCCCGCGTCGGGCTCCCAGCATGGAGCCTGCTTCTCCCTCTTCTTGTGTCTCTGCCTTTCTCTCTCTCTCTCTCTGTGTGTGTGTGTGTGTGTCTATCATAAATAAGTAAATAAATAAATCTTTAAAAAAAAGAATCTCAAGAGAAAAAAATACATGCATATATATATGTCTGAGACTCCCCCATGCCCTACGTATACTGGGAATATTTGACGCAATTGAAGCCATTACAGGTAGTTGGAGATAATCTTCTAAAGTTGCTTGTGATAGAATGAAATCTGTGCACTTGAGTAAATAGAGGAACATTTTAATCTACAGCTCACAGCACTTTTTACTCCTCAATGTTTTTTCCTCTTGTATCTATTCAGACAACTATTTTAAAACAACTTAGGAGAGGACTTACTTTTATCCCCCTCAAAATTTATTTTTAGGATTCACTTCTTGGAACTCATTCTCATTCCTACAAAAATATTATCAGACAGACACTTAAATGCCCAGGCTCTGGGGATATATTGATTAAAAATACAACCTCTGCATCTAATTAGATCATGTATGGGGGGAGACAGACATGCCAACATCTACAGTAGAATAGTAATGGCTACAGTGAAGGTATGTGAAAGAAAGAACAGGAGCCGTGAGGAGGCACCTGAGCTGCCTGGGATGTGAAAAATGAATAGGCATCTTCCAGGTCGGCAGCTGCAGCTGCATATACACGAGGGTAGGTAGGAATGAGCATAGTGAACTATCTCAGGTAGGTAGTTAAGTTTCAGTGAGTATGTAGGATATAAGTGACACTAGAGGGGATGGAATCAGACACATTTTCAGGGGCAAGATGGTGACGGAGTACGTGTGGTATGGTAAGCAATATTTGATGGTGGGATGCCTGGGTGGCTCAGTGGTTGAGCATCTGCCTTTGGCTCATGTCGTGATCCCGGGGTCCTGAGATCAAGTCCCACATCGGGCTCCCTGCAGGGAGCCTGCTTCTCCCTCTGCCTGTGTCTCTACCTCTCATGAGTAAAGTCTTTTCAAAAAATATTTGATGGTAAACTATTGAAGACTTTTGACAACATGAACAGATTTGCCTGTGAGAATAATCACTTCAGAGATAACAGATCACACATGGAGTCTGGAATGCCTCTTTGGAAGCTGCTGCTCTATAACAAGCAGGAAATTCTAAGTCCCTAATTATGACAATTGCTATTGGGATGGCCAAGATTATATAGAATTAGAATTATTTGGGGTTGGTATCTGATTTGACTCAGTAAGTGAGGTGGGAAGGGAGAAGGGATCTAGTGTCATTGTATAGTTTGGGGCCACCAGGTAAGTGTATTTGCCAATACAGGGAACAACAGGAAGGAAGATGGGGGATATATGGGGGATTTGGTTTAAAGTGATTAAATTTGAGTTACCTGTGTAACATCTGAAGGGATGTATCTACCAAGAGGTCAAACGACCAAATACTTATTCATAGTGGTTGGTTCTGGAGCTCTAGAGAAGGGTCCATTCTGGAGACACAGATTTAGAGAATCATTAGCAAGTAGGTATTTGATCTCTTGAGTGAGAATGATATTAACTAGAGGGAATAAAGTGGAAAAAAAGCACTTGGGATAGAGCCCTGGGGAACGCAGGCATTTAAAGGGTGGTTGGAAGGCTGAGGAAAAGCAGACAAAGAAGTAGTGGAAAAATCAGGAGGAGAGTGTCATGAAGGGAATAGTCAATAGTATCAAAATCTCTAGTCACACAGGAGTGAGCAACTACTGAGTTGGTTGATTAAGTGACTGGGAACTTTAAGACTGTGCCACTGAGGAAGGTGGATCCACAGTGGATGGGTTAAGGGAAACTGAGAAAGTAGAGAGAGTGAGGGTGGACTACTCTTCAAGACGCTTGGCTTCTTTGAGTATCAAGTACAGTAGACAGTATTCAGTACTTATTTTCACTTGTATAAAATAAGCCAGGAAGCATAACATTTATTAATGCTGACATACTTGGGAAGTGGATGTTGGCAGTGGCAGGAGAAAAATAAAGTGTTCCAAAAGTACGCTGGTTAAACTTTTGAAATCTGTACATAATACATATGATGGGCCACTTGTGAGACCGTGTATGCATGTGTGTGAAAGGGGTGTGGGAACACACAAACGCCTAATTAGGGTGGCAGGCTTGATCTCAGGAAGATGGTGGAGGACTCTATGCAAAACCCAGAAAGCAAGAACCATAGCTCAATTATATTTTTTTCTTGACAACAGATTGCAAGGTAAAATTTAGCCTGGGAGCACAGAAGAGGAGCCAGTAAGAGCCAGATGTCAGGGACATGGATCTAGGGACATGGCAGCCGAAGGGGTGTGCTGCTCAGTCCTTCATTTGAGAGAAAACTGTTGCCAGTGGTCTCCTGCTTCTGTACCTTCAGGACCCACTGTGGTTTCATGCTGGGTCATGCTCTCTCCTCACCACTCCAGCCCATGACTGAGCACAGCAGGGCCATGGAGCCAGGCCATTGCTGCCCAGTGGGAGGCTGCTTGTAGGACATCTCTGCTCTCTGGTTCCCCACCAGCCTGGCCGAGGCTTCCTCAGGCCTGCAGGGCAGACGCTCAGCCAGCTGAGCTTTCTTTCCCTCTCTCGTATCACAAGCAATGGTCCTAGAACTGCCCTATTCTCTCACTCTGCTCCTGGCCAATTCTCCCTCCAACGTCCACAATCACCATTTCCAACCTTCTTTATTGTTCTCAAGAACCGTCTTCTATTCTTCTTCCTACTACTGATAATAAATCAGAGAGAACTTCCCTAGAATCCCATTAGCAAGCATGCTGGTGTCTTGTCATTCATTTCTGGCTCTCCTTAGTCTTTTATAGGGTTGCTAACTGAAACAGCGACCTTTCTGCCAGGAAGGAACAAACCCTCTGCCTGAGAGCTCTGCCTTCTCAGAAATGCTGCCCTAGCCCCTCTGTCTCAATTCAATCTGAATTGTTCCCTCCCTTGGTGGGTTTCCATTTTGCAAGAGGACATGTTTGAGTCTCTTCCAAACTTAAAACTGATACTACCAGCCCTTTTGGGAGTGCATGGCCTTGTAACTACCAATATCTCTTCTCTTCTCTTGATTTCCTTACATCCCATTTTTCAAGTCTCCCTAAGATCACCAAAGGTCTTTGAGTGATGAACTCCAAAGGATACAAAAGAACCTCTTGTCACCTAACTGCTCTTTTGCCTTGGCTTCCATGACAACACTCTTTTCTGGTTTCCCTGCCACGTCTATGCCGTATCTTCATTATTATTTGTGTCTTATCTTTCTCCAACTGTCACCTGGAGCTGACCAGAGGATGGTCACCGTTTTAGTGCTGGATAATACAGCTGTAAACAATCAGATAAAAGCTCTGATAATACAACTGTAAACAATCAGATCAAAGCTCTGTGGCCTAAAAATTCTTTTATCTTCTTACACTTCCTGGGTGATGTGATCCACTCCTAATTTCCAATTATCACCAATATTAATGACCTCCTAAGTTAATTTTTTGGGGACAGATCTTCCCCTGAGCTTTAGGCTTATATAGCCAACAGAATACTGGTAATTGCCTAGCACTCACTATTGATTTTTTTCCCTACAAACATGATTTTCCCCCCAGTATTTTTTTCATCATTAAACAGCATCAATGGCTTAGGCACTACTTGTTCATGCCAGGATATCCAAACTTTTACTAACTTCTGCCAGTTCCATCATCTAAATATGTCTTTGTCCACCAATAAGTAATATATTTGTTAATTCTTTGAATTTAATAGAAATGAAGAGTTATAGAAGATGATTGGATGTTAAGGGGAGAGGAGAATGAACTATAGGATCACATAGGCCAACTTTTTTCAACTGGCTGTGTATTAAAATCACCAGAGTAGTTTTAAAAAATAGTAATACTTGGGCAGTACCACTCAAAGATTTTAATTCCTTTGACCTAACTTAGACTCCAGGTGTCACGATTTTTTTTCCCCAGAGATTCCAGGGGATTCAATATGTACCCAGGGTTGACATCAACTGGCACAAGGTCAAGGGAGAAGCTTTTTGTTGTTAATGTTACCATTGTTCTATATTGTTTTATAATGTGAACATATGTCTATGTGTTGAGAGAGGCTGAAGCTTCCAGGGGGATGGTGGTGATGGATGGAGCTGTTCCTGAGAAGTAGAAGAACATGAGTTCCAGGCCACAGATTTACTTTGGCTGGGAGAACGATGCTTTCTGTCAGACCTGGGGAAAGGAGGAAAGGAAATATACAGGTCCAGAGATGTTTAGACAGATGATGAGCCAGCCAGGAAGAAGAGTGTGTTCCTTTGTAATGAGTTCTATTTTTTTCTGGGAAATAGGAAACAAGTTTATCAGCTGAGACTACGGCTGAAAGTCGTTATGCCAAGACTCTGGCCTTGAGTGAGTACAGCCTTGTAGGCAAGTCTTCTCTCCTAAATGATTCATCATCTCAATGGCAGAGGAACTCTATGTTTTTACCATTCCTCAACCACCTGTTACCTGCAGAACCACAAAGCAAGGGCTCAGGAAACATTCTGGTTGATCTCAACTCATAATTTCTTTTATTTTTTCTTTCTTGGTATAGTAATAATCATTCTCTTTTTTCTTCCTCATCCTGACCACCTTCTATTACTTGCCAAATCCAAGTCATTGGGTTTTGCTTTTTTTTTTTAACTTCATGGTTGATATTCAAACTCTTAGTTTCATAAAGTTTTCATAGATATTCCCTTCATAAAGTCCAAAATAGCTTCTGGAAAAAGACACAGTGGACATTGGAATACTTTCTGGAAAAAGGACACAGTGAACCTTTTCAGTGCTGTGAATGCATCTCCTCTGAATTCCACATGGCAGCAGGCCATTTTGTGCAGGCAAATACCACTTTTAGAAAATGTAAGCCAGAACTAATAGAGTTAAACTTAGGAAATGGAACATAAGTAAATATTTTCTATGCAAAACACTCTTTCAGCTTTTTAACATAATGACAAATACACATGAATAGATTTCTTTAAGAAATGTCTTCTTAAATGGGATCCTATGTTACTTTAATTATTGATATATACTGTTAATACAACTAAATCCTAAAGAGTTCAGAGCTCCTATCATTTAGGGATGAAACAGGAAGTTGATATGCATTTCTGAAATTATATATATGCCTAAAAAACCCATTTTCATATATGGATATTTAGTTCTGTTCTGGAAACTTCTACATTAATGTGGAGTAATTTATTAGGTTCTTCATGACCCACATTTACTGTGTATGTAGCTACTTTATTTATGTATGTTCACACTTACCTATGAGAATCTCATGATCAGATGTGGGTTTACTACCCAGCAATATTTATTGCTCTTCTTCTAGTTCTATGTAATTTCACAGGAATTTAAAAATAAATGTTAGAACCTGTCTTTTACATATATATAGATTGTGAAATCTATAAAACCATAAACTATATATAATGGTTAATATATAAACATATATATATTAATAAAATGTGGGCTAGTCAGAGAAGGTAAGGCACATGAGACACAAACCATCTGGTCAATAAGCATTTACTATTTAATGTCATGAATATTTATTGAGTTACTATTTAATGTCATGAATACTTATTGAGTTACTATTATGTGCAGTGTGTAACAGACAGTATGGAAAACTGAAGCCTCTTCCTTGGCAAGTTTGTGTAAACCAGGTCTCGATATAACTCTATTTGCTTTGCTCTTATATTTTTTTTTCTAGAACTTATCAGTGCTTGAAATAGTATGCATGTTTGTTTTCCTCCACTAGAATAAAAGCAACTTTTTATTTTGGATCTCCAGAATTGGAAACAGTGCTTAACACATAAAAAATACTCAGTAAATATTTGTTGAATAAATGAAGGATACTATTGCCTGTGCAATAGTATTTAGAATAGGGAAAGACTAAGGCAGAGTAAGTGATCCAAGGAAGAAGCTCCCTTCGGCCTATCAGGGAATGAAAGGTGAGACAGCCACATGGGGAGGAAATGCCAGCTAGGAAGAAAGACAAAGAGAGATCTCACAGCTCAGTCTCTTAGGGCTTTCGTTAGTGTTCTGGTTAAGCCATTTTCTTTCTCTAGGTTTCCATAAAATTAGTTTTACATGTGGTCTTTCCCATTCCTCGAATTGATAAAATATTTAAATTTCAAATTCCCAAATATTTTGATACGGTGACTATAAAGTTGAGCTTGAGAAACTGCCTGGCAAATGGCAAATGGGATACATTTTTGTGGAGGTAGTCAGTCAGATTGTGAAATCTATAAAACCATAAAATGGCTGGGCTTCTCTGTTCCAAATATCCTTAATGGAGATTGAATTCCAATGGCATCCATGCAAATTTCCCAAAGCCCTGTGGAATGACTGGGATTGATCTCGGTCAGGACTGTTCTGGATTACACTGAACTCATCCAGGTCACACAGAGACCTTTGTTTAGTCCTGAGGTTGGATAAGCAGATATATCCATTCTCCCCATCCCAAGTCCTGCTTACAGGAGTTATGACCTTGTTGAAGGGCCATCAATCTTTCTTAATATGAGGATTTTTCCAAACAGCATTGTGGACATAAACAGGTGGCCTTAATTGGCTACTGCCTTCCTAATCTAGTTCTCAAGGAATAAAATTTTGATTTCAAAACCAGGCTATGAACTTAAGTTCAGATTGGAGTGATCTTCAGACTGTCATGCTCTGTTAAGGAGGAATTTTAAACAAAATGACATCTGGCCAGAGGACAAGGGCACCAGGCCAATATATCAGTATTGCTCATGACCAGACCTTTCTTTCCCACACCTGTCTACAGTCAGCATGACAAAGTTTATGATCAGCAGTGCAGAAAGTAGGGCAACTTTCATAGTCCCCAGTGAAAGTGAGGCAGTGTAAAAAGTTATAGGAGTTTGGTAATTCTTGGTAATTCTCCAGGGCCTAATTAATGCTGTATCTCAATACCTCTGGATCCCATCTTTAGCAATGGCTAGCTCTGCAGCCATGGATAAATTACCTATTTGTGACATACGTGAACTTCCTCATCTGTACAATGAAGATAATGATGCTTTTTTTTTTTACAGACTTATAGGTATCATAATTAGTATTGTTAAATCTTCAATCATTAGACCTGATTATTGTACTGAAAGGAGGGAATTAAGATGGTTAAAAGATTCAAAGGGTAAAAATAAATTATATAAATAATTTCAGAACAGAAAAAGTATACCAGCCATTCCATCCATAGCTTAGTTTATCAAAACAAGGACCAATTCATTTAAGTACCATCTTATTTAGTATCTAAAAAAAAGTTCAAGCCTATCATAGTGACTGATGAGAAAGTAAACACAAAAGGAAGATGGAAAGAGAATGGCGTGAGGATCAGTCTAGTGTCAAAGTTGCTGCAGAATGTCTTCTTAGGTGCATGGGGTCTAACCCTATGTTTTGCTTTTATGTAAAATTATAGCCTGCAATAACTTACACAATATCTAACTTTCACCGATCAAAATGAAAATAAAAGATAAACAATGTGCACTAAGCAGATGACTGTAATTAAATAAAATCCCATGACTGGACATGACTGTGTAAGTATGTTCAATATACCAGACTCTCAGCTTTCCCAAATTAATTAACTCTCTAATGAAAGTTGTCTGCTATCAGAATAACCAATTTACTTTTTTCAACAATATAGCCACATTAGTTTTCAATTAAGATTCAAAAAGCCAAGTCCTGATGAGCAAGGAAGTCGTAAATGATTTATGAGTGTCCTACTTTTATGTAATGTTACATCTATTATTCTGCTTTAATCCTCTAGCACGCTTTTTAATTCGTGAAAAATTAATGCTGAGGTTATTTTATGAAGATTATACCCACTTGGAAGGCAGCTATTCCAGGAAGCATATTCTAAAACTGAGAATGCAATCTCTTCAAATTTAGCAAGCTGATTCCTAAAATGCCCAATTAAAATTTCAGAGTTTATTTTTGTTTAATTGACAAACTCTTCAGTCCAGTAATTTTATTTTATTTTTTTTTCAGTCCAGTAATTTTAATGAACCAATAGCTATCATTTCTTCCTCCTTCATAACAGGGTGAAATATTTCCCAAGTAATGCTATTATTATTTTTTCCATTCAGAATTGAAGGATTCAGGAACATTCACACGTTAGAAAACATTCAAAGCTTCAAACTGCCAAGTCCCAGTTATGTTCAGAACAACCTGCTGGGAGTTTGTAGTGCCCAAAGCCATCAGAACGCTTGCTTTCCTTTGATCTTCATTTTGGCCACTCTGCTATTCCACAATCCCACCTTCATTAAATTCCACTGTCATGGGATCCCTGGGTGGTGCAGCGGTTTAGCGCCTGCCTTTAGCCCAGGGCGTGATCCTGGAGACCCGGGATTGAATCCCACGTCAGGCTCCCGGTGCATGGGTCCTGCTTCTCCCTCTGTCTATGTCTCTGCTTCTCTCTCTCTCTGTGTGACTATCATAAATAAATAAAAATTAAAAAAAAATTCCACTGTCATGCTAGGATCCTGAGTGAAGCAACATTCCAGGCAAACGTTTTAATGATAAGGAGCTGGTATCTTCTCTTAGTCAAAGGCAGAGGAGAAAAGTCATACGGATATAAAAGATAATTTCAGAGCCAACCAAAAATAGGCAAGCCTCATGTAAATTGTAAGTGGGCACTAGAAAATCAGGAACTGAGATTCTCCTTCCTCTCTCCCTGGCTGCATCATTTCTGCAAAATCCTCTGCATGTGTGCATGTGGCGTGCTGGAAGGCAGTCCCTAATCCCTAGGAAAACCCATGTGCTCAGACATCCACTACCAACTTTGGACAAACCATTTCTCTTGGTTTGAATTCTCGAAAGGAAAAAAATCCTAAAGGGCTAGGATTGTTTCTTGTGAGTACCCTTCACAACAAGTCATGTCATAGGCTGTTCAGCTAAAGGTAGGATGTCAGTGGCTTATCGTCATTATCATTTATTCATTCAACAAATATTAATCATTCATTCAACAAATATTGATTAATTACCCACTGTGTGCCAGTCACTCTGAGACTGTGGTCATAAAGATGATGAAAATCTTTATTTAGAATAAAGTAAATTCTAGGGGTGCCTGGGTGGCTCAGTAGGTTAAGCGTCCAACTCTTGCTTTTGGCTCAGGTCATGATCCTAAGGTTGTGAGGTTGAGCCCTGCATCAGGCTCACATACTCGGTGTGCAGCCTGCTTGGGATTCTCTCTCCCTCTCCCTGCCTACCCTCATAAATAAATAAATAAATAAATAAATAAATAAATAAATAAATAAATAATAAAAAGTAGAATAAAAGTATATTCTAAATTTTAAGGAACCCTCTCTGTGCATCTCATGAATAAATAAATACAATGTTAAAAAAATAAATAATAAAAAATATTTTAAGGAACCATATTCTTATGAAACAGGCCTAGAAAGAGGGAAAAGATGTTGAATTTCTCAATGTCAGGTAGAAAATTTGGGGGATTCCTGGGTGGCTCAGTGGTTTAGAGCCTGCCCCTGGCCCAGGGCATGATCCTGGAATCCTGGGATCAAGTACCATATCAGGCTCCCTGCATGGAGCCTGCTTCTCTCTCTGCCGGTCTCTCTATGTCTCTCGTGAATAAATAAATAATCTTAAAAAAAAAGAAGAAGAAGAAAATTTTGCCTATAGTCAAATGGAAGGACTGCTCCAGCATCTCCTGGGACATAGCATCCAGAGTGCTTTGCCTAGATACTTAGGGATTAACACAAAGTTTTCTACGTGTATAGAGAAAGTTACTGTCTCTGCCCAAATTACCTGAACAAATGTTCTCTAATATGCATAGTAACACTGTGGTTTTAGAATCATGACCATAAACTCAGATACTTAAACTACAGAATCCAAGCAGTTAAAATAAACCAGGGAACTAGGCCAGGTATAATTCATCATCAGACAGTGGCAAAGATGAAGGTGAATGGGAAAGCACATACTCTGTCTGAAGGCAGGAGCAATTATGCAGCCATTTGGAAACATGGCACTGTGATGCTAGATCTCCTAATTCTGGAAATGCACATTTTTTTGTGTGTAAAATTCCTGACTTAAGAAAAAAAATGCACTGAGGACTATATATAGTCCCCAAAATATATCTGGGGTTGCATCCAGCTTGGTTCCACCAAAGCACAAGCACCGTTTGACAGCAAGGAGCACCAATTGGCCTGGCCAGTCATACTCTTGCCTTGAAGAGATACACATGAGGGGACCTCTGAATGCAGTGTCCCAGGAGATGCTGGGGCACTCCTGAGCTGTCTAAGGTCATGTTATTCCCCATGAAGAAATCACGAAGGTCAGCGGCTGTGGTGGGTTGAACAATGGGCACCCAAAAGTGTCAATATCTTAATCCTATGAATGCTACTTTACATGGCAAAAGGTACTTTAGAGATGTGATTGATTATCTTGAGGGAAAATTATCCTGGATTTTCCAGGTGGGCTCAATGTAATCACAAGAGTTCTTCCAAGAGAGAGGTAGGAGGGTCAGAGAGAGAGAGAGAGAGACAAGAAGATATGATGGCAGGTCAGAAGGATGCCATTGCTAGAAGGGGGCCATTGGCCAAGGAATGCGGGTGGCCTCTCAAAGCTGGATAAAAGCAAGGAACAAATTTCTCCCCCAGAACCTCCAGAAGAAACCACCCATGTGGACATCTTGAGATTTTGAACTTCTAACCTCCAGAATTATATGATAATAAATATGTGTTGTTCTGAGACATTATGTTTATGGAAATTTGTTGTAGCAGCCGGAAGAAACTAATAGAGCAACACAGAACTCTCCAAAGAGTCAAGCAACCTCTTCTGGTTTGCTATGATTGAGAGAAGACCATGGAAGCGTTAGAACAGACTTTACCTCCAGACCCAGGCCATGAACCTGAGAGCTCCCTGGAACCAAGGGAACCTACTGCCTATGAGAAGACCTTCGACCTTACCCGCATGTAATTCTCTTCTTGCTAGGAGCCCAGGAGGAGGGTTGCCAATCATCTCCAGTCCTGACCAGACCCTTCCCAAAGCCCAAAGACGAGAGGGGATGCAGAGCCACGTGGTGGGAAGAGTACTGTCTTTAAGATCAAACAAGATACTTTTCTGTGTGACAACCTCCAGGAGCCTCCATGTCATTAGCTGTAAAGTGAGTGATTATGTCACATAGCGTTATGAGACAGAGGAATGAAAATCTGTGCCATCATGCCTTATGAATAGTGGGAGCCTGATAAATGGTAGAAATTATTGTTTCTGTTCTTCTTTTATTGTTACCCTATATTCTCTAGATTTGCAATTATCACAAGATTAAGTTTTCTACACATCTCCAGTAAATTAGCAGCTCAGAGGGAACAATGAACATCATTAAGTATAATCTTCATGCCCTATTGCCTCAAAGACAGTGGGGGAACAGATGCTTCCAACATTGTGAAAAATGTCACATTTATAATACAACCTCCTGTCACCAGAATGTCAGAACTGTGAGAGGCTTCTAGAAAAGCCCACTGTCCTTAAGCCATCCTGACAACCATCATGTCCAATACACACACTGTGTTACTAATGCTTGGTAAAGAAGGCCTTAATGATTGCAGCTTCAGGATGTGCGCTTATGGCATTCAGCTGTCTTCAGGCTCTGCAAAGATGCACAGCGACATTTCCACCACAATTTTCACAGTATTAGCATTCACTGAGCAGAGGATATATGTAAAGCAAGATCTTGAAAAACAGGCAAAGGACATGAACAAATTTTAGAATAGATTAAAAATACCACCAACACTTGGGATATACAGGGTCAGGGGACTCCAAAATCCAAAACCAATGTCACCAACTTAAAAGATCTCAGGAGGCAGACAGGAAACCCAAGGAGTGAAAAGAAAGGAATCTACCAGTGGTGGGGCCAGTGCAGAGTGGGGGCAGGGGGGGGCTTCTTGGTGGCGTTCCCCTACAATTCCCTTCTCACTCCCAGTGGCCAACAGACCCATCTGTGGGCTGACTTCAGTTCAGTCTAAGAGCTTATGATTCCTCTGGCTAATGGGATACTTTGCCAAAAAAATTCAACAGTGGCAAAGCCAACCTGAGAGAGGGCTGGCTATGGGAGCTGTTTGTCGGCAGAACCATCCCTACATCAAATCGCTCTAAATCCCACTCCTACTTCTTAGGTGCCTACACTCTGTACATTGTACTCTGACTGCTCAGATCTCTCCCAGCCCCTGACCTGACTTGGCTCTGCCTAGAGAATATTCCAAGTCTAGGATATTCCTCCTTCTTGAGGGCAAAATTATGTAGGGATTATGAATGAAGACTCATCCATTCCCTTAGGACAAGGCCAGGGATCTATTCAGCCCATCACGTACAGCAAGATACATGATCATACCGGTAGCATGAAGGTGTGCTGTCGAGTAAATCCTCTGTTGGCAATATCAGGAAAATTATACAGAGAATCTCTCAGTACCTGAGTGTTGCTGAATATCAAGACTTTATTCATCCTAGATACTGTGGAAATTTGGTGGCCTTATTAGAGTAAATTATTCTGTGCTGATGGAAGTTTAGACTGTGACAAGTTGTTAGAGTATTTCTGAGCAGGGGATCTCTTGTCACCTCAAATCATACTTTGGCGTCATTTCCATAAGGCCTCCTTTCCACAGTGGGGAAGTCTGGAAGAGTCTAGAGAGGGAACAATATTGTCTATTAAGAGTGCCTCTTTTGAACCTGTTTTTAAAAAGATAGACTTAATTTTCCTGAACAGAAAATCATGAAAATAAATTTGAGAATCTTATTTTTTAATGTTGCACTCATGTAGAGTTTTCATAAGACTATGAACAGAATTGGAGTGATATTTAATTTTTTCTGAAGTTCATTTTACTTTTTAAAGGTTATTTAAAATATCGATTTAATAGAATTTAGGTTCAGATACAAATTTTATTTCATGTTTGTAAAATTAGTTACTCTTTTTTCTACAGAAGATCATAAAATAGGCTTCATAGAGGCAGGCAAGTTCAGTGCGTAGACACTGCAAAGGGTCTGCTTGAGTTCAAAGCCTGGCTCCAGAGCCTGGCCCATGATGTACTGCCCATCTTAAACGTCTTTTAAAGAAACAATGGGAGAAACATCCTGATGTCTACCAAGCCAACTATTCCAGTCTTTTTAGGGCCAGGGTAGAGATGTGCTAAATGAAAAATCTCTAAATGAAATTAGTTTGGTAGAGGACCTGTTCATAGATAATAACTCAATAAATGGGAGCTATTATAATCCATCCAGAGATTTCTGATGTGTCTACTGGAAGAAAGATAACACTAAACGTCAAAACAATTTTATGATGCCTGCATTTATGCATGATGTAAATATTTCAAAGTGTTTTTCACATACATCAGTTCATTTCATCACTAAAATCCTTGTGAGTGAAATGGAGCAGATGTTAATATCCTATTTTTTCTTGAGAATAATTGATATCCAGATTAGTACCTAATTCAAGATCCTCTAATCCCTGATGAGCTCTCAGTCTCAAGCAGGCCGTATTTCTGAGCCAATGTGCAAAATGAGTGAGTTAGACAGGTGGTGTGTCAGACCACTTCCTCCACTAGCATTTGTATAACTCTGGAAATCAAGGGGTTAGGATCAGCCAGGTTTCATTGTGTGGTGAACTGATCATGTTGCCAACTTTCCAGGATTTGGAGCTGAGCTTTGAGACTCACTCCCTCTCATCAGTGTCCAGGAGTAATGAAACCCTGAGATGGTAACTCATGCCAGTCAAAATGCCTGGAAAATCTGGGTGGCTAGAAATAATCACAGAGGAACCAAGATTCTTAAAACCCATTTTAGAGACTATTTTCACCCTGAAGTTAACCTGGGTGGAGACCCAGTCATGAAAATAAGTCAGTTTTGTTGACTCTAGAATCAAAGCACAAGGAATTTAAATGACTGATGAGAAGTCTTTAAGAGAGCTGACTGATTTTCTCACTATGCTTGAACCTATAGAACCAAAATACTTGGGTTCCTTTGAAAAGGATTTGATTCTTGGGAGAATGTTGGAAGGACAGGACCATATTCATCATATGCCTCCCTCCTTCTGTGGGCTATCTCCACCGTCTTCAACTGGAGTCATTTGTCCAGGCTAGGGATATAGTCAGGAGGAAGTAGGAGAGAAAATAAATGTTCCCATATACCAACATTTATGACACCATCAAGACCAGAGTCTTTGTAAATTTTAGTGATATGGTAGCAGGATGTAGGGAGAGCAAGTGACAAACTAAAGGATCTGTCAGTATGTCCCGACGGAAATTATCATCCTTTGCTAAGCTGGTGGCGATCTGAGGTTATAAATTTTCCTTGTTATGTGATAAGCAAGTTCTGAGGCTATTAATACCCCCAAATAGACTGACATTGATGGTCAATGGTTTTACAGAACAGAATCCTTTTAACTGCCCCTTATTAGCAAAGTCACCTTTTAGAAAGCAAATTTTTCTTAAGAACTGAATGATTCCTAAAATATTAGGCTAAAATAATAAGCAGTACTCCTTGGGCCTCCACTGGGAGTTCTATTGACTGATGATCAAATGTTTTGAACAAACACAGTCTTCACAGTCTTCTGGTTTTCACATCCAAACTTTACAAACATAGCATAGACAATCAAGTAGGTAGGATGGAGGCGTCACCTGGGGGGCTACTGCAGTCAGGCACAGTGACAGGGAGACACCCAGAAAGGAGTCAGAAACTCACAAAGAAGACAGACTGCACAATGCAATCAAAGAAGATGACCGATATGAAATATTCAGAAGAGGCAAGTTATTCTTTTTAAAGAAACTAGAAGTAATAATCACATATAATTTTTTTACATATAAATTTAAATGTAAAGATTTAAATAATGATATATAAATTTAAGGAAACTAGAAGTAACAATGATGTCTAAATGCATATATTTACACCTATCATCACACCAAGAAAGAATAGCACCATTGCTGATAGAGATAGAAGGTGTGGCTACTGTAGCATTTATTGGTACAAATGAAAGATACTACTACTCTTGGGAAGTAAATCCAGTTATATATTATATCAATGCCACAATCTCACTTTTGGGAATCCATTCCCCAGAAATAAAAGCAACAGCATGTAGCAGTGTATGTTCAAAAATGTTTTTATATTATTCACAGGGCTGAAAACAAGGGTAGAAACAATGCGTGAATTGTTATTAATGGAGGAGTGGTTGAATAAATTATGGCATAACCACACCAGGTAGCAGCTATATGTACCGTTAAAAAAGAATCAGTCATGACCATCATGACCATTGACTGGAAGTTTTCCATGAGGGCAGCCCGGGTGGCCCAGCGGTGTAGCGCCGCCTTCAGCCCCGGGTGTGATCCTGGGGTCCTGGGATCGAGTCCCATATTGGGCTCCCTGCATGGAGCCTGCTTCTCTCTCTGCCTGTGTCCCCGCCTCTCTCTGTGTGTATCTCCTGAATAAATAAATAAAATCTTTAATTAAAAAAAAGAAGTTTTCCATGAGCTATCACTGGGAAAGATACGGGAAGAAAAGCAGAGACATGTCTAGAATATTATATTATTTTTGTGGAACACAAAATGATAAAATCATACTACAGGTACATGTACAAATATATGCACATATCTGTGTGTGAGGGAGCGTGCCCGTGCATATGTCTGCGTGATTATATGAGCGTAAAGAAAATCAACCAAATTCTTAGATTCTTCTTGTGTGAATGATCAAAAGGATATGAGGCTTCAATAGAAGGAGACGGAGCAGATGAAGGGAAGGAGAAGGAAAGCCACAAAGCAACATTAAACAAAAATGACTGCAATAAAAAATGAAACGAATGAGTGACTGCTCACTTACGTAGAACTACACACGCGTAAGTTCATCCTCGTATAAAGAAAAGAGGAAAAGACAAGTGAGAGAGTTAATTCTACCTTGTGAGAATGACCATGACATATCATTAAATTAAAAAAAAAAAGAGAGTCCCAAAGTTGGTTTTTAAAAGGAGGCAAAGAAATTATGAACACAAAGCAACTAAAGACTGGGAGAGTGAAAGTCACCATAAAAAAAAAAAAAGGGAAATGAGAGCCTGGGAAGAAATAAATGCAATCCACATGGCAGACAGATGTCCCAATAAGCAAAGAGCTTCTACAAACTGTTAAGAGAAAAGATAATTGACCTGATACGCATGTTATGAACGAGCAATTGAATGAGAGGAAATCCAAATACCCAACACAGGTGAGATGCTCAGTGGAAATGCAAATGGAAGCAATAAGGAAGTATGACCTGTACTACCTTGGTCAATGGACATGAAGAACAACTAACCACTGCTGGAGAGATTCTCAATCAGTCAGGTAGGAGGACAAATTGCTACAACTGTTCAGAAAAGAACAATTTGGTGACATATTAATTAAAATACTTTAATCTCTCTTTTGAAAATCTCTTATTCATATATATATAAAATATATACATTTATATACATACACACATGTTGTGTATATATACATGCTCCTCTTTCTCCAGGGATCTACATACGAGATATTTATCGTGGCAGTTTTGCTGTGGCAGATATGAAACATACACACAAAGCAAGAAAACTGCAAATAACCTCAATGTGCACTGAGTCTGAGGATAGTTTAAGAAAGTACAGTATATATAAACTTGAAAATTAGGCAGCTATTTAGAAGAAATAAACCAAATTTACATCTAAAGACTCTGAGGTATATCTATGACATTATCATTATTTTTTTAAAGATTTTATTTATTTATTTGACTGAGAGAAAGAGAGAGAAAGCACACAAGCAGGGAGAGGGAGAGGGAGAAGCAGGCTCCCCACTGAGCAGGAAGCCCAATGACTTATTATTTTTAAGAAAAGCCAGCTGGAGACTAAGTATGACCATGTTTTAAAACAACAATAAAATATATATGCATTTAAAAGAGAGAAATATGTGTATAAATTAAAAAGATTTACATTCCTACGTAATTATAAAGGTAAGCTTCCGTTACTGGAGTATGTGGAATCCTTATTACCCGATCTTCCCTAGAAATTGGGTTTAAGTTATTATGTTATCAATTAAGTTATTCCGCATTTGGATTAATAACATCTTTTAAAAAAATGAAAAAATCTTCGTAACAGAGGTTCTTGACAATACGGCTCATGTAACGATCCTAAAGGCCATCAACACATTATTCTACTTCAGAAAAATTTAGGTGTATTTATTTATTTGAGAGAGAGAGAGAGAGAGAGAGAGAGAGAGAGAGAGCAGGGCGAGGGGCAGAGGGAGAAGGAGAGAAATCCTCAAGCAGACTCCCTACCGAGCACAGAGCCCAACACAGGGCTCTATCTCAGGACCCTGAGATCACGACCTGAGCCAAAATCAAGAGTCAGATGCTCAACTGACTGGCACACCCAGGCGCCCCATACTTCAGAAAATTTTAGGTGAAAAGAAAGAGACGCATCTTGGAGCAGGTGTTGGTACATTCTGGCTGATGGAAAAGATGATTAGGCTTTCAGCAGATAAGAGTAGCTGGTGGGAGTTGCACAACAAGGTGGCTCATGACAGCATGAAAAGCCACCAGCAGGGAGAGGTGAGGGCTGGTTGTGAGATCCGAGGTCAAAGACAAAGCAAGTAAGAAGGCAGGTGTCCAGCCTCAGAAGAACTGAAGTGCTAGTTTGTGGAACAAAGCAGACACTCAGGAAGGGAAGAAGATGTCAACGGCCCCGGTAATTAGCAATGGCACACTAGCAGGGTTTCGGCGAGGGCCGCCACATGCAGCAACAGGGGATGCTGTGGGCTTCAACTACCACCCAAAGGGGGTACCTCCTAGATTTATACAACAAGGGAGGAAGCTGTTACAGTGCAGAGATTTTTTACCCCAAGATCAGAGGAGATTAAAATGGACAGCTCTGCTGATTATCCTCACCATCATCACCACCACCATGATGGTGACAACTGACATGGTGAAAATGTGTTATGCTTTACAGGAAAAATTCACTGTCCTATAAAGAATCAAAGCAGGTAGCCAGGTCAGATATACAATCATCATTAACAACAAAGACTCAGAAATGTTCATTGACTTGCCCAAGATCTCAAACATAGTCAATGGCCAAACAGGCATATGAACCCAGGATGTCTCCTTCTGGAACCATCTGTTCCCACTGTGTTCACAATGAGAATGAAGACTGTTCCCTGACATTCAGAGTGGCCTGCTGAGCAAAGAGCCAACAGATCATTGTACACCTTGTATTCCTTTCATATGAACTGTATTTTCTTGTTTTTTTTTCAAACCTAATAGGTAAACAAATTTCCCCATGAGGGAATTTCCTGCTGTGTAACATTCAGACAACCTGTTCGTGCTGATGGCTATTTCGTTGTAGTGACTATTTGTTTAGACAGAATGTGCCACAAAAAGGAATTATAGCAGCTTATGAAAACACCTATACTATAAAATAAAACTGAATAAAAATTAAGGAAATGAGGAAATTGAATTAGAAGGAAAATGAGTGAAGAAAAGCAAACATCCAGCCAAGAATGAAGCTAGTTCACAAAATAAATAAGGCACTCAATAAAGTTCTCTATATTTGTTAGAGGTAGACCACAAATTTGGCTCATAGCTTTTTAGCAGGGAAAGAAAGAAGGAAACATGATTCACAGCATTTAAAAGATATAATTACAAGCCAACCAGTGGCTCAGGAGAAATACAAGTATTCTTGGTACTAAGACTGAGAAGTTATATTTTCCGTTGTTCCATATAATGCTAATAATAGCAGCCAATTTTTATAAGGATCTTACTATGTGTCAGGCCTGATGCTAAGTGCTTTGGATGCTTTATCTCATCCAATTCCTACAAAAATTCCGCAGGATGGGTCTTGTTAGTATTTCTTTTTTACAACTGAGGAAACTGAAATGCAGAGATGGTAAGTCAGTCCCTGGGGAAAAAAACACAAGTCATAAGTGCCTGATCTGGGATTCCAACACAGTTCTGCTGATTCCAGAATTATTATTCTTTCACATGACTTCCATTTAGGAGCTATACCTTGATGCAGTCTCTAAGTATCCTTGAATACCCAACAGAATCCCTCAAGATCCAACATTATGTAGTCCCCATAGAACTGTGTTCTCTCTGCCACCAGAACTAATTTTTTTTAAAAAAAGCTTATTTATTTATTCATGAGAGACATACACACAGAGAGAGAGAGAGAGGCCGAGACACAGGCGGAGGGAGAAGCAGGCTCCATGCAGGGAGCCCAACGTGGGACTCAATCCTGGGACTCCAGGATCACACCCTGGGCTGAAGGCAGCACCAAACCGCTGAGCCACCAAGGCTGCCCTCGGTTTTGTTTTCTTCAGTGCTCTCAGCACCACCTGAAATGATCATGTTCAGCTGTTTACTTATTTTATTGTCTTTCTCCTATTAGTATGTGAGCCACATAGCGGCAATGATCTTATCTTTTTAATCTTCTACTCAAGTCTGTTTAACTGCCTAAGACATGGGAGGTATGCAATGATATATTTGAATAAATGAATGCTGCAAGGAGCAAAGAGTAGGTGTCCGTTCAACATGTTTGCATGTCTGAAAATTCAGTTGCTCCTACTTGTTCTCAGCTCCTTACAGATGTTACTCATATATTCTTCCCCAGTCTCCATGACTTCTACCAAAAATGCATTGTATAAAAAAAATGCATTGTATCCTATGACTTGGCTGTTTTCATAATCTGGCTTGGTGTAGACTTGATTTTATTATTGAAAAAATTATACTTAAGAATATAGATGTCACCATCACTTGTCATACACGAGGAGATTTTTTAAATTCATTTGTCCATAAAAAATGATTAATGATTTTTAAAAGCCTACATTCAAAGAATTTGCCTCATGGCCTATTCAACATAATTTTGCTATTTGTTGCCCAATATGTCCTATTGAAAAAACAGAGCAGTTCTAAGGAAGAGAGAGAAAGCAACATGTGCTTAAAGCACAAAGAACCAACATGAACTTGTTCTGGTTAAATACCCACTTTCAGTTGCCATGTTTTCAGGCCAGAAAAATAATCAAATTCTTAAACAATGCAGCTTCACTAGGTCCATACTGGGAGCATGAAATAATTAAGGGGAACTACAGACACACAAACATATATAAACCCCAAGATATTCAGAATAATTGATTGGATGATATTCATAAAAGCAATTCAGGAAATCCCAGAATAAGACAGATTTTTAGCCCTGATTGCCTTGATGCATATTCTCAGCATTCTCTAAATCTTTCAGGACTTCTTGGAATTCGTGTCACATTTCCAGAGAAGACGGCAAACAAATCTCATAAACACATCTCCTCCTGCAATCTTAGAAACTGTCTGTGAACATGGGGCCTATCCCTCAAAAGTTAGTCTTTCTCTTCCTTTTTCTTCGAAGTTATCTAAGTTGCTAACTTGTTTTAGTGAAAAGGTGAAATCATATGAAAATGTAGGCTAAATGGATAGATATGTAAAGCTGATGATGTCCTCTTATTTTTCTGAATTCAAATGATCCAAATATGGCACACAGGTACTGAAAGAACCAATTTAGGACAAGAATAATGGCTGGATTATACTTTCATACCTTAAAAACAAAATTTGGAAATACTTAAAGTACAACATTATGACAAATCTCCTTATGAAAAGGCAATGATAAGTGGCTACACTGATGTGATACTGTGATTATAATTTTTTTTTAAAACAACCAACAATTTGGGTGTACATCGAAAGATGAATGGAGGGCAGCCTGGGTGGCTCAGTGGTTTAGCGCCACCTTCAGCCCAGGGCATGATCCTGGAGACCCGAGATCGAATCCCACATCAGGCTCCCTGCTTGGAGCCTGCTTCTTCTCTGCCTGTGTCTCTGCCTCTCTCTCTCTCTGTGTCTGTGTCTCTCATGAATAAATAAATAGAATATTAAAAAAAGAAAGATGAATGGATAAAGAAGATGTGGTCTATATATACAATGGAATATTCCTCAGCCATTAGAAATGACAAATACCAGTGATTTGCTTCAACGTGGATGGAACTGGAGAGTATTATGGTGAGTGAAGTAAGTCAATCGGAGAAGGACAAACATTATATGGTCTCATTCATTTGGGGAATATAAAAAATAGTGAAAGGGAATAAAGAGTAAAGGAGACAAAATGAGTAGGAAATATCAGAGAGGGAGACAGACCACGAGAGACTCCTAACTCTGGGAAACGAACAAGCGGTGGTGGAAAGGGAGGTGGGCGGGGGGTTGGGGTGACTGGGTGACGGGCACTGAGAGAGGCACTTGGCAGGATGAGCACTGGGTGTTATGCTATATGTTGGCAAATTGAACTCCAATAAAAAATTAATTAAAAAATAATAAATAAATAAATAAACAAACAAACAAATAAAATTAGGTATATGGGTCAGTTAAAAACAAAACAAAACAAAACAAAACAAAACAAAAAAACAACATTTTGGTCTTCATCCACAGTTCCTGGCACAAAACTCCTAAAATTCTTGTAGTTTCACATCTAACAGCAATAGGGGCATCTTTTGTCATACTCTATGGTTTGGTTCCTGAATTAACTCCAGAGCCATAAAGGTGAAATAGTGTCTTTCATTATTCATAACAAGCCCTTCCAATCAGTTTTATGTCAATAAGGTGACTTTTGGAAACACCCTAAAGATGGGCAGTCAGGTGGCCAAAGAACCAACCAAGTGATTAGAGGGATAGTTTTCAGTCCCACCCTTCAACCTCTGGGAAAAGGAGGGGAGCTGGAAGTTGAATAATCACCAATGAACAATGATTTAATCAATCGTGTCTACATAATGAAGCCTCCATAAAAACACAAAAGAATGGGGTCCAGAGAGCTTCAAGGTTGGTGAACCTGTGGTGACGCCAGACAACACATGAAGGCTCTGCACTCCTTCCCTCTGTCTTATGCCCTTCATGTTTGTCCTCTGCATCTTTTCCATTTCCCTATCCCTGGATCACAATAGCTTTTCTTATTAACTGGCATTCTAGTAAGTAAAAGGACCTGATGCTATCTCCAACTGGATAGTCACAATTGAGTTAAATCATAGAACACATAGCTGGTGTCACGGAATTGCTTGGTGTGGGAAACTTGCCACCTCTTCACACTTGGTGGCCAGACATATCATAAAGGAAGCATTGAGAGTAACGTAAAGAGTAGAAGAGAGATGTAGGAGGAATTTTTCCCTTTATGTTTTGGTGTGAGAAGTGGGGTTTGCTAGAACAGTCTTGGCCCATGGAAATCTGTGGTTTGAAAGAGAAAGGATGACAGGACAAAGGGTAAAGGACCTCTGATTCCTGGGTGGCCCTGTGGTCACTCATGATGTGATGCTTCATGTGTGCTGCCCTCAGTTACTAAGGGTAAAAGTTGTCGATGAGGAAGCTCTGTAACTTTGCCCAGGGAGACAACCTCCCAAAGATGTTTAGCTCCTGTCTTTTCCTTAAACAAGAGAAAGGAACAAATCATTTCTGCTACCGGAGCTATGGAGATCAAGTTGAGGGAATGAAGGCATTTTAGCAAAGGTTTATATTTGCTAAATGTTTATATTTGCTAAATATATTTAGCAATAGTATCAAACCCATCATGCACAGGCAGGGTCAGAAGCCCGGAAAGCCCAATATGCTTATCCACTAGCAATCAGAGTTTAAAGTGAAGCATCTTATAGTAACAATAACAAAACAAACAAAACTAAGCATGATTCATAGTGTTTATGATTAGAAAGAAATAGAGGAAGAAAGAAGGAAGAAAAGAAAGGAAGGGAGAGAAAGTCATTCACAGAAGGTACAAGAGAACAGTTCTTAACAACTGGAAAACCCAAAGCACAATTTTTAGAGAGAGACCTGGGGAGAAAATATTTGCTCCAAAGGAAAGTCACCCCCTTTGTTCATCTGCAGACACCATTTGTTTCTACAGTACCGTGGAAATTTTAGATTACAAAAAAGTTGTTAGCCTCCAACCGAAAGACACAGCACTTTCCAACTTTCTCAATGAAAAATCCTGAAATACAACATTTTATGTGTTTTTTTAAAATTTATTTATGATAGAGAGAGAGAGAGGGAGGCAGAGACACAGGCAGAGGGAGAAGCAGGCTCCATGCACCTGGAGCCCGACGTGGGATTCGATCCCGGGTCTCCAGGATCACGCCCTGGGCCAAAGGATATTAATTGTAAGTTTGGGGGGGTGGGGGGGGGGGGGGGGGGGGGGTGGGGTGGTGTTTATAGGGGGGGGGAAGTAGTAGGACAGGGGACGGAGGGATTGTGGGAAATGAGGGGTGAAGTTTGGGTGATTTGTGTGGTGTTGGGGGGGGGGGGGTGGGTAAGGGGGGTGGGTGGTGGGAGGGGGGGGGGGAAGGGGGGGATATATGGTGGGGGTGAGTGTGGGGGGGAGAGAGGATGGGTGTTTTATAGTGGGGGGGATATGATACTCGGATTTCGGGGCAGAATTAGCTATCTTAAACCACTGAAGGTATTGGGAATATAAGTCAATACATAAAATGGTAAAATCTGTTATACAATGGAGTTTTTAGCAGTTATTAAAAATGATGCTTTATAAAGATAGTTAATAATAGATAATCTCCTGGATTATCTATTATTATAGATCTATAATATATCAATCTATATTATAGATCTATAATAATAGATAGTCTCCTGGACACCAGGAGATGTCCAAAATACACACTAAGTAAAAAAAACCTACAAGCTTTATGTATGCAGATTCCATATATCTGTAAGTCTATACCTATATATGAAACTATATAGATATATATATCAATATGACATTATTACCTAACAGTTAAGGATTATTTTTATACCTATTTTTCCTTCTCTATGTTCCTAAATATTCTGAAAGTCTATGAAAGTACATTACTTTTGGAGTCAAAACAAAAATATTACTAAATATCCAATGTCCAATTAGTATGATAATCAATTAAACCAGTTCTCTTAAGACTCCAGTCATTCTAATATTGAGTCTAAGTGATCCAAAACAAGCAAATGCACTGAGTAGTCCAGTGTCAAAACTTCACATAGATTTTGCCTCAGCTTGACCTCTAGCATTTCCAGAATGTGTTCCAGCATCTTCCTTGCTGCTTTAGTAGTGAGAAATGGAGAAAAGCAACAGATGGCGACAATTATGACTGTCAGGATGCCAAGCTCAAGAATGAAATTTCTACTTCAAGACAATTTGAAGGGGTACAGTAATATCTGGGGATTCTAAGCATCAAGATTTCCAAAATGCAAATGTTTGGGATAAAAAGAAAGGTGATCATGTAAGAAGATCTGATAGTTTAATATAAAGGATTTAGATTAAGAAAAGAGCAAAAATTTAACGAAATTTCTGAAGTAGATTACAGAATTTCTTCTTCTAGACTTTCTCAAAAATAAAACCTAATTTGACACAACATTTCCTTTCTTCTTATCATCGCTGACTGGCCAACATGGATCTTTTACCTTTTACTCTCTGGCTTCAACATTGAGATGTAGCTATCCATGAGTGTATTTTCAGAGGATGAAAATTAACATTATCATTAGCTTAAGTAAAATGGAATCCATAAAGTTAAATTTTCTACTGAGAACATTTATAATACTTTCCCAAGGAAAACCAAATGATTTATGGTAAAATTATAAATGTTTGAGTTTTGATGTCAGACAAATTTGGATTTGTATTGTGCCTGGCCCTTACTATTAACTGTATAGCCTGGAGAAAGTTAAAGACATGGGGCCTTCTTTTCTTTGTCTGTAAACTGGAAACTAATCACGAGGGTCTTTTGATGCCTGAAGGCTCTTCACAGACATAGTTTCTTCCATCATTACTCCATATGATGAAATTTCTGTAAATGTGAGCATGCCGTCCTTTGGTGTCAGCATACAGTTCCCCTTCCTGACGTTCATAGGTAAGGGTACGTAACAAGCAATGGAATAATGCAAAGATGTCCCAATTTTGCTTTGAAGATTGTGGTACCCACACTCCAAACTAGTCCCCGGTGCTCCTGGCCTCCTAGTATTCATGCCCTCTGTAGTCCCCTCCTGAATATGGGCTAGACCCAGCGACTCATGCCTAATGAATAGAAAAAGTGGAAACGATGGTGTGTGATTTGGAGACTAGGTCAGCATGGCAGTGTGGTGTGTCTCTCTCTCTCTTCACATGATCTGGGGAAGCCGTGTTGTGAGCAGCCCTGTGAAGATGTCCATGCGTGAGGAACTGGAGTCTCGTGGGAGAGCTTGCAAGCGGAGCCTTCAGCTCAGTCAAGTATGCAGACACAGCCCCGCTGACAGCTTGACAACAGTAACCCCTGAGGCAAAAGGACTATACAGCTAATGGGCTCCCAGATCCCCGATCTTCAGAAACTGTGAAATCATAACTATCTCTCATTTTAAGCTGCTAAATATCGAGGTAACATGTTATGCAACAATAAGCAACTAATACACAGATCAAATCCAAGATGACAAAGTTGGTGGGGTCTACAGACAAAATACCATTTCTCAAGGAGGACAGAAACGCTTCTAAAATGTATACACTTATCTGAAAATCAAGAAAAAGGATTGCATATTTGATTATTTCACAAATGTACCACCATGGTACATTTTTCTTGCAGGCTTTTATATTGATTCCCTCTGGGAACTTAGGACAAGTGTCCCAAGACTGTATTGGAAGACATCTGAGTCACATTCTACATTACAGTAGGCTTGTGTCTTACATCCATTTAGCGTTTTGTACTCGGTATTTAGTATTTGACCCCAATACCACTTCACACAAAATAAGTCCTAATTTTCCCAAAGCCGGCATTAGAATCACACTTTGTGTGAGTTGCCCACCACGAGCTAGTCACTTAGCTCAGGAATGAGCCCATGCACCTGCCTCCACTATAGCTCAACACAGCATTCTTGTCCCCCACCACCCGCCGCCCATATAAGCTGCCTATGACAAAGGCAACAGTAGTTTTCACAAATTTGAGACATAATATCATGCGTCTAACAGATTGCACTAAATCACAGTCCTAACTGGCAAACGTTCTGGGCGTTGGGGCATGAATTTTCTCCTCTATCAGAGTAAATCTGCTGCCCACCTGGGCCACTGTCAGAAAGTTGAAAGTATAGCCTTCGTCACTCATTCCTGAGTACAAGAATCACCATTACTGAGGCCACGTTGTAGGTCCTCATATCTTATTATTTCTTGAAGGGGCTATTGTGTCTTAAACAATCTGGACTTCAGATACTCTGCTTTAGCACACATTTAACTACTCCCTGACATCTATTCTATCTTTGCTTGTTAATAGTGTCCCAATTTTTATTCAAGTAACCTCCCCTCCCATAAACAGCTTGTGGGTTTTTAGGGATGCTCTAGGGGTGGAGCATGTAGTTTAGGCTTGGGATAATTAGTCTAATTTTACCACCAGGCTGCAAATTGTTCAGGGATGAAGTGAGTAATTAACTTAAATTGGACTAGTCATGGAGATGCCCGGGATATTACTGACGGCTGTAAAAGGATCATTCTTTTCCAATAAATATGAACCTGCAAGGATAAAATTCCAGGAAGAAAAGGAAACCATGTTGAGATGAAGAACAGAGACTCAGTCAGAGAAGGAGGTCACCCCAGTGAAAGCAGAGCGAGGAGACTGATCCTGGCCAATTATTTGTCTTCAATCAAACCATACCTAAAGCTACACGTACTACAGAAATGTTACCTGAACTACGGGATTTTCTCCAGTTTGGACTGAATTCTTGTCACCAGCCACAAAATATTCCTAACTGGAATTCCTGACATAGTAGAATTCCAATGGTAGGTATGTAGGTTAAATCACCTTTTGGGATATTCCCTATGCAAATACAAAATTATGATTAAAACAACGTCTTCTGAGGCACCTGGGTGGTTCAGTCCATTGAGCGTCCAACTCTTGGTTTCCGTTCAGGTCGTGATCTCAGGGTCATGGGATTGAGCCTTCAGTGTAGTCTGCTGGAGATTCTCTCCCTCTCTCCCTCTCCCCCTCTGCTCTTCCCCCTTCTGGCTCTCTCTCTCTCTCTCTCAAATAAATACATAAATTCTTTTTTTAAAAAATGAAATAATATGTCTTTTGAAAAAGTCTCCACCAATTACTCATCCATATCATATAACACACTAAATGCTACAAAGTTTATTTACTGTGTCCAGGCAGTGAGAAGGCTGGACCCTCTAAGCCCTTCAGATCACATCTAGAAATTGTCTCTTTCCCTGCAAGGTGAAACTCATAACTGGTCACCAGCAGAGCCAAGCTCAGGTGAGGCAGAGCAGAGCTCAGGGTGTAACTGAAACACAGCCATGCAAAGCATTTGGTTTTACTGGTCCTCTAAATCAACTGCCTGATAAAAATATTTTCAGAGAAAGTTGTGTCAAAAAAACACAGAGAATGTCTGTCTGCTGGTCTGGGTGAATGGTGAGCAAGACGGGAAGCCTTAGGCATCTAGGAAACTCACAGAGTCCATCTACGACTCCGGGACATTCCCCATCATCTTCTTAGGTGCTTAGAGAAGTCTTCCTTCTGCCCTAAGAACTGCCACTGCCACTGTATCCTCTCTTTTCTCCTCCTTCCTTCCTCCCATCCCATGTTCTTCCCTCTTCTCATCCTCCTCCTCTTCCTCCTCTTTCTCTTATCCCCCTCCATCTTCTTTTTCTTCCTTTTATTTTCCTTCCTATGAAGACCATCCATTGAAGTCAGCCATAATCCCCCCATGTTTTAGATTCCAAAGCCCTCCTAGTCCCAGTTTTCATAGATTTTTCCCAGGCTAGAACATTCTTCACTCAGCAACCTAGGCTGAACTTGCTGAACTGGAAAAGCCTGCAGCTGCTTCCACTCTACCACTTTCATCCATACCTCTCCTCTCTGATGTTGGGGACTTATAACTATGGAATCTCCAGCACACGTTTGTTTAAAGCCATTTTTTTGACTCCTACTATAGCACTGACCTTGAGGACATTCATATTCTGTCCATATTACATTTGTGCAGAAATCCTAATAACAGCTTCTTAATTGAGCTTCTGAAATGTAATTAGCATTCTTTGGGATAAACATTCTGATTATGCTGTTCTCTCCTCGGAATAAACGAACTACAGATTTTCCTGGTCATAAAAGAAAGAAGAAAAAGGAAAAAAAATTCATTTGTGGACAAATGCTCTAATGAAATGCTTTGTGGAGACAACTGGGAGTCAGGAAAGGAGGAGAGACACATACATCTCTCACGTCCCTTTTCAATTTCTCATTCTAAAATTCGTTGTCTTAATGATGTCAGAAACAAGAGGGAGAGAAAAAAATAGAGGAAGGGGGGGGAAGTCATCTCTCTGTCCATGGAAGCCTTAAAAGTTACATATATATATTTTAGAAGTTGTCACCGGTATTTTTACTCTGGCTGAAAAAAAAATCCTAGTAATTTCCCTAACTTGGGAAACTAATACTCATAAATACTGCTCATCTTGGTATAAATTAAGCCATAAAATAATTCTTTGGTACCCCTGTGATATTCCTCAAGTAACACAGTCTCTCTTGATATATATATATATATATATATATATATATATACATATATGTATATATATATACCTAAACACATGTACACCTTGCTACACAGTCATCAATTACTCTATCAAAGTCATTTAGCCACCAGTTCTCTCTCTTTCACCATCTATACTTCATTTCCAAACCTCTTCCCTGGATAGAATGAACCTTCAAACCAGCTGATACTTTATTGAATGCTGACCGTCTGCTGTATGAGTCAGTGGAACATTATTGATTTATTTAAAAATAACCCTATTTCCCTGGTTTTCCTACTAAATCACACAGGCATGAGTAACATCACTAGAGTACAGGAAACATTAACACCAGCCACTGTTGCAAGCTACCACAGCCACAGCATGGTTAGAGGCTAGATCGAGAGAGGTTAGGGAAGGCTAACACAGCAACATCTCCCGTGGCCTTCATGCAATCATCACTCGTCGGAAAAAGCACAGCTTCTTCATGAGTTTCCAAACCACAAATGAGCTAAAAGTGGAATGTCTTGCTAGAATTCCTTATTGATGCCTTTTATCCTGTGTAATATTAAATTAACTAGACAGTCCATTGCCTTACAAGATAGAACAAACCTCCCAGACAGTAATTCACGGTGACTTTAAGAGGTGATAACTATGGGAATATGATGGTCACCAGGGGAATATCTCCCTGAGCCTTCGCATGGACACAGGCACATCCAGATAGAGCCACTTCATTAACATCATTTATCTTCACCAAAGAGACAGAGTACATGGCTTTCACCTTCAGAACATCTGTTATTCATGTAAATGCACAAAATTTGTTCAAGTATTTCAGGAGGCCAAGTGACCCACATAGTTTTGTAACAAGAGCTCATCTCATGTTCTCAATTTATAATTTTTTTATTGAATTACTGACATTTCTTCTCAGACATTTCCCAAAGAAAGCCAGAGATTCCATTTCATTTGTCTCTATTTCTGGATCCCCCAAATGACAACTGGATCATAATAAATACTCCTGTGTATGCTAGTTGAAAACATCAATGAATAGATCTTTGATTGTCAATACCAAGTAACATGTCCTATAGGCAGTAGGCTAAAAAAAAAAATTAGGAAATAAAAAAAAACTTATTAAATCTAATTACATTTGGTTCATAGAGAGGTTATCAAAATGCAAACATGGTTTAATTGAATGACTTGGCCTTAAAAGTCAACATATTTGATTATATTTGGGGACAGAAATGCAATAACAACCATTTGGCTACTGATTTATACTTTTAATGTGAATCCTCCTGTTGTGATTTTAAACTTAAGAGGGACTATAGTCTAAACAGGGCATCAACCTCAGGCTGTACTTAAACTATGACACCTCCATAAATCAAGAAACTCTGGCCTGGGTTACATACCCTAAGAATACAAGCAATGGAACCACTACATTGGTGGTTAGGATATTAGGAATATATCAGCGATATTAGGAATATTATCAATTACTCCCAAACCACTTTTTTATTCCAGTGACAGAAAATGATCTCTCCTCCATAACACCTTGTCCTTTCAGTGGTCTCTCTTCATTTGTGACCAGAGGTCCTTAGTTAAGTATGATTTATTTATATACACTGAGACTAAGCCCCACTCAGAACAGATTATCACAGAAGACAGAGGCTCAGTGCATAATATGATCTACTATAACTGCAAGGCCTTCCTAAAGCCATTTTTTATTTAAAGATTTATTAAGTGCCTACATGTGCCATGCACTGTGCTGTGCACACAAGCACACAGACACGGTTTCTTATTAGTTTGTTCTTGTTTTTTTTTTTTTTTTCAAGCAGCCACCACAGAGGAAAGTGTCAGCATCAGCATAACCCAATACTTACCACCACAATGACATATGCTGCAGGGATTGGAAGGTTTTCCACTTCAAGATCCTGACCAGCCATGGCCAGCAGATTGAGCGAAGGGTCATCTGCAGGTCTAGGAAATGCTGAGTTAACTATTTGGTGGCGTTTGTTTATTTGAGCTTTAGAAGAGGCATGGTAGCTATGTTTATATATCTTTTGTGGGGCTATATCCAGGCTCTTCTCAATGTCTTGTGAATGGTGATAAATGAATGCTGGCTTCTCACTCTTCTGATGAATTTCCAAGAATTGATCATTATTTCCTGAAAAGCACCCTGAAACGAGGAGAAAGCAAAAACAAACATCAAAGACCTTCTTCACTGAGATGAGTAGAAATATCTGATAAGGAGAATTACCTGTCCTCAAGTCAGCTTTAAGACTCATGAATTTAGATTAACTGGTCTCCACCTTTTCCCCTACTTCATTTTCCCACAAATGGAACACACTTGGCTGTACAAAGGCACCTCAGAGATTTTGGGTGGACAGAAGTGGGTGTAGTTTGAAAAAGTCCTATTTATCAAATGTCCTATTTATCACCTATTTACCTCTTTTAGTCCAGAATTTCCTCCTTTATCTACACTCCCAGTTCTAACAACCAGTTGAGCTTCTAATCCTAGATGTCCTATCTATTCTTCAAATATTTAAGCTTTCCTCCCTTTAATCCATAGCCTTTCATACAATTCTTATTTTATATTTATTTTATCTTGCTTATAGTTAGCAATTGTATAATTTTTTCTTAAATGCTTGTAGGATCTTTTTAGCTGAGGGCAGAAATCTGAGGATACTCTGTGTGGTAGCAACTTCCAATTCTGTAACGATATCCATTCTTTCCTTCTTATTTAGTATGATGGCCATCCAGATAACAAAATACATTCACCTTTATTTCTTCGGTGAGGTAAATACCCATGGACTTGAATAGCGCTTTCTCCTAGTTGTCATCGGCCACAGGAGAAAACAGATAACATGCACGTATGAGCCCAAAGAATTTCACTAGGTCAAGCAACAGTTAGCAAAGCAAAGTTAAGATCTTCTGTGTAAGAAGGTCAGCAGAGTAAGCAGATCACAACACAGTGATGCCACCCACACAGTGCCTAGCAACCTTGGGCACCCCAGATTTTCCCTTAGGTCGATGGTAGCAATGAGCTGCACAAATACTGCCTTAGAAATTACTTACCTCTTTTTACTAGAATTCTGGGGTGCCTAGAATTCTTACTGAATATTTATAGTACAGGAATTGCTAGTTTTTACAGCTTCTACCCTCCATCAAGCCTTTTGTGACCAGCATATATTTCTAGCATTTTCAGCAATTCTGTCTAAAATATGCTTTCAACTTTCCCTTAGGGATATAAAGGTGATTTTTTAGCCAGCTTCAGTGCTCTCTTCCATGAGACAGTTTGGGAATCATCTTTGGGTACCAGTGACTTTAGCCTTTCAGATCATTCAAGTCACAATTATATTTCATGTGAATTCTGAAACAGTAATAGAAATAATCATCCTATCTTCAATCCTGAGTTTGCTAAATAGACTATAACTTTTTAAAAAGCAATCAAGCTACCACAATTGGCCAAAGATGATGACTTGACAGTGATGACCTTCAAATACCTATAATTTTTCTGATAATATTGCCTCAGATTTCAAAATGAAACCATCATTAGGAACAAATATCATGTTATGAAATTCAGAACAGAGTACATCAATGTTATTATTTTTGTAGTGTTTTATTAATAGAGAATGGTGCTAAAATGGTTTTAGATGTCTATTGACTTTCTGGCCACGATATGTTCAATTAGAATTTACTAAAAGGAATTTACTCACTAGTATTACAGTGTCCTGGAAGAGTTTCTATATTTCTGAAAAGAGAGCACTTTCTTCCCTCCTCTTAGAGAACTGGATCTGATACTGCAAAGAGCAACAACGAAATGATCAACTTGAAGTTAAGAAATAGAATGGATGTACTACCTTTATCTTAGTTGGCTTTTTAAAAACTCCTCATTTAAACATGGTCTGTTGTTTTGGGAAAGGCATAATGTATGCTTGAATGAATTTGGGTTCTCACCTGAGGGATTGGCCTTTCTACCAAAGAGGAATCTATAATGTTCAGTAGCAAAAAAACTATATCAGCCAAGATAGTGCCATTGAAATGGCCGTGTTAATAGAGATTAACATGCAAAAAAGATGGGCCCTAGCAAGATTTAGGAAGTAAAAGATAAAATAGTGTGGGGAATGGGTAATTTCAATAAGAAAGATGAAAGTGCTCAGGGTTCAAATCAGAGAATGCAGATGTATGCAGAGAGATGGATAAAGAAATGGGAACCATACATAATCATCTCCACTCTTTCTTTTTCTCTGCTATCAATCACAGCAAACCTTGTTAGAGTCCCCCCCCCTTTTTTAAAGTATTTTATTTATTTATTTGAAAGAGAGCGAGCATGAGCAAGGGGGTAGAGTCAGGAGAAGCCGACTCTCTGCTAAGCAGGGAGCCCGATGCAGGGCTCAATCCCAGGACAGGGAGATCAAGACCTGAGCCAAAAGCAAATGCTTAACTGACGGAGTCACCCAGGCACCCCAGGGCCACTTTATTTAAATAAGATATGTGAGTCCAACTAACAAATGTCTCTTGTGCTAAAATTGGCCTACAAGGAAAGGTAAAAAAATCTAATTTTTAAGTGCAATTTTAATACAGTTAAAATTTCCCAATCTTATCCACTTGTGTACAGGAAAAGTCTTATTCCTGCCCTGTCCTTAAGTAATGGGAACCTCACTGACAACATAATATTAGGAATCCCACCATAACCATTAGGCAGGAAAAGAGTTTTTCAAAGTGTTGGGCTTAGATCCCTGCATCAGAATCACCTGGATATTAAGATGCAGATTCCTAGATCCCAGCCTAGAACTACCATAGCAGAGTCCCTGGAGATGTAGCCTAGGAATCTGGATTTATTGCTGAATTATATTCACATTCAAACTGAAGCTGAGGACCACTGAGCTAGTATCTGGAATTCGTTTTGTCTTCTCTGTCTTCAAATGCCACCTCTCTATGGCCTCCCTCACTTCAGCATTATGAATATACTCAAGTAAACGATTCAGTAATGTTAAGATTGAGATGCCTATTAAATATCAGACTTCTGAATTGGGAATTTAATAGCTAAGTGTGTAGCACATAGTTGGAGAGAGAAAGATTGATTTGTGAATCATCCAATACAGATAAAATTTAAAGCCAAGTGACTGGATGCTGATGATGAGGAAGTCCTGACTATACAGGACAGGGCACTGTAGAATTCAAACATTTTGAGTCAGGGAACTGAAGGAGCCAGCAAAGGCAAGTGAGAGGGATGGCAATAGAACAGGAGAAAAACCAAGAAAGACAGGAAAACTTAAGAAAGAAAATGTTTTAGAACCTGTATGTATTTTAGGGTTTTAGACAGAGGCAATTGAAAAATCGCTCTCATACTGATGTCTCTAGAAACAAGTATATAAATGCAACTTCCATGTGTTGCTATGGAAGATAAGTCCCACTGAAGACACACTCATAGATTTTTAAATCACAAAGCACACTGAGACTACTGCCATGAGAGACAGTCAAGATGGAGTAAGTGGGAAGATTCTCACCTAAGAGAGAGTAAATAAAGGAGGCTTTAAAATAAGTTGATTTAAAATACCCAAAGAGATGAAAGAAGAAAATAGGAATAAGGCATATAAGGAAAAAGGAATAGGTATTTTGTTGTTGTTTTTATTTTTTAATTTAAATTTAACTTGCCAATATATAACACCCATGCTAATCACATCACATTCCCTCCTTAACGTCCATCACCAGTATCCTATCCTCCCACCCTTCTCCCCTTCCGCAACCCTTTGTTTCCCTGAGTTAGGAGTCTCTCAAGGTTTGTCTCCCTCTCTAATTTTTCCCACTCAGTTTCTCTCCTTTCCCTTATGGTCCCTTTCAGTATTTCTTATAATCCACATATGAGTGAAACCATATGATAATTGTCTTTCTCTGACTGACTTATTTTCACTCAGCATAATACTCTCCAGTTCCATCCATGTCAATGTAAATGGTGGGTATTCATCCTTTCTGCTGGCTGAGTAGTACTCCATTGTGTATATAGACCACATCTTCTTTATCCAGGAATAGGCATGTTTCAATCCAGGTGGAAATCATAGAAGCAAAAAATACAGTAATTGGTGAAACTCAATATATGGCTTATACAGTAGCCTAGATACCATTGAACAGAGATTTAGTAAATTGGAAAAGTTTAGGTAACACTTCAGAAAGCAGTACAGAGAAATTAAGAGAGAAGTGAAAAAGAAGGTGAGTGCCATCTGAAAAGGTGATCCACACCTATTGGCATTCATATCCTTGTATAACACCCTCCCATGGAGAGTGAGCTGGATCTCACTTGTGACGTACCTTTAACCAACTGATAATGGCAAAAGTGATGGGATGTTACTTCCTTGATTAGGTAAAAAAGATGTGACTTCTGTGTTGCTTTCCTGGTGACTTTGATGAAGAAAGTTGCCATGCTGGAGAAGTCCATGTGAAGGATGAGGCTGCTAGCCAAAAGCCAGGAAAGAACTGAGGCCCTGAGAGCAGCCTGAATCCTGCCAACAATCATGTAAATGAGTCTGGAAGCAAATTCCTCCTCAGATGAGCCTTCCTCCAAAAGCTCAGCCCAGGCCAACACTCTAATTGAAGCCTTATGAGGGACCTTGAAGCAGAAGTCCCAGCTGAGCCATGCCCAGTTTCTGACTCACAGAAATTGAGAAAGAGTAAATGTATATCGTTTTAATCAACTAAATTTTGGGGTAATTTGTTATGCAGCAAAAAAAAAAATTGTTACGCAGCAACAGGAAACTAATGCAGAGGTTGACAGAGACTAAACTGTTAAATACTTTTACCTAAGAAATGAAACATTAGAGAAATCAAACATTTTACAAAATTTAAGGAGGGAAATGACAAGATAAAACATGTATTTCTGAAAGATGCCCTAGCTATACAAGAAAATAGATTGGAAGGAAGCAAGAGTAAGTGCAAAGGTACCAGGTAAAATATTTTAGGTAACGGGAGAGTAACCCAACACCAGGAGGCAGTAGAGGGATGGAGCAGAGGTGAATCTAGTTGACAGATGATCCTTTCTACTCAAGGAGATTCATATATGCTGTCTATCTTGGATTCATGTGCCTCTGCCTTTTGTGACTCCTATATATAAATTCTCCAACTGACCAATGTTGACCCATAGGCATGGACATGTCTGCATCCCTATTCAGCAGGAAGGAGTTACAGAAAATAAGACCTTCCACCCTCAACAAACTTAAAAGATTTAAGGTCAAAATTGTTCAGAGGCTGGGGTATAATGAGAACAAAGGCAAAAGAAATGTAGATAAAATTAGCAGACTCCTGATAATTATCTGAGACGTGCAGGGTGTGACATCCCTCAAGGAACTCCTGGCTGCCTTAATGTTAATACTTTGCTAGAGGCAAAAAAGGAAGCTTAGCCTGACAATAGCCAGACCTCCAGGATCCTGTAAGTCTTCTTGAACACATGAAAATCCCTTTAGAGACTTCCTTTATCTCCTCCCTTCACCTTAAAAGTTTATAATCAATCACTCCTCACAGTCACAGTGTAGCTCTTTCTGCCCAAGGGTCCTGTCCCTGTGCTTTAATAAAAGCACTTTTTTTTTTTTGCACTGGAAAAAAAAGAAGAGAGAGAGAGACTGGAATTGACAAAATAAGGAGGAGAAGTATTAATTCAATGATTGAGTTAATGTTCTAGGAGGGAACCAACAGTGGGGTTTCAAGGGTAATTTTGTTTCTACTGGGTGATTGACTATATGGGGGTGCCTTTACTGAGAGAGTAATGTGTGTGCCTACAATACATAGAAACAGAAATGTCAAGAGAGCAATTCTATGTATGTAAACTCTAGAGGAAGCTTTGGACTAGAGATAGGTGCTTAAAACCATAAGCAAACTAATGGAGAACTAAGTGATGAGATTGCCTAAGAAGAGCTGTGGGTGAAGAACAAGAAGTTAGCAACTTAGACCCAGGGAAGACCATATTTAAGGAACATTTGGAGACTGCGCAAGTACGGAAGGCATGGAAAGAGTGCAATAAAAAGGAGTCTCTGAGAGGCAGTGTCCAGTGTCACTAAGTCTGTGAGTTCAAACAAGACAACCCTAAACATTTGCATAGGATTTACTAACTTAAAATTCATCAATGGACAACTAAGCCTGGATATTCAGAGGACCAGATTTAACATGGAAAAGGCTTGGGGATAGCCTTCTAAAAACACTAAGCTAACCATCTCCCACTGTTGAGTCCTTGAACAAAAATAAAATAATTTGAAAGGATTTAAAAGGCTATGGAAGATTCTGAGTCTGGATAAGATGGGGCAAATATGCCCAACCTTGTTGCTTACACTGCGTAAAACCTAGGACGGAATGCATGAAACCGCTATTTGAGGACTCTGGAAAATAAATTGTAGCAGGGTTACTGGAGATAACGAATAAAATTCAAAGTTCCACAGCATCAGCAGGGGAGTTTACCATCTTTCCCCCTACCCGCCCCCCCCCCCCCCCCCAGTATTCTCTAGCCAGCCCCTAGTGGATGCCAGGTACAGACAAAGACAGCTTCGGGAAAAACACTATAAAATACTAGTTCTGAAAAAGAGAACTCATAATGCTAAAAGAGACTACAGAAATCTTTCCCCATTGCTCCTCTCTCTCTTTTCTCCTTTCTCCAGGCTCCAGCCCAAGCAATGTTACAGCAGCAGTGGCCTTGGGCGTTAATGAGAACTTAACAGGACTCAAAACTCTGCAAGACAGGCACTTTCTTTCAGGAAACTACCATTCTATGGACTGGAACCAACTGTCACAGCTTTTTCTTTTCTCGTCCTCCCACCGCTTGACCCTGGACTCAGATGCAGTTGTAGAAGTACAAGAAGCATACTTCAACTATAAAGATTACAGATAGGTTTAATGTGAAAGGGTGGAAAAAATACGTCATGTAAATACTTGTCAAAAGAAAGCCACTCTCGGACAACATACACTTCAGAGCAAAGAAAATTACCAAGGATAAAGAGATACATCACATAATAATGAAATGTACATACTGATATGATATATATAAGAATATATAATAGTCCTAAAAATGTATATATCCTCCCCCCTAAAAGCATAAAAACACATGAAGCAAAAACTAACCAAAATGAAAGAAATGAGCAAATCCATAATTATAGTTGGAGATTCTAGCATTCCTTTCTCAATAATAGATAGAACTAGTAGACAGAAAATCAGCAAGGGTAATGTTATAAAGGAAAGAACAACATCATCAACTAACTGGATCTAACAGTATTTATAGAATGTGCCAACCAAGAACTCGGAATACACATTCTTTTCCGGTGCACTTGGGACATTCACCAAAATAGACCATCTCCCGGGTCATAAAACAAACTTAGACATTTAAAAAATTGAAATTATACAAAATATATTCTCTGACCATAATAGAATTAAACTAAGAATCAATAAGAGACAAAACAAGAATAACTCCATGCATTTGGAAATTAAACAGCATACTTCTAAATATCCTTGGGCCAAAAAGTAATTACTAAATTAGAACATGTTTTGAACTGAAATAAAATGAAAATATAACATAGGATGAAGTTGAAGTAGCACTATTTAAAGGAAAATTTATAGCATTAAATGTCTTTAATAGTTTAATAGAAAAAGAAGAAAGGTCTCGAATCAATAATCTAAGTTTCCACTTTAAGAAAGTAAAAAAAAAAGCAAAATAAATGCTAAACATGTAGAATGAAAGAAATTTAAAAATTTAAAGCAGAAATAATTACATTGAAAATAGGAAAACAATAAAGAAAAATCAATGAAACAAAAGCTGATTCTCTGAGAACAGTAAAATTGATAAAACTCTAGCAAGACTCACAAGGAAATAGAGAAATAGAGAAAACACAAATTATTAATATCAGATAAAAGGAAGGCTGTCATAACAGACCATGCAGACATGAAAAGATAAAGAAATACTATGGATCATCCTCTGCATATAAGTTCAACAACTTAGGTGAAATGACCAAATCCTGAAAAACCGCAAACTAATGAAATTCAAACCCGAGATGAAATGTCGATCTCAAACTGTACTAACATTATAAAAAAATAAATCTCCACTTAAAATTGTTTTAAAAAAATCTTTAGGATCAAATGGTTTTACTAGCAAGTTCCACCAGAAATCTAATGAAAAATATAACATCAACTTCACGTGACCTCTGCCAGAAAATAGAAAAGAAGGAACACTCTACAGATTATTTTACAAGGCCAAAGTTACACTGATAACAAAATCAGAGAAAGGCAGTACTAAAAAGAAAACCATAGACCGATATTCATGAAGACAGTGCAAAAATCCTCAACAATATATCAGCAAATTGAATGCAGATATAATACAATGAATAATATACCATAACCAAATGGGGCTTACTTATCCTGGGAATGAAAGGCTTCTTCAATATTTGAAAAGCTATCAACATAATCTACCATGTTGACAGTCTAAAGAAGAAAAACAACATTGTCATATCAATTGATGCAGAAAAAGCATTTGACAAAATTTACGTCTATTCATAGGCTAAAAAAAAACTAAGCAAACTAGAATAGAAGAGAATTTCCTTTAAGAAGGCATCTAACTTGGGTGCCTGGCTGGCTCAGTCAGTAGAGCATGTGACCCTGAATTGCAGGGTCATGAGTAGGAGCTTCACATTGGGTGTAGAGATTACTTAAAAAAAAAAAAAGTTCTTAAAAAAGAAAAGAAATAAAAAGGCACCTACATTAAACCCCTCGGCTAACATTATGCTTAATAGCAAAAGACTGGATGCTTGTTTGCCATCCCAAGATAGAGCACAAGGCAACTATGACATCACTTCTATATGACATTGTATTAAAAGTCCTAGTTGGTGCAATAAGACAAAGACAAGAAGTAAAAGGCATACATATTGAGAAAAAAGAAATAAAACTGTTCTAGTTGCAGATGGCATGACTGTCTATGTATAAAATCCCAAAAAATCCACCAAAATCTTCTTAGAATTAACAGGTGAATTTAGTAAGGTTGGAGAACAGAAAGTCACTCTGCAAAAACCAATGCCATTTCTATAAAAAAGCAATGTGTAACAGAAAACCGAAAATAAAAAAATTATAACTGCTCTAAAATAAAGTATGTAGGTATAAATCTAACAGAATATGTATAAGATATTTATACTAAAAATTATGAAATCCTGGAAAACAAATCAAAGAAGCTCTAAATAAATAAAATGACATACGTTGCTCATGAATTGTAAGACTACATAATGAAGATGTCAATTATCCCCAATTAAAGAAAAAATACCAACAGAATTTTTAAATAGACATAGTTATTCCCATTCTAAAATTTATATAGAAAGTCAAAATAAAGAGAATAGCTAAAACAATTTTGATAATGAAAGGAAGAATAATACTGCCCAATCCTAAGACTCACTATAAAGCCATAGCAATCAAGGTAGTGTGTATTAGCAAGGAAGAGATACAGAGATCAATGGAACAAAACAGACAGTTCAAAACATATCCACAGAAAACATCACCATTTGATTTTTGACAAATGCAAAAACAATAGAGAAAGAATTTTCTTCTCAAAATGACATTGGAAATGTAGTACATCCGTATGCAACAAAGTGAACTTTTATCTAAACTTCACACCTTGTATAAAACTTAACTCAAAAAAGATCATAGATTAATGTATAATTAACAACTTTAAAACTTTTTAAAGATAGGAGAAAATCTTCATTACCTAGGGTTAGGCAAAGGGTTCTTAGGACAGCAAAATCATAATCCATACATGAAAAAAATGGATAAACTGGACTGGATGAAAATTTTAAAAATTTTGTTCTGTAAAAGACAACTGTAAAGAGCATGAAAAGGCAAGCTACAGAGTGGGAGAAAAGTAACTGTAAATCACAGGTCCAGCAAAGACTTGTAATCAGAAAACAAAGAACTCTCAAAACTCAATAGTAAGAAAATAAACCAATTTAAAAATGGACTGATGTTGAACAGACACTTTGTCAAAGAGAATGCATAAATGACAAACAGGTACATGAAAATGTGCCCAAGGGATCCCTGGGTGGCGCAGCGGTTTGGCGCCTGCCTTTGGCCCAGGGCACGATCCTGGAGACCCGGGATCGAATCCCACGTCGGGCTCCCGGTGCATGGAGCCTGCTTCTCCCTCTGCCTGTGTCTCTGCCTCTCTCTCTCTCTCTCTCTCTCTCTCTCTCTCTCTCTGTGACTATCATAAATAAATAAAATTTAAAAAAAAGAAAATGTGCCCAAGCCTATTCACCAATAGAAAAAAAAATATTAAAACTGGGATATGATACCACCACATGCCTCTTACAATTGCTAAAGTGAAAAATACCAACAATTCTCAGTGCTTGAGAGTCTTGTAGGAACTAGAAGTCTCAGACCTTGGTGGCAATGCAAAATGACAATAGGCACTATGGAAAATGGTTTGGCACTTTCTCAAAAAGTGGGATTTGCCAGCAATCCCACTTCTGCGATTTACCTACAAAATAAAAACTTCCATCCACACAGAAATCTGCAAGCAAATTTTCGTGCCAGCTCTAGTCATGATTGGCCCCAATGGAAACAACTCAGATGCCCTTCAATGGATGGGCGAGTGGATAAATGTTGGTACATCTATCCATTGGAATATTACTCATCAACGAAAAGTAATGAATCATAGATCCATACAACTTGGATGAATGTCAAGGGCATTAGGCTGAGTGAAAGAAGACAGTCACAAAGCATCACGTACTGTGTGATTCCATTATATGACCTTCTTGAAAAGGTAAAAACTATAATGATGGAAGACAAATCAATGGTTATCAGAACTTAGGGGCGGAGGATGGAGTAGATAGCATGAAGGAGATCTTTTACATCTTGTGGCAGGAATCGATACATGGGCTGAAATTCATAGAACTATACACTCAAAAAAGTCAGCGGATTATGCTATATGATGTTTTGTAAGCTGCTTTTTAACTCAATACTTTATGAAAGCATCTTTTCTCTAACTGTAAATCTACACAGTTAAAAAAAATGATTGATAAACTTGTAGAAGGTACTTTCAGTGTACATGTGGGAGACAGCTGGACTTAATTGGATTGAAAAGTGGGAGATAAAGTGGAAACAACATATATGGACAGCATTCCAACAAGTGTAGATGTGATAAGAGAATGATAGTATGTTAACAGGAAGGGAGGGAAGGGTTGAGGGATTTTTTTTTTCCCCACGATAGGAGAGATCTGACCACTTTTATTCCTTAAAGGGAGGAGCCTGCTGAGAAGGAGTGGTTGAAAATGTTGAGGAAAGTCAAGGATATCAGGGGGAAGTCAAGGACATCATGAGTAGACTGAGCTGTCCGCTGTCCTGCAAGACTGTATGGACTGGGGTCCACAGTCCAGGCAAGGGGATGACCAGGGCGGGTGGGAGGTATTTCTTCTGTTATGACATGAGGGGGAGGGGATGATGGGATGTGAAGGGGGTAGAAGTTGAGCAAATTATCTGCTGATGGTTTCTATTTTCTCCGTGTAAAAGTGAAGTCATCTCGTAAGAGGAGGACAAAGGAGGAAAGACTGTAAGTGTCAGGAAAATGGAGAGACTAAAACAGTTGTTGTAAAGAAGGAGGGATAAAGTCCATAAGCGTGGGAGGATGCCTCCTGGGCACCCAGAACTCAGTCCCTCTCAGCCCAGAAGGGATAGAGAGTGTCAGTGTTTAGCAAACAGCTTGTCAAAGATCCTCATCTGCATTTAAAATACAAGGACTTTGACCACAGAAGCAACATTCACTTGCGCAGAGCTAGTCCTGATGGTCATAAAGCTCCAAGATTTAAATTTCATTTTGGACAGACCTTGGTAATCTCTGAGGAATCTTTGACAGAGAGAAATGGATGAGATTATAACATTAGAGCAGGTCATGATTCATTATTTCAGACTCAGTGTCAGTTAATTCTTGGATGCACGCGGTAGAGAGGCCTCGCGTGCACCTGAAAAGGTGAACAATCCCCCCCCCCAAAAAAGGGCAACTTTGTTCTCTGATCCTTTTGTGAAAGGATAATCATTGTTTTTAAAGCATTGCCAACACTTTCTTCTCTAGAAAGTGGATATAAATGGGTAGCATCAGGAAAGTCCCTTGGGAATTTCTACAAGCGAAATGGGGAGGCTCTCCTTTGATTTGTAAATGCCTCTCAGAAAAAGTTAAAAATACACGGAGTACTAGGGAAAGCTTACAGAGCAGATGCCTAGGAATAGTAGTCAGGAAGGAAAGAAACAGACTTTTTAAGAAAGCAATGGACTAGGAGATAAGGACCGTGGATTCGGGCTGCAACACTACCACCACCACCACCAACACCATATAAGTGACCTTGAGTCAGTCTCCTCACAGCCGAGCCTCAGTTTCTCATCACAGAATGAAAGTGGTTCTTGTGGATCTACAGCTAGATCACAACGTGCATCAGTAAAGGAGAAGCCCCAATTCAATGAGAGTTTGCTTGATGCTGATTTTTTTTTTCTAAAGATGTATTCTTCCCTAAGCCCAACACGTACACCTATTTTTCATAAATAAAATTCAGAAATTTACACCTAAAGCTTTACACTTAAACTCACCTTTCCAATTTCTCCTGATTTAATGAAATTTTATTAGTATTATGTTTTCGCTTCATGTAAGATGGCTAAGATTGCTATTAGCATCCAGCTCCCCTTAATTAAATTTGCTCTCCTCCAGAGTCTTTTATCAAAGCTCTTGTTGCATCTTCAAAATCCTTCCTCACAGAGCACGACGTACGTATACGTAGTATATACCGACAGATAAATCACCCTTTGTGATTTATTACTTTGTACCCTCTGAAATTCATGTTTTTTACATTTCTTTTAAATTTAAGATGATAAATGTCCAGAGCATAATCAAGTTTCAGTTTATAATTTTCTTAAAAGATTTTATTTATCTATTCGGCAGAGAGTCAGCATGAGAGAAAGAGCTGGAGCAGGGGAGAGGGACAGCAGGAGAGGAAGAAGCAGACCCTCCACTGAGCAGGCAGCCCAACATGGGGCTCGATCCCAGGACCCTGAGATCATGACCTGAGCCCAAGGCAGACACTTAACCAACTGAGCCACCCAGGCGTCCTCAGCTTATAATGCTTTATTATGATTTAGAATTTCTCTGAAAAGAACAAAATTATATACATAGTGTGAACATTCATGTATCAGGAAGACTCAAAAGGCTGTTTTCTACTTTGTTCAAGTTGTGTTTCCAGGCATTGTGCGCCGTACAGCTCTTGCCACTGTTATTTCCAAATGTCCGATGTGTACTATGATAGACATCTGCTTTTCTCTGGGTCTAGTCCATCTGACCCATAGGCCACGTACAATAATATAACCTTTTGGGAACTTAAAGGGGCATAGATTTCCAGGAGCAATAAATAACCTTGGATTTAAAGGGGCTAATATTAAAACTATTCTTGCAGTTGTTCTGTAATTCTCCTGGTGATGGTCAACACAGGACGTCATCGCAGTTCTAATCTCCAGTTATGAGGGCCCACCGTACCAACCCTGAAGCCCCCTGATGAACACGGCAGTCTTGCCTAGATGTGACAATGGAGGTCCGTTAGGATAGCCTCCCACTCGTAACATATGATCACTCCCACCAGTCTGTTCATAGAAAATTTATCAGTGTTGGAAAGAGTCCATTATGTTATTTATGGCTCTATCTATAAAGCCAGTTTTATAAAATTCAGTTTGTGTGTCTTAGTTGGATTCTGACAACATACATAAAGGTAAGTAAGTATGTATGTAGAGGTATTCACACTGGTTTTGTTTTTTATCTTGACGGCAAATGACCAATTTGACCAAAAAAAAAAAAAAGGCAGGGGGAATCATCTTCAAATGAGCGATTATATCATAAAAGGTAAAAAAAATAAAAATAACAAAATGAGAGATTCTGTAAAATCATAATTGAATTTATAAAAACTGGAAACCATTACAGCCCCCTGCCCCCAGAAGACTTGGATGAGCTTGTCATGGAAGGATCACCTCCTTCCAGGAATGGCTTTCCTAAAATCTAGTCTGTGCACTGGTTTCAGGATGTGAAGCATAATCCCATGAGGAGGTGCTGTGTCATTCTCTAGGAGTATTTAAATGTTTCACATGTTTGGCTAGTGATGTGTCTAGTATATCTATAATAATTTTTTTTAAAAAAATCAAAGTAATTAGTCTATTTTTATAGAGCTGGCTCTATTCTTCTCTATGTCAGAGAGGATCTGAATTTTACAAGAATAAGGAATGATTTTGATTAAGGCAACTTGTAAACTTTTTCTGCATATTCTTTGATATATCAACACTCCTTCACATTCCTTCAAATATTCCATTAGAAAATGTATTTCCTACTCCCACTTCCAAACCACTGTACCTAGTTACTTCTTCCTATTTATCTTACCCACCCAAAGTTGAGCTGCAGAATGGCAAACTCTTATTTGCGAGTCGCAGAAGTAATTGTCATTTCAGGAAAAATCCACTGTGTGCAAAATTACAAGGAGTGAGTTTCATGTTTCTTGATTTCTGCCCAGCTTTAATAGAATTATTTTTCATCTGATAAATATATGTTACAGAGTGGAACATAATGCAATTAGGACAGACCCTTTGGGACAATGTGACTAGACTTTCGTCATAAGGAAGGAGTGGGGTTAAGACCACTGGCCTCAGACTCTGCTGGAGGAGGTGAGATTTACGTTGGTTGAGAAGATGCAGTCCGATGCCCCCTGCCCAGTTCCTGAAGAACTGAGTAGAAGGACATTCGCACAACCATTAAGAGAACTTCATCAAGATATGCCCTCTGGGGAAATGCAGAAGTAGAGAAAAATGATCACATGGCTGGAAAGCTGAGAAATACTACTCTTTGCAGAAATCATAGGAATTGAGTTCCACATGCACTGAGTAATGAAGCAGTACATTTGTAAAACCTTTTATACTTCGGTTATTGTTATGCAAACAGCTAAAATGTTATTACTTATAGAGATTATAAACTATTTCCATCATCTCTTTAAAAGATTTTATTTATTTATTTATTTATTTATTTATTTATTTATTTATTTATTTGAGAGAGAGAGGGAGAGTGTGCTCATGAGTAGTGGGGGGGGGGAGAAGAGGAAGAGAGAATCTCAAGCAGACTTCCCGTGGAGCAGGGAGTCACAGGGCTCAATATCAAGAGATCATGACCAGAGCAGAAACCAAGAGGGGATTCCTAACCAATGTAGCCACCCAGGCATCCCATGTCCATCATTTTTATAGTAGAGCTCTCCAGATGACTCGAAAGCTAGGATCCAACAGCAAGACAAAGAAAAAAATTAGTGTTTCAAGAATCATTCTAACAGATCGAGAACTATGTTAAAACGTAGCAAAGCCAACATTAGAAAATACAAAAATTAAAATATTACCATAGTAATGATACTACAGAGATGTGAATGCCTGGGTATTGGGGCAGGAGGAGGGTGAGGAAGGGGGTCCCCAGTGGCCACTCAAAGATATCCCTGCCCTGGTCTCCTTTGCCTGCATTTAGGGATTTGGAGGGTACCTGGTAGGCCCATAAGTCCTTTCTTTCATCATTTGAAATTATTATCACTGGTCTAAGGCACTACTCTGACATACTTCTTTGAAAAATGAACATCTTGTAAGAAAGGACCATGCAATTAATAGCTATTCTTAACTGGAGTTGAAAGTGTTCCCAGATATCAGTTAACCATTTGCCACCCGACCTCTCCCTCTCCCAATCAAACAATACCTAGCACTTACATGGCACTTACTAAGACGGTGCAGTTTACATACATTGTCCTATTCCATACACAAAACAACTTTACAGTTGTATAGTATATAACCTCTACGTTAAAAAGAGGAAGTTTAAAAAGTAAAGAAAAAAGATAAAGAGAAAATTGAGGCTTACAGAGATTAAGTAACTTGCCCTAAGTTAACAGAGCTGGAAAATGATTGTGTGCGTACTGGAGTCCCATCACAATATCCATGCTCTTAGCCTCTATGGTATTATGCTAAAGGTTACCCAAAAATATGGCATTTTCCCCTTTATTCTGATTTTTCTCTTTACTTTTCTCTTTAAGGTATTTCATTTTCTTCCGGGGAGAATAAAGACACTGTCTTGAATCAATGAGGCCAAGAAAGTAAATTGCTTATAACTTAAAACCACACGTTCATATTAATGGATGGATGGCCTTTCAAACTAACTCACTGTAGTATGTTGAACACTTTGTATTGAGCATCTTTCCCAGTAACCCAGTGATTGGAGTGATGCACAGTGTTTTGTTTCCCCTCCAGGGTCCCTCAGGACTTGGGGCGTTACTATGGTGGGAGAGCAGGAGAGTCTTGCTCTGTACACGCTGCTGTAGGGGCCAGGGAGACACTCTTTTTTTTTTTTTTAATTCATGAGAGATACAGAGAGAGAGAGGCAGAGATACAGGCAGAGGGAGAAGCAGGCTCCCTGCAAGGAGTCTGATATGGGACTCGATCCCCAGACCCAGGATCATGCCATGAGCTAAAGGCACATGCTCAACCACTGAGCCACCCAGGTGTCCCAAGGGAGACACTCTTCCTCTATGTTCATTTTGTGCTCTTTTCCAAGGATCCATTTTTCCGTAATCCATTCTGCACATTTAAGTCAGAACATGGACATTGCTTTGGGTCTGAACTAGGAAAAAAATAATCCACGTCCTTACTGAACTTGGCATTTACTTCAGCACAATTAAACATATTGATCTTGATTGCTGCGTCATGTGAACAATTAGTTTTGCTTTGTTTTTGGTCCACGTGGCTGTAATTTTAACGGACACCAACATCTTAACAAATTGAAATCAAATGAAATCTGATTATGAGGAAAGTCTCAATAGCCTTAAGAGTGAAAAATTATTTAAATGGCAAGTGCTAATAATGTTCACATCATAAACTTGCTAATTGACACTCCGTGGCAAATACCATCGCAATAACAGACACTACAGTAATGTTATTTAGGGAAAAAGCATTAGGAAATTTAATCTTAAAATAATAATTTACCATTATTTTTTTTCAAAGCTATTAAAATCCTTTATGCTGGGAAATATGCAGTGTAACTCTGAATATGTCAGCACTTGTAAGTGCTCTGAAAATAAAGGATGCACTTACGGGCCAAGTAGGATTTTTCAAAATCCCCTTTTACAGGGATAAATGGCTTTCTTTACCTTTTCAATTTGACTTTGTAAACAGCTTTTAAAAGATTTAACAATAAACTTACCATAAAATATGACATCCATGTTATCATTAGTACTAATGGCAATAAATGGTTTTTTTGTGTGTGATCCCGTCATTTCATAAAAAGTGACTTTTTATAATTCATAAACTAGTCTCCATTCTTCAGATGTAAGTATGTCTCCCTTGAGGTGCAGCATTTTTCCGTAAGAGAAAAATATGTGTAGTATCCCAAAACCTTATGGTTCTATAAACATTGTCTACTCATTGAAAGGAGAGAAAGAAAATGTATACAACCATCCAAATACTCCCAAATTTTCTGCGATGGTTTGTTATTTGTTTGGGGGAGGGAAGGAGGATTGAATTATTTGGGGTCTTGATAAATTGAATCCGCTAAATCACACTCCCACCTGATTTTGAATGGGCAGGTGGCTCATATTTGCTACTACAAGATAGATGATGACCCTTCAGTAATCAGGAGTTGAGTTCCGAGTGTAGTCTTAATGCACAACTAATGTGCAATTATCTAATCCCTTGATCTATTTAAAATAAAGACACTCACCTTATCTCCATCCATCTAGTACTAGAAACTCCCATAGCAATGTCTAACTAGACAGAGTTCAATACACAACTCTAGCACAACTATTATCGTGCCCACGGCACACAAATGCATCCTACAGACTATGCTTAAATGAAAGCTCTTCTGTGCGATTTTCATTTCTTTGTAACCAGTAAATGTAAATAGGATTGAGGGAGCAGTAGTAAAATCAATTCTAGTCTTTACAGTTATGAAGATGAGATGTAATCTCTTCATCAACGTAATTTATTATCATTTATTTTGCCTGATACACCCGGAATACATTTATTCACTCATCGAACATGTATTGATGGCATACTAGGCAGCAAGTACGGTTCTAGGAAACGGAGTTAGGAAAGACCTGAGAGTGGAAGACTTTGCCCTGCTAATGAGTTTGGGTTTTATTTTAAGAAAGAAGGAAATAGCCAAAGTAAAGAATTTTACAAGGGGAGAACATGATTAGGTATGCTTTTTTTCAGAGTTTTACCTCTGGCATTTATTTTTATGAAGGATGGATTTGATAAGAGGATGGTAACTTAAAATACTACATGAGAAATAAGGACCTGCCCCAAGGCAGTGATGTGAACAGAGACTGGAGAAGACAAAGCAAAGGAAGGGTACAGGATGAGTTAACAGTTGCAGGCTTGGGTGAATGTGGGGGATCTTGGTTTTTATTTATTTATTTGAGAGAGAGAGCATGAGTGACAGGGGGAGAGGGGAGGTGCAGAGGGTGAGGGAGAAGTAGGCTCCCCGCTGAGCAGAGAGCTGGACATGGTGCTCGATCCCAGGACCCTGAGATCATGACCTGAGCTGAAGGCAGACACTTAACTGACCGAGCCACCCAGGAGCCCCAGGGAATGCTGAGTACTAACAGATAAGATGCTTGTTGGATATCCAGTGACTCCTAGGTCATTAGAACTATATGCCTGGGGTTCAGGAGAACTATCGAAGATTAAAATACAGGCTTAGGAATCTTTGACATGTAGGTCTGAATATAACTACACAGGGAGATTGCACAGAGAGGGAAATAAAAGGGGGCACATAAATTCTAGAAAGCACTAACCACGAAATACTACACCCTAAGTAGGACCACAGGTGAGGATTGGAGTTGGTGGAGAAGTAGATGAGAAACAAAGAGAAGGCCAAATGTGGATAACACATTTCAGAATTTTTACAAAGCACCACTCAGGGTACAATCTCCAAGAGAACATGTAATGTCCAAGGTGTCAGGAGCGAGTGATGTTGGGTATACATACAAGTGTGCTTCTTATGTGCCAAAGTAGTAGACAGGTTTGTCCAAGGGCTTTAAATCTTGCTTGTAAATTAGCTGTATGAATCCTTTTATGTCACCACGGCCATTCCTGCATGTATGTACAAGGCATTTCACTAAGACCTGAAAACACAGCAAAGCATTTAAGCCGTACAGCATCTTGCAACCAATTTGAAGGACTTTACCACTGTTTCAATCTGTAGTTCTGGTCTCCTGTGAGCCCATCCCATGTCGCCCTCAAGTTCACAATGGTAGAAAGGTCTATTTGAGATAGTATGTTTCCGGAGCATGTGAGCTCCGAGGAAGAAACTGGAATTTTGGATGAATGAGCTCTGTTGAAGTCCATTCTAGAAATGGCTAAGCTGACTAAGTGTGTCTTGCATGGGTGCCAAGAAGAAATTAAATGCAAAAGGGAGAGAACAGAAATATCACTGTGTTGTTTCTATTTATTCAATATATTTGTTCTTAATCTTTAGTAGCTTTTATGCCAGGCCCTGGTGCAATGCTGGGCAAGATCTGCAACAGATACAGCAGTAAATAGAACAGAAAAATATCTGTGCCTTCAAGGAGCTTTCATTCCAATGGGGAAAAAGGGAAACCACAATAACAAAGCAAATAAGTTAAATATATGATATAGAGTTGGTGAAAAGCGTCTGGAAAAAAAATAAAGTAGGGAAGGGGTATCGAAGTTCTTTGGGGGGAGAAGATACCATATTAATTAGGCTAGTCAGTGGGGGCCTCCCTGAGAAAGTAGCATTCAAACTGAGGCCTAAAATTAAGAGATTAGGCCATGGAGATACTGAGTAAAGAGTGTTTCAGGCAAAGGAAAAAGCAAAATATATGAGGGAGGCAAGTCCCTCGCATCCTCTTGGAACAACAAGGAGACCAATGTGGCTGGAGAGAGACAAACAAGAGGAAAGTGGTGAGAAATGGTATCAGAGAGATAATGGAGGAGGAGGACACAGTAGAACCTGGGCTGATGCAAGGATTGTGTTGAGTGATTTTGAAAAGGAAAAGTGGATTCTGGAGTTCATGGAAAGAAGGTACCTTAAAATTTTCAAGAATAACATATTATTTTCCTATCAGTCAACCCTTTCTTTTTGAAGGTGGTGCTTCTGCCAATGACTTCCCTGATCCTCTGGGTTTCACCATAGGAATCCTTCCTTCTCGAAGACTAGAGAACTTGACTGCATTTCTCTGAGATGTCACGTCTTCAGAAGATCCACTGAAGGCAATGTCTGTGCCTTCCAGAACGCTCAGTAGTAAGAACAACATGAAAATTTGAAAGGACCTTTCCCAGAGCTCAGGGAGAGAATAATGCACTGAAATCACATTCTGTGTTGGTAACAAAACGTCACTAGAAAAAAAATAAAGCTTTCCCCTGAGAGTTTTTAAGATATTTCAAGACCTTCACTTCCTTGCAACTTAAATATGACCCAATAAATATCATCTCCTAAAACAGAATATAGTTCTCTGGATAAGGAAAGAGGAAAAAAACACCAAAGGAAAGAAGCCACCTGTGGATCTTGTGGTACCATCCACATCATGGGGGCACACTTTCTTGGATATTCCTGAAGCGGTCTTTTCAACTGGGGTTTATGTATTACTCTAGTTCACAGAAGGAATAAAGAATGAGGACAGCTAGGGACACCTGGGTGGCTCAGTGGGTTAAGTGCCCAACTCATGATTTTGGCTCACATCATGATCTTGGCGTAATGGGATTGAATCCCACATGGGGCTCTGTGTTCATGGGGGAGTCAACTGGAAATTCTCTCTCTTTTTCACTTCTCCTCCCCTCTCTCCTCCCCTCTCTCAGATAAATACATCTTTTTAAAAAAAGAAAGGAAAAGAAAAGAAAAGAAAAAGAAAAGAAAGAAAAGAAAAAAGAAAAGAAGAGGAGAGAGAAAGAAAGAAAGAGAAAAGAAAAAAAGAAAAGAAAAGAAGAAAGAAAAGAAAGAAAAGAAAAGAAAAGAAAAGAAAAGAAAAGAAAAGAAAAGAAAAGAATGAGGACGGGTAGGTAAAAAGGATTTCTCACCACTAACTCAATGGTAGCCTTTCCTATTGGAACCGTTGTATGATTTCCACAGTACGCGGCCACAGGTCTGAAAATACGGGCTTTCATCCTGACTATGCTGTTAACTGGCTCTTTACTACTTAAAGTAAATACAGTCTACCATTTACTGGAACTTCGTTTTCTTACCCAAACAGTAAGCAGTCGGACGGACAACTACAACTTCCTTGTTAGGGAGATCTACAAAAATGAGCTGCCATGGAAAGAGCTGAGTCCAGGTTATCTAACAAGTTCTTTACTCAGTAATTTATTAGGATTATTTTACCTAGAGATTTTTTTTAAGATTTTATTTATTTATTTGAGAGAGGGAAAGAGAGAGTGCTCCAGCCTGGAGCAGGGGGAGGGGCAGAGGGAGAAGCAGATTCCTGGCTGGGCAGCTCTGGCTTGATCTCAGGACCCCCCAATCAGGACCTGAGCAGAAGGCAAACGCTTAAGTGACTGAGTCACCTGGACGCCCTGGAGATGTTCATTACACGGTATCGTACCCCTCTGCCTCTTTTTGTTCCCATAGATACTACAGCCTGACCACAGTACTTTTTCCCATTGAGCCCCAGGAATGGTCTGAATTAATTAATTAATTAATTAATTAATTAATTTGCTTGTTTATTATTTTGCATCGTGCCTGAGGCCATCATGATCAAATAATTGGAGCTGGTGTTCAAGTTGAAAACAATCTGTATCTTATCATTAGGGCAACAGTCCCTAGTATCCCTGAGAAGAGCTCTCACAGCCCGTCCGCCAATCTCTCCCACCCCTAAAGGGTTCTAACCTGTCCTCAGTTCCACCAGCGTAAAATAGTTGCTGGCACCCTGGGCATAACCAAAATGGATCAATTAGCTTTTCAGTTAAAGAGGGCGAGAAAAAACAGAATTCATTTCCCTTCCTTATTAAGCCCACTCCCATCCTAAGAGGAGAGCCTTCTGTAAAAAGAAAAACTCAGGCAACAAGTGTCGAAATCCATGACTTCTTGATCTGTATACTCCCACACACTCACTTTCTTCCTACCCAAACCTACAGTAGCTTAGATCAAAAAGTCCGTGTTTATTTCAGTTCCAATGAGAAGTCCTAACAATGTTATTAAATAACTGGGATGAATTTTAATCTGATGACAGCTTGTGACCCAAAAATTGCTGTTTAAAATTAAAATGCATTCAAAATGAAACTGGCAAGACAACCACAATATTAAACTTGCAATCTGCTGTGAAAAAACACCTATCAAAAGCACTATATTAAATATGAAGATAATTAATTTCCATATAGCCTCTTGCAATTGAAATCTGAAAATGATGGCCCATGAATGCATTGCCTTATTAATTTAAAATTGAATATATATATTTTTTCAAATTAGGAAGTCAGAGTAGAGACGGATTGGTTTGTCTTTAGTAATATACCCTTTGGCAGAGCTCCAGGTATAATCTAGGGCTACAGACTTCTGGGTTTCTCCTTTGTTGAACAAAAGTCCTCTATTTTCTTCATCCCAAATGTTCACCTACAATAAATTTAGAAATGGTTTCCACCTGCTTAGTTTTAAGTTTATTTATAACTTTTAAGCTATAATTAAGGTATATTAAATGGAATCTTTAGAATCTCTTATATGCTAGCTTTAAAAAATAACTACACTGACATTTTTGATAGATCAGCTAAATTGTCCCTAAACTTGGTTAAGAATCGGGGCTTCAAAAAAAATTTTTTTGGGGGGGCAATGGATGTTTGCATCAGTGCTAGTGTTATATATAATAACATAAATAAAACTCAACCCAATGTGTATTTTTTTTCATCTCAAATTTCAACATTTAAAAAACTGTATGGGGTCATAAAATGATGCATTACAGCTGTTTGCAAACAATTTAATGGCCAAGTCATAGCTATTTGCTAGTTTTCAAAAGGTGCCAAAGAACCATTAAAAATTTCACAATGAAACATCATAATTATAACAATTAACATGTGCACTTAATCACAGCCTTAATGTTCCCATGCGTTACTTGTTCTAGGTTCACCATAACATTAAAATAGCACGGGCTGGAAAAAAAAAAAGTACCATATTTCACTCTCACTATTGCACACACAGGAAAGGAACTCACCCACTCCTTTTGCAGAGAGACCACAGGAATGGTTATGTTGCAGCCATTATTTTTGGTTATCATCCCTGGGACATAATACACGCTCAGTAAATGTTGTAGCCGAAGGAATGAATGACTGTGACTGTGTGTGATCGGGTGACAAGCGCACGGGGGTAAAAGATCTAGTCTCGGAGGCTGCAGGACCCCTGAGCGGACAAGGGCTGTCGCAGTAGGGCGCCTCGAACCTCCCTGCCATACCCTACGTTGGTGCACGCGTGTGTAAAAAGGAGAAAGGACTCAGTCCAAGCCCCTGCATCGCTCAGGCGCTGCCTGTATCCCAAAGGCAGGATGTGTAGGGACACTGCGTGGGAGATGCCCCAGGTCCTCGCTAGGGCTGCTGGCTCCGTTCGCATCGAGCCGGTTTCTGTCGGGGCGCAGGGTCCCCGTCCGCCTCGGCCCGGGCTCCCCAGTCCGGCCCCAGAGCCCTGCGCTGTCGGCCGCCAGGCCCCTGCCCGGGTCGCCGGCCGCGATGCTGGGAGAGGGGAGGGGGTCCGGATCCCAAGCCTGCCTGCCTGCCTTTCATTGGCTTAGAGAACCCGAGGGGCAGGAGCCGGGGCCAGAGGAGCCCCGAGCCGCACCGTTAGGGCGAACCCGGGATTTGGCCCTCCTGGGCGGGGACGAGGTCCTGCAGGTGGCAGCCCCCGAGGGTGGGGGGGGGGCGCACGGCAGGTGGCTCCGGCCGCAGGTCCCGGGGTGCACCCGGAGGGGCTGTGCGTGGACGGCGAGGGCCGGCAAGCGCCCCGCGTGCACCCGGCGGCGTCCGCGATCCCCGTCGCAGGCGCGGAGCTTCGAACGCCGCGTCCAGCTCAAGTTTTCGGCCTGTCTTCCAACAGGTGCACCGGCGCCCCCCGCCCGCCGCGGCCCAGGGCACGGCCCGCCGCCCCGAGCGCCCCCGCCCGCCCCCCGCCCGGCCTGCCCGGGGCGCCCCGCCCGCCCTTACCTGCGGCGTGCAGCCGGAGCAGCAGGCACAGCGCGGGGACGCCGACCGCCGGCCGCATCGCGCCCGCCCCGGCCGCCTCGCCGAGGGGCTGCAGCCCGGGCCCGCTGGCCGTGGGGGCGCTCGGGGCGGCGGCAGGACGCGCGCGGGGACGCGGGACCGGGAGGCGGCGGCGGCGGCGGCGGCGGCGGCGGGGGCGGAGCCGGGCAGGGGCCGGGCGCTCGGAGGCGGCGGCTGCCCGGCCTCAGGCACGCCCGCAGCGGGGCGGGGGAGGGGGGCGGAGAGAGCGGGGAGGGGAGGGGAGGGAGGGAGGGGGGGACGGGGAGAGGGGGAGAGGGGGGGAGGGAAGGGGGAGGGCAGGGAGGCCGAGGGGCAGGGGGACAGGGAGAGCGGGGAGGGGGGAGGGGAGGGAGGGCGAGGGGCGGGGGGAGAGCCGGGAGGGGGGAGAGGGGGCGGGGGGCACTTGCGCGCCGGCCCCCGGAGCCCCCCCAGCCATCCCCGGAGCCCCCCCGCCGCCCGCGGAGCCCCCCCAGGCCATCCCCGGAGACCCCGCCCCCGGACCCTCTCGCCGCCCCTAGAGCTCTCCCCGCCCTCGAAGGCCCTGGAGACGCCCCCCTTCCCGGAGCCCCCGCACCGCCCCCGCTCCTGGAGCCCCCCCGGAGCCCCCTCTTCCCGGAGCTCCCGCACCCCCCCCCCGCTCCCGGAGCTCCCCCGCGCCCCTGGAGCTCCGCCCGCGCCCCTGGAGCTCCGCCCCGCGCCCCTGGAGCCCCCTCGCCCCTGGAGGCCCCCGCCCCGTTCACGGCGCCCCCGCCCCCCGCTCCCGGAGGCCCCCCCGCCCCTGGAGCCCCCCCGCTCCTAGGGCCCCCCCGCAGCACTCCCCCTGGAGCCCCCCCGCTCCTAGGGCCCCCCCGCAGCACTCCCCCTGGAGCCCCCCCGCTCCCGGAGCTCCCCCCGCCCCCGGAGCCCCCCCCGCAGCACTCCCCCTGGAGCCCCCCCCGGCCCCGGAGCCCCCGCCCCCCGCTCCCCGCTCCCGGAGCCCCCGCCGCCCGCCGCGCCTACTGAGCATGCCCGGCGCCGGCCCCCGCGCCGCCCGCAGCTTCGAGGAGCGGGTCGGCCTCCCGGGTCCCGGCGGCCGCGGGCGGGGCCGTCTGTCCAGCGGGCGCGGGTCAGCGGCGGTCGGTCGGCGACCCAGGCCGCGAGGGGAGGCGCGGATGCAGGGCTGAGGACCTCCGCGTGCCCGGGCCGCCTGCAGGGCTGGTGTCGGCGCCCCCCCCCACCCCGGGGGTCCAGCCTGCTGCACTGTCCCTGGCCTGGCCGCGCCCCCCTGGGCACCTGCTCAGCATCCTCCCGGCGGGTGGGCGGGGGGGGGCTTCTTCCTACCAACTTCCCCCTTTAGCTTCCTCGGCCTGGCTGCCCCTCCCCCCCCCGCACCTGCTCAGCATCCCCCCCCCAGGCGGGAGAGGGGGGCTTCTTCCTACCAACTCCCCCCTCTAGCTTCCTCGGCCTCTACCCCCCGCCCAGCCCAGGGCTCCACTGTCCCCGACTCGGGCCCAAAGGCGGGGAGCCTAGGATGGACCCGGTGAGGCCGGGAGCTTCGTCCGCGTCATGGGGGAGATTCGCTCAGTCTCCATTTCACCTTCCCGGATGCGAGATGCAAGAGTCAGCCCTGGGCCCGGGCCCCTGGGGGCAGCTCTGGGTCTGTAGGTAGAGCAGGGCGGGCAGCGTGTGACAGGGCCCAGCCCGTGCGGAGCTCTGAGGTGTGGACATCCTTCTCTAGGCCCCGGCTAAGGCCTGCTGCTCGGCACAGTCCCAGGGGCACGGCCCTTGCTGCTGTGACTTCTTGGGATGCCTTCGCTCCTGCACGTGCATCACAGCACCCTCAGACTGACAAAGGTCCAACCTTGTTCTCACCTTCCCGGAAAGCCCTGACCCAACCTCAGATTATGGTGATTCTCCTTCCACACACGAATATGTGCACGATGCTCGCTGAGCACGCATCACTTGTCCCCCAGGTAGTGCTGCAGCCTGGGGGGCTCCAGAGGCCCTTCTGCCCCTTTGCAGCACTTCACTGGGATAAGGGCTCCTAGGCCGAGGAGAGGGGCCAATCAACGCTCCTTGAATTGAACTGCGTCCCTTCCTCAGTGCTTTCTTCCTCCATCTGGAGTTGGGACAATTGATGGGAAATAGGTACCCATAGAGCTTAAATTAGGCAAGATCTCATAAGATCCGACGGGCCCAGCCGTATCATTTCCTTTATAATTTATTTCATCTCCAGCGCTGAGAGACAAAGCCAGGAACTGCACTGAAACAGGTCGGAGAAGGGAAGGATGATATATATTTTTAATATTAGATAGGGCTTTGATGCCGAAAATATAAATATATGCGGCTTCATTTCCCTACCCCTTGACGTGGGTGTGCAACCATTTTTGTGGCCCTAAGGTGTCACCCCCAAACCACCCTAAGCTGCAACCTCTTCCCCTACTCGGGATTCACTTTGCCCTGGTCTCCTTTTCCCATAGTGTATATCACTTTCTAACATGTCCAAACAATTACTTAAATCTGTCATATAGTGGCTGTTTCCCTACCCCGTTCCCCCTCCCTGCAGTGGAATCTGACCGAAAATGGCAGAAATCTTTGGCGATTTCATCCACTGATGTATCACGACTGATGAGAATGCCTCTCACAAAATAGGTGCTCAAAAGTTAATTAGGTAACTAATTAATTAAAAGCAACTGGTTGATAAAGTTCAGTACTGACCATTAGCCCTGCTCTTTGGAATTCATACCAAATAGATATTTGAGATAATTTATTTAGCTGTGCTAACAGCTTACAGCAGTAACCCTTCTCCTCTAACATGTGATACTAGAGTCGCTGTAAAGAGTTAGAGAAGGTGACGGTAGCCCACTTACAATGAGAGTGTGCTTCTTTTATTTTCTTCCTTCCAAAACAAAACAAAACAAACCCAAAACAAAAAACAAAAAATGAGTTTCCAAATTTGCACAGATCTCCAAGAAGAAAATGCAACTATGGTAATGAAATAATGCTGCAATTATGTCCTGAGTCCCTCACTCTCTTACAGATAATTCCAACATTTGGGGGTGGGGGGGAGGGGAAGAGCATTTAAAGTTTCAAATAATACAATTGGCTGTGACTTTGCCAACAAGCAGTCATTTTGCCCAGGGGTACAGGTAGTTGAATTATTAAAACTGTGCTGTGAAAATCCCCTTAACAGCAAAATCTTCCAGTTTCCAATTTGACTAGATATACTACGAAAATAGTTCAGCACAGTAAAAATAACTTCGAGTGAGCTATAATTTTGGTGACTGGACATTCATTATTAATTGAGAAGGATGAATGAGTAAGAAAAATTCATATTTCTTGATGAGTCGATCTAATCTACTCCTAATGGATTTGATCCCATGACATGTGAAGTCAAAGGACAATAAGTGAATTAGCCAATTAGTTAAAAAGTCAACCCTTAACTCTGAGAAATATTCCCTGGGAGTCCATAGATGCTGCTCTCCTTTGACTCTGTGATCTAACACTAGTGAAGGCGATTTTGGTGATCTAGAGAAGAAGTTCAGTTAAAACACTGCACCGAAGTCTTAAAAATTAGCTCCAATTCAGAGAGGCATGTAAATTAATATGGGAGTGCCATCGAAATTAGTTAAGGCCCATAGAGCTGTGTCCTAAAGGAAATAATTCACATTTTGAAAAATAAATGGGAAATTAGTAACACACGGACTTTTCTTCCTTGGTAGATATATTATCTCGGTTTCTGAAGACATGAGATTCGGAGAGAATTTACACAGAAGAGAAAGCCTTCTCGAAGCTTTTCCTCAAAACAAATGGAACTGCTTTGAGCTTCCACATTGACTTGTCTATAAATGGATGATGATCATTCCTGCTGGCCATCTTTCCTTAGAGCCCATTATTAATATAGAGAAATTAGGTTTACTGGCTGTTGGTTTCCTACTTAAGTTATTCAGATTGCTATTCTTATGAAATGTAATGCTATCAAACATCAACTGAATATTTCCTACGTGACAAGCTCTATTCTAAGCATATTGGATGCCCCATTTCAACTTCAGACTATCCCTACAAGGAGGCATTGCCATCACCTCACTTTAGAGATGAGACAGTTTGAGGCAAAGGGAAGGAACTTGCTCAAAACCAAGCAGTAAGTGAGCAACCAGAAGGTGAATTGGTAAAGGATCATATAACTGGATCCCAAACCACTATGATGTATTGCTTTGTATATAATAAGTATATATTGTGTCAGTCGTAGGTGGCTCAGTAGAATTAGATCAGGGCCGGGACAGGAGCTCCTGACTCTAGATCTGGCCTGTAAAGCTTGTGGTGAGAAACAGCCCTAGGAGACTGTCTCCAAGAGGGTGGAACCTTGCTCGTGGCAGTGGACTCTAGGATCTAGGCTCTAGTGAACAAAGACAAGTGGCAAGAACAAAGATAAATGGCAAGAGAAATCATGCTTAGGAGAACCATGATAGACAGATACTTAAATAGATCAGAATAGGGGAAATGATCTCTTCCAGGGAGGGTGACAGCAGAAGTCGGGGTGTGTAGCAAGTAAGACACTGAGGGAAGGGCAGTGAACGGGCTGAGTCTACCTAGGTAGGTAGGTTCCAGCTACTGTACAGGTAGAGAGAGGCCTGGGGATCGTGAGAGCCCGTGGAAGAAACGCAACCTAGTAAAATGGGTTCAAGGAACTTCTGAATGTGTACAGGAACAACAGGGGATAGGGATCAACAAGCTATTGAGATTTGGGACGTGTTTACCCCACCCCATCATTTACAGTCACTTTATCAATCCCAGAGTCTTTCTTCCTTTTGTCTGAGAGATGTCTATGTATCAGAGAGAAAAAAGAAGAGTTTGTTTCTGCACAGTAAAGAATTGATGTGAATTAAGCTATATTCAGCATGAAATTGGAAATTCATAGGTGAAGGTACCATGTTCAAGTGTCTGGGTTTGTCATAAATTTTTAAAAATATTCTCTCCACCGTAACAGAGCGAAACAGTAGACCCTTCTATATGAACACTCAGTGAGGAAAGCAGTGAAATAATGGAAGGGCACTGAGAATGGGAAGGAAAAGCACTAAAATTTGCAAACTGTACATTATCATATTGAACTCTTCCAAGAGCTCTGGGGGGTATTATTCCCTTTTTGTGAAGAAGGAAGAAACTGAAACTCAGGCTGGTAATTTGCCCATGGCCACTTTGTTGGTAAGTGGTGAAGCTGGGATTAGAACTCTAGAGTCCTAGCAATGGGGGGCTGACAACTATGCTGTCCTGCCTCCCTAATTAATGAAAACACTTACTTCATGGCCTAAGTGGAAAAGCGTAGTATTTTCAACCCAAGAAGCAGACTTCCAGATTGATTGATGACAATTAAAATTTACAACCTAACACGGCTTTAGGATATATCTATTTGACGTGTTTGATACACACATGGACACACACACAGAGACGTGTATTCTAGAAAAGAAAATTAGGTACCCAAAATGAGATATGTATTTTTCGATCCATGTGTGAACTATGCTAGCCTAGTAAAATATAATAACAGAGATCTTTCTAGCATATGGGTACCTATGGATTCTGCTATGGGTTCATCATTAAAATTTTATTCAAAATGAAGTATGAACTTTCCTTGGAGCTAGCCCTTGGTACCAATGTGTCGAATTGTCATCTTTCCCTTCTTTCCCTCTGGCACTGCAAAGGTCAGATTCATCCAGGATGTTGGTAATAGATTTACAAACTGCTGACTCTCCCACATTAGCTCTTTTGTCCATCCCAAGACACTAATTAGGCTGCACTTACACCATCCATCATCCCGAGCAGCGCCCAGATGTGAGTCCTCTATTATGGCTTACCCTAGCTACTTGGGGCCAGTCAAACACATTTTCTGTAGTGCTTGGTCATTGTTTTGGGTTTCCTTGAAGGAGGCGGCCACTTTGGAACAACTCATTTACCCAATGGCCCCAAATCCTAAGAGTATCCTGGCTTGATTAGATCATTCAATCCCAGTTCACTCTGATCCATTGTTTTCTCACATAACTATAAGATGATGATGTAAAAGAACATCTCCCAGATATGGGACTTCATGCCTCTACCACTGAAACCTCACTCTTTGAAACCCAGAACCATGCTCCAGTGTTTCTCTCTATCTTATACTTCATTCTTCTTCTCATTCTTGCTGCTACATGTCTACAGTGTTGGGAAGGGGCTGATTTATCAGTCCATGGCTTGATTTTTGAGAAACATTTTTAGATTAAAATATTCCTTGGTGAAAGACCTTTACAACAGGGAAGGGACAGTTAGATGAAATCTTATTAAAAATGTTCAGACTGTAACACGGTCATTAGTGTTCCCTGATAACTAAGCAGTCATCTGTCTGTGGCCATAATTTTTCCTCATTCATCAGAATCCATGTATGCTGGGGCAACACTAGTGTCTTTATTTGTTGAGTATACCAGGAAAAATCATCTGAAACCCAGTTACAATGTGACACGCTATGTCATATATATTCCAAAAACACTGACATAATCTGCTGACCTTTCACTGACACATCCTTTAATTTCACATAATTAAACAAATATATATTGAGTGCCCATGATGAACCAGAAGTATTTTTAATACTTGGTATATATACATCGCTGAACAAAATAGATACAAATTCCTGCCCTTGAAGAGCTTACATTCTAGGAGGAAGAAATATACGTCTAGCAATAAATATAATAAGTAAATTATGTAGTATGGTGGAAGGTGATAACTGCTATGGGAAAATGTAAAAGTAGGCCAAAGTACGGAGAGTTTGGGGAGTAGGGGTCAAGGAGAGGATGTGAGTGCAAGAAGCTTACCGAATAAAATAGGTTCTTTAAGAAAAGCCATGTGGACAATGTGAGCGCTGAGCAGAAACCAGGGATTGGTAAAGGAGTTATCAAAGCATATACCTGCGTAAAAAAATTTCCAGGAGGGGGGAGTAGCTACAGCAAAGGCTTTCACGGTAGAAATCTTAACCAATCTGAAAAGCTGTACTGTGTCAGGGATAATTTCCAGCACATCTTTAAATATATTAAGTGTGTAAGGAGAAATATAGTCAGAAAAAAATGCCAAATTAGACTGAATAAATAATTCTCTACCAGAGCTTTTTATTAATTCGAGTTGCACTGATTTTAAATTACAATAATACAACTGTGCAAATAACAGAGCTATTTGGCTCAGAGATTTTTTTTTTAAATTTTTATTTATTTATGATAGTCACACAGAATGAGAGAGAGAGGCAGAGACATAGGCAGAGGGAGAAGCAGGCTCCATGCACCGGGAGCCCGACGTGGGATTCGATCCCGGGTCTCCAGGATCGCGCCCTGGGCCAAAGGCAGGCGCTAAACCGCTGCGCCGCCCAGGGATCCCTGGCTCAGAGATTTTAACTGCCTGAGGCTGACTGATAGAGCAACTCAGAATTCTACTCTTTTTTTTTCATGTTTTTTGGTAAATATCTTGTTAATTAGGTCAAATAAACACCTTGTTAATTTAGAAATGTGGGTGCATAGTTTGATACTTTAGTCATCTTAGGAACTTAGAGGAAAGCATTGTGAACTGCCTTTATACTAAACTACTAAAGAAAAATAAAAATAAAGTCAATCCAATGTATTATGGATGAGAAATGCAAGCAGGAAAAGAAGGGAAAAAAATACCCTAGCAAGCATTTTTGTGTTCTCAGCTGCCTGCTTGGCAAATGGCATCAAAATATTCGGGTTAGGTATTGTCCAAATGCTGGAGAGTAAAGATTTCACAAATTCTCTATTTCTTAGAATAGCTTAAGCCATAATTTTGCCTTTTTATTACTTGAGGATGGTATAGAAAGTGACCTCATTTTGCATTTTAGTAAAATGCATTTTTCATTCAATTCTATGTGATAAATACCCACCAAAATACTACGTTGTTACTAATACAAATGGGGAGGAAAATATAAACCATCCCTCTTGCAAGAGTCATCTAGATCTTCGCATCTCAGAAATACTCTACTTTAGGAAAAAAAGGTAAGCAACTAGTCTAGATTTTGGCTGCAGACCTTAAATTAAAACAATATTTTGTATTAGGCCTATGCCAGAAGTGAAGATCACAAAGACTGGAAAACCTACACCTTTCAAACCAAATTCGTTTACAAATTTGGAAACAAAATAAACTTTAACCACCTTTGAATCAGCCATAAACATAATTCGGCAGCGGTCCAACATCCCCTCGCTTCTTCTAGGAAGTGGGCAAAAACAGGCATGATAGTTCTGAAGTCTTCCTTCATCCAAATTAATTGTCCTCTGGCTGAGGCTGAACCTGCTAAATTACAAAAGGGCTAACATCCATTGCACAGCAGAGAAGACAGGAAAGGCAACAAAACGTGCCCACAGATCCTATTAACAGGTGGTAACCATGGTTAACATTTTGTCGTGCGTACTCTACCCTCACCTTGGGAATGCATGTATTTATCATCGTTGTTCATTTTAACATAATTTTTTTACACCCCTGGGATCATACTGTGGATCTGGAAGGTTTTCTTCACCTAATATGACAGTGGCAACTTCTTTCTATGTCAGTATTTTCAATGTGACGTAGCATTGCATTCCAGCATTCTATTTTTGACTTAGTTTCTGGGGCTTTTCCTCAATTAAAGTAGACTGCTATTGGGGAACAAGAAAAGACATTCGAATGATGTTCAGCTACGCTCTAAAACATCTGAAAACACGTCCAGGAGAATGAAAGGTCTATCTCTCACATGCCTGTTCTGGTACGGACGAAGTCATTGACCCATAAAAAGAAGAAATTTCAAAGTGTCAAAACCAGGTGTCAGAAATGGGACATCAGGGATTCTGAGTCACCTCAACCTGTAGCCAATTAGGAAGAACTTAAATGTGTACATTCCAGTTAGAGCTCCTGCCTTTCCTAAGAATGGTGTCTAAAAGTAGAAGGCAAATGAGAAGACTTTGTTCCCTTTTTTCACCATCCCTGGATCGTTCAGTTGACCAACTCTGAAATTATCATCACAAGAAATACCAGTGGGTAAGAAAAAAAGACTGTAAAGTGAACTGTATACATAAGAGTTATAGGTAATTGTGGTATCTCCTTTCTTTTTAAAAATTACTTTTCTTTGCCTCTGATCTCTTTTTATTAAGAACAAACCAAAAGACTTAACGATACAGCTGTCCTCTCCTGTCCCTCCTCAGATGTAATGACCGTTACAATGTTTATGGTCTATCATTCCTCATTGTGTTTTCAAACTTGATTGCAGGTGTCCATAAACAACATGCAGTATTTTTTTTAACTTCAAAAAGTATTAACTGCATTATATCCCATAGAACTAAATAGTGTCCACTTTTTCCTCCATTACAGTTTAAAAAAATTAATACATCCTTGCGCATGTTTTCCAAGCACGTTTACCTTCGTTTCTCCGAGGCATCTGCATCAAAGTTGTATTGCTCACTCATAGGCCATGACCGTCTTTACCTCAACTTCAGGCCACTGGATCGCTCCTCATGGGACTGGTACCAATTTACATTCTTAATAGCAATGGATAAAAATACCAATTTTCTTACAGATCCACACATAAGTTTCAGACTTATTATTTTTCCAAATCAATGCCTATGAAATGGCATCTCATTCTTAAAACTTGTCTTTGCCCGACTACTACGAAGAGCATGTGTAAAAATGTTGAATGGACAACAGTGCTCCCTATTCTGTACGTGGCCTTTTTATAGCCTTTGCCTATTTCTCTTTTACAAATTATATTTAGAAGCTCTCCGTATATCCTAGAGTTTAGATAATAAGCATTTGGGTTTTATTGTGCTGCAAAAATTTTCTGTCATCGTATGGTTTTCCTTTTCATTTTCATGGTATGCTCTGATAGGTAGCTCTTCACTTTAATGTAGTCATACTTAATAATCAGTCAATTGGGTTAGAGGTTTATCAATTTTATTAATCCTTTTCACAAAACAGAATTTTTGTTTCATTGATTTTTCTTTTTTTGTTTTTAATTTCAAAGATTTCTGCTCTTGCCTTTATCCTCTCTCCTGCTTGCTTTGGATTTAATTTATTCCCTTTTTGCTACTTTCTTTGTGAAAACTTTTTTTAGTATAAGCATGTAATGCTCTCATTGATCACTCTTTTAGTGTTTTTCACCCGTTTTCTTATTTGTATTTTTGTTTTCACTCAATTCAAATTAATCTCAAATTTCTTTTTTTTTTTTTAAAGATTTTATTTATTTTTCATGAGAGACACACAGAGAGAGGCAGAGACACAGGCAGAGGGAGAAGCAGGCTTCATGCAGGGAGCCCGACGTGGAACTTGATCCCAGGATCCCGGGATCACAACCTGAGCCAAAGGCAGAGGCTCAACCACTGAGCCAGCCAGGCGTCCCTAATCTCAAATTTCTTACATAATTTTCTTTTCAACCCATTAAATTATTTAGAAGTGTGTTGTTTAATTTGTAAATGTTTGGGGGATTTTCCAGATATTTTTACTATTCTCTGAGTGAATTCCATTATGGTCTGAGAGTATATGCTACATGATTTGAAATATTTTGACTTTGTCAAAGACTTTTTATACCAAGAATATAGTTTATCATGGAGAATGTTCCATGAGTACTTGAAAAAAAATGCGCATTCTGCATTGTACAGCATTCTAGAAATGTTAATCAGGTTAAGTTGGTTGCTCAGGTCTTCTGTATCCTTATTGATTTTCTTTTTTTGTCTACTTGTTGTATTGATTACTGAGGGATGAGTATAGAATTCTCCAAGCATGTGTGTGGATTTTTGTATTTCTGCTCTGAGTTCAGTCAATTTTTGTTTCATGTATTGACAAGAGCTCTTGTTATGTGCATGTAGGATTGTTATGTCTTGGTGAACTGACATTTTATCATTATGCAATATTTTCAAGAAACCGTTTTATCCTTGAAATATTTCTTGTTCTGAAGTCTACTGATAGTAAGGCTGCTCCAACTCTTTTTTGATTAGCATTTATATAGTTTTATCTTTTGACCTTTTTATGTCTTTATTTTTAATGTGGGTTTCTTGTAGACAGTATATAGTCAGGTCTTTCTGTTTTGTTTAAATATAAGCTAACAATTTCTGTTTTGTTTGATTTGTTCAGAGCACTTTTATTTAATATAATTATTGATATGACTAGACTTAGCACTACAGTTTGGTTATTTGTTTCCTGTGTGTCCCCTCTTTTTATGTTCCTCTGTGCCTCTTTCCCTTCTTTCTTTTGGATTATTGAAATATTTTTAATATTCCATTTAAATTTATCTATTGCATTTTTTATGAATTTTCTTTGTATCATTTCTTTCTTTTCTTTTCTTTTCTTTTCTTTTTTTTTAGAGAGAAAGAGATGTATGGGGAGGAGGGGGCAGGCAAAGGAAGACAGAGAGAATCTTAAGCTGGCTCTCCACACCTAGCAGAGTCCCATGTGGGGCTTTATCTCATCACCCTGAGATCATGACCTGAGCCGAAATCAAATTTGGGGTGTGTAACCAAGCCACTCAAGCATCCCTCTTTGTATAATTTCTTTAGCAGTTGCTCTGGGGAGGAGAAATGTACTTAACTTCCCTTTCACAGTCTACTTACTCTGCCATTTTAAGTAAAACATAGATGGTTTACAACCATATCATTTCCTTGAGCCTGCCTCTTCTGCTCAATCATACTTCCTTTACATACATTAAAAACCCATCAGACAACATGATAATTTTTGCTTTTAAACAGTTGTACATATTTTGAAGCTCTTAAAAATATAATAGACTTTTACAGATATATACCATGTCTCTTGCTCTTTCCTCAATCTTTTTTTTACCCCAGTGGAAGTATAATTGGTATACCAGAAAACTGCACATAGTCCATCTTCTATGTGAAGTGTCTACATTTTCCAGTTTTCAAGACTTTTTTCCTTATTTTTGAGTTTAAAGAGTGATGTGTCTTGCAATGGGTATTTGGTTTTGTTTTAGTTTACTCTGTTTGGCATAGTGAGCTTCTTGACTATATAAATTTACAGTTTTGCCTAAATCTGAGTAAATTTTAGCCACTATCTCTTAAGGTACCCTTTCTGTACCAGTATCTATCTCCTCTGCTTTTGTGACTCCAGTGATATAACTGTTAGTCCTTTTGATATTAACCCACATTTTTCTGAGGCTCTACTGATATTTTTCTCTTTTTCTCTTGTTCTTCAGGTTGTGTATCTATCATTTTATTGTTAATTTCACTGACTCTTTTGCCATCCATACAATTAAGCCTATCCCGTGAATTTTTTTTAAGACTTTATTTACTTACTCATGAGAGACCCAGAGAGAGAGGCAGAGACACAGACAAAGAGAGAAGCAGACTCCCTGTGGGGAGCCTAATGTAGGACTTGATCCCAGGACCCGGGATCACACCTTGAGCCTAAGGCAGACGCTCAAGCACTGAGCCACCCAGGTGCCCATCCTATCCAGTGAATTATTACAAACATCATGCTATCCAGTTCTCAAATCTCCATTTGATTAATTTTTTTATAGTTTCTTTTTCTTACCTAAGAACCCCTATCTTTCCACTCATTTCTGAAATGCTTAACTATAGAGGAAATAGTAGCTGCCTTAAAGTCAGCTGGTAACTCCAACATATGAGTCATCTTGGGGTTTGAGTAGTGGTCACATTTTCCTGGTTCTTGGTATATCAAAATAATTTCAGATTTCATCCTCAATATTTTGAATGTTGTGCTCCTAAGGCTCTGGGTCATGTCAAAAATCCTCTGGACAATGTAAGGTTTTGGGAGGTTCGGTTAAGGCCACAGGTTCTGCGTTGCCTTCTGGTGCTCTTAGTAATTCCAATGTCAGTTCAGTTGTTGAAGTCTTTGTTCAGCTTCTTTGGGTCTGTCCTGTGCATCCATGGCTCAAGAAATTGGGATGGTTGGTGCAGTTCTCTAAGCCTTTGTTATGCTGTGTTGAGTCTAATGCATGTATAGGTCAGGGATCAGTGTGGGCCATTTGCAGGTTCATATCATAGAACAAGAGAGGTCCATTTTCCTTAGCTGGCATCTGTTCTTACCATCCACGATTTGAAGGTTGGCCAGACTTGGGGTCAGAACTTATGTACGTGATTTGGGGCTCCCTCTTTTTTGTTCTCTCTTTTATGGGGTCCTTTACCACTTTTCCAGCAGCAGCAGAAGTGGCCACAAACTCCATCCCCTAGTTCTTTGTCCCGAGTTTCTTCATGGATTTCTAGCTGCCCCACGTGATGCATGCCTTCTAGGTAAATGCCACGAGAATGAGTGACTGACTCTACGCCATTCCCTTCCAAAATTTGCCTGTCTTCTATAATCTTCCTCATTTTATCTTCTCTTCAGTGCCTTAAGTCTATCTTTTCTGTATCTTTTGGGTCAGTGTTCATCATCTGTGAGAGCATTGGTCTAAACCAGAGTCATAACTCAGAATGTTTTTACTCCTTATTTACGACAGTTCTTTAATGGCTCCATGTCTATGGAGAGGTCTCTTATTTTCTAACTGTCTTCCTTAAGATTTACGATTTGTCTGTATTGGAAATTAAAACCTAACGTCCGAGATATTACAAAATATGATAACCTTCCTAATTTTCCCCTTCTCTGTGCCACCACATCCATCACCACTTTAACCTCTTCCCCTTGTTTCAATGTCAAGTTGTGTGTTTAAGATCCTGACTTGACTTCCAGGTAATTTTTGTCACTTGGGGATATCCTTTCTTTTGTTGAATTTGGCTATACTTTAAATTTAATGGTCATAATTTATTCATCACTTCCAGATATTTTCTAGCACAAGAGGTTTGTTTTTTTTTAATGTTTTATTTATTTATGAGAGAGAGATCACGAGCAGGGGGAAGAAGCAGACTCCCCAGTGAGCGGATAGCCTGATGCAGGGCTTGATCCTAGGACCCTGAGATCATGAGCTGAGCCAAAGGCAGATGCTCAACTGACTGAGCCACCCAGGTGCCCCTCTAACACAAGGTTTAAGAAGAAATTAGTTTAGTCCACCATTTTGTTAGAATAAGAGCACTATTTTGCCTGCTTTATTATTTGGTTCTTCATTTTGGAACATTCTAAAGTAGTACCATTATATGTATATTGGCCATTGTCACTTGATAGAAAAGGTAATAATAATTTTAGTGATGGTAATTTTTACTAAAAGTAATCCCTATAATCACAAAAATGGAAGTGTTTCTTTTTCTCTTTCATATTTTGTTCTACAAAAAATGCAATGAATGTATAGCATGCAACTCAGTGAGATCACGATGGCTTACCACTAGCTCATATTATCAGCAGGGCATCGTTACATAAGCACCAGCATGATATCAGGTACAGTTTATTCAGTGTTGGGAAGATGAATTGGGAACATGTTTTTCTTCTTTAATTGTCCTCAAGAGCTCTTAAAATATATTGAACAGATATATGAAAGTCAATCCATGTGATCATTGCCTTTTGCTTGCTTAATAGGCCTAAAATGGCTTCTAAAAATTTGTTATAACTGTAATCATAGTTATGTCTGCTTGACTAAAAAAGGACAAAGTCCTTTTCAAAATCTAGAAGATATAACTATGAATGTTTATTTGGGAGCATATTGTTGAAAAGTTCAACAATAAACAGTATTTCCTCAATAATTTTGCCATTTCTGCTTTATTTTTAAAAAGTAGAATAAGATTCCTTGCCTAGAAAGTGTGTCAAAATGTTGCTCACTCTTTTGATAGATCAGAACGTGATTCACTGATGCTCTCTGCTCAGTGTCTGTCCCAGCTCGTTTCTTTCTGTTTTATCACCAGAAACCTACCATTTACCTGGATCAGCTATTTCATAAATATGTGTGCTGCTTGTCACTCAAAGACCAAATAAGCAAGAAGACACGGAACAACAACAAAAAAATGTCACTCTGTTCTCAGAAGAAAAGGACTTTTTAAAGCAGCATAATTATTCTACATCAAAAGTAGTATTAGGGGTGCCTGGGTGGCTCTGTAGGTGAAGTGTCTGCCTTTAGCTCAGGTTATGATCCCAGGGTCATGGGATCGAGCCCTGTGTTTGGCTTTCTGCTCAGTGGGGAGCCTGCTTCTCCCTCTCCCACTCCCCTTGCTTGTGCTATCTCTCTCTCTCTCTCTACCTGTCTAATAAATAAAATATTTAAAGCACTAATTAAAGTAGCATTAGCACTGCAGGTTCTTGGACCTGAGCACTGGGAGCCCCTGGTGATCTGATGCATGTCACACTGTAATCTGCGGGACCTTTGGAATGCTGCACAAGCAAGCAGTTACTCACCGTTATGGCATACATTGCTTGAGGAAGATTTCTGCTGAACGTTTTCTCTTGAGTTTTGGTTAAGTAACCTGCCAAATGATTAAAAGGATCATTTTCCATTTTGATATTTGGGCTAATGCTTTTTGGTCCAATTTTTGAAGTCCTTGAAACTGGAGGTCCTCTGTACTTTGTTAGTTTCACAGCTGTCACATTGCTCTGCTGACTGATTGGATGGAAGATAAGCGAACATCCTATGATCCTTTGAGGTTTTCTGCTGTAAAGTTTTATGAAGTTCTAGGAAGCCTCCATCCAGTAAAAGTCTAAGAAGTAGAAATACAAATGGATGTTGATAATCTACCATTAATATGTTGGTTCTATTTCTCACCTAATTTTATCCAAGTTACTGTCTGAGGGATGTAAAGGCATTGCCTTCCTGAAACTCAGGTAAATAAACTTAGTCATTTCTCCCTTCCCTGATTATTTTGGCCTGAACTGCATGTAACATCCACTGCAATAGTTCTTGTGTGAGCTCCTCAAGGAAAGGTGCGTTCTCTTATTCCTGTATATTCCTAGTGTCTAGGACAGTGCTGGGCACAAACACACCCATCACACTGTATTAGGAACTCCAGATTGTTTCTCAGTGTACTCCCAAACTAGACTGTAAAATCCTTGGAGGTAAGAATCATGTTTTATAAGCTGTCAGATCCTCAGGGCCTGTCATAATGCCTGTTATACTACTGCTAACCGTGTAAGTATCCTCCGAATGTATCTGTAGTAGTAATGCATATAAACTTATCAATTATGTATATATATATATATATATATATTAGGAAACACATAATATGTATAATTCAATAGTGACTTTCAAATATCTTATATCCCTGATTACATTGGTAAGTTCCTTCAGAATAAACCATACCCTATCTTCCTCCTATATCCCTACCATCCAAAAATCAGAAATGCATTCATTAAACACGTTTAACATAGAATAAAAAGATATAATTATGAGGGACCTCATATTTTAAGTCATGCCCCATGTAATGTTCAAAACACCTCTCAGTTCACATCAGAACATCACGGGGCATGTCAGGCATTACACTAGGCACTAGGCATATAAAAATGAAATAAAAGAATAAAATAGGAAAGCAGCTCCTAAGGAGCTTTTATTGTAGGTAAGATGGATACATAATATATTGCTCAAGTAGTCAGGAAAAAATGGCTATCCATTGGGTATTTTGCAAGCATAAAGGAATACTTAATCCAACTTTGAGTTAGTGAATGACTCCCAGGAGGAAATAATACCTTGAAGGATGAATAAGTGTTAGCCAAGATGAGAAAAATGTGTGTCTTTCTTGGAGGGATCAAGGTGAATGAAGGCACAGAGTCCTAAAGGAACATGATGTGTATTTATTAGAGTGTAAAATATGAGGTTGAGAGTGAGGAGAAATTAAATGTGGGGGAAGACCGTATCAGGACATAAAGGTATATTTATGTGTCACTCTAAGGAACTTAAACTTCATCATACAGTCAATGAAGAATTAAGCATCTTAAGAACAAGAGAGATATGTTCAAGTATACATTGTAAAGACCACTTTGGTTTTCTGCAGAGGACGGATGAAAGAGTTGGAGCAAGACAGGAGTAAAAGAAAACAGGGAGCTAATGAAACTGCATAAGCAAGAGATGGCGAGGGCCTCTACTTGGCCAGTAGAAGTGGGTAGACAGAAGAACAGAAAGGGAGTACATTCTAGAAACATTTTGAAGAAGTGATTGGCATGGCTTGGGGGTTGATTGAATGAGGGATACGCAGGAGAGAGTTGAGTCAAGGATGACTTCCCTGTTCCTGGAGAAGATTGGACCACTAGCTAGGAGAATCAGAGTAGAGAGTGCGGGGATAACGGGTACTGTTTTTGAAATTCTGACTTTGAGGTAGTGCCACGTGCAGGTGCACAGCCTATATTTAGATTTCTATGACTGAATGGCAGGATAGAGGCTAGAACTGAAAACAAAAGCATGTACGTGGAAGATAAAGACATCAGACTAAATCAGATAGCTCACCAGCAGTGTGTGAAGAGAAAAGAGCAACGGGAAGATACTGAGGTCTGATTAACTTCCATGTCAAAGAGAGGTAGCCGATGATGGAGACTTGACTTGTCACTAAAGGTAACAAGGGCGTCAAGTCTTTGGTAACATCAGAAGGCATCAAGGATAAAAAAAAAAAAAAAAGAAGGCATCAAGGATCAACAATATCCACCACCAGGGAGACCTACTTTGTCCCTCAGGATAAGCATTGTAGCAGTGCTCTTGTGTTATTCCCTGCCATCACACCATACCTGTTCCTCATGAGCAGCTTTTAAAAAAGTGACATGAGACTGCCCATAAGCCACCAAGGGTGAACTGAATCATAATGCCTCACAACATGAAGAAGGGGTAGGAGCATTTGTTCACAATGGCGTCCTTCTCAGTCATGCTGGGAAAGCAGACAGCAGGCCTGGGGAGGTACCCTTACCAAAGGGCTTACGCCAGCTCAGTATTAATGGAAAGCCACAGATGGTTCACTGTACGTGATGGGTGCACCCACCCTGAGACACGTTTTAAGCAAATGGATGCTCTTGTGGACAGCTATTCAGCTATTTGGACTATACGTGTGAGCACTATACTATGTGTTTTGATGTATATTTGATGTGGGTTTTTAATATATCTTAGAATAAACTCTGTGCAGCTATATTCTTTTCCTTGCCCCCAAAGAGCTGTTATTTGTGAATCTTATTAAAAATTAACAAGAATCCATTTCGCATACTCTGTCTGTCACAGATGAAGAATGGCATATGTTGATAAGCACAAGCCATTCATTGATTTCTGAACCCAGAGACACTGGAAAGCATCACAAATCATGGGGTAGGACTGGGGAAACTCAATGATTTATCTAAATTATATTCAGAATTTCATGTGTCAATAAACCTTCTTGGTGACTATACATCCAGAGAGCTCTATTTCTTTTTGTAAGGGGGGAAATGCATTATCCTGTGAATTGGGTCCCCATTCATACATTCCCCACTGCACCTGCTTTTAACTCAGGCCTTGCTTGTTAGGACAAAACTACTCAAGTCAGCATCCCACCAGGGATGTATATAGAGCTTGAAAGAGGGCAGCTAAACTGAGAATTAGCTGAGAGAACCTTGCTAATACTACAGAAGCCTTGTTGTAACAGACCCTTGTCAAAGGCATTCAAGTTCAATGCATGTCCGGCTACCTTGCAAAATGAAAAGAATGACCCACCCCACCAAAACTAGAAATAAAATAAAAGGTTTATGGAACACTGCCTGAAAAGTTCAGGGTCAATCTTTTTTATCACACAATAGCACAAAGAGATTTAATGAGAAATTTCCCCTGTCCACTTCAATACAATTTCCCAGAGAATTTCTGGGAAAGGCAATGATGAAGAAGCATAGACTTTAAGAGACATTAGACAAGTTATTTAACCAGTGTAACCCATTTCCCATATATAAAGTGAAAATAAAATCCTCTAGTGTGAGAGTACATTATATAATGTATATTAAAAGAACCTTTTCACATAGTGCTTAGTACATATAATACAGATGATGAAGGGTGGTCATTATTATTACCATCATGTGGAGTTTGCAGGAACAATCATTCACTACCCACAAATTCACCTGTCCTCTACTAGCAGGCGACATGGGAAGAATAAAAAACTGAAGAAAAATCATGAGAGAAAAACAAAAAATGGACCAAATAATATTCATTAACTTTACCTGTAAATTGGAAAAAACATTTCTGTTCTTTGCTTGCATGAATAGGTGTGTACACGTGCTCTAAAGAAATATGTGTGTCCTACAGAAACGTAGTTTGACAAACCACTTCAAAAGAAGTGACATAATTACACACTCTGAAATGTACACACTCCCTCTTGTCCAGGAAGGAATTCTGGCTCAGGGTAAGAATCGAGTCTTTACATAGGATTTTTTTTTCCATAGGATTTTTTTTTAATTTATGATAGTCACACACACAGAGACAGAGAGAGGCAGAGACACAGGCAGAGGGATAAGCAGGCTCCATGCACCGGGAGCCCGACGTGGGATTCGATCCCGGGTCTCCAGGATCGCGCTCTGGGCCAAAGGCAGGCGCCAAACCACTGTGCCACCCAGGGATCCCCTCCATAGGATTTTTTTTATTGTAAAATTTGTTTTAAAGATTTTATTCGGGCAGCCCTGGTGGCCAGTGGCTTAGCACCGCCTGCAGCCTGAGGTGTGATCCTGGAGACCCGGGATCGAGTCCCATATTGGGCTCCCTGCATAGAGCCTGCTTCTCCCTCTGCCTGTGTCTCTGCCTCTCCCTCTCTCTGTATCTCTCATGAATAAATAAAATATTAAAAAAAGATTTTATTCATTCATTTGAGAGAGGAGAGAGAGAGAGAGAGAGAGAGAGAGAGAACAAGCAAGGGGAGCTGCAAGCAGAGGAAGAGGGAGAAGCAGACTCCCCAGTGAGCCGAGAGCCTGACGTGGGGATTGATCCCAGAACCCTGGGGTCATGACCTGAGCTGAGGGCAGATGCTTACCCAACTGAGCCACCCGGGCTCCCCCATAGTAGAATATCTCTATTCAATTCTTTTCCACAACAAATAGAAATAAAAAAATAAATGACTACAATAATTATGTCTAGTTCACCAACTTGCTTCTTTTCCAAAGATACTTGCATTCAGTGCTGTGACTTTTTTTTATATACCAGACACATATACTATAGCCATGTTTTCTGGAACTCAAATTACTTCTCCTTGAAATGAGAATTCAACACATCAGCATGCATCATTCTTCCAGGCGTTTTGTCACCTGAACAAACTTGAGCTGCCCCAAGCTAATGTATAAGAATTGGCTCATTTCAGGAGTAGGCTCTAAATCTCCAGCAATGAAGGATTACGCTGAGTTTGAAGGTGTCCGATGGAAGGTATGATGAAGCGGGGCGGTGGAGAGAAGGTATGGTCATAATAAATGGGAAGTTAAATAGTTGTGCTGCAGGACCTGTGGTACTTTGTAAATGACTTCCATCATATAAAAACGTGTCGCCTGGATGAACACCAGAAGAGAGAAATGTCATGACTGGGGTATGTGACAAAGACACATCCCCAAGTACCATGGGGAAAAAATTCAAATATTCAATATTTGTTCCAAGAACATGACATTTAGGAGTCACGGAGCCTTTGTTACACATGTGTCCACACACTCAACCCACACGAATGAAGCATGTACTTCATTCCAGGCTCTGTCCTGGGCACCAGAGGTTTAGAGGTGGACAAGACGCTGCCTAGGACTCTAGAGCTCTTGGTATGTTTAAAAAACAGATGAGAAAGGGAAACAATGACTGAACAGCAAGTTAACTGACATAGGGTCACAGACAAGGATCTCCTACCTCACTTGTTTTGAGGATGTTGGAACAGCTTCCAAAAGGAAATGACACTTGAGCTGATTTCAAAGGACATGCAGGAATCCCTAAAATGAGGAGAAAGTGTAGAAACATTCTGACATACAAAAGCTCAGAAGAACAAGAGCACAAGAGGTATTAGGGGAATGGCAAGGAGCGTGTCACCATGGGCCACATGGTGTTGGGTCAGAGAATGTGTGTAGGAAGCTGACGAGGAGCCAGTCATGAAGCCTTGTGTGTGTGTGTGTGTGTGTGTGTGTGTGTGTGTGTATGAGTCAAATATATCTGATGTCTGGCTTCTTCTGGAGTTTTGGTTCCGTGTGTTTCTGAGGTGACAGCATGTTTGTAGGGTCACCTACCAGTGGCTTGCTCTCCTTGGGTCACAAGTGCAAATCTGAGAGTCATCTCCGAGAGGGAATGACCAGGAAACTTAATCTAAGAGCAGCTGAGCACTGTGAGCCAAGCCACTGTGTTCCACCATTTGCCTATTTATCCATGTGCCTCTAGGCAACGATTCACCCTAGAACCCAGAAACTCTCCCATGCAGAAGGTCTTTTAGGAACACTGACTAGCCACAGGTAGCTTATCTTCGCCAAAGAGTTACCTGCTTATTCACTACCAAACACCAAGGCCTATTAGAGCCCCCAGAGCAGATGTTACCTCAGTTGACATGAAATGAGAGAGCCCCCCAATGTAGCCCCCCTCCCCTACCGTTGGAGGCCAGATTCGGATTGTGGCAGATGGGGGTTTCTCTACACCTTCCTCAGCTTTAATTTTAAAATTGATCAGTTTTAAAAGTGATAATCCAAAAAATAATAATAATAATTAATTAAATAGAATCTTTTCTAAAAAGTGATAATACTAACATCAATTTTATATCAAAATTAAAACAATTACATACCAAACACTAAGCTAAAATTTAAAATAATAAGGATACAAACATCAGGCCTCATAATATATTGGGGAATGCTTTACAAAGCATTATTTCTACGACATTGAAAAAAGGTATTTTTTAATTGAATTGAGTTTTATTTTATTTTTTAATTCTAAAGATTTTTATTTTGGGGGGGAGAGACAGGGTGCATACAAGGTGGGGGCGGGAACAGAGGGGGAGGGAGAGGGACAAGCAGTCTCTGTGCTGAGTGGGGAGCCAGAGGTGAAGGCAGGGTTTGATCTCAAGACCCTGAGATCTTGACCTGAGCTCAAACCAAGAGTCAGAGGCTTAACCACCTGAGGCCCCCAGGCACCCCAAGAGAAGTATTTTTTTTTTATGATCAACAAACTGGAACAAATAAATTTTATATCTGAAAATCAGTTTATAGTTTCACATGAAATTTCATCATGAAATTATAGTTTCATCATGAAATTTCAAGAGCGTAAATGGAAGAAGTAGATGACCTGATTTACTTACTCCCTTCCTATTCTGGATAAATTGAGACCAAACAAGTGATTTAATCCAAAGTTCTTTTTGTACAACTCTTTTCGGTGCTTAGATGGATGATACATAAAAAACAGGTCTTTGTTTTCCCTACTGTGAATTCCTCAGCGTGGGCATCGTACAGGGGTGAATGTCTTTGCGTCTCTATTCTGCGGCACAGAGCAAGACATTTTTGACAGGAAGCGAATGAACATTTGTTGGATGCATGAATGAATGAAGGAATGAATGTTACACCACGTATGTGGTCTATGTAGGGAAATAAGTATCACATGCAGAGTTGCTAATGTACATCCGTTCTGTTCATTGTCTCTACTAGACTTCATTCTGGAACTCTTGACTTAGTGGCGGATACCATGTACCTGATTTTGTCCCATGTTGGTGAAATGTAGGATTTTTAAGACTTGTGAGTTTGAGTGATATCAAAGGTTTTCCCGTCATTTACTCCTGAAAGCTTAACACAATTATCCACCCTGCGGATCTTACATTGTCCAGATCACCTTTGAGTATAGGTTGATCATGGGTTAATCCCATAATCTTTGTGTTCTCAAGGAAGGCTAAATTGTTTTATATTCTATCCTTTCATGATTTTACGGCAAAGATTAAGAGTTTGGATGAGCCAGGGTATGGACACTAACCTAAACAAAGTCTCTTTCCAGGGGACGTGAAACTGATCAAGATGGTAAACTAGATTAACTTTTTTTTTTATTGAGTCCAACAAGAAGAGGCCAAGTTGAACCATTAAGGCATATGAAATGATACAAGCTAGTGCTTTCATTCAGAATAACTCCTTATCAAAAAGTCATAGCCCACTAGCCAATGTTCTTTATAAACAGATGACCAGTGATACTGGCTTAATGCTAAAAGAATAATCAATACTTTTCTTTTTCATTAGATTTTCTTACAGAAGATCCTTTATGTGAGGGTTCAATAGGGTACTTATTCCTCAGAGCTTACATATAAGTAGTGCCATGTGGGCTAAGTATTATTGGGATTGTGATCTCTGGTGGGATCTCTGCTTGAGATAAACCTCCTGCTACTAAGAAAGGAAGCAGCAATGGCTGGTCACCGTGGGAATCTTAAATTATGGGACAGCAAGTCATTGCCATTCCCTTAGTTCTGGATTCCATAGAACTCACTCCGCAAAGCTCTGACAACATTGTGGAACAAATGACATAAAGACAGAATTTTCAAAGAATTTTCTCAAAAAAAAAAAAAGAATTTTCTCTGTGGCAGAAGACACAAAGACAGTTTTTTGATGTTGTATTTGTGTTCTTATATTCACTAGAAAATAAAGATTGCAGTAGTAACGTCCTACATCTCACAATTTAGATTCCTTTGCTTTCTGTGAAACTACTTCGACTACCTGTTATTCGTATTGTACCAGAATGATCGAAAAAAAATGCCCACCTGTCATTAATGCAGTACTCTAGACAAAAAAACTAAGCATCTCTCTTTTAATAGCTGAAACATTTGAAATATATTAGGAAGGGGTCCTGCATAAGAATGTCTTGTGTTTCTTCTTAGGCACCTCTTTTGTTCTCCTCTGAGATTGTATTCACATTTCGAAAGTCTTATTCTTGGGGCTATTGAATAAATTGTGAAGTTGCTATTACTTAGAGCACATATGACATAAACTTGTATTTCTAACGGGCTGATGAAAGAATATGAATTCGTTGGAAAGTTATGATGAATTAGATTTATCGGTTCTAGTAACACTATGTTGAATCTAACCTTCTCGTTGGGTAAAAGTTCTCTTTGCGACATCTTGGGTGAATTTCACCACTTTCCAGATACTTGTCGCTAGGACAGTCCCATTTTAGCGTTTGAGGCTCCAAAGTGTTTGTCTTAAAACCACAACACCAAACTCTTTATAAAAAAACTTATCTCCCTGCAGCGCTCAATGCTAAATAGACCCAAACTAGGCACTGTGCATACGTTACTCCCTGATACAACACCATAAGGTAAATACTTTTATCATCCACATTTTACAGATGAGGAGCTTGAGGTTTGTAGAAGGTAAATTGCTTATACAATTTGCATAATGATAAGCAGCAGATGATCTCAGCTTCCTAATCTTACATTCTGAGCTATTCCCAGTAGAATACAGTAAACGCTATTAAAGAAAATGTTATTATTGCCATTGGTATGACAGGTAGGCCACTTTTAATTTATTTATTATTTATTTATCTAAGATTTAATTTATTTTATTTGAGAGTGAGCACAAGGGGGTGGAGCAGAGGGAGAAGCAGACTCCCTCTGAGCACGGAGAGTGACTGGGGCTCCGTCTGGGGACCCTGGGATCCCAACCTGAGCCTTAACCCACTGAGCCCCCCAAGCACCCCTGCAATGAATTCTTTAAACTACATCTTGCTGTTTCTCATGAAGGCTCCACTGCTTAAAAACTTTATATCTGTTTTCTCCCTTAAGAAAAAATTGACCTTTTGCAGTTTTCTTTGTGGGCTCTTGATGTGACCGATTTCTAACACCTCCCCAATGTACCCATCAAGGGACCGGCGATGCTGTCAATGTCACCACTGAGTGTGGGGACAGTGAGCCACGCAATCACGTTCCCTCACTTACCAGTTCCGTAGCCGAATGTCATGAACACTCTTGGGCCTTTATTGCTTCTTTCCTCGTTCAATCGGAAAGGGGTGGCAGTCTTGGCTTAATCATAGTGCCAGTAGTATGTTCCCCATTTTGCCACCTTGATTCTTTCCCTTGTACCGATGTTCTCCACTTCCTAGGATTTCTGCTTGACTTCAAAGCGTAGCAACTGTCAGGCATTCACAGAGTTGGCTGTTTGCCTGAACGTTTTTAGTCTCTTGGTCGATATTTGATCTTTAAACCCATGTAACCAGGAATTGCTGATACGTATATTTTCCATTTTCCCCAGGTCCTCCCTTAGCTGGTTGGTAGGAACAACTACAACGATCCGACATGTTCCTTTTTGAAGAATTAGAAGAGGCTCCACATCTTCTCCCTTCCAAAATTCTCAGGATTTATTCTTTCTCTTCTTTTGATAATACAACTTCTTTTGTTTTTGTGTTTTTCTACTTTAACATACTTTTGTAAGCCTTTCTAAGTCTCCTTAGCATTAAATCATTTTCTTTGAACCATACTTGATATTAGATGACTTGAACTTAATTCCCCCAAAGCATTTAAAGAATCTCAGCAAATATGAAAATGTTTATGTTCACCTCAACCAAAATAACTCACAGATATGAGCTATGAGAAATGAGATCCTTTCAACTGATGCCCAGATGGTCGTGCAAAGCTCAGCCGACCTTAGCAACCCGATTTTTTTAGGGCAAACAAACCTAATTGTTGCTATAACCTAGGAAAATAAGGCCTCAAATTCAAGATCTAATTCATCTAAGATTTACCTAAAAGTCTAGTGCTGCTGCACACTTAGCCAATCAATTATCATTTGATTAAAATGCAATCTTCAGTGATTTGACCATTAATCTCTATTTCACTTTCTATCCTCCATCAGAATAATTGTCCTTCAAGCAAAGATAAACTGAAATAATTTGTAATAGACATTTAAAAAATCATTTTGTTTTATTTTTTATTGTGATAAGTGTACTCTTGAATTCCCATCACCTATTTCCCCGCACCCCCTCCCCCACCTCCCCTCTGGTGACCTTCAGTTTGTTTTTTGTAGTTAAGAGTTTCTTTTTTGGTTTGTGTCTCCCTGTATTTTTTTTCCTTTGCTCATTTTTTTGTTTCCTAAATTCCACATATGAATGAAATCCTATGGTATTTGTCTTTCTCTGACTGCCTTACTTCACATAGCATTATACTCTCCAGTTCTATCCATGTCACTGTAAATGGCAAGATTTTATTATTTTTAGGACTGAGTAATATTGTATTACTGTATGATTACTGTATAATATTGTGTGTGTGTGTGTGTGTATATATATATATATATATATATATATATATATATACAGAGCCTCTCTTTTTCTTTTTTTTTTTTTTTCAGGTATTTTCCTGGCTTTATTAAGTGCTTCTGCTTTGACAAAGAGTATTGCTACAGATACCAAGAAAAACTTACTGGTAATATTTTATTACTCCAAAGGGAAATTAAAGGAAGTAGTCTGCCTGATATTTAATATTTACTACTATAAAAAGAATTAAAATGGCAATCATTAAATATGAAGGCATACAGCTCAGAGAAAGAGCCCTAAAAATAAATTTCCAAGTGAATGGAAAAAAGAAAGGGAAAGCAGGGACCAAAATACATTAATTGGTCATTCCACTTGCAAAATGATATTTAGCCCTCTCTCTAGAAAGAGCTGCAGAAGAAAATATATTGTATGTGGCTTGCTTTTCTCAGGCACTTCTTGTAAAATTGATAGACTTTACCATCGTATGATAATTCAGTCAGATACATACACACACACACACACACACACACACCACCTCTCCTGTATCCATTAACTTATCAATGGACACTTGGGCTGCTTCTCTAGTTCGGCTATTGTAAACATAGACCTGCATGTATCCCTCTGAATTAATGTTTTTGCAGTTTTGGGGTAAATATTCAGTAGAGAGATTACTGGATCATAACGTAGTTCTATTTTTTATTCTTTGAGGAACCTCCCAACTGTTTTCCATAGTGGCTGCACCAGTTTGCATTTCCACCAACAGTGCACAAAGGTTCCTTTATCTCCACATCCTAGCCAACACTTGTTTCTTGTGTTTTTTTATTTTAGCCTCTCTGATAGGTATGAGGTGGTATCTCATTGTGGTTCTGATTTGCATTTCCCTGATGATGAGTGATGTTGAGCATCTTTTCCTGTGTCTGTTGGCCACCTGGGTGTCTGGATGCTGTTCACGTCTGCCCATTTTTTAAATTTGGATTATTTGTTTTTTGGGTATTGAGTTGTATCAGTTCTTTATACATTTTGAACTCTGACCCTTTATCAGATACATCATTTGCAAATATCTTCTCCCATGTGGTAGGTTTCCTTTTAGTTTTGTTGATGGTTTTCTTTACTGTGTAGAACATAACAGACATTTTTAAAATTCCATGATTTTAAACGTGTTGGGTGTATATACAGTTTACCCTTGGAAGATACTGAAAAAGCAGATGGGGAAAGAGAGAAACAGGTCATTGACTTTTTAAAAATAAACTATTTTTAGAGCAGTTTTAGGTTTACAGCAAAACTAAATAGGTAATACAGAGATTTCTTATACACCCTCTTCCCTGATGTAGTCATAGACTCCCCATTATTGACATCTCCCACCAGAGTGGGACATTCATTACAATCACTGAACCTACATTGCCACATCATTATCACCTAGAAACTATGGCTTACAATAGGTTTCAGTCTTGGTGCTGAGCTTCTATGAGTTTATACATTTGTCTAAACACATATCCACCATTGCAGTATCCTGGGGTGGTTTCAGTGCTCTGAGTTTTCTGTGTTCCACCTATGCATCTCTCTCTCAGCCCTAACCCCTAGGACCCACTGACCTGTTCATTGTCTCCAGAGTCTTGCTTTTTTTCAGAATACCATACAATTGTAACCATATAGTATGCAGTTTCTTCAGGTTGGCTTCTTTCACTTAGTAATACACATTTAAGTTTCCTCCATGTCTCTTCATGGATTTGTAGCTCTTTTTTTAAATTTTTTTTCTTTTAGTGCTGGCTAATATCTCATTGCTGGAGTATACCACAGTTTATTTACCCATTGACCTCCTGAGGGATGTTTTGGTTGCTTCCAAGTTTTGATAGATAAGCTGCTATAAACATCCATGTGCAGTTTTTTTGTGTAAGTATAAGTTTTCATCTCATTTGGGCAGATCCCAAGCAGTATGAATGCTGGATCGTATGGCAAGAGTATGTTTAGTTTTGTAGGAACCTGCCAAACTGTTTTCCAAAGTGGCTGCACCATTTTGCATTCCAGCAATGGCAACAAGGACTGGGTCCTTGCTGTTCCGCATCCTCACTAGCATTTGGGGCTGTCAGTGCTCTAGATTTTGGCTGTTCTAACAGATGTGTAGTGCTATGTCATTGTTTTAATTTGCACTTCCCTGATGTCTTAAGATGTGAAACCTCTGTTCACAGGCTTTTGCCATTTATGTCTTCCTCGTGAGGTGTCTGTTAAGGTCTTTGGTTCACTTTTCAATTGCATTATGTCAAGTTGAGTACGGTGTACCAGTTACCAATCCCAGGGGAAGACTCCATCTATATGGTGGATAAGAAAGAGCATCACCATGCCAACCACCAGGAATAAAAGTACAAACAATTCTTCTTATTGCTTCTTGGCTTCAGAGTCACCAAGGAAATCATAACACAGTCAAGCACTGCATGGAACCACCCTTCACTTACATAGAGAAGAGACAGAGCAAGATCAGCTTTAATAGAGGGTGTCAGTCCCCTGTGGCCAGAGTGTCCTATCCCCACTCTTGCCGCAGTGGAAGGAACACCATCCTCTCCCCCTGGAGGACAGACAACGCAGTGGAGTTGGCTGAGTACTTCTGACGCATACTCTCTAAGTAGAGACAGAGCCTGAAACAAGGAAAGATACCCTCACACAAGGTGATAAGTCCAGCACAGGATCTGAGGGCTTTTTATTCCCGGTAAGGAAATATTCCAGGCCCAAGGCCCATAAATATGCAGCCAAGTGCAAGTGGAGGAACTGCGTAGACTACTATGCATGAGAATGTCTTTCCTGGGGGATCCCTGGGTGGCGCAGTGGTTTGGCGCCTGCCTTTGGCCCAGGGCCCAATCCTGGAGACCCGGGATCGAGTCCCACATCAGGCTCCTGGTGCATGGAGCCTGCTTCTCCCTCTGCCTGTGTCTCTGCCTCTCTCTCTCTCTGTGTGACTATCATAAATAAATAAAAAATTAAAAAAAAGAGAATGTCTTTCCCAACAGGTTGTTTGTATTCTTATAGTTGAATTTTAAGAGTTCTTCATATATTTTGGGTAACAGTCCTTTACCAGATATGTCATTTGCCAAAGTTTTCTCCCAGCCTGTGGCTGGTCTTTTCATTTTCTTGACAAAGCCTTATACAGAGCAGATTTTTTTTTTTAGCTTTAACAGAGTCCAGCTTATCAGGGCTTCCCTTTATGGATTCTGCCTTTGGCATTGTATCTAAAAAGTCATTGCCATGCCCAACGTCATCTAGGTTCTTTCCTGTATTATCTTCTGGGGGGGGGGTTTATAGTTTTGCATCTTACATTTAGATTTATGATCTGTTTTGAGTTAATTTTTGTACAGGATCTTCTTTTTCTTCCTCCTCCTCTTCCTCTTCTTCTTCTATGTGGATGTCCAGTTGTTATAGCACCATTTATTGAAGATACCATCTTTTGTATTGTTGTATTGCTTTTACTTTTTTATTAAAGATCAGTTGACTATATTTTTGTGGGTCAGTTTCCGGGCTCTGCATTCCATTCCATTGATCTACTTGTTTTTTCTTTTGCCACACTGTCTTGATTACCGCCACTTGCAGTAAGTCTTGAAGTCTCTCTTTCCCATCAAAACTAGGAACAAATGAAGGATGTTTCCTATCACCACTGTTTTTCTTTTTCTTTTTCTTCTTCTTCTTTTTAAGATTATTTATTTATTTATTCATGAGAGACACAGAGAGAGAGAGGCAGAGACACAGGCAGAGGGAGAAGCAGGCTCCCTGCAGGGAGCCCGACATGGGACTCAATCCTCGGTTTCTGGGATCAGCCCTGGACTGAAGGCAACGCTATACCACTGAGCCAACCAGGCCACCCCACCACTGTTTTTCAACATTGCACGGGAAGTCCTAGCTAATGCAGTATGACAAGAAAAGGAAACAGAAGGTATATAGACCGAGAAGGAAGAAGCTGTCTTTATTCACAAATGACATGAGAGTCTATGTAGAAAATCTGAAATTTTAACATGTATGATCCCTTTGTAAAAAAGCTTTAATACTATTTTTTTAAGTTCTAGGGCAATTCAGATTTTATATTAAAATAGTTAGAAAATAAAATCCACTTTATAAATATGTACTTTCAATGATCTTGGTAAGGTTCTACGTATTTCACAAGTAATACCTTTAACAGGATTTTCTTGATGATTCTAAACTGAGATTTAAAGTCTAGTTCTTTTTCAAAATGGGAACTCTGCTGGACATCAGGTTGCATGAACTTGTATGTCTAGAAGCTTTTATTTAGGGCTGGAAGAAACTGGAGTTTAATATTTTTCATTGGCTAAGGATGAAAGATTATAGCAATAGCAGGAAGGGAATGGCTTCTATTCTAGAGTGTCCTAGGATATAGTATTCCTACAAATGTCTGGAGACAGAAGTGAATCTCCTTCACGAAAGACTCAGGCACACGCAGCCCTGCTATGGCTTCCTCAGTAAAGATCTAGCCATTCTCAGCTCTCAGTGCATTGTTGGTGCCCAGAAGATATCAAGGAGGCAGCCCCAGCTGACCTATACTTGTGCAGTGCAGCTTTGGCAGTGACTAGAGACCTCCCTCAGCTAGTTTGCAGGTAACAAACCACAGAGATGTCAGAGTGGAGGAACATGAGTTGGCTTCATGTCAGGCATTCCTGAAACTGTCTGATTAAAAACTAGAAAGATGAAAGGAAAAGAAGGGGCTGGATTTGTCTGTCAGTAGATGGGAGTAAGAAGCCAACAAAATTTTAATATTGATTATTTGTTTTCACAGGTTGATTTGTCCTCAACAACCAGAGTCATTCCCGTTTCACAAAGGCTCATTTTTATTACAGATAAGGAAATGCTCGACATGGAATTTGGGGAATTTTTAGGGTCAATAGCAAGCTTTCCTGTGTGTGTAAGTGTGTTAATCATTTAAAATCCACCATGTATAACACCACACAAAGAAACCACTACATATCTGTCCAAAATCGTCATTTTAGCAATTTTCATGATCAATATTGACTACTGCAGCAAATTGATTATATCAGAATTCACATCAACTATTAAGGCTGACCAAACAATTATTTTCAGTATATAGTGTATAGTATATAGATCCACCCATTGTCTTTACTTATCATTTGTTTTTCTTTTTTTTTAAGATTTTATTTATTTATTTGACAGAGAGAGAGCAAGAACAAGCAGGAGGAGCAGCAGAGGGAGGGGGAGAAGCAGGCTCCCCTCTGAGCAAGGAGCTTGATATGGGGCTCCATCCCAGGACCCTGGGGTCAGGACCTGGGTTGAAGGCAGACTTTTAACCAACTGAGCCACCCAGGTGCCCCTAACATTTGTTTTTTTCAGTAGGCTATGGGACATTTCGTTAAGATGATTCCTGGAAGAGCTCTGAGATTAGACCTGCTCACGCATGACCTCTTTGGATAGGCAGGAGAATGTGCTTCTCCTAGTAAGAGAATAGTAACAAGGGACAGTATTAACCCGTGTTTGCATAACAGGATTTTCAGGTCTTTTTCTTTTACTATTTTATATTATTCTCATGACAATACTGTTATTTAGACAGCATAACGATTCCTCTCTTCATTATAAAAATGATGGGTACACTAAAAACATAGTGAACAAGAAAACACGATTTCTTCACCTTGGATCCCAGCATGCTTTCCTTAAGAGCACTGAAGAACTTTAATTCTCAGAGCGCCATGTATTTAGCATCTGTACTATGAACAGTTTCAAAGTTCATTCAAATAGATTCAAATTCCCTAATTTTCCTTTCTTTCTTTGGGCATTTTACATGACTTATGGTAGAAATAATAAACCTCTAAGATCTGTAGACTTGACTCACATAAAATGGAAAATCATTTCATTGGTTATCAGGTATAATGGGAAACATCTGTTAGGTTGGTTTGACTACTACTGGCTGTACAATACTTTTATCCTTTGTGTTTTAAGCGATCATTTTATGTGCCTTAATTATTTTCTTAGCTATATTGTAAACTCTTCTAGGGAAGAAATGATCGTTTATATTTTATATTCTTAGCACCTTTGCTCACACATAGGTGGTCATTAAAAATGGATTTTTACTGATGATGTTTATGTAGAAAAGGGTTTAATATATGCATACAGTATGGATCCAACAGTTTCCAAATGAATACAAATTGCTGAGTGAGTAACTCCTTTCAGGTTATTAAATGTACCATGCAACCTAGGCATCTGCTATATTTGGGCTTTTTATATTGTATCACATTTCATATAGGAAATGTCACTATAATACTAACTTTATGATGTTTTCCTCTATTGGTGTAGAGTATATTTTGATCTATATGAAGTTCATTCATCCAGAAAACACTTACTAATCTCCTTTTATATGCCAGACACTGGATATGAGCTTGGCACATAGGATATGCATAAAATTGGCCCAGACTTTAAGAAACTTTACATTGTATAGTTAATTTAAACCATGTTGTACATTCCTCTATTTTTTTCTATTTCCTCTATTGCTCCTTACTCCACATTTCTCCTTAACTTTTCTCATATTTGTTTATCTAGCCCGGCAGCAGCTGGTTAGTAACAAGAGGGCTTCCATTTAGTGAGTACTCACTGAATAGCTATGAGGAACTGTGCTAAGTGCTCTTCACACAATGATGCTTTGTTGATCATGTTTGAGCCTTCGAGCAAACCTACAAGGGGGTTGTTATCGTCCTGTGCGTGTGATAGCTGAGAAAACAAAGGTCTGGAGTGGTTGTGTGGGACCGATGGCTCATGTAGGTGAGCCAAGAATGATCCAGATCGTCCTTCTTCAGACTCCACTCACTTACCCACTACATCATTATGCAATTTAACTAAGGATGAAGTTAATCATTTACATAATGACAGACCTTTTGTGGCACGCACACTTTTATTTTTCTGATGTACGTGCAGCAGTAGGAGAAGGTGTAGAGAATAGGAAAGTTGTAGAGAAGCGCTTGAACTAATAGTCAGGAAGGCTGAAGGAAGTGAGACTGTTTAGACGAAGAAAGGAAACACTTAGGGGTATGACATCTCCCTGTCTCTAGGGCTGTGGTGTGGAAAGGAAACATCACTTCTTGAGCACTACTCTAAGGATACAGCCAAGAGAAAGGTACAAGGTTAAAAAGATACGTTTGGCCTCATAGCAAGAAATATTTTCTGATAGAATGGTTATAGAAGAAATGAACTTACTCAGGAGGAAGGGAGTCCAGTTTGTGGAGAAGTTCATACATGGTAGTGTTTGTGGAAGGGCCTCTGTGGGATGGGGGAGGAAGAAGAGATTGTGACTGTGGCCCTGCCTCTGGCTCTGAAAAGCTAACTGGCTGAAAGATGGGTTGATCTAGTCCTAGAACTTCCCCCAGGATTAGCCCCACTGAGCAGTAGATGTCACTGTTTCATAGAAAGAGCAGTAAAGAGGCACCTTTCTGACTGTAAATGGGATACTCCGAAAAGATGTATTCAGATCTCCTTTCATTTTACAGGGAGAAGAGTTTCTAAAAACTATTTATATAAGAAATATGCAGTGAGAAATCCAATATTTTATAGTATTTTGCTTAAGAACTCAGGCTTTATTTTTATTGGAAGGTTTAGTCCGACATTATGGTGGAAGACTATACTAGTTTCAAAGGGTTTCCATGTATAAGATGAGATCTAAAAAAAGAAAAATTCTTGTTCCCTAGATGCTGCTGCTGCTGTTGAGATAGAGGACGATATACACATCCTCAATATGTGGAGATTTACCCAAATGTATGCTCCCCAACACATACATTTGGAACGAATATTTATTTTGTTCCCCCTTTCTGGCCCTCTATCATTTCTATGCTTAACTCACACTCCTTAAGAAAATATGCATGGCCTGGTACATATTGACTGATAACTTGTATTTCTTAGGTTGTAAGACATTGAAGCTGAGATCAGTGTAAAAATCAAGTCCCAGGCAGAGGGAGCTTTTCTTGATAATTTGCAAAACCCAAGGTTGGGAATGCAGAGACTTCTCAGCCTCAGAGAAAGTTACAGGGTCATTGACACTGTTTAGCAATAGGACACAGCAAAGCCCTCTGGACCACATTTCAAGCGCATCCTCTTCCCTCCGCTTTGTCTTGTCAGTTCCAATGATCCCTACTGGAGCACACAGGACCTGATCCTCATTTGACCTGCCTCTCTGGGGAGCTTTTCTCTGGGAAGAGGTTTCTTTCACTTCAAAGAGACTTCAAAGACAGAGAGAGGGAAGAGAGCAGATGGGGTTCTCTAAACCTGCCCTTTTCGTTGGCTGTGAACTACTTTCAACAATGGCTTCCCAAGAATCTATAAACGTGTATAATTCCTGGTTGCATTCTTTTGAGGAGTTTATATTCTCAGAGGAAGGGTGAAATATAGACAAATGACATAATAAAAGGTGGAATGCACCCTAAAATTAGAACAAAGGGCCATATGTTCTAAAATGGGAAAGCAAGTTGGAGTAATCACAGAAGGTTTTGGGGAGCATATGAAATTTTAATTAGGATGTTGAAGGATATGCAGAAAATGCAGGGGAATGACATTCTAAAAAAAAAGAATGGCCATAGTATAGATGCAAAGGTGGAATAAGAAGGGATTTGAGGGTCTTGTCCAGACCAGCTGAAATGGAGAGTTCATAAAGAGGAAGCAAAGCTAAATCGAAAATCATGATCATAATCCTGCTTTGCATGTGCGGATAGACACCAAATAGCTTTGGGGAAGGAAATGATAGTCCTAAAAGGAATGCTTTAGAAAGATTATTGAGATATTTATTATGCTGCCATGGGGAGCATGTACAGTGGGGATCTTTATATCAGGAGGCCAGGTCATTTGTTGAAAGTAAGGAAGGTATGCACGTAATTGAGATCTTTAGAAGCACGGACATTTGGGGAAGTTACTATAGGAATTTCAATTGTAGGAGAAAAATAAAACATTGTGGTGAGGACCAACAGGCCGAGGTCAGAGAGCACAGATTATGGATCATGAGTTAGGAACTGCCAGCATAACACCGTTAATTAACAGTGTTGGAAAGTATGGAAAGCAGATGGTGACAGCCACTAATGGCTGGGAATGTGCATTGTGAGTGGGATTCAGAGTAGAGAAGGCTGGGAATTCTCCAGTACAGAGAGGGCAGTTTCTAGAATGGCTGGATAGTTATCTAGGTAAGTTGGTGGGGACAGGTGACTTGGGGACCCTACTCTTCCGCCATCTTGCCCCCTCCTCCTAGAATGGCTGTTCAGGTGGAAAGATAAATAAAGCATATAATTTTATCTATCATTTCCAAGCACCTATGTGTGCCAGGGAGGCTCTAAAAAATATTACCAAACTCCAGGAATTAAATGTGGAGGTATTCATTTTACGGTTAAGGAAATAGAGAGCTGTGGAGGGACTGGTGTGACTGGTATGAAATAGAATTAGGATGCAATCCAGATCTGCCTAACGGAGACAGAAGACAGTGGTTGGCAGTTGCCTTATGGGTGAATAGCAGGGTAAAGGGAATGAAAGGAGAGGCCTCTGTGGAGAAGCCTGGGTCAAGGCATGTCAGGAGGCTGTTGGGAGCAAAAGGAGGATGCTGCAATGCAGGCCAACTGTTATTGTCTTGATCTTCATTTTCTATCTTAGATGGTAAGATAATGGGATTCTCCAGAATCACCCTAATATGGTAAGATGGCTCAGCCCCGGTATAAAATAACAATAGCATAATAACAATATATAACCTAAGCAAAATAAAAATAGTAAAGCTTAGTATCAGAGTGGCTTTCAGGAGGGACATGAGCTAATGGTTGGAGTCCCTGTCGATACTAAAAAAGAAATATGAACCTGGCCAGAAGGAGGGATGGACAATCTGGGTCACTCTGCTGCAGGCAGGGCCCATCCAAGAGATCACCTCAAGCTGTGAGCTCTGGAGCACCTCAGGGCATTTGAGGCTGAAGGTGGGAGAGAGTGTTGAAGCCAGGAGACAGGGGGCCTGAAGCAATGCAGACCGGGTCTAGGCGGGGACACTGCCTACGTGGCCAATCTCAGCCACTGGTGAGGGATTTCCAAAGCAAGAGGCAGGGGGCCCCTGCCCGCCTTCACCATTGCCCTGCTGTGCGAGCCGTGCGGCTCATCTGGATGCCTCCGTGTGTTGGAGCACCTGTTCCCCGTCAGCATCAACTGCTTTGGATTCCCACCTCTGTCACCTACTGGCACTGGAGTTTGAGCAAATTGACTCGCTGGAACTAAGGTATCTATCAGGTTAGCTGCTCCCTATTTGCCCTACAACTGATAGCACGGTCACCTCCTGCCACATGGCCTGAATTAATAAATGGTACCTGCCACTAGCTGATACGAGGTCATGGAAAAAAAGCAAAGAAACTAACTGCTTAACAATATAAGTTTGCTTTTAAAATTCAGGCCATTTGGAAAAAGAATTTCAGACCATTTTGCATAAAAATCACTGAATCGTGTTCATGGTGAAATCTCATTTTTGTGAAAGAAAAAGAAAAGGAGGGTTGGAATAAAAGGGGAGATAGTGGGGGAATGAATTATTGATTGTCCTTTTGGTGTGCATCTTTCCTAAGTAGTACATGTTGCTTTTGTAATAAAAAAAAATAAGGGGCATCTGGGTGGCTCAGTCGGTTAAGCATCTGCCTTCAGCTCAGGTCATGATCCCAGGGTCCTGGGATCGAGCCCCACATTGGGCTCCCTGCTCAGCGGGGTGTCTGCTTCTCCCTCTACCCCTGCCCCCTGCTCCTGCGCACTCTCTCCCTCTCACACTCTCTCTCTTTCAAATAATAAATAAAATCTTCAAAAAAAATAGTGAGTTAAAAAGAATATGATTGGAGGGGTTATACGGAAAGCAAAAGTGCAGCTATTCGGAATATTTTTGGGTTTATGTTTCCCACGATTCTCTAATCTCAAAATGCTCCAAGATTTACAAAAGAACATTTTTAGTCCATTTAGTGTGATAACCACAGTACAATATCATACCTGGCAAATTCAGAAGAGATACATTTATGACCCTATTTTCTCTATTCAAACACAACTGGTTTTATTTTCTCTGTTCTACTTCATTTCTTGTCCATATATAAACATACACCAGGTATTATAATGGGAGACACCATCGAGCTCTGTGCGCCTCTTTCTTCACCTCCCATTTTTCACATCCCTCCATTGTGTCCAAGTTTATGACTTTCGTGTCTGCTAAGTAATAGTCTATTGAGCACTATGACCTTACTTGTCAAGGTCTCTAAGGTTTAGCATGTCAGATCCTCCCATATTTTTTCTTTAAAGGTTTTATTTTTTCATTTGACACTGAAAGCAAGCACAAGCAGGGGGAACAGCAGGCCAGGGAGGGGGAAGGAGTCTGCTGAGCGGGGAGCCTGACGTGGGGCTCGATCCCAGGACCCTGGGACCATGACCTGAGACGAAGGCAGACACTTCACCGACAGAGCCCCCCAGTGCCCCGAGATCCTCCCACATTTTTATAAGCACAGCCAACCCCACTGCCATAAACGTCTTTGTAAATGTGACCTTTTTCCTCTTGTGAACTCTTTCTGTAGGAAGTGTGTTCAGAGACAGGGTCATATTTTCTGGTTCTTAAAACTTACTGTCTGATCGCTTTGCAAAATGACTCTACAGATTTACCATGCCCCTCGCCCGGCCATTTGCACAGCTGCTGGATCTCCTGGCCCCATCTCACTATTATCATTTATTATTATTTTAACTTGCATCTCTCTGATTCCTAGCAGGTTTAAGCATGTGCATTTGTCGTGTCTCCTCTTGCAGCTCCGGTGCTTGTAAATAAAGGCGACCTTTCCACGTGGGATGGTGGCAAAGAAAGTCCCTTCGCTGTTGGCCTTTCTCTACTTGATTTAAACCTAATGAAAAGTATTCATTCTACTTTTGAAGTGTCCCCTGAACGCCAAGTGCCGTCACTGGAGATCAGAAATAGGAGGCAAATATATAATTTTTTTTATATATAAGTTTTGCTTTTGTGCCATTTCACACTCAGCACAGCAATGGAGGGCCTCTGACACATCCTCTCTCAACATTCCAAGGCCTGACGGCACCAATCCAATAGTCTCCTGGTGGAATTAGTCTTGGGGACAGCCAACACAGTCATACTCTAAGCAGCAGATTGGATTACTGACCAGGATCAACCCTTAATGGGCCAGTTGTTTGGTTGTTATAGCAACAAAACTTAATTTAACATTCCGTTATTCAATCAATGGTTCAGCAATTGACCCGCGACAGTACATTCTGTTGGGATGGAAGGCTGCCTCTCTCTCCTCTATGAACCTTATGCCAACGTCCCTCTGACAATTTTCAGGGCTCAGTATTTCGAGTGGGAAATGCGAGCCCCCAGTTCCAAAGGCCCCAGAAAAAGGGATCCTGCTCTTCTCTCTGGATGTTCGTGTCAACTCAAGTCAGGGATCTTAAAGGGTGTGCGCAGCTGCACGGCTGGATAAAATGAAGCATCACTCATTAGATCTGGGCCTTTGGGAAATGAGGGAATTTGATTCTCTTTGCTCAGTTTTCTAGGAGAACCAGAGAAGATGGCTGCCCTAGAGGATCAAGCAGTTTCTGTCCTTTGTGGAGCTCTCTGAGGTTTTTAACTTGCCCTTCATTAAGCATGCTGATTGTGACTCTTCCTCTCAGACCATCGAGCTCAACAGGATCAATCACGTTTTCAAAGTACCGTAATTTCATACATATTTCAACACAGATCTAAGAGGCTCCACACACTTTGACAATTGTGGGCAAATGCTTCATAGACTAGTCACCCCTTAGGGAAGCAAACGTGGCAGTTCAACTGTGGCTCTGAATGTAAAACTATACCTGGGGATCTGTTTGCTCCACTTACAAGAAGTTTTACATTCTATCTTTAGCTAAATGTTACTTCTACATTTGCACAAAAAAAGTATGACATTTTTCATCCAAGAACCTATTTTGAATTCAAATTAAAACTGTGCATGTATGCATTTATGGAGTCTTAGAGTTAAAAAAAGGAATTTTAGGGGTGGAGGCAATGCTTGATTGAAGCCAATTTATGAGGCTCCACTACCAGTAGAGAAGCTATAAATATTGTCTCCTTTTACTCATGTGGAAACATTAAAAAATGTGTGGAACTGGATCAAATGTATCTTCCTGTGAGTTCTTCCATGAGCTATGATATGCATTGTCTGGATGCGTATTCTATTTAAGAAAACAATGATCTAGATACATTTGATTTCAATTTCAATTTCTAAGGTTTTTTTTTTTTTTTTTTTTTTTTTTGCCAGAGGTCATTTTAGTTTTGCGAAGGTTCCTACAAGAAGACAATGCTACCAGCCAACCATAAACCAATGTAGAGTAGATATTTTTGAGGGCATTTATTTGCTTTTCTAGTAGGAGGGATAGATTTGATTTTTTATTCATTATTCTACTTTGTCTCCAACCAACAGTATACATGGGGGAAACGGTTAGCCAGAATTTTGAGCACAACAAAGCTAACTGACCTACAAAATGATTGAACCCAGAACACCCTCCTGTTGAGTTTGCCGAGGCAGTTTTCTGTTACATGGTATCCTTTTAAATAGAGAGAATGGCCAAGCTGGAGGTGGTTACTCAATCTTATTTCTGTAGATCAGGGAAGAACTAAGAGTCTCTCCTAGGCAATGACGCTTCTTTCCACTTGCTTTGTTATTGACCACATGCCTGAACAATTTAGCAAAGCTAATGCAAGGTTTTTTTTTTAAAATAAATTTATTTTTTATTGGTGTTCAATTTGTCAACATACAGAATAACACCCAGTGCCCATCCCATCAAGTGCCCACCTCAGTACCCACCGTGTCCATCGAAAGATGAATGGATAAAGAAGATGTGATTTATGTATACACTGGAAGGTATAATGCAACGGGTTTTAAAACGAACTTTATTCTAACCTGTCCTAATGCAAAGAGCTGAGAGGTTGGGTGATAGTTCCTGACTTTGTTTTGATGAAGGCATTATGTTCTTAGCTCTCAAGCAAGAGTTTTGTAGCTTGCTTCATCCTGGAATACCTAACCATGTATAATTCCTAGACAGAAATCACCCAACTATGTGTTCTTCTGTTTTCTAAAGAGCACATTACTTCTATTTTTTATAAACCAGTTTCAAACCAAGGCCACAATATTTTAAGAGTCAAGGTCATCCGGGTTTGGGCTTTAATGTTTAAGGTTCATAAATTGCACAGATTGATATTCTGTGTCTCTTTCTTCCTCTCTTCCCCTCCTTCCTTTCCTTTACTACTCCTCCTCTTTCTTGTCTTCTCCTCCTTCTTCCTCTCTCTCCATTCTTAAAATTGTTTTCAGCTTCGAATGTTTTCTTTTTGCTGTTCTTACTGCATTTAGAATGGAGCTACTTCCATGCTGGCCTTAAGGCTGCCTCTGGGAACTCACATAGGGTTGGAGAACTCCTCAAACAGGATGATGAAAGCTCCCTCAAGCCCCTCTACTAGGCAGGGTTTCCTGGACACCCACCCTTCCAACTCCATCAAAGCACAATATGCAGATTCCCAGTCAAATACTTGATTCTTTTCTTGATGTTACCTGTCTTTGCTTGTCTTCTGCTTTCTAGGATAGACAGTAAAAAATTATTTTCTTTTAAATACTCTCATGACCATTATTTTTAGCTCTATATCCTTTCAAAACTCCCTTCTTTGGAACTGGAGCACTCAAAAAAAGTGGCACCAGGGATTTTTTTCTATGTATGGTTTACATCATGACCATTCGACCATGCCATTTGGCTACTTATGTTAGCCCATTAGTCTTATCAGTTTAGCTGGTGCTACTTTGAAGCTTTCAGATCTTGTTTAGCTTTAGTTTTAGCTAACATAAAGTGAAGATTTTGACAGATATGAAATTTAGTGCTACAGATAAATGGATTCATTTAAGAGCTGAGCAAAATATGACTTTCCAAGAAACACCGTATGTGTCCTAAATTCCCAATGAGTTATAGTGTGACCATGTAGGCTTGCACGTTCCAACACAACAAGGGCTACCATTTTTAAAACAAATGTGCATGGATGATTCAGGATCTATAATCAAACATGTGCTATTTCTGGTATCTCAGACCATGGTAAGGAAAGAAAGGTTTACTTTGGAAAGAGACTTCACTTTTCTGCCCCATTCTCTGATGATGAAAAGCACTTGATACTGGCTCTGTTGCTTGGAAAAAAAAGAGCCCTTTTGCAGATTTGGATTTTAGTCCTGACTCTGCCTCTAGTTGTATGACCTTGAGCAAGTCACAACCTCATCTCTGTTTCTTAACACTATATGAGTAAATTGGATTTTCTTTTCTTTTCTTTTTTTTAAGATTTTTACTTATTTATTCATGAGAGACACACACACACAGAGAGGCAGAGACACAGGCATAGGGAGAAGTAGGCTCCATGTAGGGAGCACGACGTGGGACTCGATCCTGGGTCTCCAGGATCACACCCTGGGCTGCAGGCAGCACTAAACTACTGCACTACCAGGGCTGTCCTAAATTGGATTTTCATAAGCCTTTCAGCTTACAAAGTCTAGAACTAATACAAAACTAAAAGGACTCCTCAGTTCAGAGGTAATGAATCCATTTTACTTCATTGTGCATTTGTGAAGCAGTCATACAACATGAGTTGGATTGGTATTAAGTGGAAGACTCAGTCTGAATGAGGCAGGCCAGCACTAGGGTTAAATGAACCTTCAGGCAACCCTCCTAAGAACTCACCAACCAGTGCTGTTCTACCAACGCTCAGTCCAGAGACATACCACAGTATGTTGTTCTTATGAACTCAGCAGTCAACTTCAAGTCTCCTAATAACCATGGCCAAATAATTATTACCTTTTATAAGTTATCTTATTTCTTCAGTCAAGAAAGGAAAGTTACTGCCTCCAAGACATCATTTGGGCCAGTGCGTGGGTTATATGTATTGTCTGTATTTTAAGAGTTCAAACTTTGAAAGATTCTTAGCAATAAAGCAGTCTACAGTGCACATAAACACAATATATTTTTAAGTGGCAGAGAAAAATCTGTTTTTTTACAATAGCAGAAGATTTTGAGTCAGATTCTTTGATTAAAATCCAATTCCTCCATGAAGCTTCTAATGTTTCTTATCACTTAAAAAAATCATAAAATATTTCTGTTCAAGAAGCATAACTCAAACTCCAATAAAACTTGCACATTTTCTGCATATTTGTCCCAACAACTATATCAAAGCAATAGTGTTAGGCAGTCTGGGAATAAATGATACTCATTTTAAGCCTCACCATAGTCTTAAGCCAAATGATGTTGCCAATAGTTCGACAAAGATTAGCTCTAATAGAGAAGAAATGACAGCCTGCAGAATTTCTTCTCAAGTTTCTTCCAATTGTCAGTGAGTCAAAACCACAGTCACGGGTGCAACAGCCCAGAAAGAGAAAGGGAGTTGAGAAACTTCCAATAACTGTCAAAGGAACTTCTAGTCTTTCTTAAGTTTTTAAATTAAGTTTTACTCATGTCAACCCCATCAGCACAAAAGAGTAAACCAAGACTGTGTTTATATGACATGACAACAACCAGTCAGTTAACTGGAGAGTGAACTCAAATTCTTTGATTGACTCAATTTTTTACTTTCAGTTTGCTATTTCAGTGTATTTAATTGGTCACAGTCTTAACATGCACATAGTCATTCCGCAAAATTCATGTGGCATTTGATCGCTGCCAACAACTTTCTGTCCAAATTAACTCTGGAGATCTCAGGAATATATAATACAAAGGCTCTTAGTCTACATCAGCACACAGTAATTTCTGAAAAGCATTTTTGCTTTGAGCTGTCACTGAGAAATAGTGTACATGAAAGCAATGTAAGGCTGGTGATAAATACGGTATCCAAAAAAATTAGACCCAGATTAATTTAAGCAATGCAAGGATAGAAAGAGCAAATCTAACTCCACCATTATTCGAAGATAAATACACAAACATGAAAAATGGTGAGCATTTCTATCATATCATGTTGTAATTGTAAAGTTGTACTTTGGATAATAAACCATAAATATATATATATATATATATATAATACATTTTAAGATTTTATTTTTAAATAATCTCTACGTCCAATGTGGCATTTGAACTTTCAATCCCAAGATCAAAAGTCACATGCTCCATTGATTGAGCTAGCCAGGTGCCCCAGACCATAATGATTTTGATTGACAACTCTAATAAACAGGAACAATGTTTACTTATTTACCAAATAAATTATTAGATAGGAATCAAATTTTACCTGCCTTGATGTTGTGTAGTTTATACATATGATAGACTCTAAATATTAGCTGTATTTGGTTAAAAATAATGTATTAATAAGTATTTATTTAAAAAATTAGTTTAGTTTAATGAAAATAAATTGGACATGAAGTAAAAATATTTAGGGTCCCTACCAGACTCTTGATTTAGGGAGATAGTTTATGGTTGCCATAGAATTAGTGCAGTCAGCAAAGTACTATATATGTTTCTATTTACTCAGACTTGTAAATCATCAGAAAATGGGGCCACTGATGTTAAATTTGCCTTCTAAGTGAAGTTTTAGAACCATTTATGTGCCAATACCTCTTTCTATACAAACAAAGCTGTGTAAGTCTTACTGCTAGCTCTTTTAATTTTCAGCCCTTCTCTTATAGGTACATTCTCCCTTGAGAAAGCTTGTACCCCTAGGACATGAACATCTCTGTAGGATAAGTATTCTTGCAAAACCCAAGAAATTTAGAATGCTTTATGGTCCAACAGCTTCCTTTCAGAGAGAAACATATTCAAATTGAGCTGGTAAAAGGGAGAAGTAAGTTCATTTCTCGATTACAGTAGAACTTAAGATGGTTACCATATTCTTTGTGCACACTGGAAGCTTTTAAGGCAATGTATTTCAAACTGTTGCTCCTGAGCCAGCTGTCTCAAAAACATTTGAGATGCTTATTAAGAATTTATATTATTTGGCTTCATCCTGTCTTATTAAATCAGAATATTAAGAAAGTATACTTAAATGCACTAAAATTTGAGAATGACAGATTCCAGGACAAATCTCATTTCCAGGTTAAATCATATCAAATTTTCAATGCTTTCCTTTTACACATAATAATATTAGGCATTTTTCCTCTTCCTTTTTTTAAAAAAGATTTTATTCATGAGAGATACAGAGAGAGAGAGAGAGAGGCAGAGACATAGGCAGAGGGAGATGCAGGCTCCCTGCAAGGAGCCTGATATGGGACTCGATCTGGGAACTCCAGGATCAAGACCTGAGCCAAAGACAGTCAACCAGCACCTAGGCATTTTTCTACTTATCTTTTAGTTGTGCTTAATATTAAGCATAGTTTATGGCTAGTTCATTTCTAAACTGAATAAAATGCTACTGATATTTATTGATTGATTTTTTTCCTTTGTTTATTTTAATATTAGAAGAGCTATTTTTCCTTAGTACTAGGTTTGGGTCTTTTCTCTAGCTTGGTCTGATGAGGACTACAGCCTTATACAAAAAGATATATGCACATGTACAAATACCATACATATAACTTCAGTTGGTTCACAGACACTCCGAAGCTGATTCATGGACCACAGTTAATAATGATAACTTTAATAACATAAAAATTTATCAATATAATGGGATAATATTGAATACTTTAGGGGGTTGATCCATTAAGCAGGCAGAAGAAAACAATCAGACTTCAAAAATATAGAAGAGAAAGTGTGAATGTGAATAAGTTTTATGTAATGAATGTGTATGTGTGTGTGTATCTGCACACAACATCCTCAGAGCACGTATTTTTTTCAAAGACATACCATGAATTTACTGAAATGGACCATGCACTGGGCCATAAATGTGTCTCAACAAATGTCAAAAAGTTTATAAGAGTCATAGTATGTGACTAAGATGTGATTTAAATGGAAATCAGAAAAATAAGTAAGTGTATTAACTTTCCAGTGCTGTGTAACAAATTACCACAACTTAGCTGCTCAACACAATACTCATGAATTATCTCACAGGTCGGTATGTCAGAAGTCTAGTGAGGCTTGTCTGGTTTCTCTGCTTAGGATCTCCCAAAATAGTAATCAAGACGTTGGCTAGGCTGGGATCTGATCTGGAGAATCTGAGAAAGAACTTGCCTGTGTATTAGTAAGGATTCTCCAGAGAAACTGAACCAATTGGATGGATGGATAGATAGATAGATAGATAGATAGATAGATAGATAGATAGATAGATTTATTATAGGAATTACCTCACATGGTTATGGAGCCTGAAAAGTCCACAACCTGCTGTTTGTAAGCTAGAGAACCAGGAAGGCTGGTGGTGTAATTCAGTCCAAATCTGAAAGTCTGAAAACCAGGAAGGAGCATCAGTACCAGAATTAGGTGAGATTTTTTTTTTAATATGGAAAAATCTAAGCAATAAATTATTAGAATTAATAGGATATTTTACAAGTTTCTGGAATGAAACATAAAGATAGAAAATTATTGTTTTTATATATTAGTAACAATGAAAGAAGTAGATAATGAAATTTTCAAAGTATATCAGCCATGAAAATATAAAATAGTTACAAATAAACTTAATACAGATACACAAAAATCTCCTGAAGCAAAATTTATGATTTTATTAAAAAATATTAAAGTAGGGCCTAAGCTAAGTAAATGGATACCCCATGTTAATTGGTTGGGAGACTCAATTAAATAAGGATTTCAATTATTTCCAAATAGATCTACAAGTTTAATGAAATTTAAATCAAAACCTCATACATATATTTTTTGAACAAGTGGTAGTGTATGATCTCAACATTTATGTGAAAGCAGTGTATAGTAACTAAGATGACCTTGAAAGAGAAGACAGTGTGACCACTTACTTTTCAGATATCAAGATATATTATATAATGTATCATGATATATTAAAGCAGGGTGGAATGGAGCATGGATAGGTAAATAAACTAGTAGAACAGAATCTATTATTTCTAGATAAATGACAGAGGTGGTACTACAGATCTGAAGATGATCAATAATTGGTACTAGGGCAATTGGTTACCCACATAGGAGAAAAAAAAAAAGAAATTGAATTCCTACCTTGTAGTGTAGACAAAACACAATTCCATTTTGATTAATGACCTAAATGGGAAAACAAAAGTATAAAATTTAACATAGGAGAATATTCTTGATTTTGAAATATGGAAGATTTCTTTTTAAAAAGGTAAAAAGTACAAGACATAAAGGGGGGGAAAAGCCCCGATAAAAATGGTTCATATATGAGCCATGTAATAATTCAGATCTTATCCTACTATGACCACATTTTGGTGAACTTTGGGAGCAGGCATGGTGCCAGAAGCAAGTCCCTAATGTCAACTCTTTCCCATTAGCCACGCCAGCAGTCCTATAGGACAAGCAATAGACTAGAATGAAATACAGATGCTGAGAGGTCTGAGAAGAGACTGCAAAACATAAAGATGTGGACAAAGAAAAGAAGGAAACCAGAAGAGAGTTAAAAGGGAGAAGCTGCCCCTCTGTTTAAGCCCCTTTTACCTTTTTAAGGCCCTAAGGGCGGTTCCCCAGTGGAGAAGTCTGTGGGTGCATTATAACCAATGTGTGAATCTAGACTAGAGGGTTGCAGAAAAAAAATCATTGCTCTTTTGTTATTTGAAAAGAAAGTCGTACAAACAGTGACTTCAGTTTTTAATCTGTGTGTTAATCACATGAACAAACGTCAATGTCTGCAATACAATATGTAAAAGTAGCACATGAATTTTGCTGAAAAGTATGCGTAATCTTCTATTCAACCTGGGACAACCCACGTTGATAGTTTGCATCAATACTCATGATATCCAATCCACTCCATTGAGGCAAGTTTATTAATCTCTCTGTGCTGAAAGAGACTGAGGAAAAACCAATTCAAGTCTGGATATTTTGTTTTTATTAGAGAATTAACCTTTGGGGGGAAAAAACCATAGAAATGTGCTCTTGAGGAGGATCATCAGAAATATAGAAGTAGCTGAGTAATGTTAAGAAATGATAGAAGGTAATTTGAAATGATCTCAAATATTTGAAGGTTACTTGGACAATATATAAGGTTAAATAACTTATTCAGGGAAAGCAAACTGCAATGGCTCTTAATTATAACAAGTAATTATTGAATAGTCTGTTTAGTGGAGGCTTTACACCGATTTTGATTTTCAGAGTTAATATCTCCAAGGGACGTCATCCGACCTGGCCTAGCCCCTGAAAGCCAAAGTACCACTTGTACCTAAAAGCAGCTCTCGCAATTACCAGTAGGAAACCATTATTCTATTGGGCCTGAACTTTGTAGCTCTGACTACCATCGGTACAGCAAACATCTCACCACTGCATGAATTTATAAACTAAGGGTGACACAAGCAGGATGCAAAAAGAGAAAGACAAAGAATTCCGACAGGTTAATGGTCCAGTCATATTGTATTGCCTTTCCTTTTATTAATGCCCCAAATTGTAGACCAGATAGGCTATTCACTGCAAGTAAAATATGTCCATGGACCTCATTCTCAGCAAAACAAGTATCAAATGACCTTGTGTCATAGAACAATGTGTTGCCAGTAATGAAGGAAGCATGGATTGTCAGCAATAAGTTTAGGTCTACTGAAATATCCAAAAGCATTATTGGATTATTGTAATATTTTGAGAATATTCTTTTTAATTAAAGTTGAAATATTGGCTCTCCACTTAAAAAAAAAACTATCACAACGTATTTGGAAACAATGTTACAGGAAAGTGATCCCAGATGTTCTCTGAGAAGTCATGAAAGCCCATTTGAAAAATTCTGATCTACAGTAATGTATGTGTGGGTGTAAGTTAAATCTACGAGTATACACACATTCACGTATATCTTATACAGACAGACACACACACATACACACTTATGCATGATGACAAGAAAATAAACCAGAGTAAATGTGGAAATTTTGGGAAAGAAATTGATAACTCTCCATAAACAATTTGCTAAAGTAAATCACTGAACTTAATGGTTGAAATGAAACACAAGGGAGCAATTAGGTAGAGTAAAGGCAAATAAATAAGACCAAACTTCATGCAAATATAATGCTTCTTCAGCACTGCTGATAAGTTTCAAGAAAAGTTAACTTGACTAGTTAAATCTAAGGAAGGAGAAGTATTACGACTATCTTCAGCATCCAGATGGAGCTACAAGCTCTGCTTTTGTGTTCCAAAACCAAAAGTAAATGGTATGAAGGTAGAACTTTACAAAGTAGATTTTTTCCCCTTAAAGTAGCCTTAAGTAGACCATTAAAACAAATATTAAACTTTGACATTTTTCTAAAAGAATTAACAGAAGAAATAAAATATGTCAATGATTATCTGAATAAAGTATTTGAAGATAGTGAATTAAACATTTTAAATTAAGTGATTATCCTGTCCAACATACATTTTTATTTTATTTTTTAAGGTTTTATTGATTTATCCATGAGAGACACAGAGAGAGAGGCAGAGACACAGGCAGAGGGAGAAGCAGGCTCCCTGCGGGGAGCCCGACACGGAACTCGATCCCAGGACCCAGGGGTCACGACCTGAGCCAAAGGCAGACGCTCAACCGCTGAGCCACCTGGGCGTCCCCAATATACATTTTTAAAAGTTGGGGATATTTAAGAAAAATTTTAAAAATCATCAAAGAGTTTACCTCCTTAAAAACAATACTGGATTCTTTATTGCACAAAATTTAGATAAATAGAAAGAAATGAAATCTCAATTAATTCCTCTGTAAGTGGAAACATCCAAAGCAATAAATAAATTGTACATAAGTTGAAATAAAAATAAGTATATAAGTATGTAGCTTAAAAAGGAACAGATAAAGTCATTTACCTAGAATTATGTAAACTAATGCGAAAGTTCAGCAAGGTAACCAGAAGAAAATAAGCATACAAAATTAATAGCTTTCCATCACACAAACCAAAAAAATTAGGTAAGTGTTTTAAAAGATTCCATTTAAAAAGTAAAACAATAAAAAGAATTTAAAAAGCAGTAATGATTTTGTCAAGTTATAAGTAAATAATTAACAAGTTATGACATAACCTATAAAACTTTACTGAAGTTTCTAAAACAAAAACTAAGTGGAAAACAAACCATATTTATAGGTGGAAATGCTCAGTATTGTAAATATTTTAATAATCCAAAGAGGTCTATAAATTAAATCAAATTCCAATCAAAATCTCCACAAGATATTTCATGGAACTTGATACAGTGATTTTAAAATTCATATAGAGGAACAAAAGAATAGCCCATAGGTGGCTTGGTTGGCTAAGCCTCCTACTCTTGGTTTCTGCTCAGGTCATGATCCCAGGATCGTATGATCGAGCCACACGTCAGACTGTGTGCTCAGTGCTAAGTCTAAGTTCCTCTCTGCCTTCTCTCTCTGCCCCTCCACCTTCTCTGCACTCTCTCTTTCTCTCTCAAATAAATAAATATTTTTTAAAAAAGGAACAATCAGGAAAATCTTGAAAAGGAAGAAATCAATTGAATGATGCACTCACCTTAACATCAAAACAAAGTATACAGCTAAAATTAATTAAGTAATTTAGTAATTAATATTAATTATGGTAATATCCAACATCTCATACTTTTGAATAATTAATAATTATAGAGCTGGATAGTACAAGACAAAATGGATTAATCATATGTAGCTGAGTGAAGTTCTGAAATGTGGAAAATGTGTGATATATAGACCAGCATTTCAAATCTGTGGGAAAGGATGAGCTCAATCAATATTTTGGGAAAATGAGAAGGTATAGAAGTAGAGTCCTACCTGAAATCATTAAATTTCAGCTGGTCTATAAACTTAAATAAAAAGACTAAAGTATTAGTAATGAATATGGTAGGATGTGTTTATGGCTTTAGGGAGAAGAAGGCCTTGACTAGAAAAACACAAAAAGCAAATGCCAGGGGATCCCTGGGTGGCGCAGCGGTTTAGCGCCTGCCTTTGGCCCAGGGCGCGATCCTGGAGACCCGGGATCGAATCCCATGTCGGGCTCCCGGTGCATGGAGCCTGCTTCTCCCTCTGCCTGTGTCTCTGCCTCTCTCTCTCTCTCATTCTATGTGACTATCATAAATAAATAAAATTTAAAAAAAAAATTAAAAAAAATAATAAAAAAGCAAATGCCAAAGGAAAAGACTGACAAGCTTGTCTAAATTGAAATTGAAAGTAAAGTGAAAAAATGATCATTACCCTGGGAGCTAATATTTACCACCTGTGTAACATAATCGGTTAATATGTAGGAAAATGTGACTGTGTTGTATAATTTGCATAACGTATATACCTTTCAAAATTAGTAAAGACAAAACAATCCAGCAGAAAAGTAGGTGAGGAATATAACAGATAATAAGAGGAGACTTAACTGACCAATAAACCTAAAAATATGTTCTACTTTGCTAACAGTCAGAAAAATGGATTAAAATAAAATGACTTATCAGTTTTTTATTTCTGAGACAGGCAAAATGTGAAAGTTTAATAATAACAACTGTCAACAAGAGTGTAAATAAATATGTGCTCTTTGCATTGCAGTTGAATGTGAATTGGCCTAGCCCTTTTAGCAGACAACTTGGGCGACCCTTTTAAAATTGAAAATATGCAAAACCTCACTTTGTGTATAAAATGAACAATGGGAAACAAGGTGAATGGCCACTACAGCAAGCAGAGGAATGATGGAATTAAGCAGATTTTTATATACCAGCATGACAAATGTCTTAAGTCATGACTAGGTAAATAAAAAAGACAAAAAATCAAAACAACAAAAAGAGATAGCAAATTAGTACATTACAATGTGTTATTTTGGGAAAAATCCAATAAAAAACAAAACTGCATGATTTTCCAAACGTAAATACAGAGGAAAAGCTCTAGATGGATGCCCATGAACTTCATGACAATGTTACTTCTATGGAAGGGCAGAGGGGACCAGGACATGGGAGAGGGCAGGATATGGACAGACTATATCCTGGGATGTCTGGGACAGTTGACAATTTTCTTGTTTTAATCACTGGTTGACTTACTTATACTAAAATTGCTTTTCCTTTCATACCATCCGTCCCAGATTACACTTTTGGAACAAAAACAATAATAAATAACGTTCATTAAATTGCACGAGCCATTATTCTAAAATGTTTTCCAGATTAATTTATGGATGTTCTTTATGGAGGTTGTTTTCCAAGATGGTTACAATCAGATAACTTATTCCATATACTCTTAAAATGTAACATTACATCCATCCCAGTGAGAAGAGGGATCTATATTCCTTTCCTTTGAATTTGAGTGAATCTGTGACTACAGTGGCAGAGACACAATGCGGCCTCCAGGACTAGGTCAGAGTTCAAAGGTGATTCAGATTTTGCCTGGTACTCGTGGGCTATGTGCTCTTGAAATCCAGCTACCACCTTGGGAGGAAGCCCAGGATTCATGAAGAGGGTGCATCCAGCTGTTCTAGATAAAACTCCCCTGACCTGTATCCATTATGCACTGTTTCATGAAGATCACACCAAAATTTAGTGGGTTAGAGCAGCCACAAGTATTTTATTATCATCCTCGTGTTTTGGGGCACTGACGTGGATTACTATGTGGTTTTTACTCAGGACCTCTCATGGAGTTACAGCCAGACAGTGCCTAGGCTGAAGACATCTCAAAGATGTCCTCGCTTTTATGTCTGGTACTTAATAGTGGTTCATTTAAGGCCATCTTCTAGAACACCCACACGTCCAGGCTTCCTCACGGTGACAAGGTTCTAAGAGTAAGCATCCTGTAGGAAAGCCAGGTAGAAGTTGTATAGCTATTGAGATCCCTGGGTGGCTCAGTGGTTTAGCACCTGCCTTTGGCCCAGGGTATGATCCTGGAGGCCCGGGATCGAGTCCCACGTCGGGCTCCCTGCATGGAGCCTGCTGCTCCCTCTGCCTGTGTCTCTGCCTCTCTCTCTCTCTCTCTCTCTCTCTCTCTGTGTGTGTGTATGTCTCATGAATAAATAAGTAAAATCTTTAAGAAAAAAAGAAGTTGTATAGCTACTTATGACCCATTCTTGGAAGCCACATAGCTCCACTTATGCCACGCTTGAGGCCGTCACAGAATTCTTCTCAAGGTCAAGGAGAAGAGCTATAGATTCCAACTCAGAGAGGAAGGGGCAAAATTGCACTGTAGGAACATGTGAAATGGGAGCTGTTATTCTAGTTATCTTTGGAGAATACAATTTGCCACAGCCCACAACAGTGCTATTACCATCCACATTTTACAAATAAGAAAACTGAGGAAAAAAAGAAAAAAAAGAAAACTGAGGCACAAAAAAATGAAGTTAAGTTGTTTGCTGATACACACACATACACACCTAGCATGCATTAGATTGAAGACCTGAATCCAGGCAGTCTGATTCCAGGACATAAATTCTTGACCTTTATTCTATGCCATGCTGCTTCTCTCTAATGAAAGTACATACAGCTTGGCTGTGTTTTTGAGATGACTTAGTTTATCATATTTAATATCCTGAGATAATGTATATAAAACCTTTATGACTGGCCATGGTCAACATATAGTTTTTAATGAATACTAGTTGCTTCCTAGCTGGAAAATGGAGATTTTTGCTAGACATAGGATATATGGGAGGCAGGAGGGGTGTGAAGAGGCAGAAGGGATGTTCCAAGTAAAGAAGAATGGTATTAAATTGGTTTTAAGAATAGATGAGTTTTGATTCCTTTATGCAAGTTTTCAGGAGGCTGAAACTCTCTGTAGTACAGCCAGAACCAACTTTGGGTATACTAGCCAGAGAAGAGGACATGGACATTTCTGAAACACTCGTGTTGTGTCAGGCAGTGAGGTAGCTGCAGAACATTCATTATCTCAATCAAAAGGTGAAGTGCAAGGCTTCCAACTGGAAGACATCCTGATAGCGGATTCACAATTTAACTTCAGGAAAAGAAAATCAGGGCATTTCATATTTTATCAATAAAACTTTTCTGGATCCTACCAAGCAAGAATTGACATCTTTAAAAAAGTATTTTTATTTTTTTTAATTGAAGTATAGTTGACATACAATGTACTATTAGTTACAGGTGTGCAACATGGTGATTTGACAACTCTGTACATCATTTCAATGCTCACCGCAACATATATAGTCGCCGTCTGTCACTGTACAACATTATTACAATATTAATGACTACCTTCCCTGTGCTGTATTTTTCATCTCAGTGGCTTGTTTTATAACTAGTTTGTTCCTCTTTATCATCCTCACTGATTTTCTCCTTGTGTCTCCACTCTCCTTCCCTTCTGGCAGCCACCAGCTTGCTCTCTGTATCTATAAGTCTGTTTCTGGTTTTGCTTTTTTTTTATTTCACATATAACTGAAATCATAAGGTAAGTTTGTCTTCTCTGTCTGCTTCTGATTTATTTCACTTAATATAATATCCTCTGGGTCCATCCATGTTGTTGCAAATAGCAAGATCTTATTCTTTTTTATGGCGGAGTGATATTCCATTGTGTGTGTGCGTATGTGTATATCTATAATTTTTATATGTCTACATCTACATCACATTATCTTTTTTTAATAAATTAATTTTTTATTGGTGTTCAATTTACCAACATACAGAATAACATCCAGTGCTCATCCCGTCAAGTGTCCCCCTCAGTGCCCATCACCCACTCACCCCCACCCCCCGCCCTCCTCCCCTTCCACCACCCTAGTTCGTCTCCCAGAGTTAGGAGTCTTTATGTTCTGTCTTCCTTTCTGATATTTCCCACACATTTCTTCTCCCTTCCCTTATATTCCCTTTACATCACATTATCTTTATCCATTAATCTATTGATGGACATATCCAATAAGGGGTTAATATCCAAATGTATAAAGAACTTATACAACTCAACACCCAAAGACAAATAATCCAAATAAAAATGGAGAACCTGAGTAGATTTTTTTTTCAAAGAACACTTATAGATGGCCAGCAGATGTGTGAAAAGATGCTCAACATCACTACTCACCAGGGAAACGCAAGTCAAAACCATGATGAACTGTCACCTCACACTAGTCAGCATGGCTAGTAGAAGACAAGATATAGTAAGTCCTGACGAGGATGTGGAGAAAAGGAACCCTCTTGCACTGTTGGTGGGAATGTAAATTGGTGCAACCACTGTAGAAAACAATATGGAGGTTCCTCAAAACATAAAAACTACCAAATGAGCCAGGATTTCCACTAGTGGGTGTTTATCCAAAGAAAATGAAAACATTCATTGGAAAAGATGTATTTTCCCCTATGTTTGTTGCAGCATTATTTAAAATAATCAAAATATGGAAGATAACATCTTTTAAAGACTTTATAGCACTTTATTTGTGCCACCATAATTACAGCGTTTTTAATGTAACATTTATTATATAGCTTGATCTCTATCAGAGCCAAAAAAAAAGCTGTATTCATTTTCATGTTGCCTACAGCATCTTGAATATAGTTGGGGATGGCTTGAAAGAAATTAAAAATTGAACAAAATTCTTGGTTTTGAGCATAAACTTGCATGTTCAAATAATATATTGATTCTGGTACAGATAAACAAATTACTAAGTTATATAATTGTATCCTGCCAATAACAAGCTTATTTAAGAAGACTTGTATCTCAATTCATAGCTCTGGTTGAAAATTTATGGCATGTCCTACATTACCAGATGTGCAAAAGTGACATCTGGTGATAATTTACTCAAACTGTAGAGACACAATTCTTGGTACACGGAAGTCTCAATAATTCAATGCTAGGTATATTGGATTCTTCCTTTCTTTCTTTCCCTTTCTTGCTCTTGTTCTTTCTTTCTTTCTTTCTTTCTTTCTTTCTTTCTTTCTTTCCTTTCTTTCTTGTACAAATTGCTTTTGACAATGAGTATGAACTCCAGTAAAAAAAAAATGAAAAAAATATTGAGGTGTCGCAACAAGGCTGAGTCTGTAAAAATCTTTCCATGGGATTTGTACAAACACTTAGCTAGACTGAGACTGGGTTCCACACTGCCAAAGCAAGTAATAGCACTAAGTCTGGCACCCTTCTCTTTGGCCCTAAATTCAAACACAGTATGAAATCTAAGATGATTTCCTCATCTCTGTTACCAGTGAAATCGTATGTGAGCCATTTAAAACAGACAATAATTTCCATCTTGGCCAACTATAATTAAGTAACAAATGTGCAGGATTATCTTATTCTCCAATTTAGTTTTATGTGTGTATCATTTGTCTGAAATCATCAACAATAATTTTGTAAATGACAAAATAAGGTATTTTTTAACAAGTAATTGAAATGTAGTGAAAATAGTACCACGTTGGAGATCCAGACATTTGCCAATTCTGGTACTACTCTACCAAGGACTCCCTATGTAGCTTTAATATGTTGTTTAATTATGCTATTTTCTAAGTTATGGAGGGAATATGTGTTTTCACAGATATTTTGAAATTATCTTTAATCCGCTTTAATGAGGTAGATAAAAATTCACCAAACTTAACTGTACAAATCTGTGTTTTGACAAATGCATATAGTAGTCATTTAACAACCATCACAATCAAAATACAGAACATTTCTATGGTCCCAAAAGTTTGCTTGTGCCCCTTTGCAGTAAATTCACTCCTATCCCCTAGTGAAGGATTTTATCTACAAGTGTTTTGTTTAGAAGTTTTTGCATCTATATTCTTGAAAGAGATTGGTTCATACTTTTGTCTCTTGTAATATTCTTGTCAAGTTTTGGAATTTAGGTTGTGCTGGGCTCATTAAAAGAGTTCAGCTACACTGAAATTAAGAACTGATATTTTTTCAAAAGACATTAGAAAGAGAATGAAAAGAAAAGTCACAGGATGGAAGAGAACACATTCAACATATATAACTAATAAATGATTTAAATCCTGAATAGAGAACTTCTGCAGGTCGATAAGAAAAACAAAACTAAACAGGATGATGGGGGGGGGCGGATTGTAAGCATCTCACAAAACAGAAAATCCAAAGACCAATAAACACATAATAAAATAGTGAACCTCTCATTAACTTTCTGGAAAACACGAAGTTGAAACTAAAGTAAGATACCAACTACTGCAAATATTCCTCTGGTTGGAGAATTTTTTTTAAAAAATGGCAACATCGCCTATTAAATGTAAACATCCACATGCTTCACAACTCAGAAATTCTAATCCTGAGTATATAGCATAGAGAAATATCAATGTATGTGTGCCAGAAGATAGGTTTAAGAATTTTTACATCAGCATTGATTTTAATAGTAAAAAACTGAAAATAACACAAATATCTTTGAATAGTAGAATGAATAGATAAACCTGTGGTAAAATGCCAAACAAATGAATACTACGAAGCAATAAAAATCAATAAGCTAGTGCAATATATATTAATGGAGATGAAATTAACCACTATAATGTTAAATCAAAGAAGAGACTCTCAAAAAGAGTGAGATATGTGGAGGTGAGACTTCAAGAATGCTGTTATGGTTTATTTCCAAATTTGTTTGATCATTTTATAAATGCTCACCTTACAATTATCCATTACACTGTACATTTTGATGTATTTTTTGCATGTGTGCTATCTTTCAAATGTTTTTAAATTTTGAGGTGAACGCAATTCCCACTATACATGTCTTTAGGAAAGCCCATACTGACAATAACATTCTCAAATTCCAAGATTTCATAACAAATATATTAGTGTCTGACAACTGGGGTCTTCAGCTATTTGTAATTATCTTAATTTAAGTGACTGTGAACTTAAAACAAAATATGAGCTAAAGTTCTTTAAAAGATTTGCACATTTAAAAGTCTAAGCCAATAGACTTGGTAAAACTCCAAATGTACGAATAATAGTTTGTGATATCATTGTCATCTCAATTACAATTGATTTAGCTCATCTATTACAAGAGAAATACTCATTATTATTTCATAAATATAAGTTAATAAGGATAAATTAACCATTAGGGAAAGGATGTTTCCTATAACTCAATAAAAAATGGACAGATTAATCTCATTAGTCTGAGAGAGGCCACTATGTAATATTAGTCATATATTCTAGAATATTTTGTGTTTCGTTGGCATTAGATGAGTAAGAATGCAAATAGAGACATTTTTATAGTTCTATTCAGTCAAAAACAAGGTTTAATTCCCCCTCAGAACAGACTGAAATGATTAGTGATCTATATGTATTGAGATGTGTTTCTTTGTGGTTCAATATGCTTTTGGGGAAAGATGAGAAATACTGCAGAAAAAAGTATGAACTTTGGAATCAGTAGAATTTAGTCTGGGCAAGTTACTTCATTTTTTCTGAACCTCAGTTTCCTTATCTATGAAAAAGGGAATAACATTAGGAATCTTCCAGGTTTGCTGTGGGTATTTATGCTGAAAAAAAATTATGACATATGGTAGACACACAATAAACATCAGGCACCCACTTTCCAGTTAAGATCTTTTCCAAACCTATGACTCTATACCTAATTTAAATGTAAAATCTATTTAAAATTTAGTATATTCTTATTATATAAAAATCTTTCACCCAAGCTTGTTTTGGACATGTTAGAAATAAGGAATAACATATTGAAAAGAACGCATAATGTTACAGTCAGGTATTTTTACAAATACAGTGACATATTTTGATTACCATGTTCTTTTCTTAAGACATTTAGGAAAAAGGCAAAAATCTATCTTGAGAAAAATCTGATGAGCTTCAACTCTAGGACCAACAGTGATACATAGAATAAGCAAACAAACAAAAAAACAACTCCAAAAACTCCCACAAATCCAAGATAGTTTCTAATCGAATGATTCCACTAACTAGCTATGTGGCCTTGTACAGATCGTGTGTTTTCTTTGAACATCAGATTCCTTGACTCTAAGATGGCACTAATACCTGCCCTGCCTCTTTCACAAGATTCTTATGAGGACCAAAAGAGGGGAGAGTAAAAACAACACCAGATTAGGAATCTAAAGTCATTTGATTTAATTAAAAGAATAAATGGTATTTGGTAATATTGGACAAGAGGAAAAAAAGGGGAACTCACTTTAAATAGACAACGAATCTCCTTCTGAAAAGTCTCTTCTAAAATACAAGAATAATAATGCTAACAAAAAAGATCAAACCCTTTATATCGGCAAAACTTCCAGATTTCAGAGATTTCAGAGCAGAAAAGCAAGCCTGGCCTTGGGAAATTCACAAAGTCTCTCTGAACCTGAGTGTTTTCATCTACAAAATAAAAGGGTTAGAATAAAAGTTTCTCCGAAGTTCTTTCCAACTCAAACTTTCTATGATTTCACTTGAGGAAAAGACTTAGTAATTGGATAATAACCTACACTTTACATCAGCATAATAAAGTCTCTTTGTGAACCAGAAGGCAGGATAAAATAAGTGAGTGGAACACAGAACCTGAAATATTAAACTAGTTTAATCAGAATTTGTGATTTTAATGATTGCAAATCCACAAAACATCTGTGCAATGCTTCTCCCTAAATGAAACAATTTACGTGAAAGCATTTTGGAAACCATAAGATGCTTTGCAAATGTAAACTATTATTTAACATCATCATCCTCTTCTTTACTTGAGCTCAGAGACTTGGTGGAAGTGGCCTGTACATTTCAGCTGTGACCAATCAATCACCCAGGGTGGGCATGCTGGGAAAAGAGGAAGAAGAAAGAGGAGGGGGGGTTTGCTTTCCTGTTTTCTCTGAGCGTGTATGTCTGTGATATAATCGAAGCACTGTTTCCCCCCAGGCATTAAGACATAGCTGCTTCCTCATAGACGGATAGATAGTCAGGTCTTTTGTGTGTGTAGGTGAAGCAAATAGTCACTTTAAATTCTCATTTCTTGTTTCGAGACATTTTTAAACAAAGCAGGTGGTATGGCATGCATTTTATGGTTGTATCCAATATTTTCCATACACCAGCTTATTTCTTTTCTTTTCTAAAATAAGCTGTCATTTGTATAATTGGAAAGTGCTTTAAAATAAGAATTGCTAGTTATGAGTCACTGCCATGATGTTACACAGCCTGGCAGCATTACTTGCATCTGACCGTGAGAGAAACCAAGGGGCTGAGACAGAGGTAGAGCAAGAACTAGACCTCCCAGGCTGTTTGCAGAATGCCAGATCTCTGGGAAACAGTAATCGAATGATAATTTGGAAGATGCCTGAACATGGGCAAAACTAGCTGTGCAGGCACCTAAAAAATCTTAGTAGATGAGTTCGGGCTGTGTTAAAATCATATGACCTGGCTCCCTGGCATATTGGAAGTTGCTTGTTTAAATTGAATGTTAATTTGCAAGAACCTTTCGGGAAATCATTGTGACCAGTTATGAACTAGATTATTAAGAAGGAAGGCGAGGCTAGCGCTTGCCTGAGTCGTATTTTCATCAGCTCTCATCTTTCTCCTAAGAGGATAATTGGATAAACAGTGCATCTTGGCCTGCGGATTGGGGGTGGAGTGGGGAATGGAGAAAATTTTGCCTTTGCTTTTTTTCTTCTCTGATTTCTAGCCATTATAGCCTTGGCTAAGCCATTAGTCAAACTCCCTCATGGCACAAGAGGGATAATGTCAACATGAAAAGCTCCAGAGCAAATAAACAACATATTTATTTCCCTGAAGTTTTCCTAAAATTAACCGCTCATCTCAGCTCGAGATAGAAGGTTTGCAGCTTGAAATGTAAGTATTTTTTCAAAGTCAGTTTAAGAATTTCTCATGTGCCCTCTGATAATTATAAAAGGAAATCAATTGGTATGCTGGAAGGCACATGATTAAACAGTAATATTCAGAGCTCCTGTGGCCTGGAGAGCTTTTAATGGCATTACAACAGCAAGCGCCCTAGTCCAGCCCAAATGGGGGAAGGGACATTAAATCGCTGAGTTGGGGAGGGGAGTTGTTTTCCGTTGGAACTACAAGTGAGAAAAATCTCTTTTTGCTGTTAAGAACTTCAGTCCTTCACAAAGGCATGGGAAAGGAGAAGACTGAACAACCAGTTCCATGGTAGCATGAAGTGTTCCAGAGCAATTCCTGAGGTAAACAAGAAAGGCCTAAGAAACATCATTGACAGGGCTTTGAAGCAGGAGTGGACATTCTCACACAGAGTAGGTAGGGAGAAAAGAGCAAAACGAGGACCTAAGAAGACTGAATCAAGACCATTGATGAACAGTGCTGTCGGAACCCACTGCATTCTTAAATTGGCTTATTGCGCATCAACATTACATATGTAGGAGGATAAAAATAATTTCTTTTAAATTGTTATCTTAAGAGTAAGAACTAAAAAAAAGAAAAGAACTGAAGTTACTCTTAGGGAGAGAACCGCCTTTGTTAAGAAAATAACGTGGTAACTGACTCCGGAGGGGGAAGGTGAAGCCCTGCCAACAGCTGGAAGGAGACAGCAGAGCACAGTCAACCACTCTGCCGGAGAAGCTTTAGGAGCCTGTGATCCTAGGATGAGTAAGCAGGTAAAGAAAAGGTGTTTAGAGAAGAGCCTGGGAAGACCAAACCCCAGGGTAGGAGCCTAGGGTGAGAAGGACCCAACGAGAACCCGGGCAGTGACCCGGGAGATTTCCAAAGACTTTTGGAGAACAGAGATGCTAACAATGGATCTGAAGCTGTTTAAGGCTCTCCAGGCTCTGTGATCCTAATAAAGTCTGCTAAATTCTTTGTGGAGGAGGTATGTGTATGCTAGGGGGAAGATCCTGGACCCAGAGTGGGAAGTGGGGTCCAGCAGGGAGTAGAGCAGGTGCAGAACAGTGAAAGCAGGACCTCAGAGCCAGGAGGCGGGGTGAGATGTAAGAGCATTCTCCCCAGACTTCCAGCCCCCCCAAAGAATCTCTGGGCCATGACAGTGTCCACCTCAAGCATCCTAGGCTGTCTTCCCTGTGCAGCAAGTGTGAAGGAGCTACCGCTCTCAGGGCAACTCAACCATCAGGGAAGAAGGGTGCGGATAAATGCCTCAATCTTCCTTTGTCTCCTCTGGAGAGAAAATTTTGAAGTGTGTTTCATGTAGTTTCTGAATGAGTCCCCAGTGGGACTGAGCTCGTTGGGCCCACAGGGATTATATGCTCCTTCTCATACTCCTTGGCTCTCTTTTCTTCCCCCACTTTACCCATTTCTCTATTGTGCTTCCTACCATCACCGGTTATGAATTACCTGCCCTTGAATTCTTAACTCAGTCTCTGCTTTGGGGGAACAAAGTTAGATATCTTCCCACCTTTGTTCCCAGCTGTACCTGCTACTTCTAGACACAACCACTGCTACATGTTTCTTTCCTTCCAAAAGCATCTTTTTGCTCAGGCGAAAGCATTTACACGTATGTGTACGTGTGTATATTCCATATCCTAGACAGCAGTTTAAGACATCCAAGCCGCTTTTATTTTTTAATTTTTTTCAAGTCTCTTTGATAAAAAGTTACATCTGTACTTAAAAGAGAAGAGATCCTGTAACATCATTAATCACATTTAAAAAGTATGCATAATGTATGCCCTTTAGTCTGAGTTGTGTGGCCAAGGACCACTCAAGGCCTCACCGTTCATTAGTGGCTTGCCATCCATCAGATTCATATTTTGTTGCACGTACACAAGATTCGAGAGCTCTCAGGAAAATAGTTCTTATTACTGAAGTAATAATTTCAAATTTTTAAAGTATTTACTGTAAAAAACTAAAAATTAACTTTGTAAAGTCTAACACTTCACAAAATTTGGCTTCACAAAACTTCGCTTTGTTTTAAAAAATTGTTTCAGCATTCAAACGTTCTATTTGTTGTGCTGGCTACTTATGAGCCAAACCAGCAAAATTAAGTTAGTTCTTGGTAACTTACATTTCCTTCTGTTGGGACATGTGGTTTTCTCCAACATATGGATGTGATATCAACTATTACACTTAATACTTCTTACTGTTGAATTGGAAGAGATTGGTCTTTTCTGATGCTAATTTGACCTGTTAGTGCTTGCCTAGAATTGAAAATAAATCTTTCTAAAGGCTTATATTATGACCAATATTCTGTGGTGACTTACAAATACTACCTCCCCCCCCCAAATTCCATGGGAATTCAAAATGGAATGGGTCTCAGTTGAACCAGCAATGCAAAAATAACAACTAGTGGATTTATCTTTTATCCTTCAGTTTTATAGACACTATTTGCATTTGGTACAATTATATTCAGATGACTGAGTACTATAGAAACCACTCTTTCACCTTAGGATGAGTCAACTTATTTTAAAGAGAGATATACCAAATCAGCTAGCTATGTGATCATGATTTTTTTGGTTTGTTTGAGGTTCTTACAAAATACTTTGGTATTTTCAGAGGTATCTTCTCATCATTTTAAAATGCCAAGTATAACATAATAGCTGCATTCAGAAACAAATATTAGGACCTCATTTTAGGGTCCTGCCTATTACAGGCAAATATCTCAAACCATGGATTATTTTCCATGCAGAAATGCTTTTTGGTTATGTTTCCCTAATTAGCAATTTTAGTGGCATCCCTTCTTCACCTTCCCGCTAATATATTCTGTGCACTGATTTCATCCCACCTTCCTTATCAAAACCTGCTTTTGGGAAATGCATCTGCATCTAATTCACTCTACTATATAACGGTAGTGTTATCCTTTGTTTTTTGGAAAATTGAGGGCCAGAAGGAAAAAAATTCTATTTTGAACATGAAAAAATTAGAAGCTTGCAGCAAATTTTAAATATATGTGTAATTGTTTTATTGAGTAGCTCCAACATGGGTTTATAACCTGAAATGTTTTTCTTTTTCTCTGGGCTCTGTTTTCAATCATGCTCTGCCAAATGTCACTTCCCTATTCCTTAAGGACATCTTGGAAATGTGCCAGACCTTTCACTAAAAGTCTAGGTCTGTTTAAGACGTTCATCTCGTATGGGCTTAAATCACATTTGCTACTCCTCCTACCCTCACCTCCTCCGTCTCCCCCGTAGACCAGGCTTGGGGCTGAAAGATTTGGAATGGGGTGGAAGAATGGTCTGATCCTGGTTAATTCCTTCCCTTCCCAATTTCTCCTGAATTGGGAGATTGGAAGGAAAAATAAGGGAGGCAAAGATCTTTGGAGTAATTGGTCACCTGCTGGTGGTGGAGAGGCAGCCAAGGCCTCAGTCAGGCCCAGGTCAATGCTGTGTGCTCCTCTGGTATAACTGTCTCCATAGGGATTCCACTCATGACTCTCCTGGGAAGCATTTCATTTTCTCTCCACCTCCTCAGCCACTAGGACCCTCCTATGCCACTTGGGAGGTACACCGCCCCACTCCCTCCCCCCCCGAGGGCCATGGAGAACCGGAATGGATTGACTCTATCCTCTTCTAAGGCACACCACACCACCATCTGTTAGTGCTTCTCAGCTGCCAAATATTCTTTCAAGTCTTCTGCCTTTGCAGAAAATATGCTGGCACCAATAGTTATTTTTACATATACCCACAAACTTCAGGGAAGGTGCATCAGACCCTCCCAGGAAGCCTCCCCATCATGCTCTGCTGTTGTCCAATGGCACCCCCAGGGTGGGACTGTACAGAGAAATGAGATTCTTGTCTTCCCATCTCAGACAACTTCTGACTGCATTTACGGAGCTTCAGAGACACTTCCCATAGCACGCTTTGTGGTGAGCAGAATTCTCAGGAGGTCCCCAGGATTCCTGCCTCTTATGCACATGCCCTGCCTAATGCCCCCTCATTGAGTGCACAGAACCAGTTAGGGTAATGAGGCATTACTCTTTGGGTAGGTTATTAGTGAGGTGATCTCAAGGTCATCAAAAGGGAGGTATCTGGATGGGCCTGATCTCATCAGATTAGCACCTAAAAAGAACTAGCCTTTCCCTTCTTAAAGGCAGAGATAGCAGAAGTGTGAAAGGGCCAGTGATGGGGACCACGTGGGACCGGAATGGGCCAGAGAAGAAAGTAGTAGTTCCTGGAAGACAGCAAATAAGACAGCAAGGTAACAAGGATCTCGATCCTCCAAGCGTACAGAAATGAACTCTGCAAACTTCCTAAGGAAGCTTGAAAGCAAATCTTTCCCTAGTTGAGACTCCAGATGGGAACACAGGCCGGCTTGCACCTTGATTTCAGTCTTGTGAGATAGAGCAGAGGACTCAGCTGACAGGTACCCAGGTAATAGATAGTAAGATAATAAATTTATGTTGTTTTAAGTCATTAAGTTTGTGGCTAGTAAGTCACTTGTTATGCAGAAATAGAAAACTAATGTACACCTTCTTTCCCCTTTCTATTTCTCTTACATCATCCTAAAAGGGGTTGGGGGGAGGGGCTCAGTGCTAGCATTATATCTAGGAGATAGCAGAGCCGGTTCAGCAATCTCACCGCAAGCCTAAAAATGTCTGACTTTATTTATTTATTTATTTATTTATTTATTTATTTATTTATTTATTTATGATAGTCACAGAGAGAGAGAGAGAGAGGCAGAGACACAGGCAGAGGGAGAAGCAGGCTCCATGCAGGGAGCCTGATGTGGGATTTGATCCCGGGTCTCCAGGATCGCGCCCTGGGCCAAAGGCAGGCGCCAAACCACTGCACCACCCAGGGATCCCTGACTTCATTTCTTGATGACTCTCTTCAGAATGGCAGAGATGCAGGATGATAAACACTTTTTTTATCCTCAGGTAGGAATCTAACTCACAAATCCAGTGCATCAACATATTAACTATATACCAATGTCTTGATGTAAATGCATTATCGGCTATTTTAGTAGCTTTCTTATAGTGTTCAATTCACTTAAGGTATGTGTGCATGTGTGCATGCACTCATGTGTGAGAAACTGGACTTAATCAAAAAATTAATACATGGAAAAACATCTTTTACATTCCAGAGTACTATGCAGTCAGGCAATTAAAATGTAATATATATTCAACAATTGTTGAGAGGCACCTCTGTGCCAAGGTTTGAATTTGCTCTTAAATGTCCATAATTGGTGACAAACTGAGACTCAGGTAACTGAATCTCAAGGAACCAATTCATTCAATCAATATTTATCGAGCAACTTAGAGATAAAATCTGAGTAAAGGATAGTCCTCAGCTTCTGGAATTCACAGCATACGAGAGATGGCCAAACACATAAATAAATATTCAAAATAAATATTCAAAATGTTAAATAAATAAATATTCAAAATGCAGTGACAAAGAGTGGGCACGCTATCAATGTCTGTAGTAGAAGGATTACTTTGCAGAGAACTACGTCTAAGCCAGGTCATTAATGTATGCAAAGTTCCATGCACGTGGATTTATTTATGAGAAAAGAATCCCTTACTTTCTCACATTTTCTAACAAATCCATAACCAGGTTCATAAGAGAAGTGTCCAAGCATGCAAAGAGGTAACAGAATATATTGTCGGGTCCAGTGAATAGATTGATATGATTACCTCATAGGGTATGTGTAGGGCATTCCAGCATCTTTTACTAGGACTGCTTTGGGAGAAAGATCATAATACGTAAAAATAATAAAACCCTGAGATGACAGCCAAACAAAAGATTTATTAAGCAAGGTTTCCTAATTTAGAATGAGAAGTATCACCCAGGTAAAAGAGAAATATCACCTAGAAAAGCAAAAGGGGAAAAAAAAAGCAATTCTCTTAGTACAAATTTTGCTCAATGGAACCACGTTTGAACCAGTAGAAGCTCCTTTTGATGTATCATTCTGATTAGTTTAATTTTGATTTCATTAATTTTGAAAACTGGGCTTGTGCCCAACTTGAATAACAATTCTTTATATTTTAATATCTTCATTTATTTTATTTGTTGATTTGATACAAATTTATCCTGTAGAAAATAAAGGAATTGGAAACAGGAGAGGTCAAGAGGGTTGGATTCAGTCTATTGAAACGTGCTGTGTTTTGGAACATGCTTGCAGAACCCCAGACTGCACTGCTGGACCATTTGAAGGTATATTCGCATGCACTGCTGCTTGTTTTATAAGGCTGATATTACAGCAACATTATTATCACTGATAGTTTTGCATCAGATTCAATTTTTACTTTCTAGATGCAAGTGCTTTATAACAGCATGATTTTTTCCAATGATGCAACAATTAAAGAATTCTAAAGTTCTTCTGCTTTACTTCTAAACCCCCTTCTTTACTTGTAGTGGATATTATTTCAGTCAGGGAAATAATCTCATATTGCATATAATTCCATATTAGCAATTTTCCTGTTGTATAAGAATATTAGACTTCATTGGAACTGAAGACCAAAAAGCAATGTGAAGACCTCATCTTAGATATTTGATTTATCATTTTTAAAACATTATAATTATATAATTATATATGATAAAAATAAATTATAATATATATAAAGTGCAATCTATATACATTTATTTAAATTATAATCATACACAATAATAAATTATATATAATTTATGTGTTATTATATATAAATATATAATTGATAATACCTATATATGTCACACAGTTATGACAAACTTATATTATATACAAAGTGCCTAGCAGAGTGCATACAGAGTGCAAGCCTTGTAACCGGTGCTCAGCAAATAGATTATATAATACGGAATTATATAACTAGCTCTATATTACATAATTATAAATGAAATTAACTATAATTATAATCAGATAATATAGTTACATAATTAAAATTACAAGTTATAATTATCATTTCCAAAACTTAATTTAAAATCTCACCCTCACATATTTGTAAAACCAACTAATTCTCCTAATTACTAACTTTCCCCCTGACTCTCAAAATATTTTGAGCTTATGCATGTTAAACTTTTTCGGAGATTGTTTTCATTTAATAGTGATCAGAGCTTCAAAACAAAGTCAAGAAATATGTAATGTGAGGCATGAAAAATTTTTAAGAAGTCAGTCTTCCTTAAGCCCTTGAAGTAGCTTCACTTATGCCATATGCCCTACTCCGTGGGTAGGTTAGACTGGTACATGTGGTCAACAAGGCAGTTCCTGGAACCTTCCTAGTGTACGAGATAGACTGCATAATCTGTTGGAGAAATCCCATACCCCACACTGGTTCAGATATATTTGTGTGGGGCTGAGATTAGCAATTCCAGCGCAGGACTCAGAGATGCCCAGGAACCACATGATCATGGTTTCCAAAGTGAAGTCTTACCTTCCCAGTCTGATTTAATTCCGCCAAGTTCCCAGGCTTGACTAAGACACAATTATGACACTACTTTCTCCTCCTAACTATTCTATTCTCATATTAAGGCAGCATTTTGAAAGTGCAGCTCTGAGTCTGGTGGTGGCCCCCCACTTAATACTCTTGTGGAAATTCACTGATAGGGTCAACAGTATCTCAGGTTTTGACATCTTTCCATAACTCAACCTCAAGACTATTTCCCTTTCCGGTGAGAGCAGTACCTTGGGGCTAAAAAGTGGTGGTGCCATGTTAGGCTAAGTTTCATAAAGTGCTCTCTGCTGGCTTTAGATTGGTGAACTTAAAAATCAGAGGAAAGAGCAATTCTTCCCTCTTTCTTCTACAAATTTTGTGCTTTCCACACCAGAGAAACTCTTAAATATATGTCATGAAGGAAGACTTGCACCACCAAAGCAGCTGGTCTTATCTAATAGTATTGTAGGAATCAGAGACCTCTGCTGTCTGTGGCATCTCTCAGAACACTGTTGTTCTCTATTTGGGACAAAAAATGTTCATGCTTTTCTGTGTAGTGTCTCAAAGCACTTATTTTACAAACCAGTGACCCGAACCACTCAAAGTTACTGTATCACAGGGTTACCGTGACAAGCTTGTAGTACATACAGGTGCCTAACGTGGCACGGGGCACAGAACAGCAGGTGCTCGGGGACGCCTGGGTGTCTCAGCGGTTTGGCTCAGGGTGTGACCCTGGGGTCCCAGGATCGAGTCCCACATCGGGCTCCCTGCATGGAGCCTGCTTCTCCCTCTGCCTGTGTCTCTGCCTCTCTCTATATCTCTCATTAATAAATAATTTTTTTAAAAAAAGAAAAAAAAACAGCAGGTACTCGCTAAGCAGCTGCAGAATAACGAAGGCTCCTGCCTGGGCCAGGCCGACGTCGGGCTCAGGGCGATTCTGCTTCCACCGCGCCAGGCTCAGGGCATCTTTGATCTTTATCCCAGGAAGACCAGGACACATTGCACATTGGTCCCCCTTCCATTTATGTGGTGTTCAGAGGCCCTTGGAATGCAGCTGATGGGCACACACTTCAGGGGTGCGGCCTGCTGAACTTTAACACACGAACTCACTCCTGTGCAACCAACCCCACGGTCAAGCTGGTGAACAAAACCTTATCCCCAAACTGGCACTTTATGTCTTCGTGATCCAACCTTTCTCAGGCTGCCTGCTTCTCCCGGGGAATCGCTGATGGGCTTCCTGCCACTGAGAGGTGGCTCAGGCCGCCCAACCTTCCCATGAGCGGCCTGTGGGACAAGAGAGGTGCCAAGTGGGGGGCCCTGAATTCAGCAGCAATCACAGGGGCCTGGAGGCCGGGCCCTGGGACATCGCACAGCACAGGTCGGGGGGATGCTGAAGAGGCCCAGACCCGGCCTGCAGGACCTGGCAACAAGGACCGCCTGTGACTTAGGCCGCTTCGTTTCTGGTCCCTTGTTCTAGGGCGACAGGAAACTGCCCCACATGAGCCCCTCCAGGCTGCTGTTTCTTCAGATCTGGGGCTCTCCTGTTACCTCCCCCCAAAGGAGGGGGGCATTCAAGGAGGATGCACCTTGCCGCCAGCCTTCCCAAACTGTAGCCAGAAGGCTAGGCGCCCTTTTCTCTTAGGCCAGCGCAGGCCTGTGGATTGCTCAGCCACCCTCTCTGGTCCTTCCAATGGCCCATCACATCCCTGCGTCCGGTGGCTGCAGCAAGACCAACCTGAAAGGATCTTCCCATGAAGCCTGGCAATGAGAGCAAGAGAACGATGGGGATCAGAGCTCTCTCTTGCTTTGCACCTCCTCCTCCTCTTTGGTTGCCCCTCTCTGAGATCCAAATGAGACTGAAAACACAATGTGAAGCCAAAAACCTCAGCAGGATGTACTTGACAGTTTTGATTGACATTTCCCGCTGCAGGTGGATCTATAATTTTGCCTGCCTGCTTTGCCTGAGAGAGCAGAGCCGTGGACCCCTGCTCCTAGGCTAGCCTGGAGGATAGTGTTCCAAGATCGTGCTATTGGTCTAAACACGCTGCTACGTAGCCATTCTGTTATTTTTGCAGACACCTTTTAATTATGTGTGTGTGCGCCGTATTTTGGTTAAAAGAAGAGATTTTAGAGCCAATCGGCCCATCCCTGAATCTCTCAGTTACTTGTCATGTGCTTCTACAGAAGTCAGCTAACCTCTCTGAGCACCGATGTATTTTTCTGTAAAATAGAGATAAGGACTACCATCAAGAGGAACTGTGAAGATTAAACGAGCGTGTATGACATGCATTTAATAATGGTGCAATATGGCTACTGATCTTATTAAAAACCATAGATTACCGTGGCAAAGAATGGCAGATCATAGCAAAACCTCAAGGTAAACTTGTTAAAAGTCTGCACATTAGTGAGTTCATTTTAAGAAATATCAAACATTTAGTGACTACTTACCAAATATTTGCAAAGTATCGTGTAAGAAGACAAAATTCTAGGCGGACGGAGCAGTAGTTCTCAGTCATGGGTCCTTTTTAAAGAAAAAGATTCTGGTGTGCCTCTTTGTTAATTTGAACAATTTTTATTATAACATCACACACACACATACCTGTACCTTTTCTTATGAAGTATATTATAGGTGATATTTTATTGATTTGCTCCTTCCACATAAGCATCATAAGGATAGTTACCTGTGACTACTAGGCACTGTTCTATGAGATTTTGCATCATCTCATTTAACCACCTCTAGGCCTGGCAAGTTCAGTTGTTATACCCACCTGCCCACGTGGTTGAAAATACAGGCAGAAGAGGCTTTGGAAAAGGTGTGGAGCCAGTGACATATATTAAGAACAGAGAGTGGGAGAAATCATGAATATAAAACTTCAGGATAAGAAAACTGATATCTCTTCCCCCACATTGAAGGCAAAGGCATCTCTTCCACAGCCCCCCTGGAACCACAGTCTGTCTGACCCAATGACTGTGCGCTTACCACCACTTTGTACCAAACCTGAGTCAGCTGTTAGACCTGTTCCCGTCGGCAGTGAAGTCAACAAGCTCCACTGTTTGCACACGACCTCTTCACCTGCCACATGAAACATCAGATACAACCTGCGGAAGAGCAGGAACTCCTACTTTGTGTCCTTGGTAGGCCTGGTCGTACATGCTGGGAGGAATAGCCACGGTGGCCTCAACTGCAGTCGAGGACCTTTGCATCTAGATTTGGATGCTCTGCTCTTTCTATCAGTGTGAATTCTGTGAGACACCATCGTAGAAAGCAAAGACGAGGAGAGGGCTGTTTCTAGAAAGCGAGTCTGGAAAGGAAGATGTAAAAATAGATGCCTATTTGGGAGAGGCTCTTTGGGTTTCTGTAGTTTCCAATATTCTGTTCACAGTTGTCCTACTAGTTTTGTGGTCTAGGGAAATATTATAAAATCTTCAGGACCCAAAAATACATGCTGATTTTCCCAGTCAGCCAATTGCTTTGCCAAACAAAACAGACGTTCTTCGAAAACGGTCTGCCACTTTGGAGTCCTCGAGTACCATTTAACTTCAGGCTTGGCTATTCAGGTCTTCAGAAGGAAAGGAGGGGATAGTTGTTGAGTGAACATGCAAGTCAACCCATGTCTGGAAGGCAAATGAACAGCCATGCTTGCTTTCTTACTGCTCCCTGTCTACACCTACGAGTGCTCACTCTGGCAATATATGGCTCATAACCTCCCAATATCTGTCTACCCTTTGTCTCCATTGTGCTAACATTTTCATCCAGGGTCGTGGCTGCCCAACTGAAGACCTCACTTTCCAGCCCACCGTGGAGTGAGGTGTGGTCCTATGATGAGGTTCTGGCTAACGAAAATATATGATGTGAGCCTCAGAGATGCAAAACTCCCAAGTCTCACTTTTAAGAGGAAAGAATGTGTCTTTCTCCATCTGCCTCCCCCCTTCCCAGCAGCTGTAATGTGCATCTGAGGACTGGAGCTGAAGCAGTTATCTTGAACTGGACATTGTCACAGAGCCACCTCCCTGGCCCGGTGGCTCTCACCTGGGCCACTATGGGACACAGAAATAAACAGCCTTCCTTTAAGCTACTGTTATTTTGGAACTTTGCAACCACACGTGTAGCTGCAGGCTAACTGATTTAGAATTTAAGACTGGAACTGGCACTGCTGCAGTAGAATCTGATATACGTGGCATTTATTGGCTTAAGGGCTGGGCAGCAGGTGGAAAGGGCACACATAGGAGAAGCTGGAAAGTTGATGATTCTTGTCATTTTTTTGGAAATATGTTTACGAAAACTGTTACTTAAGATGCATTGAAAGGCAGAGCACCTATGAACATGCCCTATGAGACTAGGAACTTGAAAAAAATTCAGAATGCTGGGTATATTGGCTGCCTTTTGAGGTCTTTTTTTTTTTCTTTTTGCAAAGACCTAAAAAAAAAAAAAAGAGGGTCTCAAGCTGGGGCTAGAACACTTGTGAGCATAGATAGAAGGGAATACATTGAGGGAAGCTTTTTTTCTGCAGGTAGCCTTCAATCTAAATGAACAAAGAGTCTAGTAATTTAAAAGTATGCATCACTGAGAATGGTTAATTACACCTTTACCCAAAACTGAAACGAGGCTAAGGAGTGGCTTTAGAGAAGTGAACCTGAGACTGTGGCCCCAGGCCTCTCTTAAACATCTCCCTGTAAATCAGTGAGCCCAGTAAACAAGCAATAAGCAGATTAATTTTGTGGCCTTCCCAATCAACCCTGGTATTTTGGATGGCCTCTAGTAGGCTACTAATAACCTGGGGAGAATGGGCAAAGGCACGGCTCCAGGAAAGAAAATAAAAGGTCTCCAGGTGCAAGAAGTGGGACTAAAGAATATCTTTGGCTACCTGTTCATGAAGCCAGATCGAAGCCAACAGACCATATGCCTACTAAGATGTTATGCATTGCTAAAGAGACCATACAGAGAGCATGAAAAAAGCCTGTGTCAGCTCAACCCATACAGCAACCCCTGAGTCTGTATCTCCCAAGAGGAACATATTCTCTGATGCTCACCTAAAGTCACCAGGGAGGATAATCAGCAAGAAAGAATGTCCCAGAAAGGCAAATTCACAGGATCACAGAGCAGAATGGAGACTTTCTTCAGAGATTAGAACCAAAGGTTTTCAAATGAACTAACAACCCAAGACTAACCAAACTGCCAGACAAGGAGGCTACACAACGTCCTCCCCCGTAAGGTTAGGTGATTGCTGAAATCCAGGGATTGCTCAGAGTTTCCTATTCTTTCCTACTTTGACCGAGCTTTTTTACTGTCGCTCCTCTACCACTTTTATTTAGTGTAGGTGAAGGACACTCTACGACAGGGCCATGGGCAAGGTCTATTCTTGCCCTGGCAGGAGGGCCATACTGGCCATAAGCTGGGGTACAGATCTCTGACACCGACAATCCGTCATGTCTGCCCTGGACTGCCTACCTTCAAAAAATCCCATGAAAGAGAAATACATTTTTATATTGTTTCTACCACTGGTATTTCAAGTCTTTGTTATTATAGTTCTACCTCTATCCTAACTATACTCTGACTAAACTGTCTTCATTGCCATACAACATTGCACAAAGAAGGATCTGCATCTTTTCTCCAAAATCCTAATTCTCTTCTTCATAAAATGTCTTCCTGACACTTTTCCGCCATAATCATGAATAATTGCGTTCTTTCAGCCAGCTTCTTACACGTATGGTTAAGGTCAACCACATGAACTTTCCTTTTAGTCTCTGCCTCTACTGTCATTTTCTACTGGGTAGACCTGAACCCTGCTGACTAAATGGCAGGATTTCATTCAAGCTTGATTTAAACAACAAGAACAAATTCAACTGTATCTCAAAAAATCATACTGAAAAAAACACCCTATAATCCTGGATGTTTCCTGTGGTTTAGGATGCTTTTCTCACTTTTAAAACAATTTAAACACTTTTCTCTAAATATATTTTTTTCAGTATTTTGTTTAGTCTATTTATGAATGAATAGACGAATGTATATACCTATACTGAACATACTCTTTAGTATACATGTGTTTCCAATTCCAAATGCTGGTCTTCATAGACAGGGTGGAGATTATAGTCTCTCAGAATGTCCTATGGTTTCAGTTAGTCATTCTTTAGTGAAAATAAATGGTACTTATTTATTTATACTTTCTCACCTAATGACCACAATGACCACATCTTCAGACATCGATTTTCAAAAGTTTATTAGACCTAAAAGAGATAAAAACCAATGGCCTTGGCTTCTCTAGATTGGAACTAACTGAGAAAAGGGAAGGGTATTGAGCTGCTTCTGAGGATCCTGCATGGTATCATATTCTTTGTATAAATTTTCCCATTTAAAATTCTAAACTACTTTGTGATGTAAGTGTAGCAGGTAGGAAAATCGGACCACAAACTTGAGAGTGCAAGAAATACAAATTTATTTTTCTTTTTTCTTTTAAAAATGTATTTATTAGAGAGAGAGCACAATCAGGGGGAGGGGTAGAGAGAGAGAGGGAGAGAGAATCCTCAAGCAGCCTCCCTCTCAGTGTGGAGCACAACATGGGGTTTGATCTCATGACCCTGAGTTCATGATCTGAGCTGAAATCAAGAATCAGATACTTAAACTACTGAGCCACCCAGGTACCCCAAGAAACAAAAATTTCTAATTCATTCATAACTAATCTTAATTTGTAATTCAAGTTCCCATTCTGTGAAATAAAAGCAACTTTATCTCACCCATATTAAGGATGCTAACCTTAATTTTTCCCAGAGCTGGCACTGAAGTCTGGAAGACTTCATGAATGTCATGGTAAGGGACTGGGGGGGGGGGGGCATCTGATTCTCGGTTTTCATCTTATACCCACTCTGATATTACCTGAGGCAGCCACTTTCTTCAGGTTTTAGATCTGTGTTATCCAATATGTTGGCCAGTAGCCGCAAGTGGCTACTGACCACTTGAAATGCATCTAGTCAGATTTAAAATGGTCTGTGTGAAATACAGAATGTCAAAAATACAGTACCAAACCAAGTCTGTCATTTATAATGTTTAATTGACAACATGTTGACCAAACTTTGAATATATTTGGCTAAAGAAAATATATTAATATTAATTTCACTTATTTGTTTTTACTCTTTACATGTAGCTACCAGAAACTTTAAAATTATATACATGGACTGCATTATTTCTATAGGACAATGCTGCTACAAGACTTTGAGGCTTTGGTTAAGCAAAGTCATCTCTACTGTTGTCACAACCATGACTTTGCAGACCAGTGGATTTATTGTTTTGAAAAAGTTAACTGAGCTTACTCTGACCCAAGTCACACACTGTTGCTTAGATTTTCTGAGATACAAAAGTTATATATAAGCCTATTTCATTTTCTCTAGAAATTAAAATCACCATTTTCTTTCTAGGAACATCTATAAAGATTTTTCTCTGGAAGGCTCTGACGGGCTCATTCTTTGGATATTTAGAAATGAAAATCCACGCTCTATTCCTGACTGCTAGGAAAACATCAATTTGTGTCACAAATGTCACAAACTAACAAGGACTTCCCATGAATTAAAAAAAAATCATGGGGTCTCTCTGAGGAATGTGCAGAGGTGATGCTGTTACAAGATTTGTTGCTATTTGAGATAATTAGCTTTTAAAAGAAAATAATCATTTGAAGTCCTTTAAATAGGGGTTTGTAGAAGTTTATAAAATGCTTTAAATTGTTGGGAGTACTCGACCGAACAAGAAGCCAAAATTGCAATTAAAAGTCATTCTTTTTTTTATTATTGTGGTGAGAACCCTTAAAATAAGATCTACTCTTTTGACCAATTTTCAGATGTATAATACAGAATTTGTTAAGTCTAGTTGATTTCTAGAGCTTATTCATTTTGCATAACTGAAACTTTTTACCTATTGAATAGCAACTTCCCAATTCCCCCCTCCTTTCAGGGCCTGGCAACCCCATTCTACTGTTTCTATGAGTTTGAGTATTTCCGGTACCTCAGATATGTGGAACCATGCAGTATTTGTCCTTCCACGACTGGCATATTTCACTTAGTATAACAAAGTTCATCCAAGTTGTTGTATATAGAAGGATTTCCTTCTGTAAGGCTGAATAGCATTCCATTGTATGTGCATAACACATTTTCTTTATCCATTCACCCACCAGTGGACTTTCAGGTTGTTTACACATCTTGGCCATTGTGAACAATGGTCCAAGGAACATGGGAGTACAACCATCTCTTCAAGAATCTCATTTCAATTATTTTGAATAAATACCCAAAAGTGGGATTGCTGGATCATACAGTATTTCTATTTTTAATTTTTCTAAGGTTCACAAAGTCAACTCAAAGTAGATTTAAGACTTAAATGTAGGACCTAAAATTGAAAGCTCCTGAAAGAAAATGTAGGAGAAACTTTGTGACATCAGTCTTGGGATGGTTTCCTCCATACCCGAAGCACAGATAACAAAAGCAAAAAACTACATAAGTGAGACTACATCAAAATAGAAAGTTTCTGTAGAGCAAAAGAAAACAGCAGAGTGAAAAGGTAGCCCACAAAATGGAAGAAAATAATTGCAAACCATGTACCTGATAAAGGGTTAATATCCAAAATGTATAAGGAAATATATAAGCAACTCCTTCAATTCAATAGCAAAAACAAACAAAAAAAAAAAACTGCAAAAAATCCCCCAAACCAACACAAAGCCAACCCCCCCACACACAAATTAAAAAATTAGCAAAGGACCCAAATAGATAGTTCTCCAAAGAAGACATACAAATGGCCCACAAGTCCATTAAAAGACAACCAAATCACTTTTGGGGAGGGCAAAACATCCCCAGGGAACAGGAGAGAGAGAAAGGGAGTAACCAGACTCAAGTGAGTAATTTAGTTGCTCTCTTTTCTAGGAGGAAAACACTGCAGGTTCAGAAAATATTTCAGGAACAGTTTTGTTTCTATTCTTTGAGTTAGAACTTGGAAATAGAGAAAGCAAGATGGAAGCAGTTAAGGAAGCAATGAGGAAGGGTCTCTCCCTGAGTCTCGCCATGGCTTGCAGAAAGCAGTCGCAGATCAGGAGAAGGGCTAGCGGAGGTGGTAGGGTAAGCTGCTAAGAACAGTTTCACTGCTCACGGCCAATGGACAGACAGAGGCAGAGAGGCAAGACTAACTTGTCAGAGCAACCACTCACAGTCTCCCAGTTCTCCCAGTAAGGAAAATGTGACGGCACTGTGATGAATTCGGATGACAGTTATAGGCTCTATCTCTCAGGAAGACAGTTTCATACTCTAGTAACAGGTAATCAAGGACCAAAGATCTAATCCCTGTCCCTCCCACCCTCCATACAGACACAGGCACAGAAAGGACATCATCTGGGCAGGCAGTGTTAGGTTGAGGGTAGTTTTCCAGAGCAGTCAAAACAGAGGGGGCCAGAGGGCTGGTTAGAAAACACGTCCAAGAGAAAATAGCCCCCAAGATCAAAATAAGAAAAGCCAAATTGGTTGTCAGATTCAATGGGGGCAATCCCAGGTAGCCTGCGGGAGAGAAGTCCAAATGCCCAGGAGCCAATGAGATAGAAGAACAAAATCAGAAGTAAGGGGTAAGTGGGTAGGAGGTAATACCCATTTGACAAATATAAAGCAAAAATATAAATATATAAGATATATTTAATATGTAAAACCTGTTATGTGCCAGGCAAAATGCCATAATGAGCAAGTCATGGTGCTTGCCTTTAAGAAACTTAGGCCTGGTCAGGAAGGCGACAGATAAATAAACCATTACGCATAGAGGGATGTGTCTGATGGGAGTGTGCAAACATGGCACCTAACTCAGTTTTGGGAGTTGGAGATTTCCAGAGTGTCTAACATCAAGATTTATATCTAAATGATGAGTTATGTTGGGTAGGCAAGGTGGCTCATCAGAAAGGGGGGGAGGAAAGGCAATGGAGGGAGCAGAGAGAGTGGAGTTCTAGTGTAAACAGTAGCATAAGATCAAGAAGCAATACAAAGAAAAACAAGAAGCTGGAAGCCTTTAGGTGGAGCTGAAGGTCCAGAGGGTAGAAGTTATACCACGTAGAGGTGTTTCCACTTTATCCTGGTGGCAAAAGTCAACATCTCCAATAGAAGCCCCATCAAGTGACCAGAATAGGATGGCGGTAGTGGGTGTGGAGAAAAGGGAATGGGTTCTGAAGTCCACAAGTGGAATTGGAGGATGTGTTCAATGATTGGATGCACGATTCAGAGAGCTCTTGGGATCTGGAGTTGGGTAAAGGACTAAAGTTCCAGCACTTTTTCTGTAAATAGGGACAGACTCATCTTTGCTCCATATCCCAGGAACCTGTGTGAGTCAACCCACTGTGTAAAGACAAAGTCTCTGAGGACTCCTGGCTCTTTGAACACAGCTGCTCTGAGAGTGAGGGAACATCAGAGGAAAGTTAGGGCTTGTCTGCTCTGATCTGTGATAATAAGCTCTGAGGAATGACTGACAAAGGAGCAATCACAAACACAGTCCTCCCAAAGGCAGACAAGATCCTGGCCTGGCTGCAGATGAAGCAACATAAAAAGTTTCCCATTTAAAAGGCCCTCTATGGAGCATGATTTTGTAATATGAAGACTATTTTTATATTTCAAGGACCATACATCAGATTAAGCTTCAAAAACCTAATAATGGCAGGTGGTACAAACCAGATATAGCGGAGTCTAAGAGGAAAGGACTGCTTGTCTACTCCAGTACCAATGTCTTCATAGGCCCCAGTATATCTTATGAATAGCAAATGTGAAAAAATCATCTTGGAAATTGCCAATTTACTAGAAGCATACTCACTGTAGGCAATATCCAGTCAACATGTCCAATCTGGGATTATGATTTTCCATTATTTTTGTAAAATAAGAATTCCGAGAGTCTTTTCTCATTGTAGAATTGAATATTGTATGCTGTAAAATATCTATAAAATATCTAAAATATCTCTATAAATTATCCTTCATAACAAAATATTGCATTCGATCTGATATTCACGATCACATTCAAATATGTTGACTTTATACTTTCTGTATAAATACATCTTTAGGAATCTTAGCGTGGGGGCCCCTGGGTGGCTCAGCCAGTTAAGCTTCTGGCTTCGGCTCAGGGTCCTAGGATGGAGCCCCAAGTCAGGCTCCCTCCTCAAAAGGGTGTCTGCTTCTCCCTCTGTGCCTTCCCCCTACACACGCTCTCACTCTTTGTCTCAAATAAATAAATAGGTAATCTTTAAGAAAAAATAAGAATCTTAGAGTGGAATAACCTCACAGATTTTGGAAAGCACAATTTAAATGGAAAAGAAAAACTTGTAGGAGCCATTTGGCACTGCTCACTAATATTAACAAGCCACATAAAAATTGAGAAGCTAATGTTAATAGTATTTTTTTTAATTTGAAAATTACATTTTGATACTTGATATACTTGTAACAACTAAATTCGTTCTCTGAGTACTTTTAGCTTGTAATTCAATCCATCCTTCTGTAAAATATTTTCTTCCCTCTTGAATTTTACCCTTCCAAAATAGATATTCACTTTCTACTCGTTAAGATCAATACATAAAATTCATATTCAAACACTTTGATATATGTATTAAAATCCAAAGTATTTTCCACATTAAGTATACACAGAACTGTTTACAGACTAGCATCTATAGGATATACATACAAACTCACTATAAATTTTGGTGAAACTCTCCAACTTACTCATATTCGGATGAAGTCTAATAAGTTAACCATGTTTACATGTTTTCATAAGTGAGGTCGTTATTTTATAAATTATGATTTTTTATATCATCTTTAGGTTAAGGGTAACCAATTGAAACTCTAAAAGAAAGACTCCATAAGCTTTCTGTGGACAAAATTCTTACTTCTCTAAAGCCCTGAAATGATGCTTAGAAATAAAAGCACCTTCAGAGAAGACCCTGAGCACATAGTGAGGGATAAAAGGAGCTGATTATGAGCTGTATGGAGGGAAATGAGCCCCTCCCTCTATTCTTGGAGGCTAGAAATGCTCTCCAGGGCAGTGGGAAGGTTGCTGCCTGACGCTAAATGAGTTTTGATGGCAATCACTGGCCCATCTGGGGTAGTCAGGTAGAGATCCTAAAGGGCCAAACACTGAATTTTGGCTTTTCGTATTTAGAAGAATGTATTCAATAGAAGAAGCAATATCAATAAGGTAACAAGAATTTGAAGGTAATAAAAATTACATTGCTTTGAAGGAACGGATGTTTATTATGCTGCAGGCATTGAAAAGAATGCCGAGGACCAAGAAATACTAATGTGATGTAAGCAGTAGGGATCCATATATTGTAGAAGAAAATTCTGCAGGGGGTAATCAAATCACGATAGGTTCTGAACTGGGATTGGCAGTTGTCGGGCAGAAGTGACTGAGAAGGACTTGCCCGGGGTATCAGAGAACCAGCCAAACAGACCAGGGTTCTGGAAAGAATTTTCATAACAGAGGATATTAGGATGGGAAATCAAAAACAGGAGTCAGGAAAATTGGGGTACAGTCTCAGTTCTGTAAAACAGAAAGAGGAAAAATTCTGATATGCGTAAAAATGCATCCCTTAACTAAGTAAGCATGCCACAAGCAACACAGGTGATTGAAAACAAAATTAATCCAAACTCTCACCAGATTCTCTCATCTAGCCTGAATCCCTCCCTCTCCAACATACTCTCCATGACACTGCCACGCCCCATAGATACTTCCTCTGCAATGTCTCAATAAATCTACTTCCCACGCAAGCCTCTAGTTGCCTTTCATAATTTTTTAATTGCCTTAGATTCTTCCCCATTCAGTCCAATTTCTACACTGATCCTAAAGTTCCTTTTCTAAATCATATATCTGCACACCCCATCAATGATTCCCCATTGGTAATTTTCAACATTATTTTCCAGCCAACTGACATGATAGATGAAGTTGAAATGCATGACAAGATTCTGAGGATAGAACATGATTTTGAAAAATCCAAAAATATTTTTAGGGAGGTGAAACCAATTTTATAGAAAATTCTGTTTAGAGAGGTGTAGGACTCTTAAGCATTCACAGAAACATTTTGCAAGTGTCTGAGTAATAAAAGGGGCCATGAATAATCCATCCATGTCATCATCCAACAAATGCCTATAAATGCCTACATGCCACATGCCATTCTGGTGGTGCCGTGATGAACCAAGCACACAAGCCTCACACCCAGGAAGCTCATAGTCTAGTGGAGGAGGGACATACTGATACATTGAAGACATAATTACTTTATTAAAAATAAGTACAATTATTTATGTTATAGTTGTTAAAGGTGCTGCTAAGGGGAAGCATGGCATGTTAGGACAACACCACATTAAAAGCAAACTCCCCCACTCTCTTTATCTAAGGAGGGAGGTTGGGAGGAACTCACCTGATGAAGTGATATTTTAACTGCGATTTGAAGCATGTGTAGAAGTCAGTCCCAGAAGAGAAAAGAAACTAGGTTAAGAGTTTCCAGGAAGTCTGGAATTTAGACAAGCCTGGTTGTAGCCTGGTGAGCAAGAGAGAGCATGGCTTAAGGTGTAAGCCACAGAAGCAGGAAGGTTTCTTGAGTGAGCCATGGGTAAATTACCGTGTCTTACGACTGACATAAGCAGGTTTGGAGGCTGTGGGAAATGGCATCATAGTCAGTGCCAGAGTTCAGTTTAGGAGCTGTTCAGTTTCAGGGAACACTGACAAATTCAACTAGAAATGTCATGTAGGAATTAAACTCAGAAGAGATACAAAATTCAGTTTAGAGATATTTAGGTTTCATTAGAATCAAGATGGTGTCTGGATGCCTGGGTGGTTCAGTTGGTTAAGCATCTGCCTTCGGCTCAGGTCATAATTGAGCCCAGTATTGAGCTCCCTATTCAGTGAGGCCTGTGATTCTCCCTCTGCCCCTCCTTTACTCATGCTTGCATCCTCACACTCTCTCTCTTTTTCTTAAATAGATAAGTAAATCTAAAAAAATATATAAAAGAATCAAGATGATATTAAAGTCATCTTATATTAATTGACCTAAGAAATGCAGACAAAAGGAGAAGAGGGTCAATAATGGAGCCATTAGGGATTGTAACATTAAAAGATGAGAGAGAGGACTGAAAAACTAAAGAGCCAGGAGCTATGATGTTATAGAAGCCAAAGGAAATGAAAGACTCAAGAGTTTAAGTTGGGTTGGAAGTGACGAGTGGTCAAACAGGGTGAGGACTATCCTGTGTCCACTGAATTGATGATCTCTACCTTCTATAAAACTATTCCTCAAAGCAGTGCTCTCAAGTTAAAGACGAAACAGAAGGAAATTCAGCCAATCTCTGACTCTCAGGGGAACTGCAAAGGAAACATTTCGGGTCTGAGAAGGAGGGAAAAGATGGTAATTCATGGGAGACTGTGATACCAAGCTACATCCTCCCCTTGCCCCCTGAAATTTCTTCATACAGTTGGCTATAAAAATTATTTATGTGGGGGATCCCTGGGTGGCTCAGTGGTTTAGCGCCTGCCTTCGGCCCAGGGCGTGGTCCTGGAATCCCGGGATCGAGTCCCACATCGGTCTCTCTGCATGGAGCCTGCTTCTCCCTCTGCCTGCTTCTCTGCCTCTCTCTCTGCCTCTCTCTCTGCCTCTCTCTCTGTGTCTCTCATGAATAAATAGATAAAATCTTTAAAAAAATTATGTATGTGATTCTGTGAGGCCTAATATAAAGGTGATTTGCTCTAGAAAGAGTTTGCCCTTGCTTCAGACTAAGGCCTTGAGCACTACAATTTTAAAATTAAAGTATGACTTGAGGTTTTTTGCTTTGGGTTTTTGTGGGATTTTTTTTTTTTATCAACTAGGACCAAAAGTAGCTTCAAGGGACAGATAAAGCAAATAAGATGCCATTGTAAATCTGAAAAGAACAAAAGAGTTTGTAGGATGGAAAACACCATACTTGAAGGTTTTGGGGTTTTTTGTTGTTGTTTTTAAAGATTTTATTTATTTATTCATGAGAGACACAGAGAGGGGCAGAGACACAGGCAGAGGGAGAAGCAGGCTCCATGCAGGGAGCCCGATGTGGGACTTGATCCCCAGAGTCCGGGATCATGCCCTGAGCCAATGGCAGATGCTCCACCAACCAAGCTGAGCCACCCAGGTGTCCCGAAGGTTTTTTTTTTTTAATTATGGAAGTGATTAACAGTAGATGAGATATAGCCGAAGAAAAATTTGGCAAGCTGGAGGTGGTTCAGCTTGCCATAGAGAAAGACAAAGAAATGTTTTAAAAAGAGGCTAAAAATGAAAAATTTTGAGAAATTTGACATAAGTACAACGATAATTCTGGAAGGAGAGAACAGAGATAATAAGAAACATGCAATATTTGAAGAGATGATGCCTGATTATTTTCCAAAATGGATAAAAGACAAGAGTTCCCACATTTAAGAATCTCAAGCAGAATAACGGAAAGAAAATCCACATGTAGAAACAACCTAATGGACATTTAGAGTATTAAAGCTAGGCAGAGGATGTTAAAAGCCACCTGATTATCTTCAAAAGATAAACATGGCCTGAAATTTTCCACTGCAACAGGGGAAGCCAGAGAATCATGTAATAATATCATTGATACACTGAGAGAACACAACTGCCAAAATAAATGTTTGTGCTCAGAGACTAAAATGAAATCAAGATAGTTCTAGACAAACAAGAAGAGACAGCTTGCCACTAAAGGACCATGTTACTAGAGGAAATTCTAAAGCAAGAATTTTACAAAGAAGGTGACCCCAGACAGAAAGCTTGGGGTATAAGAAGGAGTGAAAAATACGTAAGACTATACATTTATGAGTAAACCTAAATGAATATCAACTGTTTGGAATAATACAATCTTACAAGGTTAAACGCAAGACTTAAATTACACAAAAACAGCTACATATAAGAATGTAGGGTAAGTTGAACTGTTCAAAGCCTTTTAAAAATATTATTACCCCAGGGAAAGGTAAAGTTATTGAATAAATGTAGACTTTATTTTTCTTCAGTTTCAAAGGTAATCACTAAATAATAGAAATGACACATAACTTCTAAACTAATTAAGAGGAAAACGCCCTGGGGAAAAAAACTTCATTGTAAAGAAGACAAGCAATGAGAAAAAAACAGAAAAACTATGGGCAAATAGAGTATATAATAAGATAGTGGACATAAACCCAGATATAGCTTTAAACAACCAAAGAGTCAGTGAAATTGACTCAATGATATAATTTAAGAAGATTGTCAGATAAAAAGAGAACATCTCAACATACAGATATAGAAAAGTTGACAGTAAGGAAATAGTGAAATATACCAGGCAAACATATTTTTTAAGTTGATATTTACCAAAGAAAAGATAAAAACAGAAGGCATCATAAGACACGGAGGACGTCTTCATAATAAGTGGTGTGATTCATTAGGGAGATAAGATCACTTTAAATTTGCGTGCTGTAGACTCAAAATGCATGATGAAAATTAACAAGACATAAAAAGAAATTTTAAAACATGTGAGTATAGGGCATGTGGCAGTAGCATTTTCCTGAGATGGATGCAACAATTGAACTGTTCCACATCGAGAGGTGGAACCCATTTCTTCACCTGCTTGAGTCTGGGTAGGCCCTGTCACTGCTGTGATCAATGGACTGTGTGGAAGCAACGCTGTGCCAGTTGGAGGCATTGCCCTTACCTGGTTGAGCAGTTTCCACATTTTTTCTTCTGAGTCTGTACATATAAATGGAAGAAAAGGAGAGAGAGAGGAAAAGGTGGGAAAGAAATAACAACATAGAGAAAGTGTGTGTAAGCGATATATCGAAAGTTCTGGCTATGATGGAGACAGAAAGACAGGGCCATAACCAGAGGGAGATGTGGAAGTGAGGAGGAAGTTTAGGAGATTTTTGTTGGTTTGGTTTGGTTTGATTTAAGATGGCTGCTATTGGACTTGTTTGAAATGTTTGAATACTATTAGGAAGGATCCAGAAGTGGTGCAGAAGCTGAAGGGATAGGAAAAAGCTTTAGCAAAGAATTGACACCACTCGGTGAGGCCAGAGCAGTGGGAGGCAGCGCTCAAGGAGGGAGAATTCTTTCCCTCTGACAAGAGGGCCTTCGAGTTCCCTTTAGCTTGAACAAACCTTAGACAAGTTTGCTCCCGACACTGTAGGCTCCTGGCCTCCTTTTCTTTAGCATATTTACTTTAGAAAACTTGCACTTATAATTTCTGTGACCTCTTGAGATGTAAATTTTCGACACCCCAGGAATCTCCAGGAAGCATCCTTCTGAAAAGTAATTAACAAGAAAGACAGGGCCCTGTCTCCCCATCTCCATGCAGGGTGGAAGCCTAACTTCAGTTTTAAGTTAGACAATCAGAAGACACAGATGGTCTAATCATCTTGACCCTCCTCTTCCCTAAGGACCCCCAGGATTTTCACCACAGCCCAGCCTGGTGCTGAAAAACTGTCCTATTTCTATGTCTGTGGAGTTGAGTACAGTCTCTCCCCCGTGTTGCAATAACCTTGAATAAAATCTTCCCTGCTGTTTTGAACAAGTGTCTAGTGCAATTTCTGTTTGATACCTGCAGTCAGAGAGGAGGAAGACGAGCTACAGAGGCTCTCGGAGTTGCAGATACTGTGGCAGGAATTTGAATGAGTTCCCTCTGATGGCCTTGGTCTGTGACATAAACATGGGGCAGGGTTACCTGAAGGAAAAGAAAAGAGAAGGAAAGTGTACAGAGGTGGTCAATGGCTTGAGGAGATGAGAGATGGTCTGAAATGGTCAGGGAGTAAAAATGTAGAAATGCAGGGAGGAAGCTGGGAAATATTGAAGGCCCAGTTGAGGCCAGTGGTAGTGACTGTATGATGACATGTCCTGTGACATCTGTCATTTTATAAGGAAAAAAGAAATGTAGCTGATTTAACTTTGAATATTTGGACTTGATCACTGAACCTTATTCATGATTTTTAACTCATGCTTTGCCTCCTCATGTAATATTAGTGTCCTTGAGGGGAGCAGAAATAAACCACATTGACCACAACACATGTTTTGAATCCCTTCCTGCTCTTTCAACAGGAAGTTCAATATCCTCAGGATCTCCCTCTTTGAATATTCCACCAAATTCCTAAGGATGCTACACGTAACCTCTTTGTGAGTCACTTTCCCTACAAACTCTAGGGGATGAGACCTGGGTCTTCCTACCTATCATAATGATCGCCACCATCGTTCTGTTCAAGGCACTGCAGCTGGTCTTCTTTCCACAAGTTGATGTGCCAGCTGCCGACCACTTCCTCTGGACAAAAACACTCAACATGCCCTTCTTCCTCCTCCCCTGGCAGTAGGAAGGTTGCCACTTCGCATGACTTTTTCACTGAGGTTTGCCCCCAGCAGAGCCTGAGCCCCAGGGGACTAGTTAATCCTCTTAACCACTGCCTCTTCTTCTTAGAACACAGGGAAACTCCAGGTGTGAGGGGAGTGGCAGGAAGGAGAATGAGTCACCTGCCTCACAGCTCGCCTGGAAGTCCCAGGGCTCAGTCAGGTCTACTCTGACAGACTCCATCCTCCCTTATGATGATAGACCCTTAAAGACCATCAAGGTCTGGGATCCCTTGGTGGCGCAGCAGTTTAGCGCCTGCCTTTGGCCCAGGGCGCGATCCTGGAGACCCAGGATCGAATCCCACATCGGGCTCTTGGTGCATGGAGCCTGCTTCTCCCTCTGCCTCTCTCTGTGTGTGACTACCGTTAAAAAAAAAAAAAGACCTCAAGGTCTCTCTTCCTCTAAGCCAGCTTCCCTAGGAGATCCTTACCTCTAGTCCATGAGACAAATGTGTGTATGTATGTCAACTCCAAAGTGGGCTCAAACGTTTTATTAATGGGCTCATGGATACCATGCATAAGAAGGAATATAGCTGAATATCTCTCTCCATGTCATTTAACAATCTAAGATAGTAAGAAGCTTCTAGAATCCCACTTGACCAAAAGCTGGTTGGCTGAGGGTATACAGATAACTTCTCGGGGACAGGTTTGGTTCATTTCACAGCTTCGATTTTATCCCAGGGACCATAGTATACTGATCCTTGGTCCTATAGACCAAGTGCTGTGAAGTTTATGTCCCACCAAAATTCTTATGTTGAAGCCTTAACCCCCCACTGTGACTATACTTGGAAAACATGAGAGAAGATGAAAAGGTTAAAGCTATAGGGTAGGACCCTAATCTGATAGGGCTGTTGCCCTCCCAAGAAGAGGAAGAGATGTTAGAGCTCTGTCTCCCCACCATGTAGGAAACAGAGAGAAAGCAGCCATCTGCAACACCAGGAGAGAGCTCTCACCAGACACCAGCCCTATTGGTACCTTGATTTTGGACTTGCAGTCTCTGGAACTGTGAGAGAATAAATTTCTATAGTTTAAGTCACTGAGTCTGTGACATCTTGTTATGGCAGTCTGAGCTAAGACAGTAGGATAAAATCAAAACTCTTTCATGTGATATTCCAGTCTGTCCCCAGTCAACTCCTCCCCAACTTTGATGTCTTTCTTTTTTTTCTTTGATGTCTTTCTTATGTAGAGTGTACTATCATTTTTTCTTAAAAGATTTTATTTATTTATTCATGAGAGACACAGAGAGAGGCAGAGACACAGGCAGAGGGAGAAGCAGGCTCCATGCAGGGAGCCCGATGTGGGATTTGATCCCGGGACCCCAGGATCACGCCCTGAGCCAAAGGCCGACACTCAACCACTGAGCCACCTAGGCATTCCTAGAGTGTACTATTTTGCTTATTTCTCTACATGCCTCCTCACACTCCAACTTTTATTCATCTTTTAAGACTTCACTCTCTGAGAGACAGATGACTATTATGGATTGAATTGTTTCTCACCAAAGGATATCTTCAAGTCCTAACTCCCTGGTAGCTGTAAACATGACCTTATTTTGGAAATAGAGTCTTTGCAGCTATCATCATGTTAGGGTCTGCCATGACCAAATGACTACTGCCCCTGTAAGAAGAGAAAGATCTGGGGATGCCTGGTGGCTCAGTGGTTGAGCATCTGCCTTCGGTTCAGGTCTGGACCCTGGGGTCCTGGGATTGAGTCCCATATCTGGCTCCCTGCAGGGAGCCTGCTTCTCCCCCTGTCTGTGTCTCTGCCTCTCTGTGTGTGTCTCTCATAAAAAAATACAATAAAATCTTTACAAAAAAAAAGAAGAGGAAAATTTGGACATAGACACACAGAAAAAATGCCAGGTGATGATGAGAGTACAAATTGGAATTATGCATCTACAAGCCAAGGAATAGTGAGAATTGCCAACAAATACCAGAAGCTAGGAGAGGGGCATGGGACAGATTTTTCTTCTCAGTCCCTAAGAAGAACCAATCCTGTAGACACCTTGCTTTCAGAGTTCCAGCTTCCAGAACAACAAGAGATCTTTCTTTCTTTCTGTTCTTTCTTTCTTTCTTTCTTTCTTTCTTTCTTTCTTTCTTTCTTTCTTTCTTTTCTGTCTGTCTGTCTGTCTGTCTTGTAGGCTCCATATCCAATGTGGAACTTGACCCCAAGATCAAGAGTCGCATGCTCTACTGACTGAGCCAGCCAGTTGCCCCAAGAGAATAAATTTCTATTGTTCTAAGTCACCCAGTTTGTGGTACTTTATTTATGGCAGCCCTAGGAAACTAATACAATGATGGACCATCTTTCCTTTTTCCCTGATCTTGACAGAATTTATTGCTCCCTATATTTGTCCTATAGGGCCTTATGATTCCCTCGTTCATTTCTAGAATACATCTTGAGGGACTATTGTATACACAAAGAACCCTGATGGATATTGAGAGTACAACAGAGAGCAATACAAAGATGCTGATTTCACAAATCCTAATGAAAGAGACAGACAAGAAATTCCAGGAATCAGAGAAAAATAAATGCACATTACAATAAAAATTAAAAGCAAAACAGAGATGGAGTTTAAAATGGAGAATTTAAGGCAACCACAATCTTTCCAAGGAGGTGACTTTTAAGCCAGAGGAGAGTTTCTCTGTAGAGTCAACAGCAAGCAGCAGTGGTTCTGAGTGAGGAAAGCATTCAGCTCCTTGTGGAAGCCGACAGAGCCCAACTGGGAGGGGCAGTGAGATGAGAGACAGATGATGACCAGGGCCTGCAGGGCTCTGTGACTATTTTCTAATTGCTCTGAATTGGATGAGGATGGTGGTGCCAGGAAGGAAATGCAAGGAGTAGCTGGGAGGTTGTGGCAGTAATCCAGGAGGGATAAGAGTGTCTTAGACCAGGACAGTGGCAAGGGAGAGATGTCGATAGGTTCTAGATGTACATTAAAGTAGAAGCAGCAGGAATTTCTGACGAAATGATGCCTACCATTGCTCCAGCCCTTAAAGCCTTATATTTAGTTTGTCACTTATATTTAGTTTGTTTCGCTCTTCCCTCTGAGACTTCATGGTTTTGATGGCGGGTATAGTCAGAGTAATCTTTGAATTTCTTTTTTTTTTATTTTTATTTTTATTTTTTATTTATTTATGATAGTCACACACACACACACAGAGAGAGAGAGAGGCAGAGACATAGGCAGAGGGAGAAGCAGGCTCCATGCACTGGGAGCCCGATGTGGGATTCGATCCCGGGTCTCCAGGATCGCGCCCTGGGCCAAAGGCAGGCGCCAAACCGCTGTGCCACCCAGGGATCCCTGAATTTCTAACATCTAGCACAAAACTCAGTAATCATCCGTTGAAGTAAAAAAAAAAATAGATGAATCCCTTACTTTGCATCACGTAGACACAATTAATGTCTGTAAGATCTAGGGAAGCCAGATGCACAACCATAAAATTCAGGGGATCCTGCTCACTACGGGTTGAGAGTGGTTGTACTCCGAAATAATTGTGTCCGGGTTCTAAGTGGATGGCTCTGGGCTCTGCTACAGTCACCAGCTATAGACAATCACTTGAGCTGAGATTACTTTGTTTTGGGGGAAGAGACCCAAGTGGGTCTGAAATCACATGTGAACTTTATTTTTATTTATTTTGAAACCATTGTCAGTTTTAGTCATCTCTTAAGTACTTTGCATTTCCCACAAGTAATGGTTTGTATTCTGGGGACTTTAATTTGGCTGCTCTGTGGGTGGTCTCCTGGAGGGCGGGGGGGGGGGGACCTCCTGGCTGGTTCATCAGCTCCGATGCCTCCTCACTAAGCGGAGTGTGTGTTGCAGGGTCAATGTGAATAGCATCTGCGGGGACCTCCTAGCTGGCGAGCGGGAAATCACATTAACTGATCAACATCTCTTTCCTCTTGGCCACTGAGTGGTCAGGACCCAAGCCTACAGTGCCGAACTGTGTGCATTCTGCACGTGTCTTTGGAATAGTCTCTGGGCTTTTGGTGTGGTTCTTAATAAACTAGAAAGATGGCCAAAACCTTAAAATGTGGAACGTATTAATCCCTGAGTTCAAGGTGAACTGTTAAGATGTCTCTTCCTGGTTGTGCTTCAAGTAATGCAGAAGTCACACCAGACAGCTTATGGCCAGACCCAGGCTGCTGCAGTGTTGTTTCTGTTCTCCGAAAGACCTCAAGGATGATAATAGAATATCTTAAAAGTACAAAACTGAATCCAAAAAATATCCTGTTTTTGTGTGTCTTTTGAAAAGGAAAAAATAAAAAGGACCCTCTAATGACGTGGATGCTGCCCGTGTCCTGGTGGAGAGCTGCGGGTCTGCAGGTGCACCTTGCTCACGGACATCGCTACTCGGGCCCTGGGACCAGCAGGGTCTCTGCAGCCATCAGGGGACAGGAAGCCTTGGTCACAGCATGGGGTGCCTTGGGGGTGATGCGTGGAAGACCAAGGGGACGCTGCAGACAGCCTGAGCCAGAATAGGGGACCCCAAGGCCCTGGGCTCCCCAAAGAGCATGCTTCTCACTATTCCTGCTTGTGTTGAGGTGAAGGCCTGGGAGCTCCCTTCCTCCTCCTCCCGTCTCACCCTGCAGTTTCTCGCTGACTCCTGCTCAGAGGCAGCAAGATCTCGGTAGCACAGTCCGTGGTGTGCTTCAGACTGAGAACGTTCAGGAACATCAGGACAGACATGTTTATTCACCTTCTGCAGGCCTGGGACTCTTGGTTATGTGCTCAGTTGTTTTCTGGGTAGGCAAAATAGTCGCATGAGTTAGCATATCAAAACAAGAATTCTGATGAGAAAATTTCCCACGGGAGCCCCTCCAAAATGAGACTTTCAGAACCTTCTCTGACGTGATAGCTCAATAAATGTAACATCAGGTGACTTAGGAAGGTGTATCTGAGGGTCAACAGACAAGTAATTTTATTTTAATATTGAGGATTGGCACCTCCAAGTGAAATCTCCTGAGGAATTCAAAGCACTTTATGAGTTTACAGCCCACTTCCCAGCATACAGACTGAGTAATCTCTAGTTTCAGGGGCCCTCAAGGTGAAGCTAAGAACTGTCATCTCCGCTATATGAAGACTTTATTTTTATAAGGACACAGATGGCATGAATAATAATCTCAGCCATATCCCTAATCTCACTAGAGAATGGCAAATGCCCATTTCTTTCCCTTCCTATCCTTGTTCCGACCCTCTCAGTGTGGGGGGAAAAGCAGACAAACTGAAAGACACACAGTCAGTCAAAGAAAGAGTGACAACAAGCGAGAGATGACTAGATAGACCAAGAGAGAGACAGGTGGAGGGGGTGATGGAAGCAGGTAGGGGAGGGAGGGAGGAAGAGGTGTCATCAGAGGAACCAGACACAACCAGTGTTTTCTGGACATTCCAATATCCAGGATCAAAATGAAACAAGGGCAAACCAACAATCGCCCTTCCTTCCACCTTCGGGTTATCACAGCAGTCGTCAGTCTTAGTGCCCTGGGTTGCCAAGTCTTAACGCAACTCTACCATATGAGCCAAGCAGAGTGATTGCCTGGATAAATTTAGAGCATCAAACATCCCTAATCTCGCCATCCTTTCCATAGCCAGATCTATTAGTGAGGAACAGAATTAACTAATTTTAGTTTTCTCCTAGTCTGTGGTGATTAAGTCTTAACCTGGGCCAATTAGGTCAGGTACTTAAAGCCAGTTGTGGGGGCACCTGGGTGGCTCAGCGGTTGAGCATCTGCCTTTGGCTCAGGGTGTGATCCTGGATCCCCGGGATCGAGTCCCTCATCAGGCTCCCTGCATGAAGCCTGCTTCTCCCTCTACCTGTGTCTCTGACTCTCTCTCCGTGTCTCTCATGAATGGGTGAATAAAATATTTTTTTTAAAAAGAAAGCCAGTTGCGAAGGCATTCTGGCTTGAGAGTCGAACCATGGAGTGGTTCTATCAGACCTGGATTTCATGGAACAGGTCAACTTACCCAGATCATCTTTCTTCGGTGGCACAGGAGGATTGTCCTTTGGTCAAGGTTAAATACGTAGCTTGATGCTCTTTCTGGATCTCCAGATGGGTAATGCCTGAAACCAGTCAGGTCCAAATGATAGGTTCTATTCTGTTAGAGCTCCATGGAGAAGACTGTGCACAATCCACAGACTGACCCCTCAGTGGTCACCATATCCATGCTGTGATGTCCCTCATGTCACAGTGAGCCAGCCTACACGTTGAGTGCTTCTCTGTGCCACATGTGGCCCCAGGGCATTCCCACGTTAACCAAGCACAGACAGCACCACTCCCAGAGAACCAAGTCACTGAGGGTTGATCGCTGATCATGAGGCAGTGATTCACATTGTAAATCACGAAACAGAAAGGGTGGCATTTCATAGGGACGCTCCTACGCATGGCAGTTGTTTCAAGTGGAGCATCAGAAATGAGGATGATTGACAAGTAGGAAAATAAACAGGAAGCATCCCAATAATCCGCAAACTATAAACAGGGTCCCGAGCCCTTGTCCCAAACCTTGGCATTAAAATGTTTTAGAACTCAGAACTGGATCTATTTTAGAGAGGTATTAAAGATCATAGATTGTATATTATATAACTTCCCACCACAGTAAGAAGCAAGACTCTAATCAAAACCACCAGCATTTCTGCAGCAAAATACGTGGATATTTATACTAACTGGGATAAATAAACAACATTCAATAGCCTCTGTCAAATTAGGTCTGGATTTACCTTCAAGTGAATTAGGGAAAAGAGTTAGTTTTTGAGCTTCATGGATTCTGGAAATGGACATGAGAGATGGTGGGCATGTATTCTTTCCTTTAGTATAAATTACTAGTTTGAGGATAAAGAGGCATCAGATTTGCCACGTCTGGCACTTATATTACCGCTTCATTTCCACGATTTGCTTCAAACCTTACTCTGCCATCCAGGGAGAGCCCCAGGGTGCGCTGTATATTAATGCACAGGATTTAAGAATTCATTCACTCATTCGGTTAGCAGGACTGACCCACCGACTCCTACCACAGGCTTGAGTCGCACTAGGAATACAGTAGGAATAGTGACTCAGCTATTCTATGAAGTGATTCTTTAAGGCCTAACTCCACGGAGCCTTAAACTCTAGATTTCAGAGTTTACTAAGGCTATGAAAACTAAAAAAGGGAATATTTGTCTTTATTTCTTCTACTCAGAATATTTCGATGGTGAACTCTTCTTAAATTGGCTTCTTTGAGTCATCCAAGAAAACACACTATTGAATGAGGTTATATGAAATAAATATTGAGTGACAAGTAATATTTGAGGAAAAGCCTGTTCTTGAATTATTCGGGTTTTTAAATTCATTTAATAATTCTTATGGAGAGATTGATTCTCTCCTCACTGCTCACTTTCTCTCCGGGAAAACATGGTATCGTAAAACACTGAAATATTAATCCAAATAATCCAAAAGTTATTCATTGTCCAAAACGAGGACAAATACAGCAAAATATTTATTATGCCACCCAGGTTAAAATTTGGTTTAATTAACCGAAAATGGCAAAATTACTACCTCGTGAGGCACAGACTTAATTTGACACTGAGACTAATGGTTGCTATTTAAAAATCTGTTTGAGTTTTTTGGTCTTTATGCCAATGCATTGCTTCCAATATTCCACTCTTATAAAATGGCTTTATTTCACATTCAAATATTAAAGTGGTCATCCAAAAGATTTTCAGCAGTCTTCCAGATTCAGAATTCCTCTGGTTTGATAAAGACAAGCCAGAAAATAATTTGAATAGGAAATTTGAAAGATGGGACCATAACACAAGATCATGTCAAAACAGGAAAAAAATTACACGAGTGATATAATTTGGCATTAAGATAAAAGATATGAAAACCATGGCTCTGCACTTACAGAAAATAAATCCAATATTTTTAGTTTTGTGCCAATACCCTATCAGAAACAAAGCTTTTAGCCATGTTGGAGTATGATTTACACCTTCATAATTTTCTGTGTCTCATGCCAGATGCCTATAGGAAAATCTACCTCGTGAATTACAAGCAGACAATCTATGTCTCCCATTTAGCATGAGCAAGTTTGATAAGCAAAAATGCTGCTGATTTTTACCTTTCTTACAAACCTTACTGACCCAGTGAATAAATAATAGTGCAAAAAGCTTTCAGCCAGTTGCCAAAGCATGTGTATGATTATAACAATCTGACATGTTGTACACTGTGGAGAAATAAGCCAAAAATTATGTATGCTAGGACAGAATCTTATCAGCATATGAAAATTGAAGCTGAATGCAGTTAAACTGTACCGGCTATCTACGGCTGGTTGCAAGATCACAGGATGTTAGTGGCACACATTTGGAGGGCAGCCCATTTGCCACAATGCAAATATTACGTTTGTTAGATATTTAACTACACAGAGAAGCAAAGCTCCCACAGGAAATAGATCACAACAAAAACCTCACAGTCCCTAGAAAAAGCTAAAAACCTTAGGTCTGCTCTATCACTCACATCTGAATATGGAATATTTATTAAAACAGCACCTCCACTTCCAGCTCAGCAGTTGAGCATCTGCCTTTGGCCCAGGTCGTGACCCCAGGATCCCGGGATCAAGTCCCCCATCGGACTCCCCACAGGGAGCCTGCTTCTCCTTCTGCCTGTGTCTCTGCCTCTCTCTCTGTGTCTCTCATGAATAAATAAATAAAATATTTTAAAATAAATAAATAAATAAAACAGCACCCTACTTTAGGAGAGAATTCTGCTTGAATCAGACTATCTCCATATCTTGAGTCATATTTGGGGTATCTTTTCCCAAATGTCAGAAAATTTTTAAATTGTTCACTCAAAAATTCCATCTGTTGGGATGAGCACTGGGTGTTATACTATATGTTGGCAAATTGAATTTAAATAAAATATTTTTTAAAATTTCACCTGCTATAGATATGGTTGTTCAGCATTTTTATTATTGCTAATCATCTTAGCACAATGCTGGCCAGACAACGAGTATGAGCTCACTTCTACATCTGTCAACCGACGGCTTTGTTGAATGTGTTCATTTAATACATTTAAGATATTTCATGCGATTTTCCCTGGCATAATTCTTGGCTAAAAGAACTTAATCAGTCCTGTGTGTAATCTCGTATCTCATCTGCAGGACATGTAGTCAAAACAGTGTATGTTCTACTCTTCCTAATTTTCCAGACTGACCAACTTATACAAAGAAAAAATGTTATAAAAAATATAAGACAATGATGTAATACACAATTACCTGCTTCAGAGTGAGGAGACTTCAGAATTGAATTCTTAAAGCATTTAAGCCTCAAATTTTATTTTTGTGGCAGATATTAGGAAGGAATAGCAATCTAAATCCAATTTTTTCTTATCTTGCCTCCAACCTCGAACAGACTAGGAAGCAAAGCCTGTTCCAAAGCATGATCAAAAGTCACTTAATTCTTTGGGTCCTGTTTTCTATCCCTGCGTTCTCTGTATCCTGGGAGAGGAACTCAAATGGCCCAGGTCATTTTCTTACCAAAGTCAAAGTTGACCTGATCACTGCTGCAATCTGTGCATGTCTGAGAAGTGAACAAAAGAAATCAAGTAAAGACCAAACTTGTAATTCCAGTTCAACAAAGGACCTTGTGAGAATTAGGCAGGTAATTCAAGCAAATATGTGGTTTTGGTTTTACATAAGTCAGCAACCAAAGAACCATAGTGGAAAATAGAATTTAGTTTTTCAAATTTGTGGTTCAATGGGGCCACAATTTCCAGCACTGCATTCCATCAGCCTGCCTGACGTTTATTACAGGGCTGAGGTGGGATATTCCTCTTGGTGGATTTCACTTCTTCTAGCTTCTTACTTATTTTTTTTATTTAAAAAAAATTTTAAACTATTCCCCTGTAATGCTTCTTCAAAGCGTGGATTGTTTTTATGCATCCAAAATGCTGTCTGAACTGCTTTTCCTTGAGCAGTATTGACATCCAGTGGAGACTCAGAATAATTACAGGTGTGTCAAAATCCCTGAGGACCATAGCCCAGAATGGATGTCTGGTTTGAGAAACATGGCACACAATTCAACAGCAAAAATGAGTTTTGCCATGCACGCAATTGAAGCAGAACAAAAGGAACAACAGCTTTAATAGCGGCAGGTGCATAGGAGAAAACTTTCATGACCTGGGGTTAGGAAAAGAGTTCTTCAATATGACACCAAATTGAACATCAGAACTTTAAACCTTTTTCTCTGCAAAAGAAACTGGTAAGAGAATAAAGAGACCCACCACAGAATGGGAGAAAATATTTGCAAATCACATATTTGACAAAGGACTTGTGTCCAAAGTATATAAAGAACTCTCAAAAATCAACAGTAGACATCTGCTTCCACCCAAGATGAACTAACAGGATCTGGACTTGTGTTCCCGGCCAAAACAACCCAGATGGAAAGGACCAAGGAAACTACACATTAGTTGTTGAGATACTGGACACCAGGCATTAAAGGGCCGTGATCCTAAGAGCAAGGAGTCGCACAAGCACAAGTGAGGCCAGCTTGGTGCCTTGGGAGAGTTTCCAGTCTGCGGCGCAGGGAGGGGCAAGCCAGGAGAGCTCAGTGAACTCCCGGGGTCGAGGAGCTGAGTCTGGGAAGGTGGAGGCAGCTACACTTTGTAAGCCAGAGTCAAGAACAGAGCCTGCCTTATTCTTATTTTTCATGGCATTCCCAGCCACCCACATGGAGACTGGCACATAGTAAAGTACTCAAAAGATATTGCATGGATGGATAAATGAGTGCTGGGAAATGTAGTCTCTAAGTGAGAGCAAGATTTAAAGGCAAAATTTACAAAAGAAATGAAAGAAACATTCCTCCATGCTTGGGAAGACCAGTTACTCTATACTGATGACAAAAGTCTCAACCGAATGTCTCAGTGGCTTGACTTGTGTGTGTGTGTGTCCTCAGCAGCTGTCCATCACGTGCTGTGCACCAACTATGCTCATGTGGCTTTTTTTTTAAGATGTGTTGATTTATTTGTGTGTGTGAGAGAGAGTGAACACGAATAGGAGGGGCAGAAGGAGAGGGAGAGAGAATCCCAAGCAGACTCCTCACTGAGCGTGGAGCCCAACACAGGGTTCTATCTCATGACCTGGAAATCATCACCTGAGTGGAAACCAAGAGTCAGATGCTGAACTGACTGTACCATTCAGGCCCCCCTCTGCTCATGTGTTTTTAAAATGCAGCATAAAATGGAACTTTAAGGGAGCACTGTGGAATGAAAACACACACTGGCTTTGGAAGGTTTGTTTCTGGTGTCCAGGAGGTGCTGTGGTTCGAGGTTCTGCTTGTGTGTCTCATGAGGTGCTGGGGTTGTCTGGGCAATTTTTTGGCCCAGTAAAGCACATTTTTGTTGAAGGATTCTTTGACTCTTCTCCTAATACCTCTACCTTAACACATTTGCTTTTCTAAAGCTCCCTGACAAGATAAGCTGCGTTGAAATGTCCAGTGTTCGAAGGGCATCAATGTTGGAAACTTAATACGAAAACTTGCCAGTCATCTCTCAAAAAGATTATCGTGTTAAGGCTTTGGAAAGTCTAAAGTGACCTAATAATTCTCTTCTACTTTCTTCTGGGAACATTGCCATATCACATAAGCTTGGGCAACTAACACTTCTGTTTGCCATCTTACGCAAGCAGTCTGCATCCATGAAGGCTAGGTATCTAAAGCTAATTCTTGTCGTTCTGGAAGTGGGTGTGGGGGAAGTATATTTGTAGGATATTATACACAGCAATTGGAACTTATAATTTATACTCATATTTCTTCTGTGTCTTACAAAGATATACATCTTTGGATAAAATTTGGGAATTGACCGGAAATGGTGAAATGAATCCAAGCTCCTGAGAACTCTACCCTTCTTTTCATTAAAATACCAGTAGAATCAGCCAAGAGAGAAGCAACCTTAGCAATTGCCAAAACAAATAGAAATGAGAACATCCCTATTTGTGATCAACAGGATCCCTGGAAACCAACCTGAGCTACAAACATTATCTCAGAAATGACTTGCGCTAAAAGCCACAGGGTCCCCTCCCAGTCCTCTCCAGCATAAGCTTTAACAAGAGGTGTGAGACAAGATTTCTTGTCTGCCCCAACTCCACTTTTGTCTAAATAGCCCAGTGCTTTTAGTAGCTCCCTATAGGGTCTCAGAGATTCAAGACTCAACCCTCTTCCCTCCGTTCCAGATCCATTTGCCTTGTGTTCTATCCCAGTGTTTTATACCAGGTCTTTGACTTCCTTCTTGACATCACTGCTCTGTTTGGATTTTGCCCTTGGATCTTCACTCAGTCTCTCTCCCACAATGCTGCCTTTCAGATTTTGCCTTTTTCCCTAGTCTTTCACCCACAGGTCAATCTTGACCCACCTCCGTGTTCTTCCTGGAACCTCTGCCCAAGGCCAGCATACTAGATACATGAAATTATGAGTAATGCAACCGTACTATGAAAATACCCCACAATAAAAGAAAGAATGTAGAAGGTGAACTCTCTAAGGAAATGCTTGAGTAAGAACCATTTTCTATATTCTTAACAAGATGAAAAGAGCAACAGTAAGTATAGACTATGCTAAATTCTAGAAGTATTCAGGTTGGGTACAGTGGCAGTAAAAAGTGCAGGCATCTTTATGGGGAGTCATATCAGCAAAACCATAGATTCCATGAATGTACACAGGACACATAATAAGAAACAATAATATAAGAGAAGATGACAGATGTGGAAAGTAGTATAGCACTCTAACTGAAAATTATTATCTATTTCTGAAGGAAAAGGTAGGATAAAACATCAGGACAGATATTTAAGGGTATACTTGAAAAAAATTTCAGAATTAAAAAACAAAACAAAACTGAAATTGGATATTAAAAAGGCTTTTTATTTATTGATCAAAGTCAATAACAGTAAAGTAACCAAAATCTGGTAAAATCTTTAAGTGTTTCAAGAAAAACGAAAGAAGTTGTCAAGCTTGAAAGTATAAAAATAACATTACATTAAAAGAAGCCCAAGTCAGGAAATGCTCAGACTTCTCTTACTGTGACACATGATGCCAGAAGATGGGGGGGGGGGGCGGTTTCCTTCACAGCACTGACCGGGAAGGGCTTAGTCAGGAATGCTTTATCAGCCATGCAGTCATTCACATGTGACGGTAAGTAGAGACACGCTTTGTTCTGTGCACCTGAGCACTCTGCCCCAGGGATCACCATGGGTATTATTATCCAAATACCACTGTCCCTGAAAAAAAATTCTGGATTAAGAGACAAAATGATCATCAGTAACATTAACTTTAGGGATAAGCAAATGAGAGAAATGGGATGCGAATTCACTGAAGGGAGAAGGATGACACTAATAAGCGAACACAATCAGATTTCATAACCACATTAGGATGTACACGCACACATACAAAATGAGAGAGTCAGACCCTATATGGAACTACTGAAGACTGACAAAAGGGAGAAAGCAAAAATGGTTACAATTCCTCTGTAAGCTGAAGTAAAACATTATTATATTTGATTACGTAACTTCAAATTCATGATTTTAATATTGCTAGGATTTGTGAGAGGTCGGTTCTGTTAGGATCACTAAGAAAAGTGACATTTGTCTCCCATATCTTACCTCAATATTCATCTTTAATCCTTTCATTAATTCAACACACATACAGTGAATGTTGGCTGTGTCAGACCCTTCTCTAGCTCAAGAGGGCACACTTGAGTTTTTACCTCTCCTCCTCACTCCAGACATGAGGACCGGTACTGATTTGTTGGGTCAAGGTCAAGCACATCGTTGCTTCCCAGAGTGAGTTAGGTGAAGCATTTGGTGTGATGAGCCAAGGTGGTCAACTTTCTCATGTCTATGTGATGTAGCTGTTTTTAAACTAAGCCTTTCTTTGAAAGGCTGTTTCTGTTTATTGAAATGAAAATCCATTGGTAGGTAAAACGTGAGAGGAAGACTGGCATGGGAAGGACCAGCAGGACCAGGAGCAGGAGAAGGAGGCTTTGGTGAGCTATTCTGAGCATAAAGGAAAAAGGTTCTTGCATTTTTGGATTCTTTAAGAAGGGTTGGTGTTTCCTTGCCTCTCCTCCCGTCAGAATAGGAAGATGAGTCAAGGGGAAAAAGGCCAAGGAAGCCACATGCCTGTTTCCATCTAGGCCACCTAGGACTGAGTACTATTTTATTTTATTTTTTCAAATTAGTTAATTTATTAATTTATTTTAAACTGTATCAGATGGACCTTTCTTTCTTTATTCAAGTATAGTTAACATACAGTGTTATATTAGTTTCGGGTCTATAATAGCATGATTCAGTAATCTATACATTTCTCAGTGCTCGGCACAATAAGTGTAATCTCAATTTCCTTTATTTCACTCATACCCCCACATACTTCTCCACTGAGTACTTTTTTAAAAAAGCATATTGTGGTTCCTTTGAGTCAGTCCAGTTAAGAGGGCCAAGGATTTTTACTTTAGGATTGAGGTCAAAATCCTCAGTGTGGTGTGTCCATAAAAGTATGCTCAATAATAACTAAAGTTTGATGGTAAAAATCAGTTTTTTCAACTGATTAAAAAAATCTTAAAAAAAACTTTTCCATTAGAAAGTTTTATGGAATATTCTAGTTTATCAATGTATCTAGCAGCAAACTTTATTCAATCTTGGTTAATTCAGCATTTCCAAGCCAAAATGGAGCACAGAACTTCTTTATGTGGAATGTCCACCTATACTGGGAGCAGTAGGATTGTTTACATAACACTGCTTTAGAGTAATAGAGTGACTTTTACCTGGAAGCTGTTCTCACATCCGCATATACTATCACCATGGGGTAGGCTCTGTTATTATTCCTATTTAACAAATGAGGAAACTAAGGTTCAGAGAGATTAAATAACTTACTCAAGAGCACTTGGTTTGTAAGGAACAGCACCAGGATTTAAACTCAAACAGACTAAGTCCAGAATCTAGGCTCTCAGCATCGCACTTGATCACCTCCAGCCAAGGTATGAATATCTTTCTGTGGCACAGGTAATGGGCAGTCAAATGGCCAGTAATGTAGGTTCCAGCTCCTGGCCGCCTCCCCACCTCTTTCCAGCTTGAAGACACCATTCATATTAGACACTGGAAAAAAATGACAAATATAATATAGCCCTAATCCTTACATGAATGATGATCAGGAAAGAAAAACAAATAAACCAGTAAGTGCAACCTGTTGTGGTCCATACAGCAACAGAAGCATATCTTCAGGTGTTTTTAATTATTTCACAATTAGTTGGCAAAGTGACCAACCAATCAGAATGGAAGCTAACCATAGGGCCTCTGCAAAGTCCCAAAGGCTCCCTGCGCTCCTGGCGTGCCTCCTTTCCTTGCCAAATCATGAGGTGGTCCAGAGTCCTAAGGTGAGGCCAAGATAACCAGGGTGTTGGAACACTGTGTGGGCCGAGCAATGGCTGTTTTCCAGCTATCACAGAAGCATTTCGATGTTTACAGAATTGACATGGAGCATGGCAGCCATATTAAGTCTGTATATGTCATGGGGGCTCCTGTCTATTGCATTCATTGTACCCTCACTGGGGCTGATGACTGAAGGTGGCAAGTTGGCTGAATGCAAGATATGGAATGTGGAAGTTGATCTTTCTCTCTCCTCCACCTTGCCCTGTTTCTCCTCCAGCCTGCAGCAGACTTGACCCGCTATCTACGTATTTGCCAAAGTGTGATATTCACACCATTTGTAGCACACACAATGACTTCAGATACACAAATGAGCTTTGGAGAATTCTAACAACTGTGTATATAAAACTTGCAAATCGATCCATGATTTAGCAGATATTATTACTTAGAAAGACACTACATTTTTTAGATTTTTAAAAATATCTTAGATGAATAAGAGAAAGGCAAAAATGAAGCTATTAAACAAATGATTGGGTCTGGAAGGTGTTGCCCTATCTTTCCTGAGATGACTTTCTACCTTCACTGACATCTTTCTAGACCAACTCTCCCTGACAAACTTAAAAAAAAAATCTATTTTTTCACTTCATCCTACATTTCTAGTTCTCTTTTCCCCCCTCTTCAGCCAAGGGTTATTCTAATTCCTTATTTGCAGGAATGAACTAATTGATTTCCATATTCATAGCAACTGGCAACCTTTGAAAGCCAGTAATAAAAACTCAAACTATCTGAAGGAAAATAAGAAAATTTATTGACCTAAGTATCCAAACCACAGAGATGTGGGTCCAACTTCATGTATGACTGGATCCAGGGGCTAAGATATTTTTAGAACTGACACTTTATTTCAGAGTGTTTGCCTCTCTCTGTCCTACAGCAGATAGATTTTTTGCCTATGACAGTCAACGTGGCAACACACAGCTCCAGGTTCACAACCTTACAATATTGAGTCCAATTAAAAATTTTCTAATAGTCCTACTTAGAAAAACATGAAGGAAAGACTATGCCTGGACAGAACTAAATCACATATTGAATACCAATACATGGTTAGTGTGGAAAAAAAGCATTTCTCCAAAAGAAAGAAAACTTTACCAGAAAACTATGGGGTAAAATTTAAAAATTTCAACTCTATGGAATTAAGAGTGTCCTTTGTGATTTCATGCCAAAATTTGAGTGTTTGATATGCTTGCCTCATATTAAGGAGCCTCAGGCCCTTGAAGGGTAAGAAGTCCTATAAGAGTATGTGGAAAGGCTGTTCCCATATCCTACAAAGCGCTCCTAGGAGATTTATAGATGTGGAGATGCTTGAAGGATGAATAATAAATTGCTGGGTGAGTGGTAGGTAACAATCTAGGCAGAAGGAAGAGTATAGGAAAATTCAAGGAGGGATAAAATTACTCAACCTGAGGGAAAACAATGCTCATCAGCTGGTTGGCTTATTCCTTCCTCACCATTCCAGACAGAACTTGTGGTGGCTAAGACACAGGCAGAGAATCACTAGAGCAATAACAGAAGAAGGAACAAGAAGCAGCACTTGTCAAGATAGGCTAACTGCTATAGAAAGCAACTTAAAGGTGCAGGGGCTTAAGGCAATACAAAATGTGTCTTACGATACAGTCCAATGAGGTGGGAAGGAGCGGCGGGAGAGGAGTCTCTGCTCCACACAGTCATCCAGGGACCAAGGATTCTTTCAACCTGTGGTGCTGTTATTACTGAGCACAGTGGTCCCCAACCCTAGTGTGCATCAGAATCCAGAAGGCTTGTTAATCTGTGGATTGCTGGGCCCTTTCAGATTTAGTAGATCATGGGTGTCTCCACACCCAGAATGAGTTTTTCACAAGTCCCGGGGATGTGCATGTTAGTGGTCCAAGAACCCAGTTTTGAGAAGTGCTGTTACAGAGCATCTAGGAACTGCCTTCAGCATTCAGCCGGTGGACGGGGACGACGATGCTTAGGGAAGGTGCAACTTCTCTCAAATGCCTCGAATACCAAATACCTCAGCTTGAAGGTGGCAAACATCACTTCTGTTCACACTCTGTTTTTAAGAACTAGTCCATCAGACCTACCTAGATACAGGAATTCTGAGAAGTGCAGTCTAGCAATGTGTCAGAAAAAGGTAGAAAACACAATTTGGTGGGCACTAACAGTGTCACAGAGCATAACTGAATGAAAAGCTTCAAATAAGATATGAAAGGCCGTCCTAAGGGCAAAAAGTGATGATTTGACCCCTGGATTATGACTGATTGAAAAACAAACAAACAAACAAACATTAGTTTTAGATAATTAGATTCAGAAAATATCTTCATATTGCTGTTCAGCTCTTTTATTCCTTCATTTAAAAAAATAAAGATTTAGGGGGCACCTGGGTAGCTCAGTAGGTTAAGGGTTGACTCTTGATTTTGGCTCAGGTCATGATCTCGGGATGGTGAGATGGAGCCCTGTGTCGGGCTCCATGCTCAGTAAGGAGCCTGCTTGAAATTCTCTCTCACCCTCTGCCCCTCTCCACTCATGCTTGCTCTCTCTCTCTCTCTCAAATAAATAAATCTTTAAAAAAAATGCTTTCCCTCTCTCTCTTTCTGCCTCCCTCCCTCTCTAAAAAAGAACTAAATAAGTGAAAAAATAAAGATCGAGGGTTCTTCTGGATACACTTGTTAGTTTGTACACACACACACACACTTTAGTTCGCCTTGCATTCTGGTTTGCTTCCTCTTTAGAGTGGAGTTAGGTTGCTTCAAATCCTTTCCAGAAGTAGGCAGACTGTAAGTTATATATAAAAAAAAATGTATATGCTTAAATAAAAGTTGTTTTCCATTGGGGGAGGAGTTGGCAGGTTTGTAAACTTCATTTCAGTTTGGGGTTTACAATTCAGTTAATGTTTTTGCTAAACTCATCTTTGCCTTTCACTAACATAATGAGAATTTGAAGAGTGGAAACATCCTCTGCTGCTCATTACAGGAAGGCCCTGCTGCATATTATGTGCACCAATGTGCTCGTCATCTGGCGCCTAATTCTCAAGGCACTGGACTCATGCGGCAGTGACTTCCCACATTCCAAGTTGCCTTCACCTGTGGTTTAGTTCTTCCAGCTGCCTGTCGCTTGTGGAATTTTCTTTCAAATACAAAAGAACAGTAATTATGTCCTATTTTTAATTATGCATCCACTCTCAAGGGAAGAGAGGAATCTGATTGTTTCCATAACAGGCCGAAATTCTTCATCCTTGCTCTGCCCTGGCCCTCACTTGGACTAGCGCCGTAGTTGAGTATGAGGCTTGCGCTTGGCTCATTCGAACTTTGGATTTCTCTGAGATTGCAATTTCTTAGAACAGCACACAAAATTACAATGGTTTGTGAGCAAGAGACTTCTCAGTGTCTCTAATTAATTGACTGTCCTTCGCAGAGAGACTCAGTCAGAAGCCACGATTGCAGGGCTTATAAAATGTTATGAACCAGCAACAAAGATCTTGGGAAACTTTAGTCAAGTTTCAGGCTCCTGAGATATATTTAAACCTCCAGAGCCAATGTATCAAATTAATCAGTACGAGATAAGTACGAGGGAGCATATTTTTGAGGTGTAGTATTTACTCACAAGCTAAGCTCATACTGGGGGGTTTCGGAGGCCACTTCTGTAACGGATTTCTAAAGTAGCAAAGTCCAGGGGTCGGGTAGAGTCCACTACTCCAATCCCACATTCCATTTCCTTTCCAGTCCCAGGACACACTCAGCAACTGCCCTTTGAGAGGCAGCCTCCTGGAATGAAAGGAGCCGAGGGTGTGGCCGTCACAAGACTCCAGGTTCCAGAGTCAAGTGCAGTCTTAGCCACTTAGCCCTTGTGACCCCGGGTTGCGAATTTGCTCCTTCTAGATTTCAATTTCGACATCTGGGAAATGGAAATTAGACAGTGAAAATCGGAATCATCCTCACCGCACTTTGTGAAGGTATCTTTTTGCAGCAGTGATTCTGGGTGGTTGTTCCCACGGACTAGGCACTGGGCCTACGACAATCATTACCAAGTAGCTGAAGGGTGGTCCCCTCTGACTGAGGCCTGCTCCCTCTGGCCAACCACATCCTCATGCCAGTGTCTGCCCACACTAACTCATCTGTTCCCTTGATGTCTTTCACTCAACCAATGCTCCAGTTAAGTGTTTGTCCCCCAAACTGCTATCTTTTACAAACAGACTTCCAAGGTAGATGCTTGCGCCCATGACCATTGTCCACAGACTCTCTTTGGGACTGGCAGGGGTTTCCAAAACCTCAAAATTATTTTGTGTGTATGAAGACTTATTTCAGCTCTACCCACCATCTGTGGACCCATCCTGGGCACTAAATATTTGTAAAGATTTGCAGGTGCCATTGGAACCATGCAGCAAAGTGGTTTATTTGTCTTGATCTAAGGCCAGTCACCTAACTTTTCTTTCCAGTTAACTAATCTGTAAATAAGAATTATTGCGAAGTTATTGTGTGTCAGGAATTGTTCTAAGCACTTTACACGTACTCACTCACTGTTCACAGTAACTCAGTGAGGTAAGTAAGATTACTAGTCCTATCTGTAGATACAATCCAAGGGGCTTAAGTATTTTGCCCAAAATTCTATAATCAGTAAATTGCTGAGATTGAGACTTACCCCCAAACGACTTGGTTCCTGAGCCCACGAGCTTATCAGACTTCCAAGGTGCCTGGTTAACCGAAGCTATAATCATCCACGGTAGAGAATATCACAGATTCACTGACGGACAACATGACTTGGGAAATACTAGGTTCAGTAACGGGAGCATAAAACTCAGAACAAAAAAAATTTAGATTTGGGGCATCTGGGTGGCTCAGCGGTTGAGCATCTGCCTTCAAGTCAGGGTGAGATCCCAGGTCTGGGAATCGAGTCCTACATTGGGCTCCCTACAGGGAGCCTGCTTTTCCCTCTCCCTGTGTCTCTTATGAATAAATAAATAAAATCTTTAAAAAACAAAAACAAAAGAATTTATATTTGAATCCTGGTTGCATCTTATCAGTACCTGATCTTGGGTAAGCCACTTGATTGCTCCTATGCTGTTTGCTCATGTGGACAAGAATACTCGTCGCCAAATCACAGTGTTGTTTGAGAAACAAGTAAGATACTCTCTTAAAGAATGCCTGGCAGGTCATAGCTGAATAAATATGGGAGTTTTCTTTAGAAGAACAGTATTTCTATTTCCCAGTCTCCTTTCACACTCCTTTGCAGCAAGTACACTCTACTTTCTCCCATATCAGGGCCCTAAAACACTCATCGAGGAAAAATTCTTGGTGTAAATACACTGTTTTTGTTTTGTTGTTTTGTTTTTTACAGACACATTCTTTTATTCTTTTTTGAAGTGTGTGAAGAGAGAGATTGGTTAATCTAAAATAGTGACCCTGGAATGTCAAGCACTGTTCCCCTTACACAAGTGAGCTAGTTAAGGCCAAAAGAATTTTCTCAGGGTTCTAGAAATCATAAAATATACCGTGTAGATCACCCCCAAAGCACGGGGTGCAAACTGGCCTCACTGGTTTTGCTTGCCACCTGGTGTTTTGTTTTATAAAGCCAATATAAATGACTAGGGGTAAAATAGGGGCTCAAATGTGCTCCCCTTAAATGCCTTCAGTCTGGCCCCGATGACAGGTGAGTGTGCCATTCCTACAGATTTGCATTTTGCTAGAGCTTTGGGGAAAGTTTCAGTGGCTTGGATGAGCCACATAGGATTGAATGCCACCTGCTGTGGTGAATTTACTGTCAAGGGGAAAAATAACAAAATAAAAAATAAAAATAAAATAATAAAAATAAAATAATAAAATAAGAAATAAAATAAAATAACAAGCCCTTTTGGATCTTAACATTCGGTTTTAGCCCACCCCAAACCTTTCCGAAGCACTTAGACGTGCTCCATAGCCCCGATATATAGGGTAACCGTATGTCACCGGGACATAAGTAAAGCACCTATGCAGCAGACCCACCTGCAAAGGAAACTACAGCAATGGGTTTATCCTCGTGAGAGAGTCCAGATGACTTTTCTCTCCATTTAAACCTCTCTTGGTGTCCAAGGGCTGTGCACAAAGAACCTCACACATGGATCCCCGCAGCAGTACATGCTCCAACAGCTGCCCCAGAGCTGATTAGTGTAAGACGGAACTGAGAGGCATCTCTGGCACACCAGCCAGAGTCACTATTCGGAGGGACAGCGTCTAAGGCACTGCCGTAGAAGGGACTCAGCGGGTATGGGCCATCGCATGTGTGCAAACTGTCGCTTGCTGAACACCATTAGCAAAACATTTGACTATAGGAAGCCAAAAACACCAACAAAGCGTTTTCAATGTAAAGGAGTCCTACGTATCTGGCTGGGTTGGTCCCAGTTTGTCGAGGAAGTTAAGGAGCTTTAGTGCAGGTAAGGAGGTCAAGGTCAATGCTTTGGGCAAAGATACCACCCAACTTTCTCTGTGCTTTCATGCAAATTTGATCACTCAGTTCCACTGATATTTGCAGACCCCCAGGACAAGAATGCAAATGAAGATCCAGAGCTCCTGTTCAAACTTTTAACAGGCACCAAGGTGGTAACAGTCTGTTAGATGAAACACGGGGTTTGTTTGTTTGTTTTGCTACCCTGACAAATAAACCTTCAAAATGATTTAGAAGGTAAGGTTTAAAATTTGAGTTCCCAGATTCCTCAAAGTTCCATGCTAGAGGTTGGTCTCCAGCCTATAGTGGCTCACCCCATTCCTTACACCAGGAGAGGCCAGACCTGCATGCCTATGGGTACTTCAGCCAGGATGTGCAGACTCCACAGCAGCATGAAAACAACTCCCATTGGCCACATCTCAGCCCCGGGGAGCACATGCTGGCCGCACTGGCTGTCTGTGGGAGGACAGACCAGGCAAGAGGCCCTCACAGGCTTTGACGCTGGGATTAGGCAGGGGATTCTGGGGTCTGTCCTTACAGAGCACAGCCTGAAAAGGCCGGAGACCAACTCTGGGGGTATACTCTTTGCTTTGAGTAGGGGACACAGCCAGGGGAAGACCAACGTGGGACCCTCTCATGGGGGAAAGGGTCCTCAAAAGAGGGAGTTTGGCTCCTTTGCCCCTTCTGCCTGGGTCTAAGGGCAACGCCGGGTCCACTTGGAGCCAAATTGCAGTAGGCAACTCATACTTTTTCATCTGCGGCACAGGGTCATGCCTTAGTTCTTGGTTCATCCGGAGAATTCAGAGAAGCCTGTGTGGTTTTAAGCCACTGAAAGGATTTTACCTGGTCTGAAATCCAAACTACTTTGCCAAAAATATAAGGCCCACGGACAATCCCAGGCTAAGCGACACTCCAGGATGGGCCAGGCAAGTAATGCTCCAACAGCTGGTTGCACCAGGCCAGCCCATCCACCTTATTCCACCTGGAGTAATCATTTGACTTGAACGTTTCAAGTTCTGGGTCAGAACCAACCTGGTATCTTAGGGTGTAACTAATACTTCTTGCCAGAGCCTCTGCCCACGACCCCCCACCTCCCTTTTTATTAATCAACTAAGAGGCTAAATAGTTGTTGTATAAATTGTTTCAGTTTTCCATTTGTGACATACGCTTTCCTGGAGCCCAGCACAGTTTATTTCCTTCCTCACAATTTCAAATGCACTGCTTTTCTTAAAATGTGCTATTGGAAAGGGTTAGCTGAGGGACTCTTAAAGAGTGGATTAAGATATATTGCATTTGTCTAGTCTTCTTTTAAAAGCATTGCAAAAAATAAAAATTAAAAAATTAAAAGAATTTTTAAAAAGCATTGCAAATTACCTTCATTTTAAATTTGTGGAGGAATCTAGAGGTTTTCAGTGTAACCTTCTCACTTCACATGGTGGAAACGGAGACCCAGAGAGGTTAGGACACCTGTGTAAGGTCACACAGCACAATCTGTGGTAGAACTGAGTCAATTCTAAAGTCCCACTTATTTGGCTGGCCCCCATCAGTTATAATTTTGATTGTTTCACACGGCTTTCCTTCAGAGGGAGAGATAGAGAGGATGTAGGGAAATTGGCCAGGGGTGCCCTGGACAATCTGGGGGAATAGGCCATGGATCTTGGGCTTTCACTGTCATACCATTTTTAATTTTATTCTGTGCTTCCTAAGATGGAGGTGGAGGGGTGGGGAAGAGGAAACCATCAATAGTTCTGTTCGGACATCTGAAAAATCGAAGAAAATAGGATCACCAGCAAATAGCTAAGAGACTAGCACAAGCAATAAGTCATGACGATGGGATGAGATTGCTTATTGATGAAATAAACAAATATTCATATTTCAATATTCTAACATGACAAAAGTTCATTTCTTGCTCATGTACCAGTCCCACAAGAAGGTTCCTTATTGTGGATGATGGTTAGGGAACCAGGCTCCTTCTATCATGTGGGGTAGTCATCCTCAGGGTCTTTGAGGATTCTTTAGGACTCTCTCCTGCTCCATTCCATTGGTGAGGATGTCCCGAGGCCACACCCGGATGTGTGCAGGGTGTGAACTAGGAAGAGGCTGGGAGATGTTGCCAGAGATGGGGCATCCCTCTCCTGGGGTGACGCCCTGCAATGGAAAGGGAGCCTGTGGTTTTGGTAGACAAAGGGTCATCTCTGCCCCTATTAGTAAACATTATCTCAAGAAAGCAGAAGGTGACAAGACTTCAAATAGAAAAGCTTCTAATTAATGACTATGCTTTAGACTTCTAAACTTTTCAGTTAGGGCCTCCTACAAAGAATCAATTAATTATTCTAGAACCTGCCATGTAAAAGGAGGTATCTTTTTAAAAAAATTTAAATTCAATTTGCCAACATATAGTATAACACCCAGTGCTCATCCCATCAAGTGCCCCAAAAGGATATATCCTTGATCTTAGGCACAATATTCTCCCAATGTCAAAGCTAAAGGGAATATTGCTTTTGTTAAGGTTTTGGGGTTTTTTTAAACATGAATTCTAGAAAGCAATTAAGACAGAAGAATAATGAAATGAAGATGAAGGTAATTGCAGTGCCCCAAATGTTCTTCAGGACATTTAGAGCAATGAGATTCAAGAATAATTAACTTCAGTTCTGGCAATGATTTATTTTTTAATTTTTATCCCTAAGTTTTATAGCTATAAAATGATAATATTAATCACTACATAAAGAAAAAATTTCTAAGGTGTTAACCTTGTGATTTCAGTATGACAGAGCTTGACAGAGAAGAGAAAATTTTGAGAAGGTTATGACAGTCGATAAGACCAGATGATACAGTAAATGCAAACATGATACAGATCGAGAACAACCTTTGGCTTTAACTATTGAGATACCACTGAATGCTTTGATATATTAGTTTTAAGGGAGGAAAGAGATTGAGAATGTGAATGCCATACGAAAATGAATTCAGGTATGATCAGAAGAAAAATCAGAATGTATACCCACAGGTCTCAGCACAGGTGCACATCAGAGAGACATTCCAAATACAATCTCCTGGCCCCACCCCCTGGAAAACCCAATCAAGTAGATCTGGGAAAAAAACTAGAAATTTGCCTTTTTACCTAACACATTAGCTGATTCTGTTGGCCATTTTAAAAACTGTGACCTCAGAGTAACAAGGGAGAAGGAAGAGTTATTTGCTAAGGATAGTAAAGTCAGTAGAACGTTTTCAATAGAGGGCAAGAAGCAGAGAGTAGTGAGAAAGAAAATAAAACTTGAAAGAAGTAGGCAGGAGATGGTGGCCTAAGGCCAATCTCCTGGAAGACATGCAAAAGGGTAACATCTGAAGTGCAGGTGAAAGAGGTAACGTCCGGAATGGTCGTTCCCTTTAAGGGCATAAAATGAGGAACTTATGAGCAAAGTTTCTGCCACAGTTTTGCGGCAAAGAAATAGTGTCTGGTAGATGGCCTTGATCTTTTTGAGGAGAGTCAGTGATAATCTACCAAGGAGAAGAGTGGCTCAGTAGGAGCCTGGCGCTTAGGACTGTGGAGAGATTTGGAACAGTCACTGGAAAGACTGCCCTAAGGACCAATTAAGCCAATACGAGTTGAATGAAAAATAGTATTTATAAGCTGTGAGTTTTATGGTAAGAAAATTCCTCTGTATTAGATGGGCTTTAAATGTTGAACTTAGATTTTAAAAGAGTAAAACAGAAAAGAATCAAAGGTGACAGGTGACTTCAAGTCTAATAGTAGCCTTGCTTACAGTTGAGGAAATCTTTATGAGCTACCAACTGTAGGCTGTTTTGCTTTTCCATGCGTTTTTTCCACCAACATTTGCACCGAATGTTCCCTCTGTCCGAAACATTCTGCTCCCACTCCAGCCACCTGGGCTGCATTTTCCCACCCCCAACTTTATAGCTAGGTTCTTGCACAAATGGTAACTTATTACAGAAACCTTCCTGAACAAGCCATGCAAAGTCGGGCCTGCCCTGCTATCACTATCTCCCTCGTGCAGCTTTTTGCTTATAGATGTGTAACTTCCTGATATACATGGGTTTATGCTCTGTGCTTCCCCACCCCAACCAAAATACAGGCCGTAGGAAAGTAAGACTCGATCTGTTTGGTTCTTTTGCAACTATTGCTAGAGCTTAGCCCAGATACTTTTACATTAGATCTTTAGGGAGATTTGATCAATATATTAATCAATGAATGAATGAGTCATTGTGGTAGTCAGCTTCCAAGATGACTCCCAGTGTATGTACTTATACAGCCCCCTCCCACAATAAGTAGGGCTGAGCTGAGCAACCAATAAGATATTGTAGAAATGATGGTATGAGATTCTCAAGGTGGGATCATAAAAGACATCATGGATTCCATCTTGATTTCTTGGATCATTTACTGTGATCTCTGGGGAAAGCCAGTTGCCCTATACTGAAGACACTCAGCCTTAGAGAAAGGTCCGTCTGTGGGGACAAGAAACCTCCTGCTAACAGCCAGCACCAGTATCCTGGCCATGTGAGTGAACCAACCTGGAGGTGGATCCTCCAGCCTCAAATTTTTTCATGACCGTAACACTGGCCAACATCTTGACTGCAACATCAAGAGACATCCTGAGCCAGAACCACCCAGCTAAGCTGCTCCCAAAGTTCTGAATCACATAACATGTATGACATAATGTTTATTATTATTTCAGCCAGTAAGTTTTGGGATAACATAGAGTAGAGCAACAGATAATACAGCGCCTGAGAAACAGTCTTCAAAATATGGTCCCTATGTCCATTCATGGACAATGTCAGGGACAGCGCTATCACTTATGAAGAGTACATTTTTTCCCCAAGAACCAAATACCTGGTAAATCAGCACCCTGATTTTCAGAACAATTATTTGAATAGATATGGAAGTATATTTTATGCCGCATTTCTGACAATACTGGTGGCCATATGAAAACCTAGCATGTCTATTTAGAGCAAAGATCTCCGTTTAGAGGAGTTCCACATTGGACATAAATGACTAGTCTCTGTCCCATTGCTTTATTTAGTCATTAGTTAGGGATTGTCCTCAGAAAAGCATGACCTCAACTACAATCATCTTCCTCACTTTTGGCTGGAATACCCCAAGAATAGCACAACCTCAGCTAGAAGGTGGAGGCAGTTGCTGATAATTGAGATGACATCTGAAGATGGTTAGCTGACCAGACTCCTTGCAGTTGGGTATGAGTCCTTTCTCAAAGAGGGTCTATGTAAGACGTCACTGTATCTGAGAATAAATATTTTTTTGTGAACTGGAATGAACGATATGTTTGTTTAAAATCATCATTATAAATTTAGTCATAACTAAAGGAATCAGAGCAAGAAGAGAGGGATAGGCAAACCTTTCTTCTGAGTGCATAGCTAGGTAACAGCTAAGTTAATGTATGTACAGTTAGCAAGAACATGCATGACATTTTCAAATAACTGAAATATAGCTAAATAGAGCTGGAAAATAAGAAGCCTGGAGGAGAGTAGAAAGAGACATCAAAGGAGTAGGCATTGTGAAGTTTTCAATAAGGATATCATAAGATCTGATCTACATTGTAAGCAAATCACTCGAGCTGCTTATGAAGAACACGTAATAAAGTTACAAAAGTGAAAGCAGGGAACAGTTAGCAAGCTAAGGTGACAGTCTTGCCAAGAGGTAATGGTGGTTGGGATTCTGCTGATTTGATGAAGATGGAGAGAGATGGACAGACTCAGGAGATATTTTGGAGGTAAAGTCACAAGACTTCTCATGTATTGGGGCTGGGACCCGAGGGAAAAAAGGACTCAAGGATCATGTCTTGATGTTTGGCAGATGGTTGTGCCATTTCTTAGGAAAGGGAAGAATAATTGAGGATCAAATTTGGGAAAGAAAAATCTGCTTTGGATTTGTGGTGTTTCAAATGCCTTATTATACATCCGAATGCATATGTCAGACAGACAAATGGGTTTAGGACCCTACAGCTCACTGGAGATGTCAATAGCTAGAGAGAAAAATCAAGTGTAGTCAGCAAATAGATGGTAGTTAAAGCATGGAACCTTTCCAGGATTCATACATCTAAATGAATGGGACCTCCTTCAGGATGCTTTCTTTCCTTGAAAAGCTTCACAGCACACTTTTCTCTAGTGATGTTGCCTGTTTGCAAAATATTTCTGGGTCTCAGATTCTTTATTGTTAAAAAAAAAAGGATGAATACAAGTCAGCATTCTAAGAGCCGAATTAACTTAAAAACAAGCAAACCAAAAAGCAGACTATGATTGAGTGTGTCTTACTGCCAACTTTCCAGACAACTGAGCCTGATAAAAGCATTGAATAAACTGAGGGATGAGGCTGTATAATAAAAAGAACTCAGATTTTGGAATCAGGGAAGCCTGGGTTCAAATCATGGCTCAGACACTAATGAGCTCCCTGGCTTTTATGAATTTTTTAAAATCTGGGTCTCAGTTCCCTCTAGTAGAAAATGGAAATTATAGCATGAATCTTTTGTGTTTTTAATGCAAGTTCCACATGATATATTTAAGCATCTAGTAACATAGTATGGGCTCAATACATTTTAACTATTTAATGTATTAATAAATTGAAATGAAATGAGCCATGATAAAGTCATCAGAATGGACGGCTGCTTGCCTAATTACCAGACTGAAAACTGTCCATTCATTGGAGGGATCACAGTGAGATTTACTCCTTCCATGGGAAGAAAAAGGAATGAATATGGAAAAGCCATGGGGTACTTCTGCCCACCGTGAGCCTCCTCCCCTGAGCTCCATAAAGTAAGTGCATAACAGAGTAGGCACTGGATAAATAATTCTCTAGGGCTCTAAACAGTTAATAAGGAAAACTGCTTGTGTCAAAGCTCATTGTGCATGAGTTTTCTCCACAATTCCAAAGGTCACTAAAACAATTCATGTGTTCTCTATCCTATAACCCCAATAATTCATGTAAAAATTAAAACAAATATTGTTCCATTGAGGAAATGTTCTGGTTTGACACTGACATCAGTTGTATCTCCCAGCCCTTAAACTAAAAAACAATGTGCAATTTTGTCCTGGCTTTTTGTAATATAATTGATCAGTAATAGAATCAAGATACAATAGATAGATGGCATCTTATAAGTGCAGCTTCAGCTGGCCTTTAGCTACCCTGAAGATCTGCCATGATTTTTAAAATTTTGCTGAGACACTAATATGAGTCCCCTGGGTTATAAGGGCAATGTGCTGTAACTGGTGAATCTAACACAGCCAAGTTCTTGAAATTTCTGTGATTGTTCACACTTATTAATAAAACATTTTGAGCTCTCTCTTTCCCTCTCTCTGTCCCCATTCCTCCTTTTCTCTCCCTCTTTGGAGAACGCTGGTCAAGCAAACTGTCTAGCATAGCATCTCAATGGGGCTTGATTATGCTGTCCTCAAGAGTTTACAAATTGGCTGCCTCTGGAGTTAATCAGCCTGTTGACATATTTTGTTTGGTCTACACAGCATGTAAAAATCTAGCCAATGCTTAAGAACTGAGAGAAGTTATGTATTTTTTAAAAAAGAAAGTAAAAGAAAAATATTTAAAGTTCCTCTTTTAAAAATTCCTATGTAGCAAGAATTAGCAGGACCCATAGTCTTCTGTTTGCTATATTCCTTAGCACTCCCTATTATTTTCCAGATGAGATCAAGAGGAGGTGTTTTTTATTTCACACTTGAATCATTATGTTTCTTACAGTAAAAGAACAGTTATCTAAACCTGCAATGTTGGGATCCCTGGGTGGTGCAGCGGTTTGGCGGCTGCCTTCGGCCCAGGGCGTGATCCTGGAGACCCGGGATCGAATCCCACGTTGGGCTCCTGGTGCATGGAGCCTGCTTCTCCCTCTGCCTGTGTCTCTGCCTCTCTCTCTCTCTCTCTCTCTCTGTGTGTGTGTGTGTGACTATCATAAATAAATAAAAATTAAAAAAAAATAAAAATAAACCTGCAATGTTTTTGAAAACGGTTCTCTTTTTTTCATTTATGTCAACTACCTGAGTTTTACAAGCATTTAAATCTGTCTCTCCTGTATTACTCATTTCATTATGATTTATTTAGCGTTTCTTGAGAAGTAATAAGGTTTTGTTTCTTGGTAGAACATGGTCTTGAAAAGAAAGCCAATTGCTAGAGCTGGTTAAAAAAAAAAAAGGAGTGGTTCTTAGCCAAGAATTATATAAAAGTTAAGAATAGAGTGTTTAATTAAGCTCTGAACAGATCAGATTAGAGGTTTAAGTTATACTTTATCGAAGTGTGTGAAAAATGAAGTAATCCAGTAATGTTTTAGTGTTTTTAAATTCTTAGAACATGTTCCTAAATTTGCTTAAATCCTTTTAATTGCGTAGGTCCTATTCCGTATGCCTGGATTTTTAAATTCAGTGTTTGGTCAAATTTAAAACAATGTTTATCAGTAGTCACTGAGGTTGTATGACCTATCATATTATACCGTGTCTAGGAAAACATTCCTTAACATAAAATCATAATACTAAAATTTCCTCTTATCTACCCAAGCTCATTGTTACACCGTGTTCTTGCTCTGGTTGCCTGCTCAAAGCACTTGGTCAATTCATCAAAGGCAGTGAAACTAGCCGTAAAGCATCCCGTGTAGCCGTGGGGCTTTCTTAAAACAAAAACATGGGAGAATTTTTCCTATGGGAAACGACCTGTGAAAATTCTTCACAAAGTAAGGAAGCTATAATTTCCATCACACCTCCCAATTCACCAAAAGGACACCATCAATCAACAGTTCTCTTTAGTAAAATGTTGTTGAAATATGCTGTGGGAAACTATTTATTCCATGTCGCATTATCGACAGAAAGATTATTGAAAAAAGTAGTGCATTTAGCTGCCAGAATTATAGGACCATCAAATTCCCTAGAATAAAGCCCAGTGTTCATGGTACAGTCTCAGTTCTTCATGCTATCATACCCTCTTGGCATCCCAGGCAGGTCATGCCTTCCAACAGTGCTGTCACATTGCCACCACCACCATCACCGCTGCCACCACTGTAGCCAGATGGAGGACACCACACACACACTTCTTTCACAAAAACACACCCAAAAAAAATCCTACTTTACCTGTTCTCAGGTTTTAGGTAAAAGAAATCCGTTTAACATTTTGGAAGTAACCAGTCTTAAGGACACCTCTTCCCATTTAGGGAACTTCTTTTGAAGGATTGGAGCCCTTCCCCCTGTCACCAACTAATGTTGACTTTTCTAATTCCTAAAGGAAATTGACAGCACTGCATGTGTAAATCTCTCTTTGTATCTTCTATGTTCTCTTGCTGCCTACATCGTCTGATAGGTTCTTAGCCCATGGTGAGAATAAGGAGAAGAAGAAGAAGAAGGAGGAGAAAGAGGAGGAGGAGGGGGGGAGGAAGAAAAGAAGAAGAAGAAGAAGAAGAAGGAAGAAGAAGAAGAAGAAGAAGAAGAAGGAAGAAGAAGAAGAAGAAGAAGAAGAAGAAGAAGAAGAAGAAGAAGAAAAGAAGAAGAAGGATTTTTAAAGCTTGTTTCGTTGAAAGTGTATCTTTTGCTCTAGAATCCAAACATAAAACAAATCATGTACTTGTCCAGCACTCTTTCTTAGGAAACATCCTGAACACCTCTTGGGGATGAGTAGCTTGGACAACTCTGTTTCATCATTTCATGCCTCATATCCAGGCCTGGTTACATAATGTGCCAGGCCTAGTGAAAAAGGAAAATGAGAGACCCCTCGGTAAAAAAGCAGGAACAAAGTACAATTAAAGAACAGAACTATGAAGTCTTTCCTCAAAAAAATGTTAATGCTTATAAACATAATAAGGCTAATAGTAATACATGAGTACCAGCATAAACTTAAAAATCGCAAAAAAGTCATCTTGGCGTCATAATTTTAAAATAAAATAAAGCATAATATTTTATGTCCTAATTGACCTTAAAAGTGTTCTGGCTTGGACACTGCTGAAAATTCATTAGGTCATTAACATTTTACTTTTAGTGACTTCATTTTCATTGACATAATTGAAAATGATGTCAGTTACTCTTGGCAAATGGAATGTCACAAATAATTTGGTGATTTTTTAATTTTGAGAAAGATCTTTCTGCTGATGGCTACCAGAGCTGTTCAGAATAATTCGCGGACTGTGACACCTTTGGGATGGATTTTGGATACATGATTCCAAATACGAATCTGAGTACATGTAGAGCTAATGACTTGTGGAGTGATCTTCCGAAAAGGTATAATTCTTCGCACAAATCAGCTTTGCCTAAGCCCGAGTGTAACTGTAAATGTAAATTCATATGATGGCATTTTAATGTTTCATGTGACATTTCCTGGAACTGGAGGGGTTTGCACCAGAAACCAACAGTGGCCTCACGACTGGTATGTCGTTCAGATAACCCCTTTCTGCGTTCCATCCCTGCATCTTCAATTACAAAGATTTTTTTTTCCCGATGTCTTCCTCTTAATAACTGGTCCATCTGAAGTTGTATCTGAAAAGTGTTGTTTCCCAACAACTATGATAATTTCTCAGTTTAATTGCTGTTTCTAAGTCTGTGGACACGTTATTTGCCTTGCAACATTGCAGAGATTTTCAAAATCAGAGACTCGAAAAATCTGAGGAGTGCTGGCAACTCCCAGGTAGGCTTGTTGGGCAGCCCGTGTGCAGGCCTGCAATCTGAGGGCACCCTGCGGGCCCACCACACCTTCAGGCCTCGACATTGGCGTCTATGCAGACATGGCCAGATGGAGGACACCACACATATGCTTCTTTCACAAAAACACACCAAAAAAAAAATCTCACTTTACCTGTTCTTAAGTTTTAGGTAAAAGAAATCCTTTTAACATTTTGGAAGGACCCTGGGCACGGGAATGACAGGCTGGCCGGCCTTCCACCTGGGCCTCTGCGGCCCCTTGTCTCTCTTGGAGCTGTGGCCACTGCTGCTGATGCATTGAAGTGTCCCTTGGTGGAGCCCGAGTCCCAGCCCGCTGTCCCTGGGACCCCCAGGGCGTGTGCAAGTCGGGCCGCCCAGGCCGGGGTCAGTGCACCCTGCTGCTCAGTGCAACAACCATTTGCACGTGCTGTGCGGGCTCCACATCCCTTCAAGTTTCACCCACGAAATCCAAGTTTGGGGAGGGAAGGCCCCTCCGAGAAGGTTCAAGGGTGCAGACAGCATTACATCGGCTGCAGGGGTCCTGAGAGCGCCCTGCCTGTGTCAGGGGAGGCAGGCACACCCGAGCCTCCATCCACCAGTGATTCCCAAACCGGGTTCCGCAGAAAAGGTGTCCCGTGGCTCGGGGAGGAAGGGACAGGCTTATTCGGTGACCCAGCCAGGGGACTCAGTGTCCACATTAGCAAACTACGGGCTCTGGAGATCTTGAATCAAAGACCCATAATTTCATTTATTCCATCCTTTCTAAAACTTCTTGGGCACCAGAATCCCACTGACATAAAATACCATTGAATAGCTTGGGAAACATGAATAGTTCATAGAATAAAATTTTTTAAATGTTGTGTGAGGCTCCAGTCCAGACTCCATTCAAAAAATGCCTAACAGCTTTGTCTTTAGGCTCTACCTTGGAATAGGCCTTCTATTTCAATGATGATCTCTCAGAAGGACAAAAGGGATCTAAGTCTATAGAGGCTTGACATAACATATAAAAGAATAAAAGATACATTTTGTTTGGCAGTAATAACATTTTAATTGTTTTTAAATAGTTTTTTTAAAGATTTTATTTATTTGTTCATGAGAGACAGAGGCAGAGGGAGAAGCAGGCTCCCAAATGAGCAGGATGCGGGACTCAACCCCAGGACCCTGGGATCATGACCTGAGCTCAAAGCAGACACTTCATTGACTGAGCCACCCAGGCGCCCTAAATAAACTTCTAGCCTAAAAGTCATGTAGCAGGTATTGCCCCCCAGACTAAAAATTATATAATGCCAGTTTACTCTTCTCTGCAGAGGGGGTTATTTTTAATCTCATGCAAGTGATTTTTGCTGAACACACTTCACAAAACAACTAAAAAGGCCTTCATAAGTGGCAGGTCCATCGACCCTATTCCTGAGGTCAAGAAAACATTCAAGCTCCCAATGTCATTGGAAAATGTTTAAAATGCGAGTCAGGTTGTATCACTGTCTACTTAATGGCTTCTTCCTCTTTCCAGAAAAAAGTCCAGACTTCTTAAGCTGGCCAGCGAGGCTCTGCATGTTTTAAAAACACCTACGTCCCTCCTTCATTTTGTACTTTGCTCTCCTTCCTCCTTTATCGTATATTCAGCAAATAGAAAAAAAACATGCGAAAGAGATAAGGACCGTGTCCTCAATAGAACAAATGAATATGGACCTACGACACGATGTCTAGTACAGGGAAGTGCTAGAAAGAGAAGTCAAACAGGCCAGGGGTCACAGTGGCAGAGGGGACACTGTTTTAGTGAGGGTGCTCAGGACTGGCTTCTCTGAGAAGGAAAACTTTTGGACAGACACCTAAGTGACATGGAGGAGCAAGCCAGGCCCAGACCCAGGGGAAGAGCATGAAGGGAAGAGCTTGCAGTGTGAACCACACCTTGTGAGGAACAAGGGGACATTGGGGGCCGGGTGGAGGAAGGCAGGCAGGGGCCACATCAGGTAGGATGGCGGGAGGTGGTTGGAATTCAACAGGCATTGGGAAGCCCTTGCAGGGTTTTAAACAGGGGGGTCCTGGAATCTGACCAAAGCTGGAGAGCCACCATGGGCTCCTCCTAGAGAGGAGACTGAGGCAGCACAAGGGTGGAGGCGGAGAGGAAGAGGAGAGCTCTTCAGAGGCTTGAGTGAGAGGTGGTAGTGATGGAGGCCTAGGCGGCCGTGGAAGGAAGACCCGGAAGGATCAGCTCTATTCACACCTACTCCAAGTGCACACCCACAAGGATCTACTACAGGAATGAGTGTGGATGGGAGAGCAACAGAAGAGCCAGTTATCCAGGGTTTGACATTCCGAGCAAGTGAGAAAATGGCAATGCTGAGCCTGCGTGGCTCGGGTGGTTAAACCAACTCTTGGTTGATCCAGGTGGTGATCTCAGGGTCTTCAGATCCAGCCCCGCCTGGGGCTCCTTGCTCAACAGGGAGTCTGCTTAAGGCTCTCTCTCCCTCCGCCACTCCCCGCACCTCTCTCCACACAATAAGGAAATAAATCTTAAAAAAGGAAAAGAAGAAAATGGCAGCGCTGACATGGCCAACACTGGGGGGAGAGCAGGTTTTAGGAGAAGAGGAGAGAGGGCTCCATTTTTGTCCCGGGTGAGTCTGAGCTCTCTTGTCAGATATCCACCTGAAGATGGTGAATTGACAACCGGATGGATGAGAATGGATTTCCTGGGGAATCTGAATCTTAAATCTGGAATCCTAAATCCGAGAGTTGTCTGCTCAGAAAGATTAGGTTTTTCCCTTATGTGATCTCCTCAGGCCTTGAAACTTTTCCCCATAGTGTGGATCATAATGATTGGCAAATCCATATTTGTGAGACTAATAATGGTTTTGCCTGAGTCTCAGTTCGATTCAGCAAAAAAAAATCTATTTTATTCGCTTTAAAAATACCAGCACCTAGTGCAGTGTTTGTTATGAGCAAGCACTCAACAAAAGTTTGTGAAATTGATTGATGGATGGACTGGTTGGTTGGTTCCAGGCAGACCTACCTCATTACCACTTCATTGCCCCTCTACCGCCTCTGGTTTCTCCAACGTCATGAAGACATATGTGCTTATTGCCAACCACACCTGAAGTTTACTCTCAAATATTAATAAAATAAAATAAAATAAAATCCTATGAAGATGTAAGTCGTTGGGAGAAGGGAAGCCAGATGTGCAGAATTGCGCTTAGGTCCAGGACTGCATTTAGGGCCAAATTTTTTTTAAATGACCAATAGGATTGTTTTTGAGAAAACAAAAGTCCCCACTGATGCCAAGAAATAATCAGAGAGCCAGATTATCATGGTGTGTCTTTTGTACCATAAAAGTAAATTATGAAATTGGACCGATAACCATACAAAAGCCTTCTGACCAATGAAATACAGATTTGTTCTTTTCTGCTTCATCACAGTAAATTACAGCTAGAAAGTTCAAAGGCCTATAAAGTAATGTGTAATTTACTACCTGGCCTTAGCTCATGTTGGAGGAGAAATGTTCAAGTGGAAAACTAAAGCATTTTAAAGTCAAATTGGCTCTTTAAAGTCTCTTTTTAAATCTACCTTTTCCCAGCATCAAATTAGGAATGGATCCAGAGGAAAAAGAAAAAGGAAAAAAAAAAAACTAACCTTTTCCACCCAACTCAACTCACTCTTTCAGGTGAGAGTGTTTGGATAACTTCCCCTGTCACTCCACTTCATCTTCTCCATCCTTTCTCTGAATAAGCCTTTTATTTCCTTGGAATTTCAAATAAAACTCTGGGGAAATTTGATAAGGATCTTACAACGTCATGGGCCATCATCAGGTTTAAATCTCTCCCACAGTGGTTGTTCCACGATAATCAATAGTTAAAACACCCCCATGGGCGATGACAGCAGACATTTGTCTCTTGGGGAGGACATCTCCATCAGGACTTGACTGGCGACTCCCAAACTTCCTGTTCCCCTTTCTGCTAATTTAGGGTCTGGACAGGATTATCACCTACCGGGACTGAAAGACAGAGAACTGAAGGGGAGGTGCTTGTTGTTAGGTGAGATACTGCACCCATCTCAGTAGACCGGGTGCTACACACCACGGAGCATCACAGAGATTCAGACGACAGCAAGGTTGCTGCCCAGACACTGGTACCCAGGAAACCAGAATTGCATGGTTTGAGCTTGAACTTTTTCTCATAATCGTGTACCTGAAAACATACTATTTACGTTGCCTTCCGTAGTTGACGTGCACAATTGAACAAGTCAAAGTGGGCTGCAGCCTGGAACCCACAAACGCCGTGCTCTTGCTCTATGTTTGAGGCTGCGTGCGGTGCCAGGCATTCAGTTCGTGCTCAGTGAACAGCAATTATTCACAGAAAGAAAAGCTGGAGAAAATATAAGCAATGGTTGGGGGTGGTTTTAAAACCTCATACATTCTTTTGCACCAAGTAACTTGGATTCTAATCCCAGGATTTGTTTGTTGGTTTTGGATGAGATTTAAGAAAGTTACTTTGCTTCTCTCGGCTTCTATAAATGACCGGCTTCTTGTATGGATCTAACATTTGATCGGATGCTACTTTCTGCAAAAGGCTTCCTTTATTCCGTGGGACTAAAATATAACAAAAGTAATGCAAGTTCACTGTGTCCAGTTAAAGGATATTGTTGCGTGGGGGGAAAAATGGATGATCCCCCCTCTTTTCTCCTTCCTGCTCTAACCCCTGACGTGACGGTGCTAATGCTTTGGGGTAAGCCCTTGCCCACCTGTCTGGGGTGGAACAGCCTTCTCTCTGGGTCCCTGCCTCCCCAGCCCGAAGCTGAAACACAGAGACAACTCACCACCCTTCTCCTGCGTTAATGCTCCCTCGTCCTTCAGACGCTACCCGAATCAGCACCTCCCCCATGCACCCTTTTGGTACCTCCATTACCAGCTTTCTCCTTGTCTGGGGAGTGGATAGCTCTTATCAAAGCTCTTCTCTCCCTCTGGGGAGGTATGATAACAGCACAGCTAGGAAAAGACCTGCCCAGTCTGCCCATGTGACTCAACTTTTTCATATACAAATGGAAGGATTGTGAAGGAAATGTCCATTCCACCTCCAGTCCTAACCCGCATCCTTCAAGCCCACCCAGCCTTGGCAGGGGAAGGGGAGGTGCTCACCATCAGAGTGCCACCAACACTAGACAGCGTCCTTACTTTTACGCTCATGACCGGCATTCATGACCTCTTACTCTGAGAGCCATGACTTTCGTTTGGAGAAACACCACCCCCCCATACCAGGAGTCCTGTGATTTGGAGGGACCTGACCCTGCCTTTTGGACCCGAGGGACGCAGCACATGGTGCAAACCTCACCAGTAAGTCTGCACCATCTGTCTGGCAACAATAATTAGTTCATGATAGACAACTTAACCAAAATTGCTCCAATAAGTGGAAGCCCCAAGAGATTTTGCTGGAATTCCTGGGAAGAGGTATGCTTTTGCTACTACTGTTATTCAGGTGGTTTAGCGTAAATATGGAGCTGCCAATGGCTACCTTTGCTCCAACATGGATGGAAACTCTCTTATGATTATCCCGACTCAGAAGTGGTGGTGCCCAGCCAGTGGAGACAGACAGATTCCTGGTGGGCTACTTGAGCCCTTGACCGGCCTAAGTCTAGTCATTCTCTTCGCTTTGCAGTTAATGGAGCCAATGAATTCCCACTTGAGTTTTCAGCCAGGTTAAGGAGGATGTCGGCCACTTAGTACTGGGAACTGAACCCCCTCGTTTTACCTTCTTCCTCAAAGTTTTAGATTTCATGAGGGTAAGTAAGGATGCCTTATTTTTCTTTGGTGTCTCCCAATGCCTTTGCACAATACCTAGTACTTAATAAATTTCGAAAGGCTGAATGGACAAAACAGATTCTATGGCACCCAGAGGACTGGCCGAGGAAGGTGAAGACATAGTTCCTTTCCTTAAGGAGTTTATAAATTACTATTAATTATTCCCAGATGGAGGTGTATTCATCCTAATTCATCAGCTCCAGCTACGAATTTGAGGAGCTATTAATTATGTGTTTCTATTGGATGATTCTACAAATATGTCTTCTATAAATGATAACTAACTCTGCTCGCCTTTAGATTTTTCCATCACTTTATCTTTTAGGGGCCGGCTTGCCAGCTTAGCTGAATTCTCTCCAAATATCCTTCCAGTCACATGATATTAATCCATCAGTATCAGAGCAGGGCTTCAGGGGAAAGAAGGGAAAAGGGGAGGGAGGGGAAAAGATGGGGGGAAAGTGAAACCACATGAAATGGGCACACTACCAAACACATTTTTGAAGTCTCTGGTGAAACTTTTTCTGGCATCACTATATAACAATAGCACATCATTTTCATTAACTTGAACAAACAAAACCAAATGGAGATTAGGAACCAGTACAGATGTGATATAACTTTCCGCTCTCGCCTGGTCTAGGCAGCCGTACGGAGCCACTGCCCTTAACCAGGCAGGACGTGTTCTCTCGGGCTGTCCCAGGACAAACAGCACGTGGCACTAGGAAACAGCCACAAATACCCCAACTCTGGACTGGGTCATTTGTTCTCATTCTGCTCCCCGCCTCTTGCCCCGCCCCCCCATTCCCTTCTGATGACTGATGTGATCCTGGTTTTCTCTCTACATCCCATGTGCTTATTCCTTTATCTGCTGACCTTCGTGATGCTTTTTCTACCTGGAAACACGTCTTGCTCCTTTAGTGCCAAGCAACTTTCCCGCCTTCCTCTCCTATCTAACACTTCCTCTAGCTGTGCCTTCCAAGGCTGATCTCACTGCAAACCATGTTTGCACATCCGGAGTAGCTTTTTTGTTATCTCATGAATCATGACCACCTGAATTCCATTTCCATTTCCCTGGGGGAAAGCCCTGTCTGGTGTGTGTTCCACACAGCCCGCATCAAGAGATGGCACTCAATAAATAATATATCGTGATGATAACAATACCACGAACATGCACTTTGGAAATAATTCACAAGGAGGGGACAACTGCTGGACCTAGCCTTTGGTCCGGGGACTAAGCTCATCTGGTCCCCATGGACTTCGGGTTGAGAGTATCTCTCATCCTTCATAGCAGTGGCTTCCCAACTGTCAGAAGTAACACCTGGCTCTTTGGGGTCCCAGGAACTAACAGGTGATCACAATGACAAAACAGCTGCAAGGAACCTTAGGGATACTATTTTCCTGGTGAGGACTGTGAGATCCAAACAGACTATGCTGTTCATAAATGCCAGAAGGCCTCAGGGATGCTCCACCACCATACATGGGTTCCATTCCTGGTTCTGACGTTCACTAGGCAGGACCTGCAAACTTGGGGAGTGCTGCTGACTTTTTAAAACCTGTTTCGTTCATATGGAATGTGAATAATCTGTTCTTCCTCGTTTACAGGGTTGGGTGAGAATCAAATAAGATAGTAGACACGGAAGGGCAAGAGTGGCACCTGGAAGCTCACATTTTATTGCATAGTCAACATGCACCAGGCGCTGTTGGTGAAAGGCCCATGGGAACCACCTGACTTCCTCTTTATAATAACCCAGGAAATTATTGTTTTGTTCCCACTTTAGAGATGACAAAAAAACTGAAACACAGAGGAGGCGAGTACTTTTTCCAAAGTGTCACAGCCTGGAGGGGGTGCGCTCGTTATTGAGGCTGGGGTTTTGAATCTAGAGGCCTTCCTATGATTTATTCCCTAACCCAGCAGCATGGTACAGTGAAGCAACGTAGCGCTGGGAGTGTGATTTTAAAGGAGTCAGGAAATGTGAAGTATGATTATTAGAAATAACAGATTTTACATATAAATAATTAATAATGGCAGAAATAGAAATGAATTCTTTCTTCATCTGGTAAGAGAACGTCCTACCAGGATGCACTCAGAGTAAGACGGGCATGACCTATGGAATGGTGTCCTGTGTGCTTAGGACCTGCTCTGGTTTCCCTACCTGCGCAGAGAAAGACAGACAAAAGGAAACAAAGATCTTGCGCTCAGTGAGCACACACCCTTGTCATGGGAGACCCAAGTCAGTTGCCGTGCCTGCCCCCCACTCACTCCTGGTGAGGCCATCTCACCACACTATGTGACTTCAAGATTTAGAGATTTATCCTTTTCATATGCATGCCCCTCAATGCTCGTTCTTTCATCTGGTGCCCATCGAAAGAAACCATGCCCTGCTCCTACTCTAACGGAAAGCTTGGTAATTGCTTGAGTTACTGAGGGATGTTGTTATTCTGCAATGTGGCACCTCCCTGGGCGTCCTTGGGGTATTTGGGTTATAAACAGTGATTACCTTACCCGTCATTGAACCACGTTCCCTGTTAATGTGCACACACTGTCCCAGACGGAAACGGTCATGAACGCGGAAGGTGAAGGAGCTGCCTGCATTCAGAGTTAAATTCTGTGGAAAGAGACAGAAATGAGATGCAATAAATAAATGAGATCAACCTAAAGGACTGTATCTGATAAATTTTGAAAGGCAATTTCTTTTTTTTGTGTTTCTCCATTTCTGAGATCAAACGTCGTCCGATCTGCTGGTGTGTCTGAGTCTAATAGGCAGCACTTCTCTTCTTTCTTGGCGTACGTAGAATAATGATGCATCTTACAACTAATGACAACTTGAGACACACAGAAGTGATCGGAAATGTGGCAGCCACCGACACCTTTGCAGATCCGTTCTGACGCCCACAATCACGTGGCAGGTGCACAACGTGCCGATTTCCAACACTAAGTGGCTGAGGTGTATCAGGAGACCTCGACAGTGAAGAAGCATAGCATGAGGAGGATGAAAGGGAAACATTTTCAAATTTTTACACACATGTTTATCTCCTTTTAACCTAACATCTTTTTACTCATTGATGTGCTTCTTTCTAGCTTGTGCTAAATTTCACTTCCTTTAATTTTTCCTTGAAATGTCTACATTCTCTCCTCCACATATGTAAAAACAGTTGCTCTAGCCTGATGATTGTCTTCCCTTACATTTTTGCTTTTCATCTTAAAAAGTCCCCTTTCATCTTCTGCTTTCCTTTTTGCAAATAATCTCCATCCCACTTTTTGTCTTTTCCCTCACTTGTGTTAGGTAGAGGTTGCTTCTTCCAGATTTTCCTGCATACCTGTCCTGTGTCCAGATCTTGTTACCTGTCTGTCTTCTCAATCTGCTTTTAATTCCTCCCTGCTCTGTGCTTTCCCTCCCTGCTACCTGTGTTTCCTGAGGTCTGACACCGACCCTGTGTTGCCCGAGTGCCTCTGTATACTCCCCGACGGTTTCACTTTTCTCTTTATGACTTATGCTAAGACGTGTCAGCACATGCTGGGCCTTCCCATCTCCCCTCAATGTGTAAGTCACATTTTATTTTTGGCAACTGAAGTTATGATGAGGGAGAATCTTCTTCCCTTCTACTGTTTCCACATGGAAACCTCTACTCCCAGGCGTGAATGGTACTGAAGTTAATACATCAGCCCTCCTTCCCCCACCCCGCTCCCTCCTCACCAGGAGAGAAGAAATGATTAATCTGACCTACAAGTCTAGGACAGAGAACCCAGCATGCTCAGCTGTGTCCTTGTGTCTGTATATCTCTGCAGAAGGGGTACCTCTGGTCTGTTTCTGGGGTAGCCTCTGCCCCCTGTGTGAGGAAAGGATTCCTACTGCACATGTGACCCTGTTAGGTAGGCCCAACTGAATGTGGGTGCTACCCAAGTAGGTGCTACCTCAAGCTTCACCAATGTAGCTGATTTCTTTTAAAAGATTTTATTTATCCATCAGAGACACATAGAGAGAGACAGAGACCCAGGCAGTGGGAGAAGCAGGCTTCATACAGGGAGCCGATGCGGGACTCGATCCCAGGGCTCCCAGATCATGACCTGAGCCAAAGGCAGACCCTCAACGACTGAGCCACCCAGGTGCCCTGTATCTGATGTTTTGATGCCCATCTGGCACCTGTACTTTATTTTTCAGTTGGTTAAGAAATAGGGTGGTTAAGAGAGGGTTTATCTTTTGACCACCAAACACTTCTTCCCATAGTACCAAGAAGTATTAAGAATACAAATGACATAATCAGAAGAAGAGATTAGAAAAAAATTCAGAAGTGTTCCAACTAGCGGGTGAGAGCGTAGCGGGTCCTCATTTCTGGAGATGTCCAACCATAGGAAGGGAAGGGTGAGATAAAATTTGTTACATTGATATCACATATGAATAACTTTTACATGCATTTTTTCCATTTCATCCTTAAACTTCCCTTGAAGTTGGAAGTCATTAAACTATTTTCACAGTTGACAAAATGTGGCTCAAAGAACTTGAGTCTTTAGACCTCACAATGATAACAGAAGGCAAGCTTGTATTCGTTAGCTCGGTTGCCATGACAAAACCACCACAGGCTGAGTGACTTACATAACAGAAATTTATTTTGTCACAGTGTGAAGCTAGAAGTCCAACATGAAGGTTCCAGCCAATTGTCTTTCTGGTGAGAGCTCTCTTCCTGGTTCGCAGATGGCTGCCTTGTTGCTATGTCCTCACAATGTCTTTTCTCACACAAGATTTCTGGTATCTCGTCTTATCAGAACACTAATCCCATTGGATCAGAGCCCCATTCTTATGATTTCATTTAACCTTAATTTCTTCCTTGAAAGGTCTCATCTCTAAATATAGCCACACTAGAGGGTTAGAACTTTAACATATGAATTTGGGGTGGGGAGGACACAAGCATTCAATCCACAAAGATTAAACCCAAATCTATCTGATTCTGAAACCAAAGGAGAAGAGATGATTTGAGGAAAAACTTCAGTAGAAATTCTAGAAATTAAAAAAATACAACACACTAGTTGAAAATTTTAAGGTAGAAAAGGAAGGAGAGGTGGAATGGTTCATATAAACTTGAAGGTTCTACTTTATAATAGAGAAATCCAACGTCATCAACTGACACCAACATGTTGGTGTCAAATGAATGGATATGATCATCGGTTGACATGATTCCCCACCCAATATTGCCACTCAATATTGCCCCCATTCTCTTGATTACCTCCTTTCTCTCCTCAGGTAGACTCAGAATTTGAAAACTGCTCATGCCTCTGGGTGTGCAGTGGCCTTTTGTCAGAAAGGCTCTGTCCCCTTGCAAGAGTGAGTGCAAAGTTTTCCCTGGCAAGAATATTTTCCGACATTCATTTACCATCCAGGGTAACTAGTCTCAGACTCCAGGGGATTGAGCTCAGGTGTTCTCTGTTTGTGGCTTCTTCAAATAGCCTTTCCCCATTTATGAAACTGAATTTGCTGCTAAGTAAAGGCTTGATTCCTGTCTTTCTTATTCTGCATGAAAGAAAGCTTTCACTCAAAGGATTCTACGTGTAAATTTCCTCATCCAAATGGTTTTGTATTTGCATTTTCAAATTAAAGCAACAGTAAAGTGAAGCTATTAAAGAAGCACACTGAAAAGAACCATTTGGAAGAAATTTTTAAAAGCCCTTCAGAAATGTCCTTTGTCTGAGGCAGTAGTAAGCCAGCAGATGATGCAGAGATAACATAGTGTGGAACCTTACATTCGTTAACAAAGAGCTGTTATGGGAGTAAATGAAATGAGCTAGAAACTTGGGACGAGGGAGTTTCCCACAGTCTAAACAGGCCCATTGCTAACAAAGCCTGTGTCCTCAGCCCTTTCTGAGCAGACACACATGAGCTTGTTAATTGTTGGTCATTGCTTGCTGGTATAGGACTGGACTCTGATTTATTGTAAACCCTCTCTAGAGCAAGCTTTATTTCAAAGCTTTCCCCTTACTTCCTCATTCTTTGGGTAGTCTAGACAGATCTGGAAGCATTGAGGAGAGTCTGAATTCCACATGTCTCTCCCCTAGACCAGGTGCTGGCCCAGGTCTATGTAAATCTTCATGAACTCACAAACATTGAAATATACATGGGGAAGAGAGGTAGGAGAAATGGCTCCAAGTTATCTTAGAGCTTAAAAATGCAAAAGGGAGATGCGCCTCTGAAAAATCTGGAAAACCAGTATTCTCTATAATATTTTTTAATATACTAACCTGGGGAAAAATTTATTGAAAAAGTCCCTATTTGACTCCTAGCTGGTAAAAAGTGAGGCATTCACTGACTATCTTCAAGTCTGTATGGCTGAAGCTTCTCTGGCTGGAGTAAAATGGATGGAAATGGTATCATTCACAAGCTGGATCATTCAACACATTTGTACTTCCAGGCGGGACAGCAAGCAAAAGAATAGATTTCTTTGAAATCACCCAAGCCTGGATCCTAATTCCATATCACATGGGTAGTACCATCTCTGACCTCCATAGGAGCTTTAGTTGTAGTAATAGGAGTACCTCACAACAATCTTTTAGCTTTATTTTATTATTATCTACTTTTGTGGATGAAAAATAAAATAAGGCTCAAAAGAAACCTCCCAGGGATGGTGTCATGGAGGAGGTTAGAACAGAATTGAGTCTTGACTGATGAAAAATGTAGAAAAGACTTGCCAAGAGTGTTATGAGCCAACACCCAGAGATAAAACCCAAGAAAGCATGTTGGAGACATCAAATCATGTTTGTTGGTGCAGAGGGCTCATGTAGAATAGGGGATCTCAGCCTTTAATGTGTATATGAATTAAGGGGGGCTTCAGTCTTAATTTTAATAAGCATGTGGTTTTATCTTGGTATAGGTAATCTAAGGGCCATACTTTAAGAATGAATAATAATAGGAAATAAGAATGGAGGTACAGATTTATGGAGGTTCTTGAATGTCAGTAGGCTAAGGAGTTCGGGCCTAATTCTGAAGATAAAGAGAAATCAGGTAAATATTGTTGAGCCGAAAAATGACATGTATCAGATATTCATTTTTATACAGGAATAACTCTAGTGTGGCACATCTATGCTTTAGATGCAATGTTGCCTGGAAACTTCTGAGCACAAAGAGAAGATCTGAAGTCAGTATTTTCTCAGATTTATGATCAAATCTAGCTTCTCTAATTCTGTGATTGCCTTAAAGTTTACATTTATAAAGTGACTAAAACCTGATTAAAAATTGAGTAGATCTCCATGCTGTGAACCCAGTAGACAGAAGACATGATTAAAACTGTAAGATTCAAGTAAACTATTCCTTCATAATTTTGTATTTCTTTTATTTCTTTTTATTTTTTTTTCTAATTTGAAGAGTTCTCTTTCAAGTATATTCAGTATGGTCTTTTGATCCTTCTTGTTCATACAGGCATTATGTGCAGAGATTGAAATTTATACCCAAGAAAAGCATGAGGCATGATTAGAAGTAATGATAGTGTTTCCACAAGCCATTTATGAACCAGTCTCATGACCTAAAGTAATTGTCTTATAGAATGTAATGAAAAAATATATTATGGAAAATATGTTTACTGAGCACTCACAGAAAAATAAGATGTAATACTATAATATTTTTCTTCTTTGTTTATAAAACTTAAAAGTGATGGTACTTCAGTTCTGACACAAGAGCTTAAAATAAAGGACATCTGATTTACTCATATCACATAGAAGTCATTCTAGCCCTAGTTAAATCACATAAAAGCCCCACTGATCTCTTCTATATGATGCTGTTTGCTAATTTGGACCTCACTCCTCATTTCTTGATTTATTTGCTTTCTATAATAAGTCCCAGAGCAATGATGCTGGGTCATGAGCCTTGATCTTAAATTGATGATCATCATAGGTCAAAAGTCCACAGAAGAAAGAAGGCAACATTTGCTGATGAAATCACATGGGTTGATAAAATCCATAAAGAGCAGCTGTTCTATTCAAGTTCACCAAAATTTCTTTAAGAGTCCCCCCCTCCCCAGTTTTTTTAATCCTATAGGATTGATAGTGGCCCAAGTTTTGTGCTTTGGTATGTGTTTAAAAAGTTTTCTGTGTGAACTCAGGCAAGATTTCAGAGAAATGAACCAAATAAGGTATTGATCACCTAGGTGAAATCTATGACTTCTTCAGGAAATTCTTGATGGAAAGGAAAACCTGTATTCCTTCATTGCCTGTTTATATGTCCTCTTATTTGCCTTTTATTATCAAGTTAAAATATCTTTCTTTTCTTGACCTTTCTCACAAACCAGTAAAACCTTCTCTGCTATACAAGAAAGAAAAAGGGATGGAGAGTAAAGCCAGATGCACAAAGATTGAGCACACAACTCATGAAGCCCTCTTCGGTCTTATCTCTACAAAATATACTTTTCTAAATGTCTCAAAGACACAGAGTCTTACAATCTTACACATCCATTGTGCTTAATATTTCAGGGTGATGTTCCTTTCCCGGCTAAGAAAGTAATGGACAGAACCTTCGACAGTAGTTTGTTCAGCCTGAAATTGATGAAAGTTGTACAATTTGTAAAGATTTTTGGAAGAATGCCCGAATGGATTAGGGAGATTTCACTCCACTTAACTTTCGACTTCAACTTTTTTTTTTTTTACCCACAGATTTTAATGTAGTGTCAGTAAAAATGATATAAAATTACTATCTTTTTTGAGAAAGAGGAATATTATGGCCCTGAAACCCACTAATTTTAGAAATATAAAATCATTCAGCCTACAGTGTCTAGAAGAGACCACAAGATGGATCATATGATGCCTTCTTTTTTTTTTCTTAAAAATGATTTAAATGTGTGGATATTTGCACCTGGGAATGCTTTTCCCACTAATCAGCTCGAAAAGACTATGAAGTTGGTGTTACCCATTTACTAGCGGACTCTGAACTGAAGTGGCATTTCACACATAATGTAACAGTCTTCCTTGATTCAAAACCTCCAAGTGGGGCTTGGACACAGGCCAGCACATCTGCTATATATCCCTGGATATATCATCACCATCTAAATAGAGATACATTTTGAAACTTGAACATTTTTAGAATAATTTTTCTTCATTTCTTCTTTAGAGAATTTAAAATGGTTTCCTTGTCATCTTATTTTCATATTGCCAGACTGAAGCATTCACACAATTTGATTTTTTAGAAGTACTTCTAAATAAGATGTCCGGATAAACACAGATATTTTTGCGCTTTGGTTCATGCACTCTGAGACTTTGGGAATTTTATAAAAAGCATTATTTTTAAGTTTTCACATTAGAATTAAAATATGCCCCAAAGTCTAAAATAAATCCTTTTGGTTCTCTTCACACAACAGATATTCTTTATGCTTATGTGAATTCCAAGGACTATCTCTTCTCCTTAGTGCTCAACTGGTTAAGTATTTGTACATGTCCCTGAAGTTTTAAAGAGGATCCTTAAACAAAAGATTTTGTTCCCTCCTAAAAGCCAATAGGAAAAAGACAACGCATTAAAAAAAAAAAAGGGCAAAGGACTTGAGTAGACAGGTTCACAAAGGAGGACTTCCAAATAGCCAATAACTGTAAATGTATGAAAAAGTGCTTACATTAGCCACCAGAAAAAAATGTGAATTTAAACTACAACAAAGTATGGCTAAGATGGACAATACAAGTATCGCGATGATGTGGAGCAACCAGAACTCTCACATTGCCCGTGGGAAGGGAAATAAATGAAACCACTTTAAGAAAGTTTTGGCAATTTCCTAGAGCTAAATACTGCCTTCCCTACAACCCCACCACTTCTTACCTAGGCATATGCTCAACAGAAATTCCTACTTATGCTCACCAAAAGTCAGGCCCTAAAATGTTCCCAGTGGTGTTATTTGCAGAGGTCAAAATCCAGAAACCATCCAAATGGTTTCCAATAAATAGGATGGGTAAATTGTGGTGTAGTTCTGTAATGGAATTCTATCAGTAATGGAACAAGCAGTCCTCAACTCTATGCCACAGTATGATTGAGCCTCATAAATGACGAATACCCTGTGATCTCACTTATGCGAAGTACACAAGTTGGCCAAACAGTCTAAGGTACTAGTAGTCCATGTAGTGGTTGCCCTTGGATGGTCAGGACTAAAGAGAAGCACAAAGGGAAGTTGTGGGTTTCCAGGAATACCGTGCCTCTTGTTCTAGGTGCTGCTTCAAGGAGCTGTACATTTATGATTTGTGTGCTTTTTGTATGTTACACTCCAATAAAACCTTTTTTCAGTGTTCAGACTATTTTTCCCATCAAGTCTCATTCTAGGAATTTAACCTAGGAAACAACAAATTACAATAAAATTTGGAGATATACCCTGCAAGGATAGTCATTATGCCATTAATTTAAATTGAAAAAAAAACAACAAAAAACAAAAACAAATGTCAAATGGTAGGAACTTTGTTTAAAATTGGAATATGTTTAAAAAAATAAAATACTGTTAGCTATTTAGAAATATATTTGAGATAAATATTTATTATACATAAATTACTTTGACATTAATAAGTGAAAAGAGGCTCTATGAGTTTGCAGGATGTATCCCAATAATGGGCATCAGGGCCACTACCTCGCATGCTCCAGGAGCACTGTTGACATTTGTATCCTACGTAAAAGGCAATTCTTGCATCCCAGAAATGCGTAACCAGCCTAATTATGCATGGCCACCCTCATAGCCACCTACCAAAACATTTTTATGTTTCTCTATAAAGAGATTATAGGCATTTTTATTTTCCTCTTTGTAAATTTTCTGTGCTTACCAAAATTTCTTTTTTCTTTTTTTTTCTTTTTTTTAAAGATTTTATTTATTTCCTCATGAGAGACAGAGGCAGAGAGAGAGACAGAGACACAGGCAGGCTCCCTGCTTCACAGGGAGAAGCAGGCTCCATGCAGGGAGCCCGATACAGGGCTCGATCCCAGGACTCCAGGATCACGCCCTGGGTCGAAGGCAGGTGCTAAACCGCTGAGCCACCCAGGGATCCCCAACTTACCAAAATTTCTGTAATGAAATTATGTGTTGCTTCCTTTTTAAATAAAAAAAAAGTTAAAACAGTACAAATTCCAAAACACTCACTTCAATCTTCTTATACAAGATAGCTAGAAAGTACAATTCCATTATTTATTATTTTTACCAATTTTACTCAGTGGTGCTTATCAAAAAGAGTGAAAGAGAATTCATTTTTTTTAATCTCTTGGTCAAAGAGCACCTATGATCAAAGTCAGCCTACAATAATGCAGTGTGTGGGTGTATGGATGTAAAGTAGAAACATGCAGGAAAGTGGGCGTTGGGCAGAGAAGCCATGCTGGACAAATACACTTTTACAAACCTCTCTCCTCTTGGTGGAACCCTCCACATTCTTCAATGCCTTGCCTTCAACCCTCCACATTCTTCAATGATCTTCAGAAGGAGATCGTGAAGGCCACAGGAAGAAATGGGTGTAAAGAGATGACCAGGATCAGTTCTCACAAGGTCTAAAATGAATAGTAGGACCAAGATTACAGGTCACCCACTTAATTAAACCATTTCATAGAGAGTCCCTTTCTTCCCAGGGGCAAGGAGGAACAAATATTGGGGAAAGGTCTTGAAAAGTTTCTAGGACTGCGTGGGGGACTCCAGCAATCCCGCTCCCCAGCTAGCAGGTGGAAGAGAGAAGCTTCTGATGGAGAGTGTCCATCCCTGGCAATTGGGTTTTGTTTTTTTTTTTCTGAGCCACTCCAGCCAGATTAATCAAGAGTGACAATCCTAAAGAAGATCAAAGCTAAATTCTCAAGTGAAGCATGTATGCAGGTATTAAAGTCTGTGTGAAGTTCCTAGTATTAAAAACTCTGAACATTATGATTAACAGAGAAAAGAAAAAAGATCCAAACCACTACTAAAATCTCTTTGACAAGTGAATTTCAGGGCTGGAATTTTAAGAAAAGAACTCAGATCAGGGGCTCAGTGGTCGGGACAACCACATATATAGTGGAGGCATCACATCAAGTTCCCACGCTGAAATGGGGCTCTTAGAAAAGAGGGCCTGGGACAGAGATAGAAAAGGAGTCGGGAGTTTGGAAAGAGGTCCAACATAAGGTCAGGCCATCAGGTCAGAAAGTTTCTGAGCCTTAAATGCAAGACTCTTTCAGTATCTTTTCTATCTGACCCAGGTTTAAGCTCACCTGCTCTATTTCTCTTTCAAGTTCCCTATGTCCCTTTACTACTAAGACTATCAATTTGTATGTGTGGGATAACCGCACCAGTGTGGGAAATCTAAGAGATAGAGAGAAAAGATGTTCTAATTTTCATGGGTCAAGGTCACCCTCCTTGCACTTTCCTATGTTAGAAAAGCGAGAGAATTTCAACATAATTTTGCTTGTATTTCTTCACTGAAACAGCTAGTTAACAAAAGAAACTCCTATGGGTTTTTTTTGTTCTTTTATGGTTGTTTCATTGATCAAAGTTTAGTTCCTATTCCACTAAAAATAAAGCCAGCTGTCCTTAAAGTTTTTATCATCTGCAGTTCTGCAAGTGACCCCCAGTGAACCAGTTAGTGAGTACAGATGGAGAACTGGGAGAGAAGGGGTGTGGGCTTATAAAAGTGTCTCCTGGGTTTTAACTAGCCTCAGGCTACAATAAAATGTTAATGAAAATATATTAGAAGAAACAGTCAGGGACAACAATAATTAACCACATGAAACACCACTCAATTATTCAAACCAAGGCCTCCCCACCCTCCATCATTCCACCTGCACAGGAATAACAGGTCAAATGGAAGAGATCTCATAGGATAGCCTGAAGGTCAAGGTTCGAGGGCAAACCACAGACAGCAAAAAAATTCCAGAGGACAGGATGTAACATCTGCCTGAGGTCTGGTTTGGGGAGGTTATAGTAAACATATCCCACTGGATTCTGTCTTCAAGTCCATGCCCAAATGCCTCCTGAACAAGAAGCATTTTGAGGATGGCTAGAGCAACGCAGTTTCTGCTGAAGTTGTAGTGTAGACAGTTCACTGGTCAGTACACTTAACCGAAATAATTGGAGCTAGTTCACAGTTACTCTGTTTTTCCCACAAATACCCATTTCTGTGTTTAATGCTCTATCTGCCACCATCCTGCATGCAATCTAAGGTGTCCCATATTGAGAAACTGATTTTTGAAAGAACCTCATCTGAATGAATGGAATGAAATGTTTTGGTAGCACAGATGAGAAGGGTAAGATGCTCTTTCAAAGGCTCTCATTGCCCTGGTCTGCCACATTCGTGGGCTTCACATTCCACCAAACTCTTCATACATTTTTTGTGACATTTGTTTTCCTAACCACAGGAGAAGAAATTCTAAAGACAAAAAATGTTCCCAGGGACACAAAATACTGGTAAAGCAACATGGCAACATGCATAATGCAAAAAACAGGTTAAATTTAGCGATGGATGAACATCAAACGATTTCTAGCTCTGTTTCAACTTAGATACTTATTCCAAGCATGTCGAAATGATACAAACCTCGTGAGCCTACATAATTGAGCTTAAAATTTTTTTCTTGAGCAGTTTTCCTCACAGCATTTGCCCCTGCCCCCTCCTGTCTCATACTTTGCCCCTTCCCTCCCTTTGTTTCTTTGCATAGAATCTGGAATGTAAAAGCCAAGGACTACACAAATACGAAAGCAAATCTTGAAAAATTTAAAAATATGGTTTTGTCTGTTAGGCTGGCTTGGAAATTTTTTGTTCACTTCCTTTCCCCACACCATCCAAACCTGTTTCTCCTCATGCCACAAGGGATGGCAAACCAACATGCCAAAAAAAAAAAAATTCCTCATTCCCTTCAAAGCATACTTGACAGATAATGAAAAACTACATCACCATCTTGGATATAATGGTACTTCTCTTTCAAGTTGTTTAAAGTTTAATTATTTTATTGTTCTAGTACTTCAACCATGTATATAAGACTACATATTTTTGTTCCTATTGAGAATATTGCAAAAGACAGAAAATTTGAAATCAGTAGGCCTCCCCTGAGATTCCAGATTTGCCACTCAGTCTCTTTATAGCAGTGTTCCTTTCAGTACTTTGGAAGAATATTAACCATCTGATGCCCTGGAAGTTAAAACAGGAAAGGAGAAAGGGGAAAGGAGAATGAAAAACAAAAACCACTGTGTCGTACACCTGAAATTCATATAGTATTGTATGTCAACTATACTTCAATTAAATATAAAAACAATAGCAAAATAATAAAATGGAGGTTAAAAACAAAACAAAATCTCTGAACAATCCAAAACAAGGATTCTAGCTTCATGTACTTTTCTTAAAAGAGAATCCCTTAAGCCTTCCCTAAGATCATTTACCCTTACTTTACACAGTAGTCTAGCAACATTAATATGATTACCAACCTGTAACCAATTAGAAAAGGAGAAAGGGCCCATTGGACACGACAGCTATAAGAGACATTTGTTGTTGAACACATAACATTGATGCTAGAGACAAAGTTGAGGCTCAGGCATGCCTCGTACGAATTTAGGTGATGTTCCCACCAGAATCTAGCAGAATCCCAAGATTTTCATTTGGGCAAAAATATGTCATGTGCAGAACAAGGACTCTACCTAATTTAGGACTGGAATATCCAGCCAACCATGTTAGACAGAATGAGAGAGGGATGGCCACTGTGCTCAAGTTACATGGGGCTCTTGGATGAAAAATCACCATCATCTTAAAAAGAGGTTCAGAAACGGGACCGGATGTGTAGAACAGAAGCAGTTGTCCTAGGGTAGAGCATGAGGGCTGGGCTTACATCCTCCCGTCCCATCACTGGAAGGTTATAAATTGAGGAGTCCTAGCAACTTGGCTCTAAGGAACACCAAGAGATGGATGCTGATCAAAGAAAGAAAGTTAAGAGCCTGAGACCCAGAGGCCCAGAGACCCAGGGACCTGCAACTCAAGCAGTTGTATTGGAAAAGCATCCCCAAAAGATTTATTTATTTTATCTGCCTCTCTCCAGGAGAATATTCTATGAGAGAAGGAACTTTTATCTTTTTTACTTACTGATATAGCCTGAGGTCATAGAAGAGTGCCTGGAAAATAGGAGGTATTTTAAAAATATTGGTGATTTTGATGGGTGAATCAATCAACAGACCTGTGGGACAACAGACCCAGCAATCAAGAGCAGAGAAAGCGAGAACAGCCGGAACAGAGGAATGACGGGAGCTCAGAAGGGTGTGAATGAGAAGACAACTCTCCCAAGGGGGAAAGAACTGAGATCCCGTCACTTGACAAGTGGGGGCTGTTGACACAGCAGAGTTAGACAAAAATGGTTCGGATGTCCTTATTGAGGACCCTCTAACTCGTGGGATGCAGAGGCTGCTCAGGTTGTAAGTGCAAACAGCTCTATGCTTATCAAAAGCTCCTGAGGCCATTACTTCATACAAATGAAATTTTAAAGAAAATGTTCCTGATGCTACTACCTTGAGACATCAACAGAAGATCTATTATGTCCACAATATATTTTAGAAGCATTTTCATCAAAACTATCTAAAATGTAAAGACAGCGAGGCTAGGTTTAAGTTTTCTGGGAAACTATGCTCTGTGAAATGTCTCTGCCGTGGGCAGTGGAGCAGTAGCAATGCAGAACCGCAGGACTAGGGCTCTGCCTCAGTCACACCAAGGTTGAGGTCTCCCGATTTGAGATGAACAGGAGTCTGGCATCATAATAGTCAAGGTCAAAGCAGCCAACTCATTTTTCCCAACTCGAAGCACTTTATAGAAAAGGAGCTTACAAATCTAGTACAAATAAATCTATCATGGGCCAATCCAGAGTTTATTCAAGCTCCACTCGAACCCAGTTCAATTGACCAATTCTCTTTCTACGTGATATTTACATAAATTTGATCAAAATCGTGCCTCAGGATTTGGCTTAAGGGCTGCCAAAAGAATGATAATAATTTTTAAAAAGTAAAATCTTCATGATAAATCCCACCTTTACCAGCTCTAGGGTGCTAAAAAGAACCTTCAGTATGTTACTAGATGTTGACTTCTACTTTTTGAATTAAGAACCAGTTAACGTGTGAAAGAGCCTTCCTACCCTCTCTTCCTACTATCTCAGAGGTGTGTGCCCCTGAAAACAGACATAGCCACCGCCACATTTTGGCATGATATAAATAAAACTACTGAGCATGGCGTCACTGGTCCACCAACCCTAATGAGTGTTTTATTTCTTGCAAATTGACACGTTAGTGTAGGTAGATTCGTAACCTAAGCCAGAAGTATTTTGCAATTCAAATTTTTCAAATTCTGAAAAGATAATAAGGCTCATATACTGAGTGCCGTGTAACACCCCTGGGGAAACCTGAGGAAGCACCCAAACATGTGATCATGTCAGTGAAACATATGAATAAATAAAGATTATTAAGAGCCTCACATCAATTTAGGAGAAATTTTGTACTCAGATGAATTAAGAAAAAAATTCACATTCAAAAAACTTTTTGATATTTGGGAATGGAGGCTGATGGAGGATAGACCTGTGGTGGAGCTAGTATTTGAGTGTGAGAGGGGAAACAGGGAAAGAAAATTCATGCTACGTTAATACTCTACTCTCTAGAAAAGAAACTATTTTTGCTTCTAATAGTGAATAGAATCTTTTGAGGGCTGATCCTTTCTAATTGAGACCTCACTGTCTTACCATCAAAAGGATCATTTTAAGTAGATAGCATGTGTATGTGCTTCCAGTGTAGACTCTACAGTAATTTACTGCTTCCAAACTCCATTCAGTTCCTTTTATGATGTTCACAGTTTCAGAACTCAGGTCTGCTTGAGTCTGAAATAGCAGCCCACCTGGCTCCATTTATCCCCCTTTCATATTAAGGGCAACGTAACCCAAAACCTTTATCTTCAACCTTTAAACATTTCACACAGACCATTTGGGAAATTTATTGTCATCTTAAAAAGACTTGTCTTTTTCATTCAGCGTACCCCACTACAAAAACCAGCTCAGTACCTGTCAGCCATCTGGTCTCTTTGTGTACACCAGGCCAAAATTTCCAGATTTCCTCCTTGGAATTTGCTCTGTAGAAGACGAATCCGATTAGGTGAAAAATAATGCTGGAAGAGTTACAAGCCATTATTCTGAGCACAAATGACATTTTCTTTAATAAGTGTTCCCAGTCTAAATAAGCTTTGAACTTCATATCTGCCTGGGAGCTGGGGTTTGTTTGCAACAGTCATGCAGCCAACATGATGACACCTCTGGCTGAGACCCAGATATTTTTAATCAGCAAAACTGAAATATGTGAAACAGCTTCGAATGGTCCTTCTTTTTCCGTGTCAGAGATTTCCAGAAACCTCACTTAGTGGTTCTAGCACAGGGCAAGGAAAACAGAACCAAGCTTTATTGCATCATAACAGCCAATATGTACCAGTAATTTGAAATCTAACAGGATCTTGTAGCAATAAATAGGAAAAGATTGACTTTTTGAGACTATATAGGATTGTGTGGTAATGACAGCACATGATGGTGAGAGCTCAGGGGTCTGAGCAAGGCACTTTAGTAGTTTATTATGATTAACCTTTCCCCCAAGTCATGGCTTCTCAACACTACCTGAACATTAGAATCAACTGAGATGCTATTTACTTATTTTTTATAAACATACTAATGCTCTACTTCATAACAGACATAAAACCAGAAAATTTAGGAGTGCATCTCAGACAGCTTTATCTTTAGTAGCTCTCTAGATGATTCAAATGTGCAGCCAAAGTTGATAACAGCTACTCTGAGCCATTCATTCATTCATTCATTCATTCATTCATTCACTTAGTAAATCATTCAACAAATATATACTGAGTACTAGCTACTGGGACTACTAGGACTACTCTAAGCACTGGGGATTCAGAATAAAAATGGCCAGGGTAGCTGGAGGTAGTCACCAAGGGTCACCTAGCTGATGTAGGACAGAGTGCAGAAGCTAGGTCATGCATAACCTTGCAGGACTTTGGATTTCATTGTAAGCGATGAAGAGCCATGGGCGGTGGAGTGGGTGGTGTTAAGCAGAGAAGTGACATGATCTGATTTATATTTGTAAAATAACATTTGGCTGCCCCTTGGAGAATATCATTAAATTAAATCAAGTCCAAGGACAGAACAAACCACAAATTTAGGGAGCAGAACAATGGAAACTGTTGGATATTTGCTTTTATTACAGCCTTTGTCTCAGACCAACTGAGTGGTATGCCTGGTGTTTTTAAAAGCCATCATTCTTCTGGGCTGTATTTGGATGAATTACTCCAGCATCGGCCCACTTAGTGACCTCCCAATGTCTGGAGGAGACTGCGTATGACTTCCTCTGCTACTAGACAGGACTCACTTTCAGAGCACAAGACACATTTTCCAGCTTGATTTTGCATGACTGACTGCTTCCCAGCTTAGACGTTCACTCAGTAATAGAAGGATAAAAAGAATACAAGCAATGGCTCTTCCCAGATGAGACACATATGGACCATGTAGAAATAGCAATTTTACTGTGTGCCGTCAAACAGGTGTTAACACCCACAACCAGGGAGAAAGCTATGGTCTCTAACTAAGGCTATGGACTCACGCTCCTGTTGAGATGGTTATTGAAATAAGGCTCTGTATCCTTCTCATAAATTATAATGCAAGCATTTTCCCTGGGATGTGGATTTGTGAGTCATACAAACAGGATAGGTCAAGATTGATGAACTAAAGAACGCAATTCATGTTGTGCTAAGCAGATCACGACTGAGGGTCAGAGCGTCACTTAGAGGATAGAGATGACAAAACCTAGAAAACACAACCTACTTTCTTAACATCTTTTATTTACCACTGCACTCCATTCTCTTTAGTTGAGACTGTTCTAAAGTGTGCTTCAAGCTAAATAGCGAAATCAGGGCTGGAAGCAAATGGAAGACTCTAAAAGGCTCCTGCATAGATGGGCAGTTACAAAGGCAAGCAGCACCACATTTAGGTTTGGTTTTCACCGTTTAGCTCCATCAATTCATATATTTTAGCCAGCATTTGTAAAACAGGCAAGGAGATTTTTGTAAGCTGATGTCATTGACAGATAGGCACAAAATAATTTTATTGTGCATCAGAAACAGTAACTGCTAAACCCCTTTTCCCACGGAGTCAATTGTTTTTTACAATGCAAGTTTGGATGGCATACATTTTCTGGGAAAGGCAATTCATTTTCTCTTAAAACAGAGTATAAAAAAAATGAAAAAATCACTTCAGGTGAGGCAAACTCCACTGCAGTTATATTAAATTTAAGCCTATTTCTTCTAGAAAATTCATACATTGCCATCTACTGACAGATAATAATAACTTCTGTTAGTAAGTTATTTATATTTAAAACAATAGTCCTAGTTGGTAATGTAAGCTAATCAGTTATTTAACAATGGTTCCCTAGCTCCTGTTCTAGGCACGGGCGATATAAAATGAATAAGATCCAAGTATTTCTGCGCACCTAGAGCTCGTCGAGCAGGGGGTGCCTGCCTCATTCTCTGTTGATGCTGTATCATGGCCCTCGTCACCAACCAATATTGTGCATTTATCTGTTTATTGTCATACTGCTCTGTAGATTCAGGGAGGAACTGACTTATTTATGCTCTTTCACCATTTACAGGTATCCAGCTACTAATTGCCTTTCCATAAATATCTGCTAACTAATGAACAAGTCAATAAACTCAGAATCACATAACTTATAAAAAGCAGGCCTCAAGTTCAAGCCCAGACCCATCTGACTGCAGAGCTCATGACCTTCCAAAATACTTTTCCAAAATGTTCATGAATTCTTTAATTAGGATGGCCCTAGGAACAGCGTACATTTTCCACAATAAGAGTGCCCCTTTAAAAAAAAAGATTTTATTTATTTATTCATGAGAGACACACAGAGAGGCAGAGACACAGGCAGAGGTAGAAGCAGGCTCCACACAGGGAGCACAATGCAGGACTCAATCCCTGGAGCCCGGGGTCACACCCTAAGCAGAAGGCAGATGCTTAACCATTGAGCTACCCAGGCATCCCAGGGGTACCCATTTAATGGAATGATAATAGCAATGAAATAAAGTTTTCAAATTACCTTAAATGATACTGGCAATTGCTGATAACTTAATTTTTAGAAGGAAAAAAAACCCAGGAAATAAAATTTTATATATATGTATATAGCATGAGAAAAATTACTGCGAGATAGATGTAAAAGCAAGGACTGGAGGCAAATGCAAGAAAATGTTTGGACTAGTTCACTCGGGATAATGGGATTGTGGTAACTTTTGCTCCCTCTTTTTTACTTTTCTCCATTTTCCAAATGTTCTAGTAAGGACACTTAATCACTTATATAACCCTAAAAAGATAATTTTGACACTTCTGTAGATTTTTTAGTGGAATATAGGAGCATAACAGTGTTCTAGATTGGGAGAAGTTCAGTAGCAAAGAGACAGAGGAAGGGATTTCCAGAAAAGTTTAGCTGGTCCTGACTCATTGTATAAGGAAATGGTAGGGGGACTCTTTCCAAAGGAATTTTGGAACTTGATTATAGAAAATATGTCAAGCTGAGTTTGGACTTCATCTCCAAGTAATAGGGAGCCATGGAGAGTATTTGAATTGACAGAAAAGTGCTATTGAATGCTCAAAGCCTGAGTAATTATGAGAAAAGTAGCACAACTGGAACAGCAATTAACCCCTACATGCATTATTCCCCCTTGTGGGCATGTCTTCAGCTTTAACAGTCTATAATTATATCTTAAAGATTCACAAGAGAACACATTTACTTGCCAAAAAGCGCTTTGCTTACAAATTTTGCCGCTGCAAACATGACAGTGTCCCTTGAGCCAACACCTTTCAGAAGACCGAACATCTTAAAAGTACAGCAAACAAAAGATTTTATTTTCAATTTAGAGGTTCAATCAGGCATTAGTTTTCTCTATTTTTACTCATTCCTTGTGAAATGAATTTAGCCTATGGAATTGGGATATAATATGGGAATATACTTACTGTTGAGTATTGAGTTTTCTTGTGAAAATTTTGTTTGTTAGATTTTTAGTCCTGGGCATTTCCCATTTTTTTTGCTTTGTTTTTTAAAATTTTTATATATTTTTTTTGGTGTGAACTTTTTGGCTTCCTACCACTATATCTGGAAGCCAAAACCAAAGATATCACAAGAGGCAAAATTAGTAGACGTACTCCTGTTAAAAAAGATCCCTACAAAGTCATCAGACTGATTAATCAATTTTTTTTTGCAGAGATAAACATCCATAGGAATCTTTAACTCCAACTATTTAATAATTATCTTTTCTAAACAGGGATTCAGAAACCTCATGAAAATAGCTCTAAGGTTTTTTTCACTCTTAAAAGGATACACATATATACGCCAACTCAAACTGGCTGAAGAAAAAAAACCCAGTTTGTATAATTAAGAAGTTAGAGGGAGTTTTGACTTACATTCTACAAAGCTTAGCAATGCCCACAGAACAAGTGAAACTTCTACCTACCAGCTCCATCAGGAACCTAGGTTTGTCTTCCGTGGGACTGGCTTGGGTACTGTGCCCCCCTCTGAACCCATCACTGAGACTGGGACAGGGACTGCTCTAACTGGTCAGAGATAATCTGCTCTTGGCAGGCAGGTGGAAGATCTGCACTAGGCAGAGAAAATAACAGGAAAGAAGGGCAAAGGCTTACAATCAAGGGAATGTGGAGTTTTTCTGGGGAATTACAAAGCATGACATCGAGGCAAAATATTTGGAAAGGAGGAAAACATCCGGGACAGAGTGGCAGAGTTAAGCAAAGACTGAATAATGAAGGACCTGGAATGTCATATGTAGGGTTTGAAGTTCATCCTGAAACCAGGAGGGTAGCAATTGAAGAATTTAAAGCAAGAGAGTATGATCATTTCTAGCTCATTAGTTAGCTCATTCTGAAAGATGAATTGGAAGGAGAAAATTCTACATTTTTTTTACCTATATTAGAACACTCATACTATTGAATCATAAGCCAGCTGGTATAAGCCACTATGGAGAAAACAGGATGGAGTTTCCTCAAAAAATAAGAAATAGAAGGGCACCCGGGAGGCTCAGTTGATTAAGTGTCCAACTCTTGAATTTGGCTCAGGTCATGATCTCAGGGTTGTCAGACTGGGCCCCATGTTGGGCTCTGCACTGGGCATGGAGCCTGCTTAGGATTCTCGCTCCCTCTATCCTTCCCCCTCTAAGGAAAAAAGAAAGAAGAAAGAAAGAAAGAAAGAAAGAAAGAAAGAAAGAAAGAAAGAAAGAAAGAAGAAAGAAAGAAAGAGAAAGGAAGGAAGGAAGGAAGGAAGGAAGGAAGGAAGGAAGGAAGGAAGGAAGGAAGGGAAAAATAGAACTATCATATGATCCAGCAATTCCACTTGTAAGATTATACCATTAAGTGAAAATATTAACTCAAAAAAATACCTGCAGTCCCATGCTTATAGTAGCATTATTTATAGTAGCCAACACATGGAAACAGTTTAAAGATCCATTGATGGATGAATGGACAAAAAAGTTGTGATATATATATATATATAATGGATTATTATTCTGGCATGAAAAAATAAGGAAATTCTATCATTTGTGATGATATGGATTGATCTTGAAGTCACTATGCTAAGCAAAGTAATTCAGGCAGAGAAAGACAAATACTATTTGATCTCACTTATATATGGAATATCAAAAAGAAATCATAGCAAAAAATATCAGAATTGTGGTTACCAGAGATACAAGATAGGGGAAGGGGTAATTAGAAGAAGGTGTCAAAAGGTACAAACTTCCACTTATAAGAAAAATAAGTACTAGGATGTCATGTATCACATGATGACTACAGCTAACACTGCTGTATGGTGTAAGGAAAATTTTTATGCGAGTAATGGGTCCTAAGAGCTTACATCCCAAGGAGTGATTTTTTTTCCTATCTTTTTATTATATCCATGTGAGATGATGAATGTTAACTAAACCTCTTATGACAATCATTTCACAATATATGTAAATTAAGTCATCATGCTGTACACCTTAAACTTACACAGTAATGTATGTCATTATTTCTCAGCAAAACTGGAAAAAAATTGCAAGCCAGTATATATGTGCTTTCTTACTTTGTCTACTTACATCTCAGCTCCTCTAGGGCAGGGTCAATTTTTTATTCATCTTTATAGCCCTAATCTGTCACTGTAAATCTTTAGTGAAACTCATTAAAATAAAAGGAAATTACTCTTCAATGAAATGACCATAAATTTTCCACATAAATCTGATGTGAAAGAAGAGATTACTGCAAATTCCATGCTTCCCCCCCCAAAAAAAAGCCATGACAATAGTAATCCTAGATTAGTTTTCAGACATTAAAATGTACTGAACCTAAGCCTACACAATTTTTTTTTTCTGGATTGAAAAGTTTTCTTCGGTCTAGAAAGAGTATTGTAGATTTGGTAACCCATGCTCTGGTTTATCTTCATCATTTCATGTTCCACACGAGGAATTGGCAATTTTTTACTGTAAAAGATCAAGGGGTAATCATTTTAGCCTTTGTGTGTCAAATGGTCCCTATTAGGCCTACTCAACTCTGCCATTTTGCCAAAAGGCAGCCATAGACAATTCATAAATGGATGTGGTTGTGTTCCAATTAAGCTTTATTCATGAACACTGAAATTTAAATTTTATATAATTTCACATATCACAAAATACTAGTCTTCTTTGTTCTTCTACTAACCAACTAAAATGTAAAACCCATTCTTCGCTCACAGGCCACACAAAAATGGAGATGATAGTGGGCTGGATTTGCCCTGCAGGTTGTAGTTGCCGATGCTCTACTGTAAATCTGAAGAAACTGATTTTGCTCACGTGAACATCATCCACAAATGTATTGAATGCCCATTATGTGGTCCTAGCCTAACAACTTCCCTTTGCCAAATTTTGTTCAGAATATATATTTATGAAATGATATCATCGCATTATCCTCTGGCTTCGCAAAACTGAGTTAAATGTATACTCCGCTATATCCTTTAAAAGCACTTTAAACTGTATTTATTGAAAATAAATAAGTAAAAACATTTATTATTGTGATCATAAGAAGAGCAAGCCCCCAGCCTAGCCTGATTCTATTTTTATTTTAATCATGCTTTAGAATGATAATCAAGCAAGATGTCCATTAATTTATAGCTGCCCGGTAAGTATACATTTACTTACATTACTAGTCATCAACATATGATTTGATTCATGAGTAAGTACGTAGAAGACCAACATTTAACTATGGGGGCATGTCCTCTTGCCCTCAAAACATGTCCTCTTGCCTCCCTTTATTCTAGCATGGTGCCAAAAATACTAGGTATTGCTCTGTTTGGGTCTCAACCAAGTATCCATTCCATTTTGTAGGACTTTCAGCTTTATTTTCTAACACTTTAAAAGATTTTTTTTTTAAGTAGCAGTCAATTAAAAGCAAAAAAAAAAAAAAAAGCACATAAAGTTGAAACACCAGATGTAGGCTCCAAGGGTGTGGCCAGAGGGTAAGCAGAGGGTGGGAGGAGTAGTGGGCACCAGGGAAAGAGCCCTGAAAGAGATGGAGAAGAGGGGCCCCTGGGTGGCTCCGTGGTTGAGCATCTATCTTCTGCTCAGGGCCTGATCTCAGGGTCCCAGGATCGAGTCCCAAGTCCCACATGGGCTCCCTGCGGGGAACCTGTTTCTCCATCTGCCTGTGTCTCTGCCTCTCTGTGGTCTCTCGTGAATAAATAAATAAAACCTTAAAGAGAGAGAGAGAGAGAGAAAGAAGGTAGAAGAGAACAAAAGAAACATATTCCTTCATAATTTCACAATTATGTCCAAGATGGTGCCCATAGTCCTGGATTTCCTCTGTGAATCAGAGCATAATATTTCCATTCTTAAAAACACTAGCTTTTCTTTCCATCTGACGCTACCCATTGGTAAGCTTACTAAGGGAATAAATGAAATTATTCTTATTTCCTGAGCCTTTTATCGCTTCTCAAAAGGTCAAGTTCCTAGAGGATGGTAATAAATGAACCATGGCAGAGCAGTTTGTGGAAATTTTTATTTGACCTGTAACTTAGTTTTATAGGTAATTTTAAGCAGTTATAAACGACTCTGCTTGAAAAATAATTGCTCGTCATGGTAGCAGATAAATTCTATCTTTGCCATTCAGCAGAAATATCATATCCAAAAAAGACTTCCATTTAAAATTGTGATTTCTAGGTATCATTGTTCATATACTTGGCTAGTAATCACTTAGTATTTTAGGAAATATACATTTTGTATACTTAAAAGAGGAAATCAATACTTTAGTGTTTCAGGATTTGCCTTGTTTTGTTATCTGTTTTACAAGGGAACCCGGGAAGAGGGCACAGGGGGGAGGCAGGGCTGGAGGAGACACAAGTAATGTAAACGCAGAACAAATCAGAGGGGAGAAAGACGCAAGTGCTGCAACCCCACGGTAGCTGAATAATGCTTTGATGTATGGTAGCAAAGGGAAGGAATAAAAAGCACAATATACTCTAGCAAACAGAGGGCTTTGTCTTTGGTTCTCAAAAACATGGCCTCCCTTGGAATGCCTGGGTGGCTCAATGGTTGAGCATCTGCCTTTGGGCTCAGGGCGTGATCCTGATCCCCATAGACCAAGCAATGGATCTGGTGAAAAGCCATTTGATGTATGCAGTAAGAGAAGTGGAAGTTCTAAAGGAACAACTAAAAGAATTAGTTGAAAGAAACTCTTTTCTTGAATGAGAAAATGAACTGTTAAAACCTCTTTCAGACAATGATCAATTATCCCAACCCCCAGCCCAACAGGCCGATACTGGTAGCACTTCTCAACAGCAAGCAGTGATAGCACAGCCTCCACAGCCAATGCAACCTCCACAGCAGCCAGATGTCTCCTCAGCATAAAGCTTTCTTGCCTCATTAAGAAAAAAACTGAAAGCAATCTATCCTTGTGTGCCACTGGTAATCTTTCCACTTTATATGAAAGCACGTAGTCATGCTTAGGTTGTGTGTTTGGCCTTTTCAGTATTAGGCCATCATTCTACAGGAGCTTCTCCTCCCTTTGAGATGTCATGCAGCACTGTTGATGTCCAGTTTCATGTCATCAGTACACAAGGAAAATAATAAATGTTTTTTTTTAAGCAAACAAAGTCTGCATTTTACCTGGTGCGCATGAGTGGGGTCTTTTTTTTTTTTTGGCTGGGTACAGTATACTTTATTGATGGTACATGACAAGGTAGGGCTCCCCAAGGCCCTCCCCTTCCTCGGGGTCTAGGATGTAAATTGGAGGTCAGGAGATTCTCAGTGTGTTGGGGGATTAAGTTGGGGCAGGGACTTCCCAACAGCTGAGGGGAGTGGGGTCTTTTAAGAGCTTTGGTGGCTCTCCCATTTTTCCTATTACCCATGGATTTACCTAAAGCCTTCCTATCACATTATAAATAACAGTTCACCTAAAGAGCCACTTTTCTTTCAGTATCGGTAACATTTACCTATGTAAGTTTTCACTTACTTCTGTTTTATTTATTACAGGGCTGCTATTTTCATAATGTACATGAACAATGTCACAGAACTTTTTAAATTTTTTTTGAATACGTATAAAAGTATCAGTAAAGGACTTGAAAGACAGGATTGCATTTAATAGATAAAACGTTTAGGCAACAATTGAACAAAAGAATCCTGTCATATTTCTAACACCAAAGGCAATTTACCTTCGGTATTTATTTTCAGTAGTAAAGACCCAGCTTGAATGTAAATTTTGTATAGTGTAAGTATGAAGAACATAGTGCAACTGTACAAGTACTCACTGGCTATTGTGATATAATATGTAACTGGGCTATTTTGATGAAGAAAACTTGGTTCATTTGTTTTCTACTTTCTAATAGAGAAATTGCCACGATTACTCTGCTTTTTGACATTTTGTAGGACTTTCTTTTTTGGGGGTGGGAATAAAAAGCTGTGAAATTGTTCAACCTACTTTGTAACCAAAGAAGCAAAGCTGTGTAATGGAGGTTTTTTTTTATATATAATGCACATTCTTTATGTATTTTTATTTAGTGTTTTCTCGGTCACAATTTTCTTTGCTGTCAAGCATGATCTGCATGACCTATAATCTTTGAACCACTTTCGTACCTCATGTTTATATCCAGCACTCTTCTTGTAATATGTACTAGTCTGTGAACAATGTCAAATAAAAAAGAACAAACAGGTGGTATGTTGGAGCTGAGCTAGTGTACTATACACTAATTGTTAAAAAAAAAAATGAAGTGAACCATCTTCATCGAGCCCCACATCCTGCAAAGAGCCTGCCTCTCTCTCTGCCTGTGTCTCTGCCTCTCTCTGTCTCTCATGAATAAATAAATAAATAAAATCTTTAAAATTAAAAAAAGAAACATGGCCTCTCTAATGTCTCCCTTCCATTCTCATATTCCAAAATACTGAATTTATTGAATACCAATGATTTGTTACCGACTGTACAAGATGTTTTGAACACTGAGACAAATAAAATACAACCCCTGCCCCCTTTTTAGTTTTTTACTGTTATAATAAAGTTACCAGGAGCGTTTTTTCATATGTCTTTTGGTGCACATAAGATTTGTATCTGTTAGGTATATATTCAAGGGTGAAATCTTGGCATAATGGAGAATTCTCATGTTTAGCTTTTCTCAAAACTGCCAGTTTTTCTAAATGGTTGTTCCAATTTTTACTTTCCATCAATATAAGAGTTTCACATCCTTATCAAAGCTTATTAAAGTCAGTCTTTAATTTTAGCAATTCTGGTGGGTAAATTGTGGTCTCTTATTGGGATTTTCACTGAATTTCCTTGATAATTAATGATGCATATATTGATAGGACATTTTGATGATCTTGTGAATTGCATCTTCAAGTCTTTGTCTATTTTTAAATTAAATTATCTATCTTCTTAATGATTTGAGAGTCTTCTTTATATATATTAGATATAAATCCTTTGAATTGAAGTCTAATCAAAGGCTGTTCCCATTCCCAGAAATGTAGGAACTGGCAATATCTGGTTGGTGAAATTTCTAGATGTATACAGGCCAGTGACTGTTTTATCTCTCTCGTTCTGCATTGTTTTTGTTCCATCATTTATGTGTATCTTGAGTATTTCTTCCCAGGCTGTGGTTTACCTTTTCACCCCTTTAATGATTTTTTTTATAAATAGAAGTTTGTAATTTATTGAAGTATGTTTTATCAATTATTTCCTTTGAGGCTAATGACTTTTGTGAGCATTTAAGAAATCTTAATTTATCAGGGCTATCAGATAGCTTGGTGTCTTCTCAAAGTTTTATTTTTTCCTCATATTTAGGTCTATGGTCCATCTTTAATTAATTTTCTTTATGGTTCAAAATAGTGGTTGAAGTTAATTTTTTTATCACATGGAAATATAGTTGTTCCCATACCATTTATTGCAAACATTACGTGCACCAGTTTTTTTATTAGTTACTGTCTTTCAGCTCCAAATCCACCTAGCTGTGTGCTGTTTTGTGATGCTGGTGCTGAGACTTTGCAAAGCACATTTCTGTTTTGCCAGCTGGCTTGCTGTTAGACTCTATCAATAGAAGGTGCTAGAAAGAAGCTCCAAAGCTGGAGGAGAAGAAAACATTTTGCCTGTTTGTTAGTTTGTTGGGTTTTTCCCAAGGGTGTCTGTGAGCAGCACCCACCGAGCTTTCATCCCTGTAGAGCAGAAGAACATTGTGTCCTTTGGCAGCAGTGACAATCCCTTTTCAGAGGCCTGGGCCCCAGCACACAGGTCCGTCCCCTAGCCTCCAAAGCTGGTAAACATAAGCAGCAGCTGAGAGCAGCCCTCCTCAGAGCTGAGAGTCACCCCACAAACCCTTTCTCTCACTTTTCCAGCTTTCCCTTTGATCCTTCAACTAGAGGGATGTAGCTGCGTTTGCTTTCGGCAGTTGTATTCTTAGACTCTCTGCTGCCCTTTTAATAGTTCACAACATTTCACTCTGTGAACAACGCTTTACATTATATTCTCTTTATTCACATTAGTAGTGTGGTTTCTATCTCCTGACAGACCCTTGACTGATGCACCATCTGTTCACTCACTGAATTGTGGTCGAGTGTCACCGCAAAAGGAGGACTTCAAGGAGTTCTTGGCCTCTGTGCTATGTCATGAGTTTATTTGTGTGTCCTGTGCCAGTACCACACTATATTAATTACTGTATTATTAGAGTAAATCTTCATATCCAATAGTCATGCAATTTTACAAGCGTCATCTTGGCTTTTCTAGATACTACATTTCCACCAGAATTTAGAATCAAGACACCAATTTCCATTGGTCAGTCATTCCAAAAGAGGATGAGGGACCCCTGGGTGGCTCAGTGTCTGAGCGTCTGCCTTTGGCTCAGGTTGTGATCCTGGGGTCCCTGGATCAAGTCCTGCCTCGGGCTCCCTGCAGGGAGCCTGCTTCTCCCTCTGCCTGTGTCTCTGCCTCTCTCTGTGTGTCTCTCATGAATAAATAAATAAAATCTTAAAAAATAAAAAAAAAGCTGAGATTTTGACTGGGATTGCTCTGTATCTGTAGATCAATTTGGAAAGAGTCGACTTTTTACAATGCTGATTTTTTTCATGGTAAACAAAGGAACATCCTCCTGAACATGATATATCCTGCTATGTATTTAAGACTTGCTTAATTTCTCACAAAACTGCTTTGTAACTTTCCTTATAGTGTTTTTACACATCTTTCATTAGATTTAACCTTATATATTTAAGGTTTTTTGATACTACCGTGAAAGGTATCATTATCATTTCATTTTCCACTTGCTTGTTGCTAGTATATAGAAGAAAAACAATTTTTCATTGATATAGTATCCATCAACCTTGCTAAATTTACTTATTAGTTCTAATAATTTATAAGTTTTATTTCTTTTTGTGTAGTTTTGATTAGCTGTCATTCCCAAGGATTTTGTCACCTTAAACAAAGTTGTCAAATTTATCCATATGAGGTTGCCCATAGTATCTCTTATTATCCTTTTAATGACTGAAGGATCGGTAATACTATCTTTTTTATCATTCTTCATATTGGAAAAATTTTTTTTTGCCTCTACTTTATCTTGATCAATACTTCTAGGGGTTTATCAATTTTATTAATTTTTTCAAAGAACCAACTTCTCACTTTGTTGATTTTCATTATCTTGTTCTTTTATCTTTATTTTGTTGTTCTTTCATCTTTATCTTTTTTTTTTCTTTCTACGTTTTGAATTTAATTTGCTCTCTTGCTACTGCTTCTTGAAAATGAAAAATTCCTCAAAGGAGTGCTATGGCTGCACTCTTCCAATTTTGATATGTCATATTTTTATTTTCATTTAATTCAAAACATTTGTTAATTTTATCTTGTTTTTAAGAACTTATGGATCACTTAGAATATGTTGCTTAATTTCCAAACATTTGGGAATTTTCTAGGGCTTTTGCTGTTATTATTGATTTCTAGTTGATTTTTACTGTGGTGAGAGAACTTAGAGTATGAATCTAGACTTTTAAAATTTATTACTATTTACACTATATCATATGGTCAATTTTGGCAAATGTTCCATGTGTGCTGGAAAAGGCTGTGTATCCTGCAGTTGTTGGGTGTGATGTTCTATAAATATCAATTAAAGCAAGATAAGGAATAATATTAACTGAGTTTTCTATAAACTTTTGTAGTAGCTTCTGTTAATTACTGAAAGAGATTCGTTAAAATATGCAGTTCTTGAATGGGTTTGTCTATCTCTTTTTAAAGTTCTGCTGAATTTTTCACTGTTATTTAGGTGCTAACACATTTTGAACCATCATGTCTTATTGGTGAATTTTATTAAAAGACATAAAACAGATTGAGAGAGAAAGAGAGAAATGGAAAGATTCCATATCATCAAGATAGCAAGTCTTTCCAAAATAATCTGTAAGTTAAATGCAAGATCAATCAATAGCTTAACAATTTCTGTTATTATAATTGTTAAATTCATTCCATAAATCATACAGAAGAATTAAAACATCAAAATAGACAAAACACTTTCAATGAAAGAATTTTAAAAAGGAGAATTCACATTTTACTATTCTTACAATTACAAACATTCAGAAATTAAAACAGAATGAGAGTCTATTGAGTTATATAAGAAAAGAATGCTTAGGAACATATCTATATCTATGACTCTATAAGAGTGTGGCATGTGACAGAGTTACATTACAAGTCAATGGAGAAAGTAGAGTTTAATTGTTAAATGGTACTAGTACAAATAGTTATTCATTTGGGAAGGAAAAATGTGTATCTCTGCTTTCTACACACAAAAAATGAATTAGAGGTATATTAAAGACCCAACTGTGATCTCTGTTTTGGGTACATTACAGAGTAGATACTTAGAATTAAATTATTACATTTCTAAGAAAATAAATATTAAAAATTGTTTTGAATGTTTTGCTAAGCTAGCAAAGAAGAAAAGCAAATAAGGGCCAAAATGATGGAATGCTAGAATTCTGTGATACAATGTGATACAGCCAGGTTTCATCTGCGGGAATGTGGCTAAGTCCTGGAGACCTTGAGCTTCTGCTTTGAAGGTTGCCTGGGGCAAGGACAGAGGACAAGTTTTGGGCCTTGCTAATGTGGGATACCTAACAAAAACCCTCTGCATAAAGCTGGTTACCCCAATGGCTCTTTACCCTCTGTATCAAAATGAAGAGAAAATAAACCTGTTATATAGTAAGTTTACACCTGTGTGGAGAAACTTTCCATTGAGTGAGAGTAAAAACCAAAATCTCTCCTGAGGATTTGTAACAAGTCATTACTCACCGTGGTTTATGGTCTGAATCCCTGTGACCAAGAAGGTCTAATAAACCTCAAACCACTCAGTTTGGTTGTATCTCCAGGCAACTAGTAGAAGCAAACACAAACCATCTTGGAGAAACACACTTGCATTTGAGACCTCAGAAAACTCAAACAAATGAAATAATAAAATTCCAAAGAACAAATAATCCAACAGTCAAAATGCATAGTCAATATTGGCTGGTATGACAATTATTGAGACAATTTGTCAGTTGGAAGATGTATGTTCCCGTGTGTTCCTGCAGCACCTTTCCAAGGGTATCATCCTTGGAGAAACTGTAGTACGTGTGCAAGGAGAAATGAGTATACACATGGATGCTGACTCAGTAGAGCCTATTGATAATTCAAAAGCAGTAGAAATGAATGAGCTGTTTCTCAACAGGTGAATAAATTGGGGTCATGAAATGCAACATCTCATAGAATGAATTCATTCCCTTTGAACAAGTCTCAGTATCACTGTGTTCAATTTTTTTAAGTCAATTACAAAAAGATGTGGGCGGATTGACACCATTCATCTAAAATTTTAGAACTCAAGGGGCGTTTGGGTAGCTTAGTTGGTTAATTATCTGCCTTTGGCTCAGATCATGATCCCAGAGTCCTGGGATCAAGTTCCACATCGGGCTCCCTGCTCATCACTGAGTCTGCTTCTCACTCTCCCTCTGCCTACTGCTCCCCTGCTTGTGCTTGCTCTCTCTTGCTCACTCTCTCTCTGCCAAATAAATAAATAAAATCTCTTAAAAATAAATAAAAATAAAAAATAAATAAAATTGTAAAACTGAAGTTACATGGTTGTTTAAAGCATAAAAAATACATGAGAATTTTAAACATTAACCTCTGAAAAATGTATTTTTTTCTGGGGCGGTAAGGCAGAGAGAAGTTGTGTGAGGCAGAGGAAAATAAGACTTAAGCTGTGCCTGTAAGATTTATATCTTTTCTTTTTTGTATGAGACAAATCTGAATCAAGTAATGCATTTTAGTCATACAAGTCTATTTTGTTTTTTTCTTGTCTGTATGTTTTAAATGCTTTAAATTATAAAATTTGAAACAAAGCAAAAATGGTAGAGACTCAAAACCAAACTCATGTTGATAAAAAATATCCATAATTAGTTGCCTTACTCAGTTTTACTCCAGGTATATAATTAATGCCAAATAATTCTTTGAAAATAAGTCTCAATGAAAAATCTTAGTTGGGTGTGATGTGATGCAGACAACCTGAAATCTGCTATCCAATAAATATCTCATTTACAACCATATTTCAGTCAACTTTGTATCAGTCTAGAAACTAGTAATATTATCTTTTTAAAGATATTTACCCCAGGGGTGCCTGGGTGACTCAGTCGGTTAAGTGTCCAACTCTTGATTTTAGCTCAAGTCATGATCTCGGGTGGTGGAATCAAGCCCCACACTGGGCTCCATGCTCAGCAGGGAGTCAGCTTGAGATTCTCTCTCTCCCTCTGCCCCTCTCCCCACTCATACTCTTGCTCTCTCAATTAATTAATTTTTTAAAAATACCCCCCCAAAAAAAAACTCCCCCAGGTTTTGCTATCCCATGGTCTTCTCCTCCCTGCGGAGGGTAGAATGATTCATCTGATGGTAAGCGGGAACCTGCCATAAACTGGGCCTGCCTGGCTAAGTCCTCCTTTTTCTTCTTGGGAAGTTAATATATCTCTTGGATAGCTAACTCTCTGGTAGGATTTTATAGTTTAGGGGTATTATCTCAAATCCAACACTTGGTGTATGTGCTTTGAACACTGAAAGATAAAATTAGGAGTAGAATGATAGATCAAAATAACATGTGGAGAAGATCCTCACAGGGCTTGGATTTGTGGACCACAGACTTGAATGTGTGGGGAAGGAGACTCCCCATTGGAAGTTCATAGAGTCTCACTTAGAGCATAGCAAGCCAAGAGGGTTTTCACTGTCATGTGATTGGAATGTAACGCTGTGGCCTGATCTTGGCAGGGGATTGCTGCTTCTGGCCGTTCTGTCCACTGGTCATTAGGTGTTTCGCAGAGGCAAGAGTGTACACCTGGGCAACTTCACAGAGCGCTTCAGATCACTCAGGCCCCTCAAAGGCAGGGGGGTTGTAAGACCTGAGGCAGGGTGCAGAGAAACAGTCCAAATATCAGGAAAGGTGGTGCTTCTACACCATCTGAAGCCAAATGGCAGAGGCTTTATAATGCTGGCCACTGCATCCTACTCCCCAGGCATATCTGAAGCAAAGATGCAAGTCTAAAGAAAAGACAACCATTCCACACTACACAATGGAAAAAAGAGAACAACGTTGGCTGTTTTCAATGCAAGACTGCTGAATATTTGCATGCTATGGAACCCTGGGGAGATAATGGATATAAATCATTAGAGCCAGTGTCTAGAAAGGCTGTACTGCATCCATCCGCTGCCTCAAATTCCACTCTGAATTTAGGGCCAAGATGGAACCCAAGGAAGGCCCAATGTTGAATTTATGTTTATACACAGCCTCGAGGGTGGAAAATATTTAATTACTTGATGTGTTTCAAGGTGATTCTGTTACTGTAGGTGGCATGCAGATACTCTGAGGGAACTTGCCTGAGAAAATTTATGGAATTCAATAGCACCAGAGAAAAAGCTACTGTGGAGCAAGAACCAATTTTCTCTGGACTCCTCTGAGGGTATGGTTCTTAGCTGCAGGTGCACATTGTAATAATCAATTAATTCGAAATCTCTAATAAAACACATGCATACATACATACATACCTCTAGAAATGAGATCCAGGCATTGGTACTGAGATACTGAATAGGGATGTCTAGTCTCAAGGCTGACAAATAGCTGGGATCTACCAAATAAATGTTGGTGCCTTGCCCAATTTCCTCTCATACGTGATGTGGCCTTTCACTTTCCTAGGTAAGTCACCTAAGAAATTTTAGTTATGTTATCAACATATTTTTCACAGCAGATAATCCAACATTGCAATTTAATCCAGCCATCTCAGAAAAGCTCAGCTGAATAGTCATTTTTCTTTGGAGACCAAAAGGTCTCACAATCCCACCATTCCTTTTGTTCTTGCTCTCCTGAAGTGAAAAATGTAAGTTTCTCAGTTCTCTTACCAGACACAAATTACTACCATTTAACCATGAAGATACAGGATAATTACATAGGAGAATAATCTGGGTAATAAGAAAAATAGAATTTCTGCTTTATATTCCTCAAATATATGCTGTCCAAGATATTTTTAGACTTTTTATGGCTGGATACTTCCCAGGAAAGAAAGTTGGTTCTTCCATCAGAAATTTGCTCTTTCTATCTAAGGATTTTTAGATCTTTAGATCTTTGGAAAGTGTTTTCCAAGGCCCAGAATTTTAAGCCACTGAGGGATAATTAACAAGGATAAAAAAGGTATTGGGAGTTTAGCCAGCATCACACAGAGCCAGGCCCACAGCCTGACTTACAACCCATGTCTCCAGCTTCCAGACCCATGAGACTCTGCTTTTCCCAAGTCAACAAGTACTCACCACATCCTAGTGCTCATTATACACATTTGATTCTCATCTTATTTCTGAGTACTTATTGGGCTAGTTTTCTTGACTTGTCTGTTTCTATATTAAGCATTTTTGGGGTTATTAAAAAAAAGAAGTCCAATTGCTAGTTATTATGGTTTCCCGTTATGAACTTATTAATGATTTCTTGCTTGTTTATGACATTCCTCTGAGTAATTCCATCTCAAAATTTGCCATGAACCCTAACCTGTTTTCCAAACTCATAATTTCTGCAGAGAACAACATGTTCTATTGGAATCACTTGAAATAGTGTCACAAATGACTCTTGGAGATAGCATGATCCAGGTGCAATGTCATGTTCGCCTTGGTTAGTTATTGCTCTTGGCTTTGCCACAATTGATGCTCACATTGTATTAAATAGACATGACTTATTTGGGTCTCACCTTGCCGGTAATGCCGGCAGAGCTCTCTCCACTCGGCTTGATGCATGCTGTTTAACATCACGATGATTCCCAGATTACATCCCTTTTCATTTACTGTCTGTCATTCCATGCGGCTCAGTTCCTGGCCCATTGTCCCTTCCCTGTCTTTTTGGCTTCACTGCTCAACATGATTGCTGGATAGCAGTCTTGGAAAGAGATTCTGAGAAGATTTATCATACTGTGGTGGAGCTGGTGTCAAAATCCATTTCAAAAATTCAGATCTTTAAAAGTGAAGTCTTTGATGGTTTTAAACTTGCTTTGAAGTGTGAAGAAGCTTCATGATCAAAACCAAAACTTGATAAGGGAATATTTAAATGTTAATGCTAAGTCTATTTATTCTTATAATAATGATGATATTATAGCTTCTAACACCTATTGAGTACTAACTGTACTACTATATGCTCAAAGTGTTTTGCATGTATTGTTTCATTTAATTTCATACCAGTCCTATAAAGAAACCTGGACAAATCTAACTCAAGAGTCTATAGATCTTAATCATCACCCATAGATAGAGGAATTCAAAGCCATAACCAACAAACTCCTCTCATTAAAAAGGACAGGATATTCTAATCTGCAGATATTTCTTGGAGTCAAGTTAATTGGCTGTAAGTCATAGGACTTGTCAACTTTCATTTATGGATGTGGCAATTTTAATGTCTTTAAAAATGCAGGCACTATTTCTTATTCTTTGATTCAATAAACTTTGGTTGAACAAGTATTTGCCAGGTGCTGTGCTATGTGTGGTTAGGACATTAAGTTTAAAAAGACACATTTCTTGCCTCAAATCATTCCCAATCAGATTAAAGAAACAGACGTGGAAATAAAGCCTTGAAATATAGTGTGATAAAGGTTCTGATGGAGGTGTACACAAAGTATGAGAGTGGGAAAGAGGAGACCAATCCATTTGGATTTATGGTAATATGTCAACATACTCCGATGTTCAAGTATTACCCTCAGCAATTCAGCTACTCTGGAAAAAAACCCCTAAAACTCTGTTTCTTAAATAAATTAGCTTTTCCCCCAAGAGATGTACCATAGTGTTGTGATTTGGGAATGTAACCTGTGGAGCCAGGGTGGCTGGGTTTGAAGCCTGGCTCCATTAATTTTTGGCAACTTACCTCACCTCTCTGTGGCTCAGTTTCCTTATTTGTAAAACAGGGATAATAATTTTAATAATAGAATCGTTGTGAGATTTGAATAAGTTAGTATATGTAAACTCCTTACAACAACACCTGATAAATAATAAGCACTATATGTATTAGCTATTGTTATTCTAATGTTAATAAAAATATTGACATTCAATGAAAGATGTTTATAAAGTAAGGATGGATATCTTTCTTCAAATAAAGTAGGTGATATTAATGACAACACATACATTTGAACTTCTAATATATTCTAGGTACCATGCCATGGCCTGGAGAACAAATGCAATTCAAGAGCTCAGGAATAGTCAAGGAGCTTGTAATGAAATGGCAGCAGCAAAAGACTAGCCACAATACATTAAAATGAGTGATATTTAAGTACAATGTACTATGGAAAAATGCAGATGAATGGAAAAATTAATTCAGTCCCCATGGACCCATAAAAACTTTATTGAAGAGGTCACATTTGAGCCAGACTTTGAAGGAATCCAACCAAATAAGTATCAAGGCCATTGCAGTCATAAGGAGCAATATGGCAAAGATATAAAGGGATAACAGAAAAACAGAAAGTTGAAGGTTTGTGAGGCGCTTATGCAAGAGTGGAGATGAGCAGGGAAAAGCCGAGTTAGTTCTTACCAAGAGCTTTCTAGTTAATTCTAAACTCAGGAAAAGGCAGTGCAACATGGTAACATCTGCATTTTAGAAATACTCCTGTGGCACCATGGGGAATAGATTTGAAGAGAAAATAAAGGTAGAAAAAAACATCAAAAGATTATTGCAACGATCCTAAAGAGAAATGCAGATGGCCTGAGCCTGGGCCATGACTGGGGATGAGGAAGAGAGAAAATACAGTGGAGGTATCAACAAAAAGGAGTGACACAGTAGATAAAGAGAAGGTGTTGAAGATGACTCTGAGGTATCTGACTTGGACGACTAAGTACTTGTTAATCCTGATAACCAAGATCAAAAAAGCAGAAGGAGAAGCAGATTTGTCTAAACCATCTCTTTTTAGCAGCTAAAAAATTCAATCATGGGTCCGCTTCACTCGTCTACATAACCCGTCAACCGTTGTAAGCAGCCAAGTTTGTGTGTGTGTCCTACCTGGGGGTATTTTATGTATTTGGAGTACAGGCAGGTATTTGGGAGAAGCAAGGGGGAGAGACTGGGGCAGTGTTAACCCTTCACCATCCTAGAAGAGGTATCTCCCAGACCCAAACTGTGGGCAAGAGAGAACGAGAGGAGAAAGGTGTGAGTGAGTGTGACTGTGTGCGTATGAACCCAAGTAAGACTTAGTTACCTAAGCACCTGGGGAGGCAGTGAGCCCTCAGCAAAGGAATGGCATCACGGTGTACAGAGTAGGCATATGAATGTTCCAAACAGCCCCAAGAGCTTTCTAGCCCCTAGCTTTCTAGCTTTCTAGCCCTAAGGGCTCAGGAGAGCAGTCCTGATGAGGGCTATGGATCTCAAAGTCCTGGGAATCTGCTAGGAATTTGGAAATAGTTACCATCAGCAAGGAAGAGGAAGTGGAAGGAGAAGAAGACTAAAGTCACAAGCCTGAGAAACTCCCAAATGAAAGGGGTATCAAGAAGAAAGAAAATAACTAGTAGAATGTAGAACAGACATAGAGGAAGCAGCCAATGCAATGAGTGTCCGGCTGTGTCGGTTGGAGGGACGATGAGGGAGTTGGAAGCAGAAGGATAAAGAGAGGGAAAAACAGTAGGCAGTAAAATTGTGGAAGTTACAAGACAAGATTTGAAGAAAGTTGTGGTGACCTGGGGTCAAAGAGATCAAGAAGAGTAGAAGTCAGTACTCTCAATTCATAGAAATGAATAGAAAGAAATGTAACCAAATTCTATTTAAGTGCCCAGTATGGGGAGGAGTGCAGGAGGACGTACAGTGTATAGAGGTAGAAACGTAATCTAAGCATGTTTCTGGAAGCCTCAGTGCCAGGAAACCATGGGGTTGTTGGAGTAGCCCATCTGATTATTGCTCAAGGCCCCAGAACTGCACACAGAGAACCATGAGAAAGACCTTGAAACAAGGTCTGAACTGAAACAGTTCTCATGGCCACTTCAGGGACAAATCCATACCAAGACTTTTTCCATCACTTTGATGCCAAAACTGGGCATGACACTGTTTGGAACATTCATATGCCTACTCTGTACACCGTGATGCCATTCCTTTGCTGAGGGCTCACTGCCTCCCCAGGTGCTTAGCTAAGTCTTACTTGGGTTCATACGCACACAGTCACACACAGTCACACTCACACCTTTCTCCTCTCGTTCTCTCTTGCCCACAGTTTGGGTCTGGGAGATACCTCTTCTAGGATGGTGAAGGGTTAACACTGCCCCAGTCTCTCCCCCTTGCTTCTCCCAAATACCTGCCTGTACTCCAAATACATAAAATACCCCCAGGTAGGACACACACGCAAACTTGGCTGCTTACAACGGCTGATGGGTTATGTAGATGAGTGAAGCAGACCCATGGTGACTATGTCGAACTGGAGCTCAAGCAGCCCATCTCACTGAGCAGTCACTGTAGGGTTATAGCTAACTCCTCCTTGAGAAATTACAGATCCATCTGTGACAGATCTTCCAGACTTTTATAGTAAGTGTCCCAACTTTTAACTGCTAGCAGCTATTAAAAAACGTTTAAACACTGAGAAGAAATACAAAACACATCTGAAGGCAAAGGGGCCCAGAACTCATGAATGTGACACATCTGCCTTAAAGTTTTCAGCTTTTGAATCCAAAAACTAGAAGCATGGCAGATTATTCTGCTTTCCACTTTGTCACTTCCCCCCAAGTGTCCCCTGTGCCTGAACCATGTGGACATGTAGGGGTGGTGGTGAGACAGGAAAGAAAGACCAAGATTCAAGAATATAGATGTAGAAATATTATGCAGCACAAGATAAAGAATCTAAACCAAAAGAAGGGCAGAAAACTAAGATCTATTGTACACTTTTGATGTAACCAATCACACACACGTTATTACCTCATTTCATCTTCATAATGATTCTGATAAATATGAATCATTGTCCCCAGTTTACAGGTGAGAACCTGAGCTTCAAGGGGAGAAAGCAATTTGCCTGTGATTACACGAAGGTAGAGCTGGAATTTAAAACCAGATTATTCTTACTAGAAGTCATATTCCTATTCAAACTGCTTTCCAAGTGGCTGAATGCTCATGTAATGATAAGTGTGGATGTTGCTAATATAAAATATAAATATGTTTAGGACCATCTGTTTCTATCTAGTCAAATGCCCATTACCATCCTCCTTGGGAAAAATAGACATCTGGGGAGCTGGCCTCTGTCACAACTCCAATGCCGTTACTTCCTCTTTTTCTCCATCCAAGTTCTTCCTCCAAATCTCTGTTCTTTCAGACTTATGGACCATCTAGTCAAGAATGTTACTTAAAATGTTTTTTCTTTACATAAGTCCATAGGGCTATGCTGAATCTTGGCATAACTGTGGTTACGTACAAAACTAGCAAACGTATACCTTAGTTCTAGAATTTATTAAAAAAACCTATCTACCCTACACGTGCATGGAAGACACCACTTCTATTTAATGCTCAACTGGATGTTTTAGTCAATATAATAAATAAAAAAGGAATAAAAACATATAAGTATTGGAAAGAAGGAAATAAAGTTGTGTATTATGAGCCAATGACACAGTGGTAGATACAGAAAATCCTTAAATAAAATAATCTACAGGTAAATTATTAAAATTAATGTAGTAAGTTTAGCAAGGTTACTGGATTCAAGATCAACACAAAGGTTGTATATCTCTATACATTAATTTATTTTAATGTTTATGAATTTTCTGTTAGAAGTCTTCCAATTATCTATTAGATTTATTTCTAGGTATTTGATATTTTATGATTTTTTAAAAAATGATATCTTTTTAAAATTATCCAAATGTGTATTTTTTTACCATTGTTATACAAAATATAACTTTTTGTGTGTTGACCTTGAATCCAACAACTTTGCCACAGTTACTTATTAATTTAAATGATTGAATGATTTCTAACAGAAAAGTTCTAAAACATTATTAAGAGAAATTAAAGAGAATCTAAAAAAGTGGATAGCTATACCAAGGAGAGGGAGACTTAGTTTATAAATATGTCTATTCTCCCCAAACTAAGCTATAAATTCAAAACAGTCTCAGTAAAAATTCTAGTAGGACTTTGTGTTGAGTGTGTGTGTATAAATTGGCAAGCTGATCCTAAGATTTCTATACAAATGGAAGGGCAAAGAATAACCACAACATTTAAGAAGAACAACAAAGTAAGAGAGCTAATTCTGCTTTATATCAAGGCTTATAACATTTAACAGTATGGTATCAGTCCAAGGAGAACAAAACAAAGAGTCCAGAAACAGACCTTGAGACAATTCGGAATATATCCCACCTTTGCTAGCTGGCCGTGTCTGTCTAGTATAGAGCTAGCTCTTATGGAGAGGTGTTTGGGAAAGGTGTGTATTATCACCCAAGACAGTCACCCTTTCTAAGGGTACAAAAGTTACACTTTTCAACTGTTCACAGCTCAAATTATGTGAATCTTGGTCAATTTAGATTATAGGCATCAGACAGTGTCTCTTTCATCAACAGGATAAAATCCTACTTTAATGCTCTAAGTTGGGTCCAGTAAATTCAGTCTCTTAAAAGATGTGCTTATATTATTGTAAGATTGATTATAAACGGGATCAGTCTGCTACCATGGAAAATGAGAAACACTAACTACATGTGTTTGCTAGGTGTGTTAAAGAGGACTTTCACTAGAGTAGATGATGGGAAACAAAATATTTTAGTTGGGCTCATTACACTCCAACAAAATCAGGATATACCAGTAAGGTAGACAAAGAAAGAAGGATGTTGAGTAGACCATTAATTTCTAATGTTTCTGCCTCAGGAAGGACTGAGAAATATCACATAAGATGGTGGCAACAGGAAAGCAGAGAAATGGACAGATTTGAGAAGCATTTGCCAAAATCTAATCTAATTACCTATATCTAAATTAGTGCATCAGTGTAGTATTAAACATAATGAACATAATTCCTACATTTCTCCTAATTGGAAGAAAAATTTCCATGTACATGGAATTATCAATCTGATCAAAACGGAAACAATCCAGGAAATTCTATATAATTTCTCATGAAAACTTTAAATGTCAGTTATACTTTCCACAGTTATACTATCCTTTAATCAAAAAGTCCAGCCCCTTGTGCTTGCTCTCTAAATGCCCAGTTGCTATGACAGTCTTCGTCTACTCAATCCAATCCTTGCCATTCTCAGCAGGGCTTTGTATTAGAGGAAAGTACATTTCCTAGGCTCCCTTGTTCTCGGGCTTCTAGACGAGTTCAGCCCATGGAAGATACTGGCAAAAGACTGGAGTGGGCCAGAGAGAAGCAACCAGGGCACGTCTCCCTTTCTCTGTTGTGACAGTAGCTGCTGAGTCACTGCCATGGCTCCTACTCCTACTAGCCAGCCCTTCCTCTGCGGTCCCTGCCAATACTCCCACCGTGGTGGATTTCAAGCTACCAATGTGATGTCACTGTGCACATGTTATATATACAGTCTGCCGTTGGGAGTTGGTGTGAGCCAGCTCCAGCCATAGTGAAGGGGCATCCTGGTGTGCTGAAAATATTCTGAATCGTGATCCGGACGGTACTTACACAGGTGGAGTCTTAAGGTTTGTTCACTTGATGGTGTGTATATTATACCTAAATAAATAGTAAAACGTAACAATGCCTGTAGGAACTCGAAGGACAAAAGCACTTATATCCATGTCTCAGGGGAAGATCCAAAGAGGTACTAGAGATTCAGAGACTAAAAGGCAATGCTCAGATCCTCTTGCTCACCAACCCCCCACCACCACCACCAACAGCGAGGAAAAAAAAAAGAGATCCCATTAGTCAACATTAGCACAAACAGAAGAGAGATGTTGACTTTCAGCTGGGCCGCCCTCAAGTTCTTCAACTTGAGACTCAACTCAACCTCATCACCAACAGCTGATAATGCCACATGAAAGAGAGCGTTGCTTCCAGATTCACTGCTTTAACTAACTATGGCCCCATCCATCACTTAGCAATGAAGATTACTCCACTGGGTGGCTCCAGTTGAATGTCTTAAGCACAGGACCCCCTGAACACAATGATCAGACAGGAAAATACACCAGCATAAACAATGTTACTTTTATTTTAAGTAAAAATCGCATTCATATCATTTTCCTTGTGTCACTCAAATCTTAAATATGTTCAATATGTCTGGAAGATATCTGTGATCTAGCTAAATGAGACATTTTAATAAGACAGCTGCTCCTAACATGTACAGTATTTGTATATTTAAAGTTACAAAACGAAAGCAAAATGTTAAAGGGGCTTGATGGATGAGAGCTCGACACATCCACAGATTCATTTGTTCCCAATCTGGCAGTACAGGACCATAGAAAATACCAGACCAAGTATCTAGAAAATAAAATAACAAGATTAACATGGAATTTAAAATGCTGGAGACATTACAAATAGAAAGACTATTACATATGAAAAGATCCCGGCTACTGACAGTTCTCATCTTATTTTCCTAAGTCATCGCTCTGCTTGGATGACCAGTGAGATGAAAAGAGCATTGAGAAAGCTCTTGGAGTATTCTGTGTTTTTAATCAGTTTTTAGCTGGCCAATCCGCTTGTAACTGGCCCTGTCTGATTGTGCAGGATTGGCTGCCCTCAGAGCACCCTATCTTTCTCAAACACACACACCCTTCTGTGGGGCATCTACCCTGGAGCTCTGAAGAACTCAGGCCTCTGGGGGGCTAAATGTACCTACTGCTTCCATGAATAGGTTATGCGATCATCTGGTTTAGATCATCTGCATAAAATCAAGGTGTCTAGAATTTCTCTTGCCATATTTTTAGGCATTGCCAAGAGGAATGAAGAAAGTAACTTTTTTTTTTTCTTAAAAAGCTTCTAAATCTACAGGGAATAGCTTAATTCAGGAATTTCCTTTGAAGTGAAAAAGCACAGCTGAAAATCTGGGGCATAATTTCCATCTCATTAAATGGCTCTCCCAAGAATGAGGGACCCTAAAACTTGCCCTCGTTGACTCGGCAGTCAGTGCCTGGCCTGCTGTGGCTTCGAAGCAGAAATGATGGAAAGGACCCCTGTGTATTATAGATGGAAAGTTTCCTCCCCACCCGAGGCAGGAAGAGAGCCAGGGGCCATTTATGCTGAGTCATCCTAAGTGTTCCTCCTGTACTGAGGCATCCTGCTTACTAATTCTTTCCTGGAAATGCATTTCAGATGAGAACTGCTGCCCAGTATTTCTTCCTTCTTAAAAACAAAACAGTAGACACCAATTCTCTGCAAAAATAATGATTTTCATCCATAATATTCTTTTAGAATGTTCTTTTAGAATGACCTGGAAAAGCCCTGAAATTTCATCTTTTTGCCTTGGTCTCAAGCCTTCAGTCTGGGAACAAGTATTAGGAAAGAGTAAAGAAAATGGACAAAATATTGGGATAAGGCAACTCTCTATTGCCATTCACTGTCACATCCTTGTAATAGAAGTCCAGCATTCATCAGCATACTAGATGATTAATATCACATTTTCTTGCATCAGAAAAGATAATTTATCATTGTTCATAAAAGTGGGAATAATTAAAAGAGATTCATCATACAGTAATATATGCTAGGACGCAGGATAACCTTGTAGGCTGTGTGCATGAGTTCTCATATTCTGAGGCGGTCCAAAAAACGTTATAAAATTCTCATTTCCCTATCTTTTAACTGCTCTGTTCCTACGACCTCCTGTCAAGATAATGTTTATCCTAGGAAGTGATGACTATCATTGTCAATGGCTTTTTCCCTCCCCATTAATTAGAATGAGGAGTGAGAGTTCTGCTGATTTTCTGTGCTAGTAAGTTGTGTAGTCAAATAAGGAGAGATATGATAGCCTGGTTATTTAATTCTGTAATGAGAATTCCAATATCTATAGATAAAATTTCCTTACAAAATAAAGCATTTTGCATAGATCCCTGACATCTTATCTGAGAAAAATCCCTCAGGGATGTGGTCTTAACAGATTGAAAATACCTATTGCTCAGTCTGTCACAGCCTGTGCCTAAGCAGATTAACATCAAACGTCTAAATGTCAGAGGGTGATTTTTTCATGTGATATTTGTCTATGGAAATAGTTTGAATATACTTTCCGCAGGAAGATATTTGTTTCTATTTCCTTCTTAAAAATAGTAATTAGAGAGATTTTTTTCTATGTATATTTATGTTTTCTTGAATTTGAATTTGGGAAACAGAATGGAGACAGACCTCAGTGTTAAGCAACTAATATTAACTCCTGTAAGACAGACTAATGTACATTTTTTGGATACAGTTTTGTAGACTGGATATTTTCAAAGCTCCTTTTTAAAAATTTGTTTTTAAAAAAAGATTTATTTGTTTATTTATTCATGACAGACACACACACACAGAGAGAGAGAGAGGCAGAGACACAGGCAGAGGGAGAAGCAGGCTCCATACGGGGAGCCTGACGTGAGACTCGATCCTGGGTCTCCAGGATCACACCCTGGGCCGAAGGCAGCACTAAACCGCTGGGCCACCGGGGCTGCCCCAAAGCTCCTTTTTGAATAAAAAGAGGAGTAATATAAAATTATTTTTTTCTCTTCAAATCCTAGAGGGAGGGCAGGCTTTTAGATTGAGGGAGTGAACAACAAAAAATGGCCAAGAGTTTTTTGAATCAACCATTTGCTATATCTACATGTAGTCTAGAAATCACACTTAACTGGCAGTAAATCAGGAAAATGGTGATACTTTGTGATACCACTGTACAAATTCCATATCTATAAATTATTCTTTGGAAGGTCTTTTTCTTATACATGTCTTTAGAACAAGCAGTAAAATACTAGACGTGTAACAAACACATGGAATATACCAATTTCATAAAATACTGAAATGCTATTCCTCCTGTAATCTTATTTTCCATTAAATGTACTTAGATTCTTGGCAATGCCTTTGGCTATGATATGAGAGACATCGATCTTCCTAGTTGATTGTGTCCTTATTTTCTCTGGCTTTGCTTCCGAGAAGTTTCTTAAAAGCATCAGTGGTTTGTAGCCAGTAATAGTCAATTGTCTGAATTCGAGTCTAATATGGATTTGACACTTATAATGACACTTACACTGAATACCTCATTTAAAGCCTGATCTTTTCAATCATTCGTTTAAAGTCTATTCCCCCAACATATATGTATGTGTGTTTCATGCTTATAAATATATGAGTACATTTGTGTGTGATTCCTTACTCATCTCTACAACCATTAGCTCGTATTTCTATTCTTTTCATAAACCCCAGGTACAAAGGAGAGAGAAAAAGGACATTATACAAAAGGCTGAATCCAGAGAGATAGACCTAGCATATAGCACCATTTGACATCCATTATATATCAGACAAAAAGAAAGTTAGCCATGTCTACTGAGAGAATGTGCCATACTTAGACCTGTTAATTTGGACTATAAGGAAGTACTACTCAACAGCCCAACCTGCTGTTCAAACTCTACAGTTAACCTAAAAGAGCACTTAGAACACTAAATTGCTTCAATCCCAGCTAAAATTCCTCTCTGTCAGTAAAGTGGCACAAGTAAGAGATAGAAAGCTACCAGAAATCCAGGGGAGGACATTGTATAGTATTCTACAAAAGTGAAGGGGAAGTCACTCATCTGACCTAACCAGCCCCCAGAGGCAGTAACCAGGAGGACACCTCACATGTCATTAGGATCCTTGCCAATGTCTTGACAGAGGATCAAGAGTGAGTTGACTCACTTGATATCTAAATTAACCAAGATCTGGAATGACTCCAAAAACACTTCTCTGAAATAGTTGTATTTCATCTTTCTAGCAAAGAAATTTAGGCCATGTAGAAAGTATCCTCAGGTTCTTAAAAAAGTCATACCGAGAAAGTCCATCAAGATAAAAATCCAATACAGGTTTTTTTTTTCAACACCAATAATCAAATTGATAAATAAATACATAAACCTTAAATTTCCTTTAAAATTTCCTCAAGTGAGCCCATAGTCCTTAAGACACCTGTCCCTAGTTTTTAAAAATTGTTAGATTTCTCTAGATGGAACAGCAGGAAAAGAGCTCCCCACACTCTTGAGGTGAGTTTTTATTTTGTTTCAAAATCTGGAAGAGAGGTAAGAAATTGTAAAGGTTGTATTTTGGTTTTGTTTGGTGCTTTCTCTTCTAACTTCAGGAAACCTTAACTCTTATGCTGGTTTTCAAAATAAAAAGGAAATCTGGGATTAAGAACTGTGTGGAGATTAACTCAATTTTTGTCCCAGTGGAGAGATCATTCATAAATAATGGTCTCAGCTGTGCTTGATTGACAAGATTGTAATCCTCTTCCAAGACCAAAGACTGCCAGAAAAGATGCTAAACCTTGAACAGTTGGCACCAGTGTTTTTCTCAAGCACCTGGTTTATACTTGGCTTACTATAAATATTTGTTGGAAGAATTAATGAATAAACAATGAATGAAGAGTCAACAATGCAAGGTTATACTGTACCTCAATAACTGCCAGTCCAAATGCTATTCCAATCACTATCAGAATATGTTTTGCAACTACTTCTTTTATCAAAGAAATACACGGCTGTTAAAAAAACAAAACATAAAAAGTCACCTTTAATCAAAATTTTGACCTTATTTTAATTAAGTTCCCCCTCCCATTGGGTTGACCATTGCTATGGAAGAACACAGTCAACAAAAAGAAATTGGATTGATTATTCCACTCTTCCATTCGGTCAATGCACGCTTCTACCCACCCCCAAAGCTTGTTAACTGTGGTTTGTTCATACATTGGAAAGTACCAAGAAGGAAAATCTTGCTTTAGCTATCTCATTGCTAAATCTAGGAATCTTTAGGTATAAATAATACTTTTATCCTAACTTTCAGTTATTCATTTTAGAGCTGTTATCACTTTGTGTATTATTTAGGTTTGTAATCTGCAGCAAAGAGTTCCCTGGTTGGGGTTTCAGCTAACTGTAGCATAAACTTTCATTTTTAAAACAAGGTTTAAAAAAATCGCTAAATAATTTATATCAGAGTTATTTTTACTGGAAAAAGGAAAAAAATTACTGCGTCCACTATTTTGTCTTGACCTTGGTAAAAAACGAGAATTTAGAAAGTAGCCTGTCTGCCACATTTGTTGAAATATATTCAAGCTAGCATGCAATTTCAGCTTATGACATTTTAGGCCAGACCTAAAAATTCCAGCAATTGTAAATTATATGGATAATTTTCAAAATGGAAAAACACGACACAATGTAATAGTGGTATTATCTGTATTGCCAGAAAATATATCATTCCTATGATAGTCTTATATGCACAGAGGGCTAACAAAATATTGCTATGGTTAATAAAATAAAAGTTCTCCATAAGGCTGAGTAAAATAGTCTTTTCCCTCTCATTCTTAAATGTAATGGGTTTCTCCACTCACATCTGATCCAAAGTGGTAAACATTAGAGTAAATTATTATGTCATTTAGGATTAACTATAAGATTAATGATCTTATCTACGGAGTCACATTCATTACATTTGAGGAGTTTTCCCCCTTTCCCCTCCAGATAACCAGGTTATCTTGGCAAAAGGTAGGGGGGAATAAAAAGAAATGTGAGTTATGGCCATTCCAGATTTCTTATTTTTCCAGACTTCTTGCAAATGACACAAGGCAGATGGAAGTATTTTATGAATTTATGACCCTCCTTTTGGGAAACTGGTGCAGCTATCAGCCTATCTTCAGCTGAATTATGTGTGAATTTGGAGGGAATGTCTATTACTTTTTAGGATAAAAAAAAATCTATCCTGAGGAAAAACATCTTCGAGTTGAATCTTTAACAGGCAACAGATAACAATTTGCAACTGAATTTACTAACGTTCTCATCATCCTAAGTGGCAACTGCATTCATTGACACCATATTTATTTTGCCTCTTCTTGGCAGATATCACGTCACTAAATTAGGTCGGCAGGAATATAAAAAGTAAGAATAAAACTGTTTAGTGATACTACTTTGACAGTAAAAAAAATCTGATTGCTCTGTAGTCTGGTGGATAACTTCTCCTCATGAATTATGTTAAGTACTAGTAACAGCAATTCCCCTTTAGAGCAGAGTCTCCTGATTTTTGATGAGATTAGTAAAAGAGATCCGACAGCCAGTGGGAGAGAAATTTCCCCTGAGACACTTTCTATTTCCTACTATATAATTAACCTCAGTAGCCATCACTACATCAATGCCAAAATGAAAATAATCATCAGGTATTATACAAATTAATTCATTGAATTATTTTTTTAATTTTTTTAATTCATTGAATTATAAGAGCTTTTATATATCTTTCTCCCAACTAGATTATAACCTCCTCGAGGTTCCAGAAGTATGTGTGATTTTAACAAGGGTCTGTTTGACACATAGTGAGCACTGAAGAATAACAACAAATAAATTAAACATTAATGTTGATAATTATTTTTGTAGGCATTCCTCCCCTGTGGTAAGGGACAGATAGCATATCCTCTAGGAGACCTTGAACCCTGAAGACTGAGTTACCTTGGGTCCCATAATACCTTGTGCCTGCCCCTATCTAAGAAATACCAATAATTATTGAAATGAAGTTGCCTAGCTTTCTTTCTTCATTATTTGAGTATAACCCCCATGAATGCAATAATTATGGCTGTCCGGAATGGATATCCCGTGGCTGGTAAATGGCCTGGCCCATTGGAAGTGGTCAATCATCTTTGATGAACTAAGCAATAATAAGAAATACGACATTCACATATTGACATCTACAAGAGACATAAATATGATATCTGTAACACATAAAAGATGAACCCAGCTTTTTTGTTTGACTTTAGATGTCCGGGGCCACTTCTCAAATAGAGCAATAATTAAGCAAATTGATTGATACACTAACATCCAGAGCCAAACTACTGAAGACCAAGTCTTTATACCCACATAATTACTTTAAAAAAGGAACCTTTGATAAGAACAAGAAATCTTAACTTTATAAACTGAAGTGATACTATATATTTCTAGGATTTATGTGAAAATAGAAAAAATAGTTAAGAATAATGATTAAAGTCATCAATCATTATTAATGAGGATGAGATAACTTTCATCGGTTAGCTTGTACTTTCCTTGGAATGTTTCTTTGATCTATTAAAGTTGACTTTAAGTGATATCAGACTCAAAAAAAAAGAAATACTTTCACTTTTTTATACATACTTTTATCTTTAAACAGGATTTACTTTTTATTGGGAAATTCCTGGGACTTTTATATCATGATTCCCATTGAAATTGCTTGCAATTTAATTTTTTTGTAGAGACTTTCACTGGGAAAAAAAATCAACAGAACCACTTACTGTGTCAAATTTCATTTGTCCTCACCTGTTTGTAAACATTTTTGCCATCATACATCACACAAGAATCTGACAAACTTGAACATTCACATGACTTGTAATTCTCTTGAAAATTATTTCCCCAGTCAGCAGCTCCATTGACCAAACCACAGCATTTAAACTGTTTAATGAAAAGTAGATATAAAGAGCAATCACTAAAGAAGAAAAAAAAACATTGTCAATACATTGAATCCTATTCTTCTGAAAGTATTAATGTGATGTTTCTTATACTAAAATGTCATGTAAATCATCTCAACAACTTCTCTAGGTGTAGAAGAAAAATGAAGGAATCTTCCATTCGGGCCTTAATAGTAATTAAAAAAAAATAGGGTTGCAGATACACAAGTCTGAGGAAGTTGGCAAAAAGACAAAAAAACCCACCTAGTTTTAAATGACAAAAGAGAGGGGCAGAAACAGATCTAGTACCCTAGACTTCAGGAAAGAAGCTTCCAAGGAATTAGTCTATGAGAAAATCAAGGTCTCTTTAAAAAACTTTTGTTCAAAAGAGATGAGAGAGTTTTAAAAAATGAAATTTCCATCTCATGATCTTTGATCATTTTGGGAGGAGAGGAGGAAAAGAGAGAGAGGCCTCTCAAAGGCCAAAGAAGATGCTTAGTGGGGCCTCTCATAAGACTGAATTTTACATGGAAAGCCACAAAATGAGGGAGGGATGCAAATGAAGGAGGAAGCTCTCAGAATAACGTCAAGGAAGGTTAAGGCCCAGAATACACTGGAACATGGGGAAACACGAAGGGAATTTGTGGTCATGTTTTAGGAAGAAAAACAAGGAAGCGATAAGCCCAATGACTCAGGGTTTACGGCATGGCATATTATTAGGTGAAAGAGAGAAGTAACTGTCCCTCATCTGGTCCTACTTGCTCTAGTAGAGAGACAATACTTCATGAAGAAAAGGTAGAGGAAAAAAAGTTGCTGAAGGAAATAGAACAAGATTGCACAGTTTTCTAGGCTCAGATGTATTGTAAGGCCCAGATATTGAGAAAACTCACTTACGGACTGGGTGATCATGTTACCCACGTTGCTTAACCTCTCTGTGCCTCTGTTCTTTATCTGTAGAATACAGATAGTTGTAGTTGCTCACAGTAATATGTAAGTCGTAGACTTGTTGTAAAGAAAAAAAATGGGAAAATTCACATGAAGATATGAAGTGCTTAGCTCAGTGCCTGGCTTGTAGAAATTACTCAGCATGCATTGGCTACGTTATTTTATGGCAGTTGTTGCCATTTCCATTATTCTCTCTTCAATGCTGATATGAATAATTTAGATAAATATTTGGAAAGTACCTTTTCAGCTCTGTAGTTGATAGAGAGCTGGCATGATGATTAACACATTGGGGAGCAGAATCAAGCTCCAAAGTGATTTCAAAGAATGGACTCAAACCAACTAGTTCGGTGTAAGCAGATACAAAGTCTTGTACTTGGGCTCAAAGCCTTAGATGCACAAATATCTGACTCAGCAGACATTCATATGACAAAGAGTGAAAGGTTTCAGTCGGTCACAAGGTCAATCAGTATTAGCAGATAAGGCAATCTTGAAATAACCTTCTTTCCTGTTTCCATGGTAGACATGATTAATTGCTTATTGCCTTTTGATTAAATAGTCTTGAACAATAGTAATTGATAGAAACACCCAGATCTTTTTTTTTTAAGTCCCATTATATGTACTCACAGGTCAGTCCATATTTGGAATACAATATACCTCAGGATTCCTTAGGTAGGCCTAGAAACAGAAGACAGAGGAGAAGGTAGAAAGGCTAAACTTGGTAAGATATCTGGTCACCAGATCAGACCTGAGAGAAGTTGAGGAAGAAGCTGGTCAGGATTTGTTGCAAGTGTTATAACAGCTGGATGAACAAGGTTCTGTGCAGTGAATAACTCAATGACTCTAGAAAAATAGCCATCACCGAGAATCCAAGAGGGGCATATTCCATTAGTATGTTAGCAGAAAATTCACCTGGGAATTCTCTGAAATCAAAAGAGAAAACCACTTTGTATCTACAACTTCTGTCCACGCGTGGTAAGGCCCCAAGTCATCCAGCCAGAGTTCGGTATAGGATTCTTTTTCCAAAAAAGCATTCCTAAAAAGGAAAAGCCCTGGTGGAGAGAGGGAGGAAGAGACAACTAGAGAAAGAGGGAGGGAGGGAAGAAGATGGACAAAGCAGATCATCAGGAGCAGAATGTAATACAGGATGCTCTCCCACTGCACACAGTTCAGCTCTGCCCAGCTGAGCCCAGCGCCGCACTGTGCCATGCCCACCCCCCAGCCCCGTCAATCCCACTCTTAACCCAAAGAAAGGAGGGAGGGAAGGAGGAAGGAAGGAATAAAAATGGACATTAAAGAACTATAGTTCTATGAACATAGGAAGCTTCAGGCATAGAATCAGTGCACCAGAACAGAAGTAATTCAGAACTGCGCTACAGCAAACAGAACATGTAAACCTCCGTGCTTAGACTAGACCTTGGCCATCAGGGACGGCATGCAACAAGTGTGATTCGGAACTCAATCCTGAGACCCAGTGGCTACCTACAGTACCTTTCGTCTTAGGTCAACCACCAGGGAGGATGAATGATGCTCAATCCCACCCAGGGGAAGAACTGAGTTGCTTAAATTCTTCCTGCTTTAAACCTGGGTTGACCTGGGCTCCAGAGTAGGATGCTGCAAGGGAGAGGATCAAGAAATGCAGCTATAGGGAAGCTGGGAAAAGCACCACACAGAGGAAGTGAAACAGAGACGGATTCCTATCAGGTTTCAGCTCTTGGAAATGATGCTTTAAGCAGAATTTTTACAAGCTGGAGTCTATTCAAACAGGAACTGGGGAATGCTCTGGGAAAAAAAAAGCCATCTGATAAATAGTTCAAGAAACTAAGGATGTTTCAACTTAAGAAGCAAAGCTTTTAGAAATCATATGATAGCCATTGTCAAAGTAAAAGTTGCAATGCGCAGAAGCATCAGTAGATTTTCTTTTTCCTCCGAAACTCCAGAAGGAAGAACACGGACTAAATGATGTAAATTCTAGGGAGGCAGGTTTTCTTTCAAACTAAGAAAGAACAGACTAATCATCAGACAGAGATATAAATGGGACAGGATGGGCAAAAATGGACGAACTTTCAACTCGTCAATGTTTAGAGAGTGGATGAACATAAATATAAAATACATCAAGCAACGAGAAGTCAATTTAAATGCCCTACAAAGTCCAACTCTCCTCCTCTAAGACTCTGAGAACTTCCCTAACGTGTGAACCTAATGCTACATGTAGTCAATACGATGGGAATTCTGAATAAAGGAGTGATTAGGAGTTTCACAGAGTAAGTAATATTTTAGTCAGGCCTTGAAGTACACGTAGTATCTGGGAAGGAAGAGGAAAGTCGTAAGTATTTCCCAAGATAGGGAATGAAGCCGGGACAGGAAGGTAGAATTTGTTTAAGGGATCCTGAGTAGATGAACCTGACTGGACCAGAGGGCGGGGGGGTGGTTGTATGTTTGTTTTGTGTCTGTTTTATTTTTATGAAGTAGTGCTTACTAGTGTTAAAATATCAGGTAAGAGCCAGAGAGTAGAACACCCTCAACGCCTTGCCCAAGTTTTGACTTTACCCTAAAGACAGAGAAGGTTTTAATAAGTAAATAAGGGAGAAACTAGTAGATCAATTTAAAATAATAACTAGTCAGACAGCTGGGTTCAAATTCCAAACTCATTACTCATTAGCCAATAGACCTCTTGAGGACCTAACTTCCTTATCTGTAAAATAGGGATAATAAAGATAATGCGATCCATGTCACAGAGCTGTCATAAGGATTAAATGACCTACTGAATGTAAGGGCAGGTACATACGGAAAAGCAATAAATGATTCCTATAATTCTTCGTATGACAGAGGGGGCAGCCATGGAGGCAGAGAGAGAGAGAGCATAGTCCACATGCCCCCAAACACTGTCCTGCTAGATGGTAAATATGAGGCAACAATTGGTTTGGCCCAAAGGAGGCTTAATTGGTCATAAACGTATCTTCTTGATCTCTGTCCTTCTAAACTGATCCAGAACTTCCTAAGAAGCTGGAAATAAAGTTAGAAATACTCCGGATTTTTCTTACTGCATAGTGATAGGATGATCAGTCCAAAACTACAAAATGGACTCATGGACCATTTTGTTTGGGCCATTCTGTTTACAAAGTCAACCTACAACCAACGCCCAACTCCCCAAAGGGCCTATACATTCTAATTACCTCGTTTTGAAATTCAGTCAGGGCTTTCTGGAATGCTTTTGCATTCTCATCTGCTGCACTCAAAAGCTTTATGTTTTCATGGAGAGTCTCATTCAGAAGGCGCTCAGACTGAAAATTGAAAAAGCATTGTTAAATTATTCATGCCAGAGGGCAGTATTTTGATTTTTTTTCCAGCTTTTCCAAAATTATCGAATATCGTGTGTACACACCTCAGATTTGAAAGTAGCTCCTAAGATACCTGCCGCCACCTGCAGGAGCAGGATCAGAAGCAAGCCTATGAAAAACTGAAAAACAAAAAAAAGAAAGAAAGAAATGGAATATGTATTATCCCCAGGGCAGTCAGTCATCATCTCTTGGGACCCTTGGGCTTGGTGCATCTTCAGGCAGTTGGGATCATTTAACAGCTGGAATACTAACAGCATTCTTCATTTACTCTACCCTTTGCCTCAAAAATCCAGTTTGGAGGCCATGAGTCCAAAAACATTTGCCTCAAACACTGACCAGGCAAAGGGGTTAAAACAAACATTTACTGGTAGGATTGTAGACATCGAAGTGATGTTGAATGGAGGAAGTGTGAACACTTAGATGCAATTATTTGAATATTATCTTTTCCTTTCTCTTTCTTCATCAAATGCAAACTCACACAAATTTGAAAACAGACTTCAGAAGTGACTTCAAAGCTCCATTTCTACCTCTAGCAGGATCACCCAGGGTCTCATTATAAATGTCGACTCCCAAAACCTGTCTCAGAGCTACTGAATCATAGCCTTAAAGAATGCAGCCCACAAATTAGTTTTTCTCTTTTTAAAACAAGCTCCTAAAGTAATTAAATCTCCCAAATTGCAAATGAGGCCTTATTGATCAAAAAGCAACCACAAGGGATGCTATTAAAATCCTATTAAGCTCCATCTCTACCTTCCCTGGTAATAAACAAACAGCTAAAAATTTCTTTCAGGGACAACACAGTACTTATTTTATTAGAGAAACAAGCTTAAATGAGCTCTGTAAATGCTAAGGTTAGGCTTTATCTAATAAATATGTCACGATCTTTTTCTAATACTTTTTCTATATCCATTTATTATTTTCTACTGTACCCGTTAAATGTCGGTGGGTTATCCCAACCCCATCCATCCTCCTTGAAGCTTTCTAAGGCACAAATCTGATTACCTCAGTCCTTCACAATTTTGTTAGCATGGAATATGAGGTGGTGCCATCCATTCTCAGACCCATCTCCCAGCATTGGGTGAAAACAGCCTCTGCCCCCACTCCAGCCACACCCGAAGCCTTGTCGTGCCCTGAACAGGCCAGTGTCCTACTGGCAGCCTCTCTCCCAGGAGAGCCCATTACACTCTCACCCACACAAACACCCTTTGCACTTCCACTTCCAGCTTGGAAGTTCTCTTCCTTATCCTTGCCCTCCCCTTCTTGGGCCTTTTACTCGGTAGCTAAGAGTCTGCTTGCCAGTTTCCCCTCCTGGCTTCCAACTGTCTTCACGTCTATGAATCTTTGAGTACAGTATCCGCCACACAGCAACTGCTCAACAAGACGGAAGGAAGGAAGGCAGGGACTAAAGTTTCTTAGGGCATCCTCTACGCTAAAAAATGTTAGCTTCTATAATCAAACCCTATAAACAGAAGTTAGAGCTTAATCAATCTTGGCAAGTCCTCTTGACAGACAATGGGAATGGGAGATGGCGCTCAGAAGCCTGAAGGGTGGGTGTCGTGGTCTGTGTGGAGGACTCACCAAAAGAAGCATGCAGCGGCTTTCTCTCACAGCACCACAGCACCCCAGGAAACCCAGAATCATGATGATAGAACCCACAGCAATCAAGATATTCACAGCAATATAGGGGCTAGTACCAGAATCACCAGGGCTGAGAATCTGAAAATAAAAAAGAGATCAATGACAGAAAATCCCTTTCTCTGATGTTTGTTGTTCAAAAAATAACCATTGGGTACTTGGTATGTGCCAAGCCCTACTCTAGGACCTGGAGATACTTCAGTGATGTAAAGAGGTGCAATACCCCTGCCTTCAAGGAGCTTATATTCCATTGAGATGTGACTCGTCTGAATAACATTTCCAACTTACATTTCTTCTAAGATGATATATTGAACGCTGGATGCAAGAGATGCAAGACGCCTTTCAAATGTCAATTATTTTTAAAAGCTCAGAAGGAGAGGTGCTTTCATCCATGATTGTGACCTTTGTTTTGCATATTTTGTACATATTTTATACACCGGAGCAGCTTTCTAAACATGCATTTTATGGCAATTTAATTATTTAAATTAGAAAAGCAAGCTCCTCAAAGTACGAAGAGACCCAACAATATGAATGAATCTCATAAAAGCTATATTGAAAAGAGTGACTGCTGTACAGTTCCATTTATAAGACCTTCAAGAATAGGTAACTCAGAAATCGGAGCAGTGCTTGACCTTAAGGAAGGCAGGAAGGAAAGAGCAACCGACAGCTGAGGGTACAAGTGAACACCTATGGGTTTAGAAAAATGCTTTGCATGTTGATTGCCATAGTGATCACACGGGTCCATACATTTGCCAAAACACAAAAAATATTTAAACTAAGAAAATAAATCTAGTTCTTGATATTCCATATAATTCTATCTCTGTGTTCCCAGGACGTATAGGCTACAGAGGCTTCCAGAAATTCCTTATTTTGACTATTAAGTAATGGGATATTGAGGAAAACGTCCTACGGCTCCTGATGTTGGCTTGGCTACCCACCCTGCATGGCTCAGTTCTGCTCTCCAGCAACACACTTACCCTCCTTCATTACCTTCGGGGTACCTAGCCTCAGTCTACCACTTGTCCTCCAGATAAATCACCAGTCAAAAGTGAAGCCTGGTGTTGGTGCCATTCACAGGTGCTCCTGGGACATCGCCCATCCTGTATGATCCCTATCTCCTGGGCTACCTCCCAGATGAGCACTAGTTGTTACCCTAACCCAGAGACGCTGCCTCCTAGAACCTGTTGCACAGTATGTGCGGCAGCTCCCTTAACAGGAAATACATTAAAAATAATAATAATAACAATAACCTAGTAATAATAATGTGTACATTTTTAAAGACTTTAAAAACCAGCTCGTGGCCTAGAGGAAAACTTCATTCAATAATCTATAGGAAATGGCTCCTGAATGGCTCCGTGGGTTAAGCATCTGCCTTTGGCTCAGGCCGTGATCCTAGGGTTCTGGGATCGAGCCCCCCATCATCCTCCCAGGCTTCTCCCTCTCCCTCTGCTGCTGCTCCCCCTGCTTGTCCTCTCCCTCCTCTCTCTCTCTCTCTCTCTCTCTCTCAAATAAATAAATAAATACTCTTTAAAAAATAATAATCAATAGGAAGGGATGTGCTGAAACTATAAAAGCATGAAAACAAAGATTTATATTCTGGTAAGAGTCTAAGTTTCTAACCCTGGAATAGTCGCCCAACCCTGCAGGGCCCCAGTTTCCCCTTTATAAAGGAGATTGGGTCAGCCTCTGTGGTATCTGAGGCCTCCTTTGTCTCTGAGAGTCTAGGCTCACCGACAGGGTTTCAACCTACGTATTTAGAAAGTTTGGTTAACGTCCAAAAGATATTTTGTTTGTTTTTCGGGTCTTTCGTTTATTTGGTTGTTGTTTGCTTGTTCATATTGGAGCTAAGAAATCAGTTTTGTTTAATAAACATGCCTGGCATCAGGTCAAAGTCCATAATGACCAAAGACAAGAAGCAGCTGCCGGAAACCCCAGCTCTCCACTGCCCTTCCCTAGAATGTGTGGCCAGGACAGGCCCCTGAAGGCCTCGAGAGGCCTGACTCGCTGTCAGAGTGACCAGAAGTCGGTGTAGACAGGCCAGACGTGGAGTGATGGGTGGAACACCCAGAGGCACCCGGAGGAATGCAGCCAGCATTCTCTGGGTGGTTCCGGAAGCTCTGGGCTGAGACCAGTGTGACCAGGGGCGGGGGGTGGCTGTCGCAAGTCCAGCCCAGCAAGTGCGGCCTTGTTCAGGCCGGAAATGGAAATCTGGGGCCAGGTGTTTGCCCAGGGAAAGGAGCAGTGGGTTTTCCAGGCTGTCTCGGGTGACCAGTGTCTGTGTGGGTCAAGACGGAGAACCCCCATGGCAGGACATTGGAGGGGAGGCTACAGGTGCGCTTTGGACTCTCAGAGCTCTCCTGAGACAAGAGTGGCCACCCAAGGCTGCACCTGGGCACTGAGTCTCTGTGAGGGAAAGCAAAGCCTTCTGAGGAGAGACCCTCTGAGCCCTAAGAGATGGGCTACACGTCATGCACAGCCCTCTTCCCCTCTGCCTGGATGCTCGGCCTTTTCCTCCTGGGACTGTTGCCTCTGCTTCTCCACCTACTAAAATCCAGGTCTTTGCCCTCTTGAGTCTTTGTCACCGGCCTCCCAGAAAGCTAAATCAAGCCACTTTCACAGAAGCCAAGCTGCCTACCGTCCTAGCGGATGTGGACTTCCATCCAGAGCTCAAGCATCCACATGTCACCAAGGATGCAGCCTCGCTCGAGAAGTTCATTTGTTCCCCAGAGATGGGACCCCACCCTCTCAAGGACAGCAGTTTGCCTTTAATACGTTCGGTGTGTGGAATTTCTTAACAGACTAAACACCAAAGTTGTTTACCAGAAGCCCTTGAGGGAAAGAAAATGTTCCCATGTCAACCAGAAATAAAATAAAATAAAATAAAAGATGGGCTGCACACACATCCGCAGAAGGCCACAGCAGCCTCCGAATAGGAGGCTGTTTAATCTCTGGGCTTAATTATGCGTCCAGAAGTCAGACATCGGCTTCTAGGCAACAAAATTCAGCACATCTTCACATACCCTTCTTGAGTTCAAACCCAGAGCCCAAGGGCCACCAGGGAGTCACAGTTAACATTTATCAGTGTGAAACTGTAAATGAGATTCAGATGGGCTAGGATGTCACCAACTAGTTGCCTCACCTGTCCCCCACCCAATTCCTTCAGCATCTATAAGCCCTGAGTGAGGAAACCGCTGCCACTGCAATTCCTTGAGTTGTCCAAGGGTAGAAAGCAAGTTTTAAAAAGAGAAGAGGAGACAGAGAAGGGAGGGAGGAAGGGAGGAGTGACAGGAAGGAGAGGAAGGAATGGAGGGAGGAAGGAAGGGAAGGAGGAAGGAAGAAGGAAGGAAGGAAGGAAGGAAGGAAGGAAGGAAGGAAGGAAGGAAAGAAGGAAGGAAGAAAGAGAGGAAGAGGGAGGAAGAAGGGAGAGAGGGAAGGAAGGATGAAGGGAGGATGGAGTGAGGTTGGGAGGAAGGAAGGAGGGAGGGAGAGAGGGAGGAAGAGGAAGAGAAGCCACCCAGTTGAGGAAAAGCATCAGAACAGATGTTGATTTGCTTCTAATCTTCCTTACAAGGCTGTCCCCAAGGCATTTAGCCTCATCATGGTATAATAAGCTTTCGTAGAAAAGACATTACTTTAATTGCTGGCTTAAGATATCTTAATAATTATCAAATGAGAATCATAATTCCTCTGACACCGAGAGCCTGTATTTGGGCAAATAAATACGTTAGAAGGCTCCAGCAGTGGGGGATGTGATCCTGAATAGAGGCAAGAGCCCAGACCATGAGGAGGAAGGGAAGGACTGAGCTTAGGAGTAGGGATAATATGGGGGCAGGGCGGTGGGGGGGGGGCTGAGAAGAAGGGAGGGAGAAGAATGGAAACCGGGGAGCAGGAAACGGTGCCAGGTACATGTTGGATGGAACCAAAACAACAGCCCTGCGTGTTCTACATGGTGTTCACAGCCACATGTGCCCGTGGTGAGGGTCATGATGAGGGTCACAGTGAGGTTCACGGTGAGGGTCACGGACAGCACATGGGCCACCCAAGAACCCCAACTCACCTGCCTCCAGACCCCTGGCCTGCTTGCTAAGGGCTTTGCCACAGGGCGTGGAAGGGGGCCTGGTGGGGGGCTTGGTGGGGGATCTGGTGAGGGGCCTGGTGGGGGGTCTGGTGGAGGGCCTGGTGAGGGACCTGGTGAGGGGCCTGGTGGGAGGCCTGGTGAGGGGCCTGGTGGGGAGACCTGGTGGGGGGCCTGGTGGGGGATCTGTGAGGGGCCTGGTGGGGGCCTGGTGGGGGACCTGGTGAGGGGGCCTGGTGGAGGGCCTGGTGGGGGACCTGGTGGGGAGTCTGGTGGGGGGCCTGGTGAGGGAAGGGGGCTGGTGCTAAGCTTCTCCAGAGAGCAAGAGGCTGGGCTCCCTTGCCAACCTCTGAGTCACAGCCTCTTGCTGTGACAGGAGTTACCCTCCCGCCAGCTGGCCCAGGCTCTTATCAATCACCTTCGTCCCTCGTTGCCTTTAAGACACAGACCCAAATTCTTCTTCTCCAGGAAAACTTCTCATCTGCTTTACTCTGGAACCAACCTCCCACCCTGGGATTAGCCAAACACCCATCGGTACCTCACGGTACAAAACTTGTCGTGGGTGCGGAGGGACGGTAACCTGTGTCCTCCAGCTGCACTTGAGGCCGGCCTCCTGCAAACAGTGAAGGGGCCAGACCATCACTTTCAGCCCCTCCCCACCTCCACTTCCACGGCGGCCACTGTTCTTCTTTCAAAGAACACCTCTCCATTCTCCAGAAGGAGTGTGCTGGGCGTGGGCCTATGCAGTGAGTAATTGGGATTCATTCAACTGAAGTCAATCATACAATCATGCACCAGCACGAATGACTACCTAAGGCAGGTAAGGAAAACGCTCTAGAAATATTTACATTATTATTGTCATTACTGTCATCATTATAAGAGAAATAAACTACTTTGGGAGCAGAGAAGCTTGTATCTCTTTATTTACCTCTTGCCCATCTTTGCTTAATCGTACCCAAATCGCTACCGCCAGGATCAAGATGCCACAGAGCTGCAGGAAGAAAAAGAAAAAGAAAAAAATGTTAGAGGACAACTGGCCCAACGCACCGCTAGTGGCTGCTTCCAGTGGCCTATCATTAACTCTACATTACCACCTAAAAGACATGACTCTGGCAGATTCACTGGCAGGTAATTGCTAAAACATTCCAGTGTAATTGGTAAATTTGATAAGAATAATTCCGTTTCCCGTCCACAGTCCATTCAGGGGTCTACAGACAAGAAGTCATCACTGCTACTGGGGAGGGGAGCAATGATTTTTCATGTGTCAACGCTAACTCTGTGTTTTTGCCAGATTATAATATCTGAAAGATAAGTCATGACAGTTTAAAGACAAAATAATCCTTACTGGGCCCCTGGGTTTGTCTCTGAGAAGCTGTCTTGGACAACAAGGAAGAAAAAATTGATTATCAGACATTCCTTCAAGATTCTAGAAGCATGAAGCTGGGATAGAAGGGGAAACAGGACATCGGACAAAACCTGCAGGTAGGCAGCAAGGGTTTACAACACTTTTTGTACCCAAATAAACTCTTTTAAAAATAAGTTCTTTTAGGTCGTAAAGCTCACCCAGAGAGGAAGAACAATGAGCAACAGTACTTAAACTCTTAAATGCATTTAATGAGTTTCCCAGATTATTTAATTTGGAGCGAAGCCAACACATAAAATGCGAAACACATTTTACTTTTGTGTAAGGAAAAGCTTTGTATTTCAGGGTTTGATTTGGTTTTGTTTCATTTCAGATATATACGTTATAGCCTTACAAAAAAATAAAAAAGCTAAGATCTATTATTAAATAGAGATGTTGAGAGCAAGTTTGGTAACATAGCAGACACAGCAGCCTTTGCAAGATTTTCTAGACTATTCTGGCCATGCGTTGCTCTGACAGAGAAATGCCTGAGTCCTCTGAAGCCTGGTGACCTTGAAGTATCATTGCTTTTGTGCACGGTTGAGCCATATGCCTGCGAGCTCAAAACAGCCCTTTTGCTTTTATTTATTTTTATTTTTAAAATTTATTTTATTTATTTATTTATTTATTATTTATTTATTTATTTATTTATTTATTTATTTATATTGGAGTTCAATTTGCCAACATATAGCATAACACCCAGTGCTCATTCCATCAAGTGTCCCCCTCAGTGCCCATCACCCAGTCACCCCATCCCCCCGCCCACCTCCCTTTCCACCACCCCTTGTTCGTTTCCCAGAGTTAGGAGAAAAAATGAGTGGAAAATATCAGAGAGGGAGACAGAACGTGAGAGACTCCTTTTGCTTTTAAATGGCTTCTCGTTAAGTCTGCCCTAAAAGGAGAGTCAAAGGCTTTGTTAAGGTTTGGGGAATACTGTGAGCACCTGAATAATCAGAGAATATTCGTATTCTCTAAAAGATCTCAGAAAAAAAAAAGTCATGTAGGTTCAAACCCTTCATTTTAAGTAAAAGAGCTAGAACCCCAAGAACCCTTTCACGTCAGGAAAGTCCAGCGCCACTCCTAATCCAATCCTGCCCCCTCGACATGCTTCAACTCTTACAAAATAATGAAGGCAGTGGGAAACCAAAGCTTGCTCTCAAACCACCCAATAACCTACACAATTTTATTATCTTATAGGCACACACTCACACACGCCACACAATGCACCATTGAAAAGAGAGCTTCAGAGCCTGAAAACCCTCAGGTTTTTCTCCCCCTTCCCAGTAAATCCTAACTTCACTTGCAGATGAAGATAAATGCTCATTTTAGCAGCTCTGTGTTAATAACTAAGTCTATCAAGATTTGTGTCGAATTGATAATGAGCCCCCCTGAGATTTTGAGTAAGTCACAGTAGTTGGATTTTTGTTTGTTATTTGTTCACTGATATTTTCTTTATTTTTCTTCCCAAGTGGATTTACGTTGATTGTCTTAATAGTTGCTCTGGCTTTAGCTTTAACTGAACATAGCATAAATTACCCGAATAGTTCTTATGGTTATTATCCTTATCTGATACTTATTTATGAGATTATCAATGAGAAAACTGTAAGAATTCCTAGAGACTAAGACTGCGTTTTTTTAATTACTTAATTATTTAATATATATATTTTTAAGATTGCATTTATTTATTTGACAGAAAGAGAGAGGGGGGCACAAGTAGGGGAAGCAGCAGAAGGAGAGGGAGAAGCAGGCTCCTCACTGCGCAGGGAGCCCGATGTGATGCTCTATCCCAGGATCCTGGGATCTTGACTTGAACCAAAGGCAAACACTTAACTGACTGAGTCACCTAGGTGCCCCGACTGTGGTTTTTTAAACCCTTAACTTTTTTATTTGTCTCTGTGTGACTTTTTAGTTTACTTTTTCAGTGACTTTAGATACCAAATCATTGAGAAATCTTATAAAATCAACCATATTCTCCCTTTTAAATGACCACTTTCAGTCTTGTCAGCCACCAAGTGTTATCTGTAACATTAACTTTAAAAGGATTATCAAAACAAGGAGACTATTACACACCAGTTGAAATGGCCAAAGTCTGAAACCCTGACACCCCAAATGCTAACGAGGATGTGTAGCAATAGGTACTCCCGTTCAGTGCTGATAGAAATGCAAAATGTACAGCCACCTTCAAAGACCGTTTGGTAGTTTCTTACAAAACCAAACACACTCTTACTGTATCATCCAGCAATCATGCTCCTTGGTATTTATCTAGATTTATGTCCACACTAAACCTCCACAAGGATATTTATAGCAGCTTTATTCACAATTGCTAAAACTTGGAAACAGCCACGATGTCCTCTAGTAGGTGAACGAATGGATGGATAAACTGTGGCACATCTAGACAAGGGAACATTATTCAGCACAGTTTTTTTTAATTAAAAAAATATAATGAGCTATCACACCATGAAGACATGAAAGAACCTTTAATACAGATTACTAGGTAAAAGAAGCCGACCTGAAAAGGCTGCATATGGAATGATTCTGACTATATGACAATCCGGAAAAGGCATGAGACACTTAAAGATCAGGGGCCACCAGAGGGGATACGGAATGAATAGATAGAGTGCAGATGATTTTTAAGGCAGTGAAAATACTCTATATAATAATTATGGGTACATGTCAATGTCATTACATACATTTGTCCAAACCCATAGAATGTGCAAAACCAGGAGTGAAACCTAATGAAAACTATGGTCTTTAGGTGGTTGTGATGTGTCAATGGAGGTTCATCAATTGTAACACATGTACGTATGGCTCTGGTGAGTGATCTTGATAACAGGATGGGCTATGCCTGTGTGGGGGTAGGGTATATGGGAAATATAACCCTCCTCTGTACCTTCCTCTCCATTTGGCTATAACTGTAAAACTGTTCTAAAAAAAATTAGGTATTCTTAAGAAGAAAAAGGAAGAAGGGCGCCTAGGTGGCTCCATTGGTTAAGCGTCTGACTCTTGATTTCAGCTCAGGTCATGATCTAGGGTCATGAGAACCAGCTGGTCTCCACACCAAATATGGAGCTTGCTTAAGATTCTCTCTCCCCCTCTCCCTCTGCCCCCTCCCCACCACACTACATGTTCTCTTTCTCTCTCTCTCTGAAAAAGAAAGAGAAAGAAAGGAGGAAAGAAAAAGAAAGAAAGAAAGAAAGAAAGAAAGAAAGAAAGAAAGAAAGAAAGAAAGAAAGAAAGGAGGGAGGGAGGAAGGAAGGGAGGGAGGGAGGAAGGATGGAAAAGGAAAGAATATCCATTTATTTCAGAAGTCAAGAATATTTTGCCTGATTTCAGTTTTTACAACTGTATACATTTTTCTTAGAAATTTTGAAGTTGGACAAATATCCTTTCCATCCCTATCTCTTTATCTTTTCTTCCAATTTCACCTTAAAAACAAAAGAAATGCATGTTTAGAACATGCCATTCTCATTTATTGAAGACGTTACATTAAAAACATCAGCCTTCATAATATATAATTATTAAATTTTATACTGACTGACTTTAAAAGTAAATTGATTTTCTATCAAGAATAATAATTCTAGAGTCATGATTGAGATTAACCTATTCTATCCCACTTGTTGCAAGACTGGCTATCATGATGGTTCTCTGAGGCCCTGTCCAGTTTGGCTGTAGTGTTTGTATCCCAGCTTTTTATACTGTTTAAAGAATTGAGAGTATAAATTAAGAAATAAGTATCTAGCTCTGTCCTACTTTCTGTTGATCAAGTTGTAAAAGGAAGTTGATATTTTGGGCTCCCAACTCAGCCTGACAGTGGACACTGCAGAACTGACCAGGCCCACTGCCCCCAAAGCCCACCCTCTGGTGTCTCTTTGAAGGCAGTCAATGGGGTCATCAGTCAGCTCCTATAAGACAACTTTCTTTTTATGGAATTAGGATGCAGCTCGTCTGGGCCAACATTCTAAGAAATTAGGTAATAATTTTGATGTTTGCTTGTGAGCATGCGATGGACTAAATTATATCCCTCTCTAAATTTACATGTTAAAGCCTCAAACTACAATCTGACTGTATTTCGAGATAGGGCTTTAAGAAAGTAATGAAGGTTAAAGGAGGTCAACAAGATGGAGTCTTTGGGGTCTTAATCCAAGATGATTGGTGACCTTATAACAAGAGGAAGAGATCTCTTTGTCTCTGTCTCTCACTATGCACAACGTATGAAGGAAAAACAGCAAGAAGGCAGCCATCTGCACGCCAGGAAGAGAGCTCTCGCCAGAACCTTGATCTTGGACCTCTAGCCTCCAACACTAGGAGAAAATAAATTTCTGTGGTTTAATCCCCCAAGTCCCTGGTATTTTGTGATGGCAGCCCGAGCAGACTAAGACAGAGCACGAGCTGAAAACTACAAAGTGCCAGGAAGAAAAAGGGAAACACCATCTAGGGCAAAGTTAAGTGGGATAGAACAAGCTGGTTCATCCTTTTCTTAGATAACGTGTCCACCAATCATCCCTACTCCCTCCCTCTCACTTCTCTTTGGATTTCATCACAGTTTATTGGAAGAGCGCTGAAAATGGAAGAAAGTGCATAGCACTCTGCTAGGAGGAAGCGCGGCTTGTGAGCTCTCTCATTATTGGCCCAGAATGGACACTTTTTAGATAAGCTTAAGGGAAAGCTTCCTATTGTTCTCCCCCCAAAAGGTTATAAAATAAGAAATTATCCTAATGGATAACATGGATAACTACAAGACTTGTTTTTGTGGTGCTCCCACAACACGGGAGGCCGTGAATACAGGAGGTAAGGATTCCAAGGGCCCTAACATTTTAGGAAGGAGCTACTGTTTTTGATTTTCAAGTTTCTTTTTTCAATAAACATTTATTTAAAAACCTAGTTTCATGGCATTGTGGTTAGATAATGCTTGGGAGAGTTGTTTTTATATTAAATTATTCGTTTTTTCACTGACTGTGTCCTCCTCTTCAGGAATACAAATCGTTCTGGTTTCCCATTCTCTGTTCTTCCTTCTTTCATTTCATTCATCTCGTCTTGATTTTTCCTCTGGGAGGGTTTCTCCATTTGGGATTCTTGCTCACTGTCTCCATTTAATGAAGTTTCTGGAGGGGATTTTAACTCTATCCTTGTGTTTCTGGTTCACATGAGGCACTTCTTTAGTTTATCCATTTTTCTTTTCACCTCATTCTGTGCTTTTCCAGTCAACTTTTTTTTGTCTTGTGGCCTCCATCCTCCGTTTCACAGGGTGTTGTTTCCTGGCACTGCATTGTGGATGCCAATTTCCTGATCCTTCTCCCATCATGTTGGAGCCTTTCTTTCAGGGATGTGTGCTTGTTTCAGAGTGGACATTTCCTGTCCCTTACTCGGCAGTCCTTTTATTAGGACTGGATTTTCCTTATTCATCCTTGAGTAAGACAAGACCCATTTTGACGTATTACTCTTTGCGAGGAGGGCCTGCACTTTGCCTCACTCTAATGACATGGGTCGTGGTAATTTTCAGACCTTCTGTTGGAGGAGAGCTGTGATGCCTTCTCCCTACAGGCATGGCCTACTGCAGCTCTGATCTACTGACCCAGCCTCCTAGCACTCACACACTATCTGCTTTTCTGATGCTCTAAACCAGTGGTGTCAATTAAAATTTTCAATCCTTCACAGGTTCTGCCCTCAAGGTTTTTTAGCCCCCAAATACTGATTATTTGTTGTATCAATGGTGTTAAGCATGCAGCAGTGTCTCCATAGTTGCATTTGTGTATTTCTTTTGAACCCACTAAGTAAGCCAAACACCCAGTACAACTGCTGCAAATTCTAATTTTAAGTAGCTCTAAATTTAGAAGAAAGTAATCAACCAGGTTTCTTTCTGATATAAATAGGACCTGGGTAAACGTGCTTCAGGTTATCTATGCTGCACCAAAGTATAAAATCACTAAAATGTACATAATTCCAAAATAGAGAGATGGATGTTCAGCATTTGATTAGCATCCTAGTGTTTCTGAATCATAAAATTAAGGCAAATTCAGAGGGCGCCTGGGTGACTCAGTCAGTTCAGCATCTGCCTTCAGCTCAGGTCATGATCTCAGGGTCCTGGATTGAGCCCTGCATCCAGGTCCTTGTTCACCAGGGAGTTTGCTTTTCCTTCTCCCTCTGCCCAGCCCCTTGCTGCTCATTTCCACTCTCAATTTTTTAAAAAAAAATGATGCAAATTCAGGGATGTTTTCATTACTTTGTGTCAAAAGTACAGCCTGCAGACTTGTTCATACATTTGCAGGGCCTAGGGCGAGGACATAAACAACCAACAGTCCACAGACCACCGGTCTCTATATTAAGAAGTTATAATTCATGATAATAAGTATATATAAAACATTTCTTATCATCTGACCTTGACAAATGTGCTCACTTAATGACCCCGAAGACAATATTTGATTTAGAATTCTCTGACTCCTGGGAGTCTGAGACCAACCCAGCCCCCAGACTTCACTCCAGGTCCTGTCCTGAACTCTGGGGACAAAACACAAAGGGCTGCGGATGCGTCAGCCCCTAAGCCAGCCCTGTTGCAAGCTGCCCCCACTCCGGCACACAGCTTCCCCTTGGTCACTTCTGGAGAAAGGCCTGTGCAGACCCTAGAAGCAGGTTTGGAACTACCTGGGCAGCGAAATGTGGAGCCTCAGGTCCCCAGCATGGAGGCCAGGCTCAAGGTGAACACTGTTCTCCAGCCCACAGATTCCTTACCCCACGGGGTCAGAGGAGGGCCGGAGGAGGGCTCAAAATATATTTATGTTTTAAAAGCCAATTACCTATTGGCTTTTAAATATTACCACACCAGACTCTAATACCTTTTAAATTGAAAAGCAACATGGTGGTTGGAATTAGGGAAAACTGCATTAATTGCACTATTACTGCATGAAAGTCCTTGGTGATAGGCTTTCAGAAAGCATCTTATTTAATCTTCACAATTAACTGTGCTGGTTAAAATCATCATTCACATCTTACAAATACAGGGACTGGGGCCCAGAAAAGGCAAGGAACATGTTCCAGGCCACAGAGCAACATGGAGTGGATTCAGGATGTGAATCTCAAGTCTGTCAGCCTTCAAAATATGCTCTTTCCTTCCCCTAATCTGTGCTCGAAGAATTCCCACCTTCATCATATTTCTTGCCATCTTATTTCCTCCTCTGTTTCAGAATCCAGCACTGAGGCTGGTTTACCACCATGCAGAGTAGTTTCATGGTTTTGTCTCATACAAATGTCCCTACAATGTTGGTGGAAATGTCTGTTTCTTAAACATTCCTTTAGCGTTACTCTGGGTTCTTTTCTACACACGGACTCGTTTAACCTTCCCAACGACTCCATGACTCCAAATAATGCTACCATCCCCAGTTTTGAAGATGAGGAACTCTAAAGCACAGAGAGATGGACAACGTCCCCAAGGTCACTTGGCTGAGCCATGAAGGAGCCGAGGGTGAGCCTGAACTCTCAACCCCTGGGCTCTGGTGCCTTTCGTCATCACTCCGGTTCCACACCGACTGCATGGAGGCACGAAGCCACCGTATTTACAAAGTTCACACACTCCAACCATGTGCTCAAGGCTTTATCCTGGCTGATTTCATCAACTGACAGAATGAAATATAATTGGGCCTGATTTTTGTTAAGGTTCCCGTCTCCCAGGTATGTCTGCCTGGACTCTCCTCATTGTTCTCAGCACAGGCAACCAGGAGGCCCAAGCACCACCTCAAATACAACAAGGAACATCACAGTCCTGCATCCTGGACTCTCCAAGTTCTGACTTCCTCCTGGTCTCTTCAAATGGCCTCATGCACCGGCTTCCTGCAGTTGTGCATACTTTTTGGCTTTTCCATCTGGGCTCCTCCTTCTTGCCTCCCCTTGTTGGGATTGGTGATGTGACTTTGGCAGGCCTGGCCTCCTAAGAGCTGGCTCTCCACCTCTGGAGATGCTTTGAAGGCGTCCCTGGCTCTGAGTCTCATGCTTACCTGAACAACTTCCATCCTCCAGCATCTACACTGCTCCCCCACCTGACCTATCTGACAAGAGGATAAGGAGACCTGGGCAGCTCCTCTGCTCTGACACAAGACTTAAAGAAGTAGACTTTGTACCCATTCTCTACAGCACCTCCAACTCACTGTGACTCGGTTCCAACGCAAGTATCAGTGATCAAGAATGATTTCCCCTTTTGTGTGTTTTTCTTCGGTCGTTAGTTCTGACAAATGGAAATTGCCGCATATTTATATGGCATATCTCAAGTTCTCTCACAAACGAAACTGGTATGTTTAGCTTACATGACCATATGCATATCTCAGAGATATTTCAACATCTGGCCCTATTTTTCAAAGGCTTAGTTTTGCAAGTTGCACCAGAAAGAACGCGTTTGAAAACATAAGGCCGTGGATATCTGTAAGAAAACCACATCAGTGGGGCCGTTAAACTCTTTGCTTAAGTAAACATCAGGAATGTGACAAATTGCTAATTTCCTATGAAGGATCATAAAATTCCAACGGAGAACTCTGGATTGGGGATGGAGGGAAGAGTAGAAATAGCCACGGTTCCCTAACCTCAGGGACTTCTGCTATCTAAATTTTGAATGAAAATATTGATGTCCCCCGTTGGCCGAGATGTTATCACCAGTCTTTACCACCATGGCTCTTACTCAAAGACTCTATTTTGAGATGTGTCATATAGAGACTGTAGGTCACACAAACATGTTGGTGGAAAGAACAAGGCCTTTTACCCTAGGAAAGTTAAGAAATATCTAACTGAAATCTAATGCATCTGAAAGACTTTGTCTTCATTATCGAAACAGAGATAATGGCAGCCATAAAATGGTTCAGAGGATCCCAGAAAAACAGTGCCAGTATCTGGGTAGCATGGTACAGATCTCTAATCTTAAATATATCATCCAGAAACTATAACATGGCCTTTGCCTAATCTCTTTGCTATTTCAGCTTAAAATTCAGATTTCAAATTCATAATTAGCTCTTTAATGAAACACTGACCGCTGCTGTATTCACAATAGCCATCAGCACTTTGTATGCTGTTTTAATACAACAGATATACTTTAACAATTTAATAATTTGCTGCTAGTTTAGGTACTTTGGAACATGTTGTTAACATAAGAGCCATGCATTTACTAGCATATTCATATTTTGGTTTATTTAAATGGCCCATATATATTTTGTGCCATAAAAAGACAATGGTGGTAGTTTTTTAAAAACAAATCTCAGGATTTTTTTTAAGATTTTATTTATCTATTTGAGAGTGAGAGAGAGTGAGCACAAGCCAGGGCAGAGAAGGAGACTCCCCACTGAGCAGGGAGCCAGACTCAGGACTGGGTCCCAAGACTCTGGGATCATGACCTGAGCCAAAGGCTTAATCTATTGAGCCACCTAAGTGCCCCAAATCTCAGGATTTCTTGAAGAAAAATCTGATTCCAGGTCTAGGGTGGGAACTAGGGAAGTAAGCCTAGATTATTTTGTCATACCAATAGGGAAGAAGTTATGTTATTAAGAGCATGTCAAAGGGACTCAGGAGCCAACCCGAAGATGCTCCCCAATGGTCAAAGATAAAATAATTGCATATCAACAAAGAAAAGGATGGTGATAGACTTTAAATCTATTTATTTTGTAAGAATACTTACAGAAATGCTTGCTTATTACTGTTATATGATACCAGAAAATTAACTCATCATTCATTTTGAAATCTGTTAAGAGTAAGAAGCACTTATGTTGCCCCCCCTTTTTAAATAAAAACTGGGTACTACTGGTAACCAGTCAATAAATGCTGGATTTTCTTTATCGAAAGTATTCCAGGTAATACATGAAGAAAAGGTGATAGAAATAGAATATTACCAATTTGGAACTCTTAGTGGACTGTTTCTTAGATTCTTGGGCATCAGTGACAACTAACATCACAAAAAGTGACGAGGTCAGACAGTATGTGCTTCCTGAAGAAGGAACACAAAAACCCCTATAAAGTAGTTAGACTTCATAATGACAACCTGAGTCTTTTTAAGCTGATAAATGCAATCAGTAGATTAGAGATAATACAGAGGACAGGGGAACATGTTAACCTATACCATGGGTGTGCAAATAGCACACACTCTGGGAAATGTGATAAGATAGACAACACACGTCAATATGTAAAATTTCAAGGAGGAAAAAATGATGAAAATAGAAGAACCTAAGATGAAAGTTGGCATAAAGGAAATATCAACCAGTCACAACCTGTGAACCTTATTTAGATTCTGATTCAAAGAGGCACATTTACGAGGCAACTTAAAATTTAAACCCTAGGTAGATATTGGATAATCGATTCAGAAATTCTTATTAAGGTTTTAGCATGATAATGACATTGTGACCACATTTCTTTTTATTTTTTAAAATTTTTAAAAAGATTTTATTTATTTATTCATGAGAGAGAGAGAGAGAGAGAGAGAGAGAGAGAGAGGCAGAGACACAGGCAGAGGGAGAGGCAGGCTCCATTCCACGCAGGGAGCCCAATGTGGGTGGGACTGGATCCGGGGTGTCCAGGACCACACCCTGGGCTGAAGGCGGCGCTAATCCTCTGAGCCACCCGGGCTGCCCCACATTTCTTTTTAAAGAACGATTTCTCTTTTAGAGCGAGATACTAAAATATTTACAGATGAAAGGATCTATCTGGGATTTGCTTCAAATTGATAGAAGGTGGAGAAAGTGGATGAGACCATGCGCAGGGAAGGATTGCCCTGGTGTCCTCACTTTGGGGCTGGACGATGGGGCCGATTACACTTTTCTACTCTGTGAATGTTCAAAATTCTCCTGAACGAAAAGCTACAAACAAAACCAAAGTACATAGACAATCCTTCATGTATATTATATTCCACTTTCAGGGTTTAACTGATTTTTAAAATTTCAAGGGAAGAAATTTACCAGGACTAACTGTAAAAAACTGGCATGTATTCATGGCTTAAACTTAATATTTGCAAAAGCAGCCAGTTTTTCTAGGGAAAAGAGAAAGTAAAGGGACAAATTGTCTTTATCTTATTTAGTTATATACTCATTTACTTCACCTATATTTCATCTGTACTCATTAGGGCTGTTGACATTGAACAGAAAGTCATCTTGTACAAGAAGACTATATTCCTGTGGTTAAGTTTAATTAGGTGCATCATTATGTTACCAGGACAGACGTTTACCAATATATAGATATCAGCTGCCTGTTTACTAAAGAGAACAAGGTAAAAACCAAAACCAGACCTCTCTCCTGCTGATACTGCATAAGCCATTTTTAAAATCCAGTATACAAAATTATTTTTTTCATTTAAGGACTTTGGGCTATTTCTATTGATTTACTTCTGAACACTCTTTAGTTGTCCCCTATATACTAAAAATGATAAAGTCAATTTTCCAAGATCCCATCCTGCCCTTTACCTTTTGCCTTCTATATCTTATTTTTCCACTTTCTAACATTGATGCTACTTACCAATTTATTTGCTGTCTTAGGTCAATAGGCTTTCAAAAAAAACCTATAAGAACCTGCTAAAATACCAACCCTGTTGATTAAGAGGTGGGCTGATGACACATCAAAATACTAACTTTTTTAACCTAGTTATCCAAGTTTAATTTTTCCATGATTAAATAATTGTATTGTTTCCCTCTCAAGTTTTTTATGACCCACTGTTTCTTCTTTAGGTCTCTAGAAATCCTTTCCTCATGGCTATCATCTGACAGCCCACCATTCACCTGTTTCAGACTCAGATGTAAAGGTTAGAATTCAGAGGCTGGGCTCCAGTGGAAACAGACCACATTTTTTCCCACAAGGTCCTTAAACCAGGGAGGCCTGCATGATATACAACTAAGAATAGCTGTCCTTTAATTAAGGGGTATTTTTCCCCCTCTGTGGTTGTTTTGCAACAATATCAAAACATTTATGAAATGTTTATCCTCACAGATCCTGAAGTCCACTTTCTTGAGTCATTGGCTCATTTTCAATTACTGAAATAACCAAAGAAAGAACAAACAAATCCAAACAAGTAAATGGAAAATACATTTTCTTCCTCTTCCTATTTCTCTAGTGCAGAGTCTGTTCTCGTTTATGATATTTATTTCAAGGTTCCCTTTCTTGCCTAAAGTTGATAATTAAAAAACAACAACAGCAAAAAAAAAAAAAAACACTTACCCAGAACAAGAAGTTGAAGATAAACATGGAATATTTTATACAGCCACTCACACCTGCCATGGTGAGACCGGATCAGGAATCCAGATGCGGCAAATGTAACTGTTCTTTATAGGATTGTCCTGCAACACGCTCTGGAGTAAGTTGCCTGCAGAGATTTCTGTGCCCACGGCTTTGAAGCAGAAATAGAAAGCAAAGGAGGGGTGAGGGGAATAATCCAGTTATTAAAGTGGATAAAAAATTAACCCACACATTTAAATATCACAAGGGCTATCTCTAGGCGAGTATGTTCTTTTGCTTGTCATGGCTCCTGGGGCACTGGGCCAGGATATTTATGATCCTTTCTCAAAAACTGCCTCCTCTAAAGTAAACAGATATCAAGTTAAGGAGTGGCACTGGATCGGAGAGAGAGTGGCACAGCGATACTAGGTTGCTGGATTTCAGAAACCACAACCTGACTTCCCTGCCCTCTATTTCAACACTATAGGGAACTAAGACTGCTTTTGCTCTAAGATAAAGGGACTTTGTGTCTCAACTCATTTTTGCATTGCATTTTCTCAGCAATGCCAAGTTTTTCCCGGGTGCCATAAAATGCATTTAGAAATGTGCAAAATCTGCAGGCTTACCCTGCAGTCACCTTTCATCCTTACCTCCAGAGTAGTGGGAACAACCATTACAAGGACCTGCTTCCAAAGCTTCTAGACTTATTTCAAAACCAGTCCACAGAGCTGCTATGAAGGCAGTCTAGATAGGGGAAGTGCAGAGGGAGAGACTGCCCTGCCTATGACCAGACCATTCAGCTTTTATCTTTATTTCTTTACAGTGTAAAAGGGAAAAAAATTGACAGCCTCCTTGTGTTCCTTTTATAACATGTAGCCATACTGATAGCTCAGTTTATTGTTAAGGTGGCACCGTACTTCCCTCCCTCGGGTATGTTACATCCAGCAACAACTCCTCTCCAGCAACTCAGTTTCTGGATTCCTGGTCTCCTTGGACAAAAAAAATTCAAAATGAGAAGGTGGTCATAGTTCAGTGACCATAGATTGTACAATTTGTTTCTAGGGCTAATAGAAGGCAGCTGTGGCAGGTAAAGGCAAAATTCTCTGACCTAATCAGGGAGGTGTGGACTGCTTTTGTGTAAACAGTTTGGGTCATGCTAGTTTCCACATCCTGCATCTAAAAGGGAGCTCCTTGCTCCCTGAAGAAAAGAACCCTCTACTTCAACATGTTTTTTGGGTAAAATTATTCTTTAAAATCTTTGTTAAGTTCTGTACACACAATGTATTTCTATTGTATTACCACTAATGATATTTGGTGTTGAGGCCAAATTTAGGATTAGTTCAGAAATAATGGCTTAATATTTAAATAATCATGAAAATTGTTGGTGTTCTTTTTCTAAGAGTTTTTGAAAACCCTTTTTTCTTACTTTCTGTTGTTGTTTTTATTTCCTCTAGAAAATGGAAATAATTTCACAAACTTCTAGTGAGATGTTAATATGGTTAGGATTACCCAAAGCTGAAAGAAGAGTTTTGATTGGATGAAAAACCAAATGGATTTTATGTCCTAGAAAGATTATTAATCATTTAGAGGTAAAGATCAAAGAAATATATAGATAAAAATGCTGTTTTGTTGACAAGAATGTATTGAGGACTTACAAATTTCAGCTTAGGATACTTTTTTTTTTAAAAGAATATACTCTTTAGATCCATTGCTAATGAACTCTGAAACCCAAAGTCAATAGATGTGTTCCATAGGAAAATTACTCTTTGTAGAATATTCCCCAGTCCAATTCGAAATCTATATGACACAGTTCATTTCTCTGAACTCCTATCCCAGTAAATTTTATAATTACACAACATTCACCCAAGTTAATACTGTGGAGTCCCTTTGTATTTCTCTTTCTTGCCTGGTATCCAATCACTTCGGGTAGTCCGCTGAGCTCCAAAATTTCCTTCAAATCTGATTCCTCTGTCTCTCCTTCAGCTACTGTCATTATTCAACCTGTTATCATCTCTTATTCAACCAGAATTGAATTCATTTCCCTGCCAGTCTCCTCCCCCTCCTATCTGCCTTAGCACTTTGGAATTTTCTTTCTTTTTAAATACTTATTGACTATGTAATTCCTCCGATTAAAAACCAATCTAAGGATGGTTTCCTGTCACCTATAGAGTAAATTTCAGACTTCTTAGAATGGCGTTGATAGCGCAGGGTAAGCAGGCCTCCCCCACCTCCCAGAACTTTCTCTTGTTCCTCTCTCCCTGGGCAGCCTCTACCCCTACACTCCATATCCATGAAATTAATTCACAGGACTAAAATGTGTCTTAGGATTTTATGCCTCTGTGCCATGTCACTGAGTTCTAGGGAACTACCAACATGCTATGTCTTGCCCTTTTCAAAAGATCAATTATCAAGTAAAGAAAAATAGTTTCTTTATTTCGGGACTTATCAGAACCCTCACTTGATATTGCAGCAGGTGACAAAATTTACAGCAATTCCCAAATGAATATGACTCCCCCCAGAAAATATTTTTGAAAGACCTATCCTTGAACCAGTGGTACAGCCTTTACTTACAGAAATACTGATCTAGACAAACCCCTACATTTTATACATAAGAAAAGTGAACCCTGGAGAGACTGAGCAGCCCAAGCTCACAAAAGTGGCTAATGGCTGAGCTCTTTAGCTCCAGGCAGGAGGGTCTCATGATGATCAGACCACTATTCTGTCCACTTGCACCAACTGTCTTGAGTTAGGTAGTATAATTATGAGTCAGTTACCACCTTAGAGTTTGAGAAGTTGTTCCACAACAGATATTTAGCTGTGGGGCTGAAGGTAGGGAGGGGCTAGAGGCTGACAGTGATATACCTTGGTCCCAGCGAAATGCCCTGCCAGGAAGGAGAGGCAATGGGGGGCAGGACAGCACAAGACATGACAATTGAAGGAAAGTGCTGAAGAAAAGTCAGTTAAAGTTTTCCTAATGCTACCATTGTGCCAATTATTATCAGTCATAGGTATAAGTGCACAGGGTAACTAACGCAAGATGAGGATTCAAATCCAGTTTATCAGGAAATTTCTCCACAAGGTGGTCATGGCAATTTACTAGGTTTGGATAGCAGTATGGGGACCTTGGCAGGGAGGAGAGAGAGAGAGATCCCTTGTGTTCAGAGTAGAGAAAGGGGCATGAATAAAACCATCAGATACCCTGTATATAAAATACAGCATTTTCTCTAGGTCGTCAAGCAAATCAGGCATTTGTTTGGGACCTGAACCAGAAAGCAGACACAGAAAGGAGGTTCATTTTTCACCATGATAGCATGTTTCTCTTTACAAGATACACCCAATAATTCATTCAACAAATGTATTAAATGCATATCCTACTCCAGGTGCTATATGGTATAGGTGCTGGAGATACAGCAGTTTACAAAACAAGATAAAACCCCCAGCCTTCACGGGACATTATGTACAATATATATACAAATATATTGGGTCACTAGAGTTTGGAAACAAAAATATAAAAAGGAAGTTATCTTCCCACTACAGTGTGAATATAAACAGATGCTCTTTATTATTATTTCACGATAAATTAGATAGCACATTCAGATACTTTGCCATTTAGTCATTCATTCAACAGATATGTATCGAACACCTACTATATTCTGAGCCCTGGAAAGGCTCCTGATTTCCTAAAGATTGTACTCTAGAAAGGAAGGTGACTTCTTCTTGTATTTTTGTTTCCAAAATCTAGTGACCCAATATATTTGTCATTGGAGTAGGTACTGAAAAATCAAGTCATGTCTTTTAGAGAAAATATTCTGTTCTATTTTATCTTATATATCCTCCCATTATCACTGTCGCTGTACATGCTATGGGTTTTTAAATGGCATCGCGAATATTCATTTCCTTAGGTGTGGGTGTGTAAATGAGTGAAGACACGAGGTCATGCATTCTAAACGATTAGAGTGAAGAGAAAGTTCTGGTACTCTTTAGCATTTCCAATTTTAAAACTTTTTTTTCTTACTTTCAGAAAATGGAGATTGCTCACTTACCAGTTTTATGATTCCTTTTACAGGAGCAGAGCCTTGGCTCTTGTCCAGCATTCCCAAGACCAACATTTTTCTTCTGCTTTCACTTGAACGTAATGCTCTATGCTTCCTATCCTGTGAGCTTATGGAGTCTAGCTCATAAAAACCTATTGCATATTCCCACCGGGGATGGGAAGCATCTGGTATGAGAATGATCTATCTCCTTCCTTTGCAAGACATTTTGAAATAATAATATCTATTTGTAGTATTAATCCCAGCTCAAAAATAAAATGTGACCTGGAATAGTCTTTTTCAAGTAGCAAGACAGTGTTCATGAACAACGGATATCCAATATTCTTCTTCTTTTATAGATATTTTTACTCTAAAATAGTAATGATTTGCTCTTAGGCATGAAGTCGCTAACCATGTAAGTCACAAAAGGAAAAATATGAAAATATGCATCAGAAAATAGACTTTAGATCACTAAAATCAAATTTTTAAAAAGTTTATTTATTTGAGAGAGAGAGAAAAAAAAGAACATGGGCGAGGGGAGAGGCAGAGGGAGAGGGGGTGGGAATCCTCAAGCAGACTCCCTGCCGAGCTCGGAGCCTGATGCGGAGCTCCTCCCAGGACCCCAAGATCATGACCTGAGCCGAAATCAAGAGTCAGTCTCTTAACTGACTGAACCACCCGGACGCCCCACCCAAATCCATTTGTTAAGTGTTTATGAGAGAAGACTGAGGTCAAATGGTACAGGGATTAACAACGCAGTTTCTGACCATGATGGACCAGAGATGCCCATGAATTCTCAGGCTCCAGTGCAATGTTTATACTTCCCTTGTGCTTGCAGCAAGATGAGAAGGGGGCCAGCTGCTGGGCGGGCTCCAGGGTCAGGTCCTGGGATGGGCAGCCCCTGGAGCTCACCTTTGTCAGCCTTTCCTGAAGTGATCCACTTCCTGGGACAGATTCACTTTAGATGATGTCACAGGAGCCAGAAGGCCAATTTCTTGGCTTGTCAGGAGGAACGCACCCATGAAGCCGTCCAGTACAAGACAGAGGCCAACCAGAGCGTCCTGTCCCTGTAAGAAGGCAGCAAAGAAGCCAGGGCTCACAGGGGCTGCATGGGGGGTGAGCCCAGTAAGGGAGTTGGTGGGTGCCTTGCAGGGCCAGGCAGCCTGGCGGGTCTAGCACTGCATCCAGGATACAGCAGCCGAACCCACCAAATGTCACTCTCAGTGGGGGGCAGCAGCCTCTCCATGACTTGCTGTGACAAATCAAAAGATCCTTTGCTTCCAGGTGGCCCTCTCTGGGCCTGTTGGGTCCATGCTTTCTCTGTGATCACAGGCAAGGGGATGAGAACATCGTGTCTCCACTTACCTGACTGTAATCAAAATTCAGTCCAGCTCCCAAGATGGCATTTTGGTTGCATTTTAGATAGTTCTCACATTCTCCACTTACAAGTGATTGCACCCTTGGTCCACTCCTATAGACTTACTATAGGCTTACCATCGCTATAGATTTACTCTCAGAGATCAATCTCATTTTCCTTCTCTCCAAATTGGAGAGCGTGCCTATGTGTAGACAAGAATACTCTACAGGAGAATGAAGAGTACAAATTCTAGGAGAAATTTGTAATCACTGGCCCGGGCTCACTGGATCCTCTGTTTTGTAATCACCGGCCCGGGCTCACTGGATCCTCTGTTTCTGTGCTGTGTATTTGCCTGGCTGTTTGCTTTTTAAGTTTAAAGTGTAAATGCCAACCCGCTCTGCCCCTGAGTTCTCTCTGAATCAGTCCTTTGTTTGGTCAGTTCACAAGGTACACATTCGCTGCCAGGCATGATTAGGCTCTGAGGTCACAGTGATGAAGAGGCAGGGAAATGAGGAGAGGCCACCAACACAGAATTTTGAAAAGAAAAAGAAAACAATAAGAGGGTGGGGATGTGTAATGCTTATATCAGACACCAGCTTCTCAAACCGAAGGAGTCAACAGGATGTTACACGGAATTTAACACAGGCATATCCCATGACCGGTCAGGAACAAACATAGACATTTTACTCATAATGCTAATTAGGATCTCACAAGCGACTGATTCTAAATTAGAAAGGTTTATTCAACCTCACACAGTGGGAATGTATTTCATGGCTATTTTGGTTCCCAGGAGAAAAAAAAATAACAGAAAGTCACTGTAGAAGGTCATGTATGAGGAAATCCCAAACTTCCATTTCACACCTTCATAAGAAGCAACAAAATGTATCCCAAATTAAGCTTAGGTAGAAAACAACTCAGATTCTGTCTTGAATTTCTTTTTTTAAACCACAGAGAGTCCTATTTAGATTTTCCCTGAGCACTTGAAAGACTAGATGTTTCCCTTACTGTGAGAAGGCAAGATAAACTGAAAAAACAAAAACAAAAACAAAAACAAAAAACAGAAAACCAATGGCCGAACACCTGCACCATCCTTCCTGAAATAAGGGGCCCTGGCTGCATTTTCTTTGCTATCACCCCATTTTCCATCCATAGCAAAACAAAGTACATATTTTTAGGAATATAATATCTGAATGCAATCTTTCTACAAAGGGAATCACCAGTTCTCATAGAATTTTCTTCTAGTTCCTCTCTTCATTTATTCGCAGGTATTAACGTATCCTTCCCTAAACTTTTCAGTAATTATTTTACTACTGACACATTGATTGATTCAGAAAATGCTCCATCCATAAGCCAATCATGTGAGGAAGTCAAAACAATTTTAAATAAGCTACTCTTGGGGTCATTCAAATGCTTATGGGTAAGAGAAAGCTGAGGGATTGTTTTTGCTTTTTACACAATCATGTTGACCTCTAATTTAGCCTACACTAATCATTAAACCTTAAAAAAAATATTCTGAAGGAGAACTCACTGATTTTTTTTAAACTGTGGAATGGACCCAGACTCTCTGCATACTAATTTATTTATACAATATTCATACTTGAAGTTTCAGATAGCCAGAGAATTCCCGTAAGTGCTCTGCTCTCTTTCCTCTTCACTCTTCGTGCTTTCTTGAATCCTTAAGTGTGAAGAGGTACTGTTAAGCCAGGAAGATTGGCCAGACCAAGGCCCCTCAAGAAGGAATGTGCAAATCTGGGAACACATTCCAGGATTTCTAGCTACCAGTTCAGGGCCTGATGTATAAGAAGTATCAGCCAGAAATTTCAAGTTTTTCGAGAATCACAGATTCTCAGCCAATCCCCTAAGGAGCTTTCTGAGAAGGAAATAGTTCATAAAGCAATTCTCTGTGCTGTAAAAGATTATGTCACTCCCATGCTTTGAACCCTCTAATGGATTCCCATCACAATTAGAATGAAATCCAAAGCCACACAAGATGGATCCTTGGCTGCCTCACTGACCTCATTTCCTCTGTCTCCCTCACTCATGCTGCTCCAGCCACAGTGGACTCCTTGCTGAATCCTCGGGCTTGCCAAGTGTATCCCCAACTCAGGGCCTTCCCATTTCCTCTTCTTCTCTGGAATCCTCTTCATCTACAAGAGCTAGATGGTTCATCATCTCTACCCATTTTTTTACATATTTCTTTATTTGTATTACTGTCTGCTTCCTTTCTGGAACATAAATTTCAGGAGATCGGGAGCATTTTCCGTGTTGCTCACTGCCATATCCCTTGGGCTCAGAATCTAGTAGGTGTTCAATAAATATTTGTAGAATGAATGTCTAAATGGCAAGTTATCTAACTACACTGCCTAATTTCTTTTATTTTTTGTAATAACAAAGTGCCTGTTTGTGTTCCCCATGACATTCCTGCTGCCTAGCACAGTGGCTGGTAGATTATAATCAACACATATGTGAGGAAACAGCATTGCAAAAGAAAAATAAAGTCCATGCTGCTCTTATGAACTTTATTTTTATATTCCACCAACTTGAGACAACAAACAGACAAATATACAAATATATGAGCAAGAAAACACCAGGGAGAGAAAAACTGCAGGATTGTGTGTAGCAAAGTAACTGAGGAAACTATCTTACATTAGATGGAGCCCTAAGGACTTGACATTCAAACTGAGTCCTGACATGGGTCAAATCACAAGGAAGCACTAAACAAGCCCAAATCAAGGGTATTTTACAAAATAACTGGCCTAAATCATTTAAATGCTAAGACAATGAAAGTTAGGAAAGAATGAGGTATTATTCCATATTCAAAGAGGCTGGAGAGAGATATGGCAACTTGGGGAAATATGATCCTGAATTAGATCTGTTGCTGTCTAAAAGACATTACTGCTGAAATCAATCACATGAATGGGGTCTCTGGGCAAGGATACATGGGATTTCTATCATTCTCATAAGTTTTCCGTAGCTTTGAGATAATTTGGAATAAAAATAAATGGTCTCTTGAGGGAAAAATAATTGACGCACAGAAAAATTAAATAAATTTCCCGAATTCCCATAGTTTGTAATAAAGCCTGGATGTGAACCTAGGCAGTCTAGCTCCAAACTATGTGTTTTCAACCCCTGTGCATGTTGTTTCTATCAAATAAGACATATAAGTGCAATGCCTCATGCAAAGTAATCTCTCGAGTGATATCCTTATTATTTAAAATGAACACATTATAAACAGAGTCCTGCATGAGAAGAGGGCACATGCCATGCTAAGATGTAGGGTTTGAGAATTCCAAAGACAACAGGCAGTACAGAGATCCTAAGCTGGGCACAGACGTGGCATGCTGGAGAAAAAAAGGCTAGTGTGTATGTAGCATAAAGGGTTATGGGGAGCATGGTTAGAGATGAGATCAGAGGAAGCTCTTCAGGGGAGATACAGAAAAGAGAATGGATATATTTAAGTGTCATTGGAGACCTAAGGTGTTACAGCCTGAATCCTGCCCCCTAAAGTTCATGTTGAGGTCTTCTTCTCCAATATCTCAGACTGTGTTGGTGACATCAGCAAGATGTTGGAATAGGCGGCTGTGGGCCATCCTTCTGCCCACAGCCAGACAAGTTAAGCAATTCACGAACAAATGCCCTTTATGGGAAATCTTGAAATGAAGTGAAAGGCTCTTGAAGGCTAGCAATCACAAAAACAGATGTATTGAAGCCAGTAAGGTAATTCAGGACACTTTCTCCCTGCAGTCACTTCCCTCGGTGCTATGCCACAGGGTCAGAAAGAGACCTTCTGGCTCCCAGCTTCTCCCAGGGTAAAGAAAGGGTTGGCTTGCCTTTCCAGTGCTCCAACTTTTTTGAAGGGCCTCCCCAGATGATTGACTTTGATCCTACCAGTGTTGAAGTTTAGACCCAATTTAAAAATGTGTTAAGGACATAAGTAGACATTTTTCCAGAGAAGACATACAAATGGCTAATAGGTATATGAAAAAAATGCATATGGTCACTGATCACAAGGGAAATGTAAATCAAAACCACAATGACATTATATCTTTCAGGACAGTTATTATTTAAAAAAAAACAACACCAAAACAGCAAGTTTTGGTAGGATACGGAGAAACTTGAATTCTTATACACTGTTAGTGGAAATGCAAAATGGTGCAGCCACTATGGAAAACAGTATGGGATTTCTTCAAAAAGAAAAAAAAAGAGCTATTATATGATCCAACCATCCCACTTCTGGGCATATATCCAAATGAACTGAAATCAGACTTTTACTGAGCTATCTCCACTCCCATGTTCATTGAAGCACTATTCACATTAACTACGATGAGGAAACAACCTAAATTTGATCAGGAGATGACTAAACAGACTGTGATATAAACATAAAATGAAATATTATTCAGCTTTAAAAAAAGAGGATATTGCATAATACGTAACAATATGGATGGACTTTGAAGACGTTATACTAAGTGAAATAAGCCAGACGCAAAAAGACAAGCAAGTACGGCAGGACTCCACTTAGATGAGATGTCTAAAATAGTCAAATTCAGGACACCTGGGTTAATTAGTTGAGCACTCTTGATATCGGCTCAGGTCATGGCCTCGGGGTTGTGGGACCAGGCAGTGCCAGCTGGGTGCTAAGTGAGGAGTCTGCTTGGGATTCTCTCCCTCTCCCTCTGCTCCTCTTCCCACATGGGCCCTTACTCTCAAATATATAAGTAAGCCTTTTTAAAAAATAAAATAAGGGCACCTGAATGGCTCAGTCAGTTGAGCATCTGCCTTCAGCTCAGGTCATGATCCTACATCCAGCTCTCTGCTCAGTGGGGAGCCTGCTTCTCCCTCTTCTGCTCCCTCTGCTTGTATGCTCACTCTCTCTCTCTTTCTCTGTCAAATAAATAAATAAATAAATAAATAAATAAATAAATAAATAAATAAAATCTTTAAAAAACTAAAAATAAAATAAGATGGTTGAATTCATAAATTAGAGACCAGGATGGTTACCGAGGCTGGTAGGGGAGGGGGAAATGGGGAGTTATTTATCAACAGGCATAAAGTCTCAGTGAAGTAAGATAAATAAGCTCTAGAGATCTGCTTTACATTACTGTGCCTGCCTTCAACAGTAATGTTTTTTATCACAATAAAATAATAAATAAATAAATAAATAATAAATAAGATGTGACCATATTTGGACAGAAAGTGTTTAAAGGGACAATTAAGGGCAAATGAAGTCATTAAGGTGAGCTTTCATCCAGTATGATTAATGTCCTTATAATAGAGGAAATTAGGACACAGACACACCCAGAGGAAAGACCATGGGAAGGCACAAAGAGAAGACAGCCTCCTATAAGCCAAGAAGAGGGACCTCAGAAGAAGTCATTACTCTGACACCTGGATCTCAGACGTCTAACCTCCAAAATGGCAAGAAGATTAATTTCCCAATTAAAGGGACACAACGCAGTACCCACGCAGAAGATAACAGTGGCTGGTTGAGGATGATAGTAGCAGAGGAAGAGAAGCGAATGGATTCAAGATATGCTTTAGAGGTGAGATGAACTTTGAAGGGGAGAGAAAGAGGAACATAGATACCACCAAGATTTTATTTTTTTTAATTTTTATTTATTTATGATAGTCACAGAGAGAGAGAGAGGCAGAGACACAGGCAGAGGGAGAAGCAGGCTCCATGCACCGGAAGCCCGATGTGGGACTCGATCCCGGGTCTCCAGGATCGCGCCCTGGGCCAAAGGCAGGCGCCAAACCACTGCGCCACCCAGGGATCCCCCCGCCAAGATTTTAATGCAAATTACTTGGTGGATAGGGATGCTACCAAGATGGAGAAAACGGAGGGATAAGAAGTTCCGATTTGAAAGTCTCAGATTTGAGATGCCTATTGGACATCCTCACGGGGGTGTCAGGTGGCAGCCACCTATACGGATCTGGAATTCTGAGGGAGAGTCAGAGCTGGATATAAACCTGGGCATCTTTGCCACGTGGAAGATATTTAAAGCCAAAGTACTGGTAAGAATAACTAAGGAGAGGGCATGCATAGATATTGTGGGCACCTTGGCCCAATTCCTGCAGCATACCAATATTTACAGTTTAACAAAGGGGGCCCCTGGGGGGCTCAGCTGTTGAGCATCTGCCTTCAGCTCAGGTGGTGATCATGGGGCCCAGGGCTCGAGTCCCATATTGGGCTCCCCCCAGGGAGCCTGCTTCTCCCTTTGCCTGTGTCTCTGTCTCTCTCTGTGACTTTCATGAAAAAATAAATAAAATCTTAAAAAAAAAGTTTAAGAAAGGAGTAAGTACATAGGACCAAAAAACAGTGAAAAGTGACTTAAGAGGAAAACTAGCCAAGTGGTATCCAGGGAGCAAGAGAAAGGAAGTGTCTTAAGGAAAGATGCCATAGATGTCAAGTGCAGGTAAGAGGTCTGGAAAGATGAGAACTTCCATCACTACAGGTGTGGGTGGCAGGAAGATCACTGCTGTCTTTGAGGGAAGACCAGTCTTCATCACATGGTAAAGACAGAGTCCAAATAGAAGGGTTGAAGAAAGAATGAGAAGTATGAAAGTGAAATCACTTTTTTAGACAATTATTTCTTGTTTCACTCTAAAGGGAAGCACTCAAAACATGGAAGTCAGAGTAATATGGGCTCATATGGTTCCACTGTCCACAGAGAATTTCAGAGGGAAGTGAAAATATGCTCCCATGTAAATTAATTGGAGGGTTTCTTACCATATGTTCCATTAAAATTATGATGTTGTATCAAGTAGAATTAAACTCTTAATTGATTCTATAAAAGTCTGTAGGAAACCATAAATGCAGAGCACAGGTTAATAAACTGTTAATATAAAACAGAGAAAATAGAAAAACAGGGTCTCTTGAATAATAAATTCTTGTATGTTCTGAGGTACCTTGCTTTCAGATGCTTCAGGAACTAAGAAGTGTACCTTATATGGTAGATATTAATAAGAAATCTTACATATCAACTGAATTAATAAACTTAATCAAATATTAACAGCATTAAATGGGAAATTAAGGAAAACCAATGGTCAGAATTTTAATAGCTGTATCGTGTTGTGTTCCAGAAAGAATCTTAGAGAACTTATGGAAAAATGCATGACGCAGGGAGAAACTTAGCCCGTCTGACTCCATATTGCTTCTATTTCCTTTGTTGTTATGATCAATAGCTTGGTTCTGTTTAACCCGGCGCATAGGCACCTTACAGCTAATATCTGCAAATATGGCTCTTTACCCAAAGCCTACCTCACCCAAGGAGATAAGAAGGCACATCTGGAAATGACAATGCTGTGTTGAAGATTGGCAGCAATGTCTTGACCACATGCCTGTACCCAAAGATCACGATGAACTGACCAGGGACAAAGAAGATATGTGACCCTCCTTCAGTGCCTACAGGTGCCAGTCACCTTTTGACCCCAACCCTGTCCTGCTTTCCCCTTTTACTAATGGAAGAAGCCCGAATTTCATGCTCAGGGAAGACAGTTCTTTGGGGCAAGAGTCCACTATCTCCTCAGATTGCCAGCTCTCCAAATAAAGTCGCTTTCCTTAGCCCTAAATCTTGCCTTTTGACTTCTCAGTCTGTCATATGGTGAGAAGACCAAGCTTGGACTTGGTTACACATGCATAATTATAAAATACTTAAATAAGCAAGGAAATTTAAAGTCAAGGAATGGCTGGGGGCAAAATTTCTCATGGTAATATTTTTTTATTTTCTTTTGGCTTTTGGACTATGCAAATGTATTAGCTAATTTTTTTTTTTCAATTTCAATTTCACTTTAAGTTTCCAGGTGCCTGAGTGGCTTAGTCAGTTAAGTGCTCAATTCTTGGTTTTGGCTCAGATCATGTCGAGCCCCGTATCAGGCTCCACGCTCAGCACAGTCTGCTTGTCCCTCTCCCTCTCCTCCTCCCCTGCTCTCCCTCTCTCTCATAATGTTTTTAAAAATTTGAGTTTCAATTCAAAGTCAAGGAGACATAACTGAACAGATCTCAGCAGATAGGCCGGCAATGGTATTGAAGATCTGCTCTGGGTCCTATCAGAGGGGAACCTGAAAGGTGTAACCACCAGCTGGGTAGAGACAGACTCTAAATACATAACCGGGAAGTCAGTGATCAGAGACCAAATATTTAGGAAACCTTTCTGCATAGGGAAAGGGAACATAATTACACCAGGATATGATGCAAGCAGGCAGATATATACAAAAGCACAATGTTCTAAGAGCATCTACTCTGGGACAAAGCTACTTTGCAGCGTACTTTGATTTCAGTGCTTTTCTCAGAGAATAAAGACCAATTTGGTACATGCTAGATTACTCTCCAGAAGAAAAATAAAGTGGATTCTAACAGAAGCTAGAAGTTAATGCTGAGCACTGGGGAAGGGCTCCTTCATCTCCAGGATGCTGGGGGCCTGAGCCCCAGATCTCTCGTCTTTCACGAGGTATTTCAGCCCCACACAAGCTGTTTTCTGAATGTGGTGGTCCCTCTATTCTCACCACCAGGATTAATTACTGTCATCAGTTTTGTTGCTGTTTTACCCAGCATTTTGTTGGGCCTTCCTGGTGGGTCACTTTTTCCCTCTATTTAATTGCTTTATGTACCATACTGATATCTTTATGTATCTCAGGACCTCAAACTCAAACACATCAGATTAAGCTAATTTTTTCTCCCAACTACCATCTTCCTCTTTGTTATTTTTTTTAATAAATAGATTTTTTTAGAGCCCTTGTAGGTTTACAGAAAAATTGAGCAGAAAGTAGAGTTCTTCTCTACTCCCTGCCCTGCCCCTACCATAGCTTCTTACTTATCAGCATCTTGCTTTAGTGGGGTGCATTTGCTACAATTGATGGGCCAATATTCATACATTATTAATAACTAAAGTCCATAGTTCACATTAGGGCTCATTCTTGGTGGTGTACATTCTATGGGTATTGACGAATGTATAATGCCACGCACTCACCATTACAGCATCATGCAGAAGAGTTCCATTGCACTAAAAATCTCCGGTGCTTCACAGACCCATCCCTCTCTCCTCCACTCCTGGCTGTTTGTTGGGTTGGTTTTTTGTTTGTTTGTTTTTGTTTTGTTTTGTTTTACTGTCTCAATAGTTTGCCTTCTTCAGAATGTCACATACTTGGAATCATACAGTGTGTCCCTGTGGCATACTAAGAAATATAGGGTAGCCTGGGTGGCTCAGCGGTTTAGCAACCCTTTTGGCTCAGGGCCTGATCCTGGAGACCAGGAATCGAGTCCCACGTCGGGCTCCCTACATGAAGCCTTCTTCTCCCTCTGCCTGTGTCTCTACCTCTGCTTCTCCGTGTGTATCTCTCATGAATAAATAAATAAAATATTTTTTTAAAAAAAGAGAGAGAGAGAAAAGCAATATATATTTGGTCTTTGTCCCTTCTGGGTAGGTTCCAGCACACAAGCTCCTAAAACCCTTGGAATCTCAGGAGGAACAATAATGTCATTTGTATGGTAATGAGGTGATTAGTAGCTAAGGGTCCCTAAACAACTTCTGGAAAGCAACTGATTGCCTGGAAGACCAAGGCAGTAATTACAACTTTCAGCCCCACCCCTTGGCCTCCAGGGAGGTGAGAGGTGCTGGAGATTAAGTTAATCATCAATGGCCAGTGATTTAATCAATCTTGTCTAAGTGATGAAAACTCCTTAATAAGACCTAAACTGGTGTTCAGAGAGTTTCCAAGGTGGCACAATGTGCTAACGCATTGATGTGCGAGGAGAGTGGCACACCTAGGGAAAGCATGGAGGCTCTGCACACAGCAACCTCCCCCATCAAACCTTTTCCTATGTGTCTACCATTTGGCTGTTCCTAACTTGTACCCTTTATAATAAACCAATAATAATAAGTAAAGCACTTTCCTGAGTTGTGTGGCTCATTCTAGCAAATTATCACTGAGGAGGGAATGTGGAAACCCCCCAATTTATAGCCAGAATGTATACACAGGCATCTTTGGAGATGTTGTGGGTTTGGTTCCAGACCACTGCAATAAAGTGAACACTGTAATAAAGGAAGTCAGATGAAATTTTTGGTTTCCCAGTACTTATAAAAGTTATACTACACTATACTGTCATCTATTAAGTGTAATAGTGTTATGTCTAAAAACAACAGTGTGCATGCCTGAATTTAAAAATCATTGCTAAAAGGTGCAATTGTCTGAACTTTTGACAAGTTGAAATCTTTTTGCTAGTGGAGAGTCTTACCTTGATGTTGGTGGCGGCTGACTGGTCAGGATGCTGATTGTTGAAGGTTGAGCTGCCTGTGGCAATTTCTTTTTTTGTCATTTTGTTTTAAATTGAAGTATAGTTGACATACAGCTTTATGTTTCAAGTGTACCAGCTAGTGATTCAGCAATGCCACACGTTATGCTACGCTCGCTGAAGTACAGCTACTCTCTGTCACCGCGTGATGTCATTACGATATTATTGACTATATTCCATATGCCATAATTTGTATTCACCAACTTATATATAACTGTGAGTTCACCTATTCCACCCACCTCCTCAAACCCCCTTCCCTCTGGCAATCACCAATTTATTCTCTGTATTTATGATCGCGTTTTTTTGTTTTTGTTTTTGTTTTTGTTTTGTTTTGTATTAGATTCCACATAAGTAAAATCACATGGCATTTGTCTTTCTCTGCTTGACTTATTTTACTTAGCATAACGCCCTCTAGTCCACCCATGTTGTCTATCCCAAATGGCAAGATTCTCATTCTTTTTTATGGCTGAGTAATATTAATTGTGTATATGTGTGTGTTTATCACATTGTATGTGTGTGTGTATATATATATGTACACCACATTTTAACAATCCATTCATCTACTGATGAACACTTAGGTTGCTTCCATATCTTGGCCATTGTAAATAATGCTACAACAAACATAGAGGTACATGTATCTTTTCCAATTAGTGTTATCATTTTCTTTGGGTAAATACTCAGTAATGGAATTACTAGATCATATGGTATTTCTATTTTTAATTTTTTTGAGGAATCTCCATACTATTTTCCGTAGTGTTGGCACCCATTTATATCCCCACTAACAGAGCACAAGCATTCCTTTTTCTCCACATCTTCACCAACACTTGTTATTTGTCTTGGATAAGGTGACATCTCCTTGTGCTTATAATTTGCATTTCCCTTATGATTAGTGATATTGAGCACTTTTTCATGTGTCTGTTGACCATCTGTATGTCTTCTCTGGAAAAATGTCTATTCAGGCCCTCTGCCCATTTTTTAATGGGATTGTTTCTTGGTGTTGAGTTTTATGAGTTCTTTATATTTTTTTAGATATTAATCCCTTATCAGATATAGCATTTGCGAATATCCTCTCTTCTTCAGTAGGCAGCCTTTTTATTTTGTTGATGACTTCCTTCTCTGTGCAAAGTCTTTTTAGTGCACTTTTTACTATAGTCACAATAGTTTATTTTTGCCTTTGTTTCCCTTGCCTGAGGAGACTGTTCAGAAAAATGTTGCTAAGGTTGATATCCAAAGACTACTGCCTATATTGTCTTTAAATATTTTTATGGGGGATCCGTGGGTGGCGCAGCGGTTTGGCGCCTGCCTTTGGCCCAGGGCGCGATCCTGGAGACCCGGGATCAAATCCCACGTTGGGCTCCCGATGCATGGAGCCTGCTTCTCCCTCTGCCTATGTCTCTGCCTCTCTCTCTCTCTCTCTGTGTGTGTGACTATCATAAATAAAAAAAAAAATAAAAAATAAATTAAAAAAAAACTCCCTCAAATAAATAAATAAATAAATAAATAAATAAATAAATAAATATTTTTATGGTTTCAGGTCTTACATTTAGGTCTTTAATCCTTTTTGAGTTTGTTTTTGTGTGTGGTGTAAGAAAGTGGTCCAATCTCATTCTTTTACATGTAGCTGTCCAGTTTTCTCAATACCATTTATTGAAGAGACTGCCTTCTCCCCATGGTATATTCTTGCCCCCTTTGTTGTAAACTAATTGGCCACACAAGTCTGAGTTTATCTGGGGGCTCTCCATTCTGTGTCACAGATTTATATGTCTATTTTTTGCCACTACCATCCTGTTTTGATTACTACAGCTTTGTAGTATATCTTGAAATCTGGGATTGTGATAACTCCAGGTTTGTTCTTTTTTCTCAAGATTGCTTTGACTATTCAGTGATTGTATGGTTTTATGGTTAGTTTTATAAGAAACTGCCAAACTGTCTTCCAAGGTGCCTGAATCATTTTACATTCCCACTAGCAATGAGTTAGAGCTCCCTATTCTCCATATCCTTACTAGCATTGGGAGTGTTGGTGTTCTGGATTTGGGTCATCCTAATAGATGTGTAGTAATCTCTTATTCTTGGCTTAATGTGCAATTCCCTAATAACGTATGATTTGAGTATTTTTCATATGTTTATTTACCATCCATTATATCTTCTCCTGTGAGATGTTTTCAGATCTTTTGCCCAGTTCTTAACTGGATTATTTTCCTATTGCTAAGTTTTTGGAGATCAGTCTTTTATCAGATATGTGTTTCACAAATATTTTCTCCCATTCTGTGGTGTGCTTTTTCATTCTCTTATTTATTTTTAATGAGATGAGCATCACCTCATGGGAAACTGAGGCTCAAAAGCCATTATACGTGATAAATTATTTTCTCAACTTACAGATATATTTTGTTAATTCTATCTCTGGAAAAGTTTAGATTCGTGTTCACTACCAATATGCTTCTTGTGCCTTATTTGAATCATTATAACTGTCTTTTGGAGCTTCAAGATTTTAGTCTGTCAAGAACTTTGAAGGCTATGAGGTATTTCCCCACTTTCAAACTAACAAGTTAACTTGTTACAGTTAAATGGTTGTTGTCAAAAGACATGAGACTCCCAGGCCAGAGACAAATGACTTTATAATTCACAGCACAGCAAACTCTATGAGCTTCATGTTTATATCAGGTTTTTTTGGTTCCCTATGTCCCATGGTGGAGATGTCCAGCAGCCCAGATGGATGCTGAGTACACAGTAAGTTTATGTCACATTGAGGAGCTCTGAGTTTAAGAAGCTCCAGTCTCTTAAATTTCAATCTCCTTTAAAATCTTCCCCTGCCTCTATCTTCCAAGGACTTTCTTGAAAATATATTTGAAACAAAATCTTTTAGTGTTTTTGCCCAGAAGGTGTGCAGAAACATGAGATCCAAGAAGAATCTTCTCTCATCTCTCATGGTGGACAATCAGAACTAGAATTCAGTTTTATAATGTTCCATATGTTTAACAAAAATGACTTTGATAGTTCTCTATTTCCTAAACAAAATATAAACTCCTTAGCAGAGTATTCAAGGCCCTTCAACACCATACTCCCTTTCTCCCCTTCTAATCTTATATTTCTAAGACTTCCCAACAGGTGCCACTTATGCCAACCAATGTGGATTTTTTTTTGCCTTTTTTCTGTTTTTATCAGTGCTATACTTTTATTCCTCCCATTCTTCCTGTCTCAAGTGCTCTCCCCATGTCAACAAGTTCAACAATACATTCAGATGTGATCAATTCTTAATTCAAATAATATCCCTCACATGAGATTTTTTTTTTAATCTCTTCCTTCTCCTGAACTCTTAGAGCACTTTTCTCCCATACCTCAATGTGAGCATTCTCTAGACTCTGTTATCTATTTGTATTTTCTCTCTACTAGTATCCCGGTAACCAGGGTCCATATTTCTTCAACTTTGTGTCTCTCATACCATGAACTATGCCTAAGGCATGTTGAATGAACAAAAGAATAAATAAATGTTTTGATTTTTGCTTTTTCCTAAAGGATCTCTAAGGAGATAAGAAGGTATGATTTTTAAAAACAACCGTCTTCTATCAATGAAACAGCTATTGCCCAACTTACCAACTTTTTCTCATCGTCACCATAATTAGAGATATTCTTTGGACTTTTTAGTTGTTTTGGCACAAAACCCAGTGCTTCCTTTTATTAAACCTGCTATAATATTTTAACCTAATGTGAAAGTAGCAAAGCAAAACCAAAAACTGCATTCTGGCTTGTCAACATCTGTCTTTTTAATCCCTTTTATCTCTTAACTAAAATCCTTCTCCAACTTTCCTACTTGACATCTTTGAGTGCTTTTATGTTAGCATTGCTCATCATGAAGTCACCTTGCACAGCCCGGCCCTCCCACTAGGAAAGCAGGTTCCAATTAAGCTAACAGACAGCCGGGTGAAAACAGTGTCCACTGACATGAGGATAACACAATGTTTTCAAGAATGAAAGGTTCACAACTTTTTTTCCAGAAACAGTAACATTCAAGGCAGCTCAGATTGCAAGGAAGACAAGAAGTCTACATCAGAGAGCCTGTGAAGTAAACTGGCAAAAAAAAAAAAAAAAGTGGGGAAGGGGGGGTTGGCAGGATGATGAGCTATCCAAAGAGAAGGAGGTGGAAGCCAAATGCTCTTGGCAAGAACAAGGGCTTTGTCTTCACAGAGTCTTGAGTTGAAAAGTAAGAATCTGTTTCTTACCAGCTCAGAGAACTTTGTTCTTCTATCAACAAATATTTTTTCAGTGCCCATAAAGTTTTAGATTCTAGGTATATGATAGTCAATAGAGCAACTATAGTCTCAGCCTTGGTAAAGTTTACAATCTAACAGGGCATACACATAAAGCAGATAAATGAATGAATAAATATGTGCTTACAAATGATGATGAGTGCTATGAAGGGAAAAGAGAGGTGTCAAGAGCATCAATGACACTAAGAACCTACCATGAAGAAACCTTTGGGGAGGTAATGAGTTCATTGATACAAAAAAATAAGGAGTCAGCTACACAAAGAGTGTGGGTGAAATAATTAATCAGAGAGTGGAAAATGGTATTTTGCTTCATTCACAAGATGGATGATCTTATGAGAGTCTACATACAAACTGCTTGGCACAGAATTGGCCCTTTGTAAATTCTCAGCAACCGATCCTTCTTGCTATCGCTATGGCTGTTGTTTGTATATGCCCGGTAGCCACCTAGAAAAGCCTACATACAGATCACTGAGAGATCTTTTAAGCCCTAGCAGACTCTCAAACAATAAGCAACAGTACTTACATCTTTAATCCAGAAGGAAATATATCGAAAAATCTGTAAAGCATAGAGAAAAATCTAATATATTTAGCATCTTCTTCCTCGCCTTTCCTTGATGAGTCCTTCATCTGGATTTCTTTATCATGACAAAACCTCACTAATTCATATGCTGATAATTAGGGATTTTGCATTTGTTCTGTGAGGCAAATAAATAGTGTAATCAAAATGAAAGGCAAAATGCCTAATTTAATTAAGGAAACCCGTTGTTTCTGAACAGCTTTAACCACATACATTTGCATACAATTAATGTGCTGATTACAAACGACTCAAATTTTCTCATTAGAGCAAGGCAAGTTAAGATCTTACTCTGTAGCACTTGACCTCTGTAAACTTACATTTTTTGTCAAAGTTTGCCATAAATAAGGCATGCCATTAACTCTGATTCTTTTTGTCAATTAGTACAGATTAGAGTTTCTGTGTGGCCAGTCCTACATTGACCTGCTTTCCTTCAGTAGCGTCTCATCATTTATGCATTTCCCAGAAGTCAGTGGATCCAATTAAGGTGTACTCCTTTAGGTGTAAATAATCTCTGTAATAGTTACAATTTGATAAAGATTGAAAGGGTATTCAAGAAGCAATTTTCCTTTATTATTCTGCCAAATTTTCCTTTCTATAATCCTCAAACTGATTCCCACATCTCTAATTCCATATGCCCAGAGCCCCATAAGGGTCCCATATGATTCTCTACATACTTAAAAACAAAAATAGTCTTTGTTCTCTGCCTCATGGGATGAGAGAATTTGTCAGAAAAGTTGTGCAAGTTTTAGCACAGAGATACCGAAGTCAGGCCTCCCATTAGACAAAAGGCTTCAAACTTGACCCTGTATGACTAATGTGTTTTATTCATCTTCAATGATAATCTTGACGTCCCATGGGAAGAGTGGTTTCAGATCATCTCTAGGATGTGTTTTATTCAGACCATTTCATAAAATATTTTTAAAAACCCAAGATTATCATTAGAAAGGTTTGGGACATGGTGAAAGGATTTTTTTTTTTAAAGATAAAGCCATAATGCCCATACAGATATCAAATGAATATATGTTAAAGATTTTACTTAATTCATCATTAATGAAGGAGTTGATAAGAAATTATAAGTGATTGAAAGAAGACTCCAAAGACAATCCATAGGTCAAGAATATTAAAATGTGCAAAGGGAGGCAGAGTTAGCTACTTTCACAGTGAGGGACAGAAATCAATGGAATCTCTACTGGGCTGAATTTATTTGCATGCCCAAAACAAGAATAATTATTCATTGCTATCAATTATCTGTAATTTACAGAATTGTAGAGTAGCTCAAAGGCAATAAAAGGCCCAGAGCATCCATAAAATCAGAACTGGATAACCCAGAAGAGAATGCTCTAACCAAAGCAGAGTTTTCCACTGAAGCATTACAGTTTTTCCACTATAGGAAAAATTTTTCCCTACAGTGCAAATGGCACATATGCTTTCCACTATTATTCCCATATCTATTCATCCACAAATGTATATTGAAATATTTCTGTATGCCAGATGGAATGCTAATCTCTGGAAACCAAGACATGAATCATACATGGTTCCTATCCTCAAAAAGCTTAAAATATATGTGCAAACAAATGAGGGCAATGAAAGCGCGGAGGGGTGGTGGTGGTGGTGGTGGTGGTAGTGGTGGTGGTGGTGGTGTATAACAAAGATTTATACAGAGCACAGTGAGGACAGAAGTGATGAGTAATCTTCAGACTAAAAGAATCATCTTCAGAGACTCTAGCCAGCCTGAGAGAAAAGACTTTAAAAATAATTGACACGGAGGATTCTCCAAAAGAGCAGGCCAAGCTGATCTACACCACTGCTCCCAGGGCCCACAATGCAGAATGGACCCTCCTCTCTGAGAATTTGCCACCGGTTGTTTAGTGCTGCTACGTTGGATATGAAAGTCAAGAACCCCCAGACAACTGAAGAAAACTCTAACACGAAAGGCAGAAAACAAGACAAACAATAAATAACCAACTATGCACAGAAGTGAAAACCTTAAAAAACTACTATTAGGGGTACTTGGGGGGCTCTGTGGTTGAGGGTCTGCCTTCGGCTCAGGGCATGACCCCAGGGTCCTGGGATCGAGTCCCACATCAGGTTGGCGTCCCCACAGAGAGCCTGCTTCTCCCTCTGCCTGTGTCTCTGCCTCTCTCTATCTCTCACGAATAAGTAAATAAACCTTAAACACACACACGCACACACAAAACTGCCATTACTATAGTTAAAAAGTGGATGGCCCTTGAAATACAAATAGAATGTTATAAAAAAGGGGAACAATCAAAGAATAAGAAAGAGCCCTTAGGAAAAAAAAAACGTTGCAGAAACAAAATATTTATGAAAAGGGTAAGAAGATATTCAGGAGATCTCCTATAAAGTAGAGCAAAAGATAAAGAGATGAATAAGAAAGGAAAGAAAATTGGAGAATTGGTCAAAGAAGCCCAAGATGTTCAGAAAGAATGAATAGAGACAACGGAGGAAAGAAAAACATCAAATACATGTAAGAACATTTCCTACATTGAAAGCATCCCTAGAGTGCCCAGAAGAAAATACCACATGTGTAAATATATCCGTGTCAGGCACATCCTAAGAAACCAAAGAATGCTGTGGACAAGTATGTTCCTCAAAAGCAACTAGAGAGAAAAGAAATTTTTTAAATTAAAATATAAATAAGATTGAGTCACAGCCAAAAGATCAGCAAGTAGCACGGCTTTGGATTTGTTGGCTTCGAAATTCTGAAAGAAAGTGACTTGTGACCCAGAGTTCTACACAGCCACACTACCAGGTGAGCACGATGATAGACTAACACATCTGTAGACATGCGACCGCCCCAAATATTGACACACACACACACACACACACACACACACACACACACACTTGCATCCCTTCCCCAGAAATGACTGGGAGTTTCTCCCAAAAGGTGGGTGTGGAGACAGGGAATCCACCTGGATGGCGAGGCAGAGGAAGGCCTGAGTGATGAAGAGAGATTCCAGGAGCAGGGCTGGGTGCCTGGTGTGGGCCGCAGTCAGCCCGGGCCCCAGCAGGTCAGAAGGCTCCGGGAGAGAAGTGTACAAAAGGTGAAAGGGGGCGAATGCCTGCCGTGTGGGAACACGAGGAGGGCAGGTGCACACCCCTGCGGGGGGTTCAACACATGCACCGACGAGCAGGCACACGGGGAACGCAACGTGGCTAACTGCGGGAAAGAGGAAAGGTGTGTGGTCAAACCAGTGGCATCCCTCATGCGAGTCACCTGCGAGTGACACCTGCCAGCTCCAGGACGTGGCCCCAAAGTCCCCACAAGCACCCAGGAGAGGAAGTTCCTGGGACCCATGTGCAGAGGCTGCTGCTCGCAGGGGGCGGCCGGCCTTCCCGGGACCAGGCCGTGGAGCTCAGAGGCTGTGAGGAACACAGACGTGCGTGGCCTTGGGGAGCTGTCTGACCGTTTACACGGAAATGTCCGTGGGGTTTCACATCTTGGTGAAGTCAGACCTGCATCTTTAGGAGCGAACAAGGGTCCAGAAGGTGGAGACGGGCACGCATGATTTTGGGGTGAAGTTGGCGAGAGAGGAGAGGTAAAGGACGAAGGGGTGGGGAAGGCAGGACGTGGGTTCTGTATGTTAGGGACCCACGGGAGGGGTTGAGGGTGCACCGGGTGGTCCCGAGGGCTGGAGGGGGCGGGCGGGGGAGGAGCCGAGGCTCAGAGCCACCCCGCCCCGGGAGCTTCAGGCAGCGAGGCTCGGCGCCCCCCGCCACCCTCGGGAGCTGCAGGCAGCAAGGCTTGGTGCCCCCCCGCCTCGGGAGCTGCAGGCAGTGAGGCTCGGTGCCCCCCCCCCTCGGGAGCTGCAGGCAGCAAGGCTTGGTGCCCCCCCGCCCCGGGAGCTGCAGGCAGCGAGGCTCGGCGGCAGGTGCACCCAGATGCGTCGGAGCCCAGTGGCCATGAAGCCACTGCGCGCCCCGCACACGCTGTGCACCTGTCCAAGTCCGTCTCCGCTGTAGGTATTTTTAAAAATGTCATGGGGTCAGAGGCCTGGGGGGCTCAGGGCGTGACCCCGGGTCCTGGGTTCGAGTCCTGCATGGGTCCTCAGAGGGAGCCTGCTTCTCCCTCTGCCTGTGTCTTGGCCTCTCTCTGTGTGTCTCTAATGAATAAATACATAAAATCTTTTTTAAAAATGAATAATAAATGAATAAAAATGTCACAAGGTCGCGCATTCACTGATTCCTGGTTTATTTTCTTGCTCCTCATGTATCACACCAACAATAGCAAGTGTGGGCTTACACTCATGTGCACACACATGCACACACACGTACACACCTTTCCTCACTGAAAGGCATGTGCGCACTGAGAACAGCCCTTCAGGTAGGACTGTGCTGACAGCGTAGCAAACAGGGCTCCAGTATTCTCTTATAAATCAGATTTCTGTTTCTTATTGGCATCTGTCAAGGACACTAAGTCAGCAGCACTCTCTTGTGGTAGCACCTCGCTCAGCCCTTGGGATCTACCCTCAACCCAAGGACTGCAGTTCAGCAATAGGTCTGGCAGGGTACATTTGCTACAGATTTCTAGCGCTGCAGTGATCCAGGTGCCACCAACACATCCTGTGACATGTCCAGCACCACCCATATGCCCTGAAGTTCAGCTCTTCCAAATGGCAATCACGGCCCTGATGTTTGGAGCAGCATGCCACGCCATGACCAATTGCCTCCACCCTCCTCAATCTCAGTCTTTCCACCCTGGTATGCCTTATAATACAAGCCACTACTATTTGCACTTCAAACATAAATAAGTGACCCTGCTACAGAATATAAACGTGTCAGGCACGGTGCCAAGGTTTTCGCATCTCCGTGTACGTTTACACTCCTTGACTTTGGCTATTTCTGCAAGCACCGCCCGAGAACAGAAGCATGATGCTGGCCCCACCGTAAGGGATCTGAAGTGATTGACCAGAATGCAAACCCGAGTCGTCCTCCCTCCAGGGTCCTGGAGTATGAGGGGCTACCACGGCGGCCACAGCCCAGGAGCCAAAGAAAGGGCATATGCCTGCACAGGGGTCCCCTGGAAGCCAGGGCAGGGATGCCTTCGCCCCTTCACCCCTCCGCCCGGCAGCATGTTGGCTGCAAGTCTAATAAAACTGAGATCCACTGCAAACTTATGTGAGCAGCCCCTCCTGTTATAAAGATCTTCCTTGAATCCTTTACGGTTTGCAGATGACCCTGTGTAGGTGCCTGGTGTGTACACACATTCGTGTTCGTACGCCAAAAACTGTTGACATCTCACTTTACTAAATCTGATGATAACACTGCGAGTTATTTATTGTGATCCTTGTTGACGGAAAAGAAAAATGAAGATTCTGGGTGGCTAAGGGACGTGCGTGAGGCTGCGGAGCCTGGTGCTTTGGGAGAAAGAGCACCAACAGAGCCAGCTTTCAGGCCAAGCTCCCAACCCCATAGCTGTGAACAGCGCTGGGCAGGGCTGCATTCTTCCTCCCTGTCGCCCTTCTGTACATGGCCCAGAGGTGAAAGTGATGTGTTAACATTTTTTATTTTTTTAAAAAAAGAGACCATTTGACCATACCCACCTAGGAAATCATATATGTATAATATACAGAGATACACAAAGTGCAGGCTATTTTCCATGTGATACAGATGCAGGAATTGGTAGGCTACACCAGCTGATAGGTTTTTATGATATAAGAACAGACCAAGTATGCTAATTACATATGAATATAAGATCAGCCAACAGTTATTCCTTCATAAGACTTAGGTTGAATAACACAAGGTTTAATAATCCCATGTGGGGGGATCCCTGGGTGGCTCAGCAGTTTGGTGCCTGCCTTTGGTCCAGGACATGATCCTGGAGTCCCGGGATCAAGTCCCACATCAGGCTCCCTGTGTGGACCCTGCTTCTCTCTCTGCCTCTCTCTCTCTCTTCTCTCTCTCTCTCTCTCATAAATAAATAAATAAAATCTTTAAAAATAATAAAAATAATCCCGTGTGGATGCTGCAAACAGATGTGCCTGGTCTTTTTAGAAGACAAAGGCATTTCCCTGAACAACTTCATTTCTTTCCTGCAAAAGCAGTCCTGCTAACCATGAGTTTCCCTGACTTGCAATATTCAAAGGACAGCCTTTTCTCACGGCGAACCAGGAAACAATACTCTGTTTTCTATGGAAAATTTGCCTTGGAAAATTATCCTGACCTTGAGATGTTTTTTGAAGTAGAATCAATGTGAAAACTGTCCTTGGGCACACCCTCTTCCCCTCCCCCCCCAAAAAAAGGTTCATGAGAAATTTCCATTACCTGAACTGTTCAATTATGGTCTTGACTTTCCTCCCATCTTATTCTTTGACTGTTGAAAGGGCTCTTGTTTATTTATTTGGAGCAGACAAGAGGACTGGCATAGCACAGGGCCATTTTAATAATAAGCCATGCCCTCACGAGTTAGAAAAGAACAATTCATTTCTCTTAAAATCATACAAAACTATATTTTCTTACTAAGACTATCTTGCTGCAGATGCCAAATCCAGATATAGCAAGGCCATCAAAAAAACAGAGAATGTATACCTATGCTATGTGAACCACCTTTAGAGTAATGTCTACCTTAACAGACCTTTTCCTTTCCACAAGGAAGATTCTAGAAACTTAGTCTATTTTGTTAGAACATTAAAAAGAATTAAGTTGCACACAGATACCAGCCAAACCCACAACAGACTTTAAAATATGAAACAGTTCCACATTCATAATTATGCAAAACATTCCAAATATGAGGCCGTCACACCCAAGGGAAGCACACAAATTTTAAAATCTCATCACTTGTGTGACTTTCGGAGACTTGCCCTCTTCTCCCATTTCATGCTACATCATGTGTTACAGTTTCATCAAAGCCAACAGTTTGTTTCATTTAAAATATCTTCAATGAGCTCAGTGAGAACAGCTGCAATGCAGGTCTCTCCTCTCACATTAATACTACTGAGTATTGCTTTTTGTTCCATTTCCAGTCTAGACTTAATTAACCAGATCTCCACAAAGTCTGCTCAGCCACCTGTCTCCATGTTCAAAGTTAATTGTTGTTTCTCCCAGGTGAGTATAGGAGTAAATGAACAACATTAATGTGCTCTTTATAGGAAGAACAAACAAACTATTAACAGTTAAAAAGGGAAGAAGGAAAGAGGATGAATGGATGGGAGGAACAGAGAATAGGAGGAAACAAAAGGTTTTTTGTTTATAAGGGTTTGCCCTGGTCATTCTTTTTTTTTTCACAGCTAATCAACATAATAGTTGAATTTTTATCAGCATTCATCGATTACCCTGGGACAGGAGTCAGGGCAGAGGCAAGAAATATCCCATTTGTCCTACTGGCTTCAGTAAATGAAATATAGTGATGAATCTCACACTTATTATCTATCATGACATCATTGGGCCAATAAGTAGATATTTCCCAAATTAGCAGGGGTAGAGAGCACCCCATTTCCCATTATTTCAATAATCCAACGTCATTATGCCATGTTTCAAACTGGTTACAATTCAACAAACTGTTTTCTGCAACAAATGAAGACATGGACAAAAGTCAAAGAGCAAATTTAAACGTTTTAGCTGTTAGGATGAACATAAATACACTCTGCTTTAATAAACTAATCAGACGTTCATCCATACAATGCACATAGAATCACCATCAATAAAACAGAGCTGCCAAGACTAAGCCCTGGAAATCAATTAAAGGAAATGCTGACACTAAATTTACACACATTTTGGATGTACAGCATTAATCCTTTAATTCTCTGTAATTTCACACATCTGGTCCTCCTTTTTTCCTGTGGATTTCCATGTATAAAGAAATGCTAGCTAAGATCATAAGCTTTGCATTAGTCTCTAAAGCACTATGGTGCCTTTGGAGTTGCCTAGGACACAACTTTGGAAACACATGCCTCTGTGTTGGGCAACATATTCAGAAGGGTGGAAAGTCATCACCTCTAGGAGGTATGGTTATAGTTATAAAAATCTAGCAGTGCAAAAACTCCAGTGTTGAAAGCCATTAATTCCAACTCACATTGCCAAACCACTGCTAGCAAAGTATATGTACATGGCACCCCTGATCACAGGTGTATCATCACCTAAGTACATCCTATATTCAAAGAAGGTCTTGTCTGTGGGGAGAAATAAAAGGTCTGTATACAACCTAAGTGTATGCATCTGTGATCCATTGACTGGGGATGAGAATCTCACAGCCATAGATGCATGTAAAATTAATTCCAAGCTTCATCTAGCAATAATCCCATCCTCTCAAGTGAAAAAGTTAGAAAAAAATTCCCTCGGGATCCTCTTAATTTCTTTACCTACTAATGAAAAAAGTGGATAGATTAGACCTCTTTTAAATTAGCTAGCTACCTGCCCTTGCACTGCTTTTTCAGGGAAATGAGGAAAAAGAAGAACTCCGATCTGAAATCTGTAACAGTGTTCTTCACAATTTTGTACATATGGCAGTTTCATTAACAAGAAACAGCAGAGTGCAATGAGGTGTCAGGATACCTGGCTTCTAGTCCTGGTTTTACCATCCAGGAGGTATGGGATGTGAGGAAGCTTGTTGAACATCTCTGGGTCTTCATTTGTTCCCAGCCTCCAAATAGGTATGAACTATGTTTGTTTGCCTTGCTTTGTGTTTGTTCCCATATGGTTTTAAAACTCAGTTACAGAAATGTATACAAAGCAGAAAAATTATATTATAAAACTAATGAGGTTAACTTGCAGTTACATCTCCTTCTAATTCTATCTCATTATGTCCATGTCGGGCACTGGTAACACACAACCATTACTACGCAACCTAGACAGCTCAGCAGGGCAGGCAAATGTGGGCTTGATTGTCCAATATTAATATCCGCTGATGCAATTAATCAAGCTGGGAAAGCTTCCTGGGACAACAAATGGCTGAAGGGGAAAATGGTATGGGTCTGCTTCAAAATGGTTTCCAGGCAGCTCTCTTAGTCGTTGCCAGATGAGGGGCTAAATCAGGATTCAACAAGCTTTTCCTGTAAAATGCCAGATAATAAATATTTTAGGATTTGCAGGGCTTTGTTGAAGCTACTCAGAGCTGACAGCACTCTACCAAAGTAGGTATAGACAATATGTAAGTAGAGTATGGCCATATCCCAAGGAAAGTTTACTCATGGTGGCTGAGATGTGAATTTCATATAATTATTACATATCACAAAATATGATTCTTCTTTGGATTTTTATATCAATTGTGTAAAAATGAAAAAAAAATCTTAGCTCTTGAGTGTACAAGAGCAAGTATAGGCTGGAATTTGGCCCAAGACCCTTAGTTTGCCAATTCTCAAGTGAATGTTAGTTAGGAAATTGTACAGGTTTTTCACCTGGACTCTGTTGAGATGCCTATTTGGGTTGCATCGTGCGATTATTGATGGTCCTCCACAGTGTACGTGATGGCATCCACGGATCAGGCTCGCTGCACCAAGTAAATACAGTGAGAGTGAAAGAAATAAACCTCACACATGGCATCTAGAGAAAGAGAAACAGAGAAGTGCAAACAAGCCCTAAGCCAGATGGCAGGTACTCTGATCTCTGATCCTGCCCTTGGCAGAGAATCACCAGGAGACCAGAGGAAAGATAATGCCAAAGGCTTAGGCGCGGTAAAGGCAAGGCCACGCTCACACCTATGAATGAAGCGCAGTGTTCTCTCAACTTAAAGAGGTCATCTAGCACATCAATACTCACTGGCTCCCAAACTGGTTTAACTAGTCTTGGAGGCCTCCTGCTTATTGTGGATAGTAAAACTCTAGTAGGGACCTCAGTCTTATCTTTAACTTCCTTTGAAAATTGTAAAAACTTATCCCCCACCCCACCCCCCCAAAAAAAACTCAATAAGTCACCAATGTTGGTGTTGATCGGGTTATTTTACTCAGGGATTGGAGCAAACAGCAACAGCAGGTAGGAACTAGGGATGACCAGGCATTCGAGAAAGAGACAGGTCACCAAGCAGAAGCACTCAAACTTTGCCAGTTTCATATTCTAGGCTAAGTGAGTCCTCGTCATTCATTCCCTGGCATTTATTGGGCTCCTGTTCGATTCAAAGTGCTTGGCAACCAGAACCTTAAGCTTCATGATGCTCGCAAACACAGGAATACAATGGAGGCATTCTTCCTGTGTTAATAACAGCTAACCTTACGCCAAAAGGTCAGTTGAGCTCTAGTAAGAAAGCCAAAGTTTGCTGATGATTCCAGATATCTTCATTTCCATTCAGAATAACCCATGGTGAAATCTGCAGTATAATGATACACTGAGCTCCCTGCCTAGCAGATTGTATTTTTCCCCCCACATTTGAAACCAGAATACATTGGTTCTTCAATACTAACATAATGGTTTTAATGGTTAATCAACCATGTGCAAGAAAAATACATAAAAAGAATAATCCCTATTTGAGTTTGGCGAAAATTTCTACCATTTGCTTCACTAATATTTTGTGGTGAGGACTAAACTCCAGAAATTCTCTGTGGAACCTTCAGCTCGTTAGAACACACATCAGTTACCATATTGCCGCTAACAGTGTCGGAAAGACAGATCAATTGGAAATGCCTAGAAAATAGGGGATAACACCTGGGGTAAAACAAACATTAGAGTCAGATGGGCCCAGATTTGAGTTCCAGCTCAGCTGCCTAACAGCAGTGTCACCTCAGGCAAGTGATGTCCTCTTCCCAAGCCTCAGTGTCCTTACCTGTAAAACATGGATAAGAATTCTACTCGTAGGTTTGTGGTAAGCATCCCAGACTCGTGTCTGTGAGAGGGCTCAGGACAGCATCCAGCAGGAGCAGGCTTCCAATCAACGCCAGCCTCTCTGTCAGATTATGCTGATCTCTACTTGAAAGCAAAGTGAGAATCAAGCTCATCATAATTGGCTTTCTGGTAAACTGAGGTCATACAACAATCCCCTTTCCTCAATCACTGAGAGACCTGGATTCCCTTTCCTGCTTCAGTAAGCAAGCCTGGAGCAACGTATTTAGGGATTTTTTTCTTTGTTGTTGTTAACTGAGGACCCAGCAGTAATTATGTCTAGAATTAAATCCTGTCATCTACTAGGCATTTGACCTTGTGAGTTCTTTCTTTTTTTTTTTTTCTAACTTTTTTTGTGCCTCATTCCTCTGTCTTTAAAACCAGAACAGTGCTCGCTTTGGCAGCATATATACCAAAATTGGATCAATACAGAGAAGATTGGTGTGGCCCCTGTGCAAAGCTGACACACAAATTCATAAAATCTGAATACTAACAGTATCTAATTGTTTAGCTGTTAGGGTTATTGTATGGAAATACATATGTGTGGACATACATACACACGTGTGTGTGTACACACAGAGCTCAGTAACAGATAATCCTATGTGAGTTTGTAAGTATTTGCCATTAGGATTAACATTAATGTTCTGGACATTAAAAAAAATAGTGAAGCTAAAAGATTGAGAAGCTGTAGGGGAGTCCGTCATTTCACTGAAGAAATTGTAATTGAAGTATTATCATGTTCCAAGCACTGTTCTATTTCTGGTTACTCTCCTTCTGGGTGAGGGGAGAGACATATAAGCTGTACTTGCAGAATTATCTGCTTGGTTTTTAAAATTTAAATAAATCTCTGTTGTAAAGAAAGATTTGCTGTTTGCATCTTCCTCCTAAAATCTAAAGGTAGAAGAAAAACAACTTAGTCGGCTGGAATTTTTTTTCCTCAGTTGTATTCCCTCCGAGGTGTGTATGTCTTTGGTTAGTTCTGTGGGAGACCGCCCACCTCTCACCTCTCCCCTTAGATTCTGAGTGGAGGCTGCACCGTCCCTACTATGTCATATGTGATGAAGGCCCTCAAAGGAATCCTTACACTTGGAAGCTACGCTCAGATGTACTTCATGTGAAGGATCTGCCATCCTATTTAAGGCTAGAGGTAGCTATGAGCCAAGAAGAAACTTAGTTTTTAACCCAAAACCTAACTTACTATGACCGACTCACCATGCTGGAAGCACCCACTCCAGCTTATACTAACATCAGGAAAGTTAAGTCCTTAAAGAAGTTGTCACTTTGGTTAGTGGTTTTTGGTTTTGTCTTGTTTTGTTTTAAGGATGGGGAGAAGTAGAGATGAGGGAACTTAGGATATGTTTAACTGAAATTAGTATTTGAGACTTAAAACAGCTCTTTTTGCTAGAGATGATGAACAAAAAGTAAAATATGAAAATGGGTCCTGATTTCCCAATAACAGAACTTTCTGGACTTGTGCTTCTTTGGATGTAGGTTCTGGAGACTGTACGAGCCACCCTCTAAGGTTCTGCTGATAAAGGACCCCTTCATCTTCATCTGTCGTGTGGTAGCAGCAGGAGCATGGGTCCCACCTGCCTACCTGACAGCTGCTCACTTTCTGGTGACCTGAAATGTCACTTCCCAGAGTGCGGCCCCTTCCAGGACCCTGCCCAACACCATTTCCTCTCCTAGGCTGGAGGAGATTTCCAAGTTTGGGTTTAAACACATCAAAATATAAAAGAGCTAGTTACACCCTTCCATCAGGAAAAAGATTTTTATTTTCTTACGCTCACATAATGAATTAATCCAATTCAGTATTTTCCACAGAATAAGAAAGATTTGTCTGATTTTCTTTGCTGCAAATAACAAACTCCCTGAGAGAGAGAAGGGGGGGGGGAGTCATTTCTGGAGATCGCTGGTGAGGCACTTGCTCACAACAGCTAACGGGGGGCTTCAGTTGACCTGGAAGAGTGGAATTTGGGGGAAATTCTAACCACATACTAGTTACTGTGATCTCAGAATAAATTTTAGCATACTTGTTTTCAAAAACAGAAAAAGCCTGCTTTTTCCTTTATCATTCCTCCTTGAAAAGGTTGCATTAAATCAAAAGGGTACCTTAACATCCATGACATCCTAACATTGAAAAAAATGGCTACAGAATCTTCTTTACAGTCACAACAGAAACCAGATTGTGACTGTCCATTGATGTGCAAGGGGCTCCATGCAGAAAGGAAGGGAGAGGTAATACATATATTTTAAACAAGTGTATAGATTGAGCTTTTTTTTTAAGATTTTATGTATTTATTTATGAGAGACACACAAAGAGAGATAGAGGGAGAAGCAGGCTCCCTGTGGGGAGCCCATGTGGGACTGATCCCGGGACTCCAGGATCACAGCCCCAACTGAAGGCAGACGCTCTACCACTGAGCCACCCAGGCGTCTCCAAATTGGTTTTATTTTAGTAACTAGTCAATCCCAGTAAAGGAAGGACTACAAAAAACAACAGGAGTCAATGAACAAGGTCAGCAATTTAGAGGCTGTTTCTCTGGGACAGAAAAATCAGAGCAAATCCAATAAACATTTCAGTAACAAAACCTACACTACACGGTTGTCAACCTAATATAGGCCGTGGTGAGGGGAAAGGGGCGGGCAGGTGAAGAAAATCACATCAGTCCTACATCGTAGGGGAAGAAAGCCTTCCCCTTCTTCCCTTGTAGGTTCTTGGGCTGGCCTAATAATTAAATTGACATAATACAAATCAACAGGAGAAAAAGAAATTCGATATTGTATGCACTGGAGCCCCAAAGATGTGTGAGTCAAAAACGTGGCCAAAGCAGGCAGCTTTCATGACTTTCAAAGATACAATTATTCCTGAAGATTTGACAACACAGAGGAGTTTGGGTGTGGGGTAGCAAACTAATCAAGAAGTGACAAAGTTTGTCTATACAGTCTTCTTGGCCTTGATTTCTCTATCTCTGGTGATAAGGATGGCTTCTACCCTGCTGGGATACGAAGGATATCTTCCCATGAGAGATTGAGTTCCTACTTCCAGGGGGACAAAGAAGAAACAGTGTCATTCCCACACCAGCTGTTTAAGTAACTTTAATTCAAAATAATCAATATGCCAAAGTGGCATGTTTGGGGGTGGCCGATTCCCCTCAGTATTCTCTCCACAAATAAGACAAGAGTAACAGTTGGCTCTTAATATTGCTGTGTATATATACAGGATGCGGTCAGACCAGGGAGGGAAGAGCCTCTGGCTGCATGGAAAGAGGCCAGTGAAGGCCGTGCCAAAGAGGTGCCTAAGCCCACCACTGAAGCCACAGGAAGTCACTAGGCAGCTGAGAAGGAAAGGCTTTCCTGACAGGGGCCCATGAGAAAGTCTGCTCCATTTTTGGGAACCTAAATCAGAAGATGGTATCTAGCAAACGAGACAGGCCAGATCATCAAAGAATTTTGTGTTGGTTGTGTTTGGTCAGCAGTTTTTCTTCAGTCGGGAGAAACAAAATTTTGCCAGCTTATGCCAAAGAGAGCAGGGTCAAGGGGGAGACAATTAATTAAAGGGATGTGGGTAACATAATTTATTTATAATGTAATTTATTTATTTCCTTTTCAAGCAAAGGAAAACACTGAATAAGCATGTCTTCAAAAGAATCCAGGAGAGCAGAAGGAATCCACGTAATAGCTGCAGAAGGACAGTCTTCTTAGCGTGCCTCAATCTATGATACCCGTCAGCAACAGCTCGAAACAAACCACTTCCAACTACTTTCAATCCTTCCTTCTCTTTATTGAAAATTTCCAGGAGAAAATCGGCTCTGTTGGCCAGGAAAGCAGAGAACAGCAGTCCTACAAAGCCTGTGGGCACCGGGATCTGATTAGATCCCCAAACTAATATCAATTGTATGGCTTCCAGGAGAACTGAGGGTGGATATTCCACAGGCAGAAAGAGACCCGTGAGAGTCCTGCATGCTCTGTCAAGGGGTTTGGACTGTATCCTTCATGCAGAGGGAAGCCAATGGAGGATGTCGGGATGGAGAAGATCCATGCTTATGTTCTCTTTGGGAATGCAAGACACTGTGGAGCAGTAACAAATAAGACCATAAAATGAATGTCATATGGTTTTGCATCTAGGCTACAAGTGATATATAGAATCCTCATGACACTTACTGGCAGACAATATCACAGGATGTTAGAAACAGAAGTAAATTTAGAAATGATTTAGACAATCCAGTTTCATTTTATAGGTTAACTATAAAGAGGCTCAGCATCTGTGGCTTCTCTTGGGTCATGAGTCCACTAATCAGCATTCAGGACTTGGGACTAAGTTTCTTTAATCATCAACACCACCCTGTCAAGCTACTGAGCCCATTTTAAAGTATCTTTCCTTGCGGCACCTGGGTGGCTCAGTTGGTTAAGCGTCTGCCTTCAGCTCAGGTCATGATCCCGAGGTCTTGGGATGGAGCCCTGCATCAGGCTTCCTGGGCAGTGGGCAGTCTGCTTCTCTGTCTCCCTCTGCCTGCCCCTCTGCCTACTTGTGCTCTCTCTCTCTTTGTCAAATAAATAAATAAAATCATTAAAATAAATCAATAAAATAAAATACCTTTCTTCATGCAAGTATTGGGCTCTAACACGGATTCTGTGGTGCCTTTGATTATGTCTGTACATAATTATAGGGCATTTTTCTCATCGTCATTTAGAATGCTTAAGAAATAATGGTGTCTCCCACTCTCTCACTGCTTCATTAATTCAGTAAGAAACCAGTAAGTCTCAGGCACTGTACTAACTGAGGGCGCAGAGTAGTAACGATATTGCTGATAATGATAGGAATATGACGGCCCTCGTTCACATGGCACTTACTAGGTGCCAGACAATAATCTGCGTGCTTTTCACATAATAATTGACTTAATACTCACAAAAACTGGTAGGCTGGAGTGGGTAGTGATTGTTTATAGGCGCAGTATTTCTTTGGGGGGCAATAAGATGCTCGAAAATTAAATCGTGGGAATGGTTTCGCCAACTGTAAACACACTAGGAAATACTGACTTGTATACATTAAATGGGTGAATTTATGATGTGAATTAGATTTCAATAAAGCTGCCGTAAAAAAAAGAGAAGTAAAAGCCAAGAGGTAGATCATACAGAGAAGTCATTTGAGGCACAGAGAGGTTAACATCATTTGTCCAAGGTCACAAACCTATTAAGTGGCAGAGCCGGGATTCAAACACAGGCAGTCAGGTGCAGAGTCTCTATATCAAATAATATACAGTCCCTGACCTGAAAAATTCAGTCTGGGGCATCTTTACAAACGTGAGATGTAGAACTTTGCCCTTGTATCTAAACTATGCAGATCCATTAAACACATCCTTGGGGGGTTGGGGAGGAAGAGGAAATACACAAGGAAAGCCAACAGATGACAGAGCGGCAAATATCTGTAGATGTGTCATCACGTCTAAAGCCTGATTGTGCTCCTGACGGTGTAATCAGGAAAAAAGTATCCTAAAATAAGCTACCTTAGAAAAGAAGATGAAGAGGGTGGTCTCTCATTGTCCATTAGCATGACAAGCTCAAGTTGCCCTGTGTGTGTGTGTGCGTGTGAACGTGTGTGAGCATGTGAGGATTTGGGTACATGTGTGTCTGCTAGAAAAGTTCCCCTCCTGGAAGTCATGCCGGCCCTTCGTCGTATCTTCAGAACCTGGCGGGGCATATGGGAGATAAGGGGATGATGATAATGAATGCATGACTCTCAGCTCGTTAAAAATTAGCTTAAATTGATCTCCAGCTTCCTGGACTTCAGATTGGCTCAAATCAAGACCATGAGGAAAAAGTGCTACATGTGACTGGAGGTAGATGGTCGTTAAATGACTGTTAATTAGTCATTGGGCGAGTCCCTGGTGCTAAGTAGGTCACTGCTCCAAGCCTGTTATGGGTCTAGTTCCCACACAAAATCTTTTTCAAGACCACACACTCTAGTTGTCTTAAAAATGTAGGCAGAGAGCAACATGCCTAAGTTTTATTGTGACGACTGCGACACATACCTCACCCCTGACTCTCCATCTGTGAGAAAGACACTGCAGTGTAGAAAAGACACAAAGAGAATGTGAAAGACTACTATCAGAAATGGATGGAAGAGCAGGCTCAGAGCCCGATCGACAAAACAACCACAGCATTTCAACAGGGAAAGGTACCTCTTTCTCCGTTCTCTGCTCCCCTTCTTGCAGGGGCAATGATCCCACCTCCCTCCAGTCTCCTGGGTCCTCCTCGCCCTGGTATGATGCCAGCCCCCCATATGGGAGGCTCTCCCATGATGCCAATGATGAGCCCTCCTCCTCCTGGGATGATGCCAGTGGGACCTCCTCCTGAAATGAGGCCACCTATGGGAGGCCACATGCCAATGATGCCTGGGCCCCCAATGATGAGACCTCCTGCCTGTCCCATGATGGTGCCCACTCGGCCAGGAATGACTCGACCAGACAGATAAGGAGAGACAGGAACCTCTTTATATTCATTTTATATTACTTGTTCTACTTCACCAGGAGATCATGGTGCTGTGACTCTGGGTGTTTTCTAACAGCATGACAAGGAAGACTTGCTTCCCCTTCCTATCAAAGAAAGAATAGTTTTTGCAGGGGAGTAGTGGGACAAAAAAAAAAGGCAATTTTCATTTGTATTGTAAAATGTGAAAATAAAATTGTCAACTGTTTTAGTTAAAAAAAAAATGTAGGCAACTGGCTGTGAAAAGAACAGGTTAAGAGAAAATGGGTGGCTGAGCTCAAAATCATCCTGCAGAAAAAAAACTCACAGCAGGTTCCTAGTGATGGTGAGCTCGGGGCAAAGCACTTCCTTAACCAGTTCCTATTCAACCTGTTACTACACCCAAAATGCAGCAAGCAGAAGTAGAAGATACCTCAACTGGGATGCAGTGCCCCCTTTTCAGACTTTTGAGCAAGTCCTAAGAGCGTTAATGCTCAAGCACTCTGCTAACTGGTGGATAACTAAGCTATGACCTCTTGTGCTGAAGGAGTTCACAGAATTGGTGCTTCTACCTCCTCAAAATTTTTAGAATTTCTGTATCATTATTCAGCTGAATATCCTTCCCATTGGGTAACAAACGATGAACATGGCACTTACCAGGCCCCAAACGGGTCCGCTCTCGTCTGTGAAAACCCCAAAGAGCTACATGATGACTACGAAGGTAGATTTTCTCCCTAGAGTGCAAACAAACAAACAAAAAATTCTACTTGTCATTGAAATGACAGAGAAGATACATTTTAAATAAGGTAGTAAATACCAAATAATTTATATCTAGCTTTCCGATATTTGAAGAAAAAAGGTACCCTCTCGGATCTAATTCCTCCATCTGCCACAAACTTCACATGTCCTTCTCATAGGTAACTTATCGTAGGTATTGCAGGCAGGAGAACCACGTGGTCAAGAGCTAGAATGTCTATATAATGGATTGTCCAAGCCAGAGCACTACTGAGAGTGAATAAAGTCACAATAATTACATCGGGACAACAGAAGTAACCCGGGACCATCCCCGGCAAACTGAGACATACTGTCACCCTATTAAAAGCTTGTGCTCTGATGTCAGAATTTGATGGTGTGCAGCGAGGAACGAGCGAAGGCTTTGGAAAGGACCATAAGCTTAGCACCCAAGTGGGGGTGCTAAGAATGGGCCCCAAAGAGATTGGGAATAGGACAGCCCAAGAAAACGTTCTTATGGCACTCGGAAAGAAATAACCAGAGGCCAGCCTAGGGTGGTGGCAATAAAAAGGGAAGACCTGTATGAGAGAGCAGGCCACTAATGAAGTCAGACAGGTTGTAATACCAGCCCAAGTATTCGAAAATACTAAAGACATCCCAAGGGACTTGATAGGTAAACGTCAGGCATAGGAGAGCACTTGATAATAGGAAACCCCAACAGAGCTCTGATTTCAGGGCAAAAGCTATTTGCTTCCTATCTGTTCTCATACTTCCCGCCCTTGTCAGTGCCAGGCTCCCAGGGGCGCGCTTCATTCCAAGGAGAGCGGGAGCCCTCCCCAGACCGCTTGCCACTGCGCAGGGCATAGAGGTAGGCCAAGAGTTTCCTTCCCTGGTAGGGTAATAAAATGCCACCAACAATTGCTCCAGACACCACTTGGTGGCACCAGTACCCTGAAATGATTGAAACGCAACCTGCTATTTTGATGTTAAACTGGAAACCTTGGACCCATGACAGGTCATTAGCCAACCCTCATGTTCAATGTTTTCCATGATGATCTGACTTCTTCCAGAACTTTCACATCCTCCTTTATCTCAATCTATGGAAATCCTAAAAACTAGAAGATGAGAACACTTTATTTGAATGATCTCTTATTATTTCAAAAATTCCTTTATATGTATAAACATATAATTTGCATAAATGTGACCACCTCTTTCATACCACACTTTTCTTATGTTAGCCTTTTCCTTCTTCGTTGCTTTTCCTCACCTACCACCACCATAATTCCTCCTGCCCCTTCTGGACAGCCCATCTGAACAACCCTATTATGTATCCATCCACATTTGTTTCCATCACCATATAACCTCATACAAATGTGTGTATAGAAAAAAGAGATACAGGGAGAGATAAACGTATACCTATAAAAGTTTTCTTGATCAAGGATTTAGAAAATGGACTCATAAACTATACTCCTCTATGCATCTGGCTATTCTCCCTCCACTTTATCTGTGGCAATCCCTCTAAGCAACCAGTATTGCTCCAATTCACTTTTTTGCAGAGGTAGTTATGCAATATCCCATGGTATAGACATACATTAATTTATTCAACAACAGCTTCCTATTAAAGAGTATTCACTTGGTTTCAATTTCATGTTGTTGTTTCGCTACAACAAACAATGCTGCTGTAGAAACCCTGTGTTTATAACCCATGTAGTAGTGCTCCTGTCTCCATGAGTTAAATTTCCAACAGGGCAATGCTAGATTGAAGGGTAAGTATATACTTTCAATTTTAAGAAAAATGTTGCTAGATTTGCATCCCCAAAAAGCTCTTTAAAATCCCCATTTCCACCAGCAAAATATGAATGACCGTACCCTTTTCCTCACGTCCGCTAGCAATGTGTATTGTTGCTTCTTTCTCCTGTCAACTGGATGGATATAAAGTGACAACATTAATTAACTTTTTGCTTTCCCAACTAGTTGTGATTTTGAGCATCTTTCCAGGTGTTTTAGCCATTTTGATCTGATTCTTCACAGTCTTTGCCCCAAGCAAGGATATTTTAAAGGGATTTTTGCTTAGTAAAGAAGCTAGAAAAATATTGCTAAAATAATAGGGAAAAATAGGTTTTATCATGATCACTATTATTTATATTTGATATCATACACTAAAAGCACTTGGGTGCTCTGTTCAGCAGCACATACTAGAATTAGAACAATACAGGGAAGATTAGCACGGCCTCCGCACAAGGATGATATGCAAATTTGTAAAGCGTTTCATATTTTGAAAATACACTCATACATGCATACATAAAAGCACTGGGGTGCCAGAAAATAATCTTGTGAGTTCCATTCAATTCTGGAATGTCTACAGAAGATTCATTATTTTTCTCTTCATCAGGAACTCTCACTGTTAGTGCTCTGTTGCTCATTGGACACTGTATTGTTGTATATGTTTAAGTAGGACTTGGGATTAAATAGAACCAGTCCCATTTATTTGAGTGTCATTCAAAATACTTGCCTTTTTTTTTAAAAGAACAAAAATCAGTAGGGAAAGAAATTGTATTTTTAAGCTTCTAAGAAGATTTTATAAACAACGGAGCCCAGAGAACAAAAAAAGTCATAAAATGGCTTGACAGTGTCCTTTTAAGTGAACATATGTGAGTTTATGCATCCATATGTGTTCACATATGTCCTACATATGCACAGCCAGCTGCTAACCAACCAGATTGTTCAATGTGTATGTTTACTGTAAAACAAGCCGAAAGTGTTTGGTCTCTTTGTTAGAGAAACAGCTCATAATTTCAAGTATACAAACGTCAGTTGTTTCTCATTTCTTTTTTTTTTTTTCCAAGCCAAATGAGCTGTTGATGCCCAATTTGGCAGGACTCTAACTGAGTCTGACTCTTGGCCAGCTGCAGAAACTGGCCCTGAAAGTTCAGGAAAATTTTTACAAGAATAAGGAGCTTTTCCTAATGGCTCCCTAAACCAGAGGAAGTTGCCTTAGAACCGCAGCCAGTTTTTCCCACTCAATATCCCAAAGGGTAATCATTCACATTGTTGGGATACTAATGGATGGAGTTAGGATGTAAAATGAGGGTCCTCCCCCTCTTTGGTCAAATGCTCTTCCAAAACCCACTGTTAACAGAAAATATCCTGGAGAGGTAGAGATCATTTTTGTGATAACAACTTTATCTATGACTCCTCAGTATCTTATCGTTTATTCCAGCCTTTGGAAGTGCTCTGCAACTCCAAAATGGTGAATGTAGTTTGGACCAATTTCCAGTTGAAGATGGAGCCTTTGGATGGATTAGGCCCCTACTTCTGCAATCACAGCCTCGAACCCAATTATCACTATCAGTATTCTCTACTATTCACCTTAATATCCTCGGGATAGCAGAAAGGAGAAACATGGAAGGAAGCAGGCTGTAGTGAAAAGAGCTCGTGCTCTGGAGTGGAAGGGTCTGTCCAGGCTCTGTCATTCCCTGGCTGTGTGGCCTTAGAAGCTTCACGCTTCCAACTCCAGTTTCCTTATCAGCTCTATGGGGATGATCATGCCAATTTCCTAAATTTTTGATGAAGATGAAATGAAATGACCTATCTAAAGGATGATGCCCAGTACTGGGGACACATTAAATGCTCAGTGTGAATGCCCTTCCTCTCCATTTCTACTTTCTTCTCTCTAGTCCCTGCAACAAGAGAGAGATGTGAGAACCGGGAGTATTTCTTGGTCAAAGAGATAATCCCCAAATCCCCAATCCCAATGATGGGGTGGGGCATGGGTAGAGGAGAGGCCGAATCCAATAGAAAAAAAAATCATTTAAAATGTTCTCTTCTGGAAAAAAATAAAATAAAATGTTCTCTTTTTATATCATTGAGACTAGACTGATAAATATGTGTGTATTCGTAAGTGCATACCCATTTATTTGGCACCTACTGTATGCCTACACAAGCGCTCAACAGAAGTGTCCATCAATACTTCTTAAATAAGTAAATGAAGACCAAGCCCTAAAGCACCACTATAATTTCTTTGTTGGTGCTCGTTTCTTGGGATTTACCTGTTAGTGACAACTCTTTGCTTTCCAAAATGAATGTCACAGTAAGGAAGAAGTACGAGTATCTGTTGTCACTATCTTACCCAGACCATGAAAACAACCAGAAGTACCCCATCTACCTTTCAGTCTCCAAACCACAGGCTCTTTCTGCATCGAAGCACTTCTCATTCCTTCTTTTTCCCTTCCTCCATTCAACCTTCCTAAAGCTGTCCAGTATTTGGCCACAACTGAAAAATAGAATTCCTATTGCTGCAGGTGTCCATGTGTTTGGGGCAAAATGAGCCACTGTTGACAATTGCAAAGAAAGAGAGAACAGCTGTTTGCATCTGGATATGGGGTAAGAAAGCGAGAACAGCTGGTGGCAGCTGCGGCAGACAAGAAAGTGAGCAAGTGCGCAGCTGCTGGTAATTCAGAATCTACTAGACTGCCCGGAATAATTGAAATTCAGAAGAAGCATGCAAGACTCGACTTAACTGCTTTACTGTATCCTGCTCTTCATTAGATCCGACTTGTCCTTCTTTAGAGACATTCCCATGAAAGCCACATGAGGACTCCCAGTAGGAACATCAGTCCCCTCCTGCCCATCCATGACCCTTTGGAAAATCAAACCAAGGAAAGTAAGAAGGCACAGACATTCCCTCCAGTAAGCCCACGCTTATCTTTACAAGAAGACAAGAAGCAATCTATGATTGACGAGGGAAGAAATGTTACCAATGATGGATCCATCATAAGAATGGGCAAAAATAATTCATTCTATATTACAAGAGATTATGGTTATTTTGATTATGATCCCACACTTCAGAATTCAGTAGGCTAACATAAAAATGTAATAACTTAAGTTAGTATAAGCCTAGAAAAATACATTTTAAAACCCTGTCAGTGGTTTCAAAGTCTCTTTTCTCATGTGTATACAATCCTGTGAATGTGTATACATAGAAGTAAGTCCCTCTATTTTCTTTTTTCTTTTTAATAAAAAGAAAATAAAGATATCTTTGTCTCATGCATCTAGTGACAAAATGTTGTTTGTTTTTGTGCTTTCCACTGGTTCTTCCAGTCATCTGGAATTCTAAGATAAACTGAGTTGGCCCGAAAGTATGTCATCTATTTCTCATCTTGTTCAATAAAGAAGAAAATCATCTCATCACTCCAATTTATAGAATTTCAGCTCTTTGTTTCTAAGGTAAAGTTCAAGCAAAGAAGAAAAAAACTACTATGATGCTATATATTAGTAAATAATATACAACTAAATGTGCCTAAATAAAGGAATAATTAAACAAATCATACAGCAAGCTATCTGCATTTACAGAAATTATAATTTTGCAGATAGTGATAGGGAAAATGCTTGTGATGTAGCATACATGGGGAAGAGTCTGCTAAGATCATTCGCACATGAGAAGTTAATGCAAAATATACATCATGATTAAAATTAAGGTAAAAAGTAGGCATAAGACAATGATATAAAAGGAATTTGTTAAAATAGAAGAAGCCAAAAGAGAATAACAGATGAGGCATTTTAAACTTTATTTTTTTTATTTTTGTTGATAAATTATATTGGTATGAAAGATCTAAATAATAATTAAACTATTATGAAAATTACTAATAAAATCACTAAAGTACAAGCTCTATAAGGACGGGGCCCTTCCCTGTTTTGGACCACCTTTATCTCCAATACCTGTCCCAGTGCCTAATTACCAATAAATATTTCTCAAATGAAGAAATAAATGAAACGAGTGAGTCATCTGCATTTTTAAATGACACTTGTAAAAGAAAGATGAAACCACTTGCACCAATGGCATATGTGTGACCAATAAAAGAGGACTGCTCTGCTCTAAAGATCAATTAGGAAGATCTCCAAAAACATGCACTCATAGCATTTTGAAATCAGCTCTCTCCTGCCTGGTGAGATATGTGGCCCAGCCAGACCTAATGAGCCCTCAGATTATGAATTGGAAGGGACAGAGAAGCAATCCAATCCAAATATGCTTCCAACTCCAAGATATGATTCTGTGACTGGGATTAGGAGAAAAGGGAGACAGAGCAGTTGCCAAAATACTAATGTCACAATCACTTGGCCCTTAATTATCAACCAGAGTGGCCCATGACAAAGTTCCCAGATGTTCCGTGCTCCATGTGAGTAGCTCTCCTCAAAGCAAATTTGATTAACGTTTCTATCTACAGTTCCCCTCTCAAGTCCAGGCTCTGTTACCCAATCTGGCATAGAAAGAAGTGCTTGAGTTTTAAATAAGGTAGTGAGAGTATGTTATGCCATCTACTCTTGATTTTACTGTCCCATGCAACAGTAAGGTCCAGAGTCTGAAGAAATTTCACTATGTCAAAGGCTGCCTTTGAATCAGCCTTGTCTGCTAAACTCCTCCCTGGAGAAATTGTGAAATGCTCATCATTCCAATATGAACATCTTTATACAAAGTCTGTTTTCCAGGTATTTTGAACCTTCCCCAAGCCCTGCTTATATAAAGTGTGAATGTTCCAAGTTAACGTAAAGTACTCCTGTACTCTAAACATGGAGTAACTTAAGACCCTGACAAATTTGTATGTAATCCAAAATATGTTTGCAGATTTTTCCCTCTTGCCTATAAAATGGCATTAAAGGAAATGTCTCGCTCCATAAATATAACTGTCAAGTGTTTAAATGACTTACACTTCATCATCATCATCACCAAAATCATAAACTGCCTTTTCTTGTCCTGGACTGGGATTGTAGTACACTCAGCATATTCAACAGATATTAGAATAACACACTGAAAAGATGCAGCCCCTAGGTTTTTATCAACCTGCCCTAAAGGGACCATAATATCTAGTTATTTCCAGATACAATTTCTGTATTAGAAGTATGATGGCTAATTTTATGTGTCAACTTCTCTGGGCCATAGGATACCCAGATATTTGGTCAAATATTATTTGTTGTTTTGGGGGGGCAGGGTTTGGGATGAGATTAACATTTAAGTTGGTAGACGAATAAAGCAGATTGCTCTCCATAATGTGAGTGGGCTTCACCCAATCAGTTGACAGCCCGAATAGAACAAAATATCTGCCTCTCCACCAAGTAAGAAAGGATTCTTCCTGCCTGGAGGCCTTCACACGGGTTCCTTGGCTTTTTCCTGCCTTTGAATTTGAACTGAAACATTCAAATTCATGAGTTTTGAGTTAACCCGTCTTCAGCCTGGAGCTATACCATCCATTTTCTCTCGTGGTCTCCACCCTCACCAGCTCACCCTACAGACCTTGAAACTTCCCAGCCTCCATAATCCCTGGAGCCAATTCCTTATGATAAATCTCTTCATATACACATCCTATTGGTTGTGCTCCTCTCAAGAACCCTAACTAAAAGGACACATAAGATTTAACATATTATTCAACACATAAGATTCTCTTCACTAGTAGAGGACTCTGGAAAGATGGCTGAGTGGAAGGCCCCAGGGATCTCCCTCTCCACCCAGATAACAATGACATTGGTGGAATCTCTGTGATGTAACTATTTTGGAACTCTGGAGTCTGTTGAAGGTTTGCAATTTCTAAGGGAAGACTTGGATGGTAGATTGCAGTTAATTTTAGTAAATCTCAGTTCTTAGCAGAGTGGTAACTAACCTCCTCCACCCTCAGTCCTATGGCAGGCAGCTCTGCCCCATGTTTCTGGAGCAGTCTGCACATAGTTTGTGAGAGCCAGGCTAGGCAAAAAGGATGTTTTCTTCTAAACACTGGAAATCTGAGCTCTGGGGCAGCCTGGGTGGCTGAGCAGTTTAGCACCACCTTCAGCCCAGGGTGTGATCCTGGAGACCCAGGATTGAGGCCCTTGTTGGGCTCCCCACAGGGCTCCTGCTTCTCCCTCTGCCTGTGTCTCTGCCTCTCTCTCTCTCTCTCTCATGCTCTGTGTCTCTCATTAATAAATAAATATTTTTTTAAAAAAAAAAATCTGAGCTCTGCTCATGGATTGCTGGATTCTGATCACAGAGGTGCAAAGAAGTGGGCAGCCATCGTTGTTGCACTTCCCCCACATTGTTGCAAGCCCCTCCCCTGTCAGCTGAAGGGAATTTGGGGGGATTTAAAGAACCAAGCCTTCAATTTTCACTTTTTTTCCCTTTCAGAAACCAGACATTAAAGACTGAGGCATTCACAAACAACTGCATATTTAAAGAAAATTAGAAACTGACTGTATATGCTCAGGAAAAAGCTCAGAAAAGACTTTAGACAACTTAGGTTTACATCCTAGGCTGATGCTCCTCAGGGTAGAGATACCCTACAACAATCAAAAACAAACACAGGAAGAAAAAAGCAAAGAGAATAACAAAAACCAGTAAACCCTGGGGAAAGGTGAGGCTCTGACTTCCAGAGTTACCATGTTATGTTCAATGTACAACAAAAAAGAAAAGCACAAAGCATACAAAAAATAGGAGAGTGTGGCTCATTGAAAGGAAAAAGTAAATTAATAAATCAGCAGAAACTCTCCCTATAGACTCAATAGCAGATATCCTAGGCAAAGACTTTAAAGAATTAAAATAAGATGTGGAGAAAATCAAGAAAATGATATGTGAACAAAATGGAAATGTCAATTGACAGAAAGTCTAAAAAGAAACAAAAAGGGGGGTATCCCTGGGTGGCGCAGCGGTTTGGCGCCTGCCTTTGGCCCAGGGCGCGATCCTGGAGACCCGGGATCGAATCCCACGTCAGGCTCCCGGTGCATGGAGCCTGCTTCTCCCTCTGCCTGTGTCTCTGCCTCTCTCTCTCTCTCTCTCTCTCTCTCTGTGTGTGACTATCATAAAAAAAAAAAAAAAGAAACAAAAAGGGGGTATGTGGGTGGCTCAGTCCATCAAGTGTCTGCCTTTAGCTCAAGTCATGACCCCAGGGTCCCGGGATCCAGCCCGTCATAGGGCTCCCTGCTCAGCGAGGAGGCTGTTTCTGCCTCTCTCTCTTCTCCTTCCCTTGCTTGTCCTCTCTCACTCTCTCTCTCCTCTCTCCTTCTTGCTCTCAAATAAATAATTTAAATTTTTTTTAAAGAAACAAAAAGAAATTCTAGAGCTGAAAAGTATAATAACTGAAGTGAAAGTCACTTGAGGGATTCCAAGGCAGATCTGAACAGGAAAGAGAAAGTCTCAGTGAGCCTGAAGATAGAACAATGAAAATTAGCGAGTATGAGAAGCAGAAAGAAACAACACTGAAGGAAAGCAAACAGACCTTAAGGGACCTGTGGAACACCACAAAGCTAAACCAGTAGAACTAAGATGTGCAAAGAAAACATAGCATCTTTATTTTCTCATCCTTATAAATTCAGTCTCTTCCAGATTGTGTCTGGTAAATGCTCATCCTTAAAGCTTTCTCCTTTTCTCCTGCTCCTACAGAACATGTCATTTGTGGTACACAAGCACTGATGTGACGTCACAGTGGCAGGGGTGGGGGATGGAGCATCTTGGATCCCATTCACCAACTGAGTTCTTGCTGGCTCCTCCTGTGGGATTGCTGTTTGGGTCCTGAACTGATACATACTAAGGTGAAACAACCGGTTCGTCTCTAGGGCATTGTACGGGCATTCACTACCAAAGTCGGTAACAGTAGCCAATTATCTGCGGCCTTGAACCCTTTCAGATCCCCCATTATGCAGTTGTCCAGTCCCCAGGCTTCCATATGATCTGGTCCCGCCCCCTAACTTCTCTGACTTCTTCCATCATTCTTCCCCTTGCCTCCCCTTCCCCACCACATGGAACTTCTCTCTGTTCCTTGAACACACCTGGTGTGTTCCTATCTCAGGGTCTTTATACCACTAGGCCCTCTATCTGGGATCATGGTTTGCTCTAATGTCACTGTATTTGATACTTTGCTCTGATGTCACCTTCCATATAATATATCTCTTGAGCATCTTATTTAAAATGAACACCTCTTCTGAGTTCCCACAGTCCTTTGTTGCAATAGTCACCATCCAATATATCATATGATTTACTTACTTTTATTGTCTGCCTCCCTTCTTTAGGATATAGGCTCACTGTAGAGATTAGGGCTGGCAAATAGTGCAGAAACTCAGAATTAAAGTGGTCCTTGCTCCATGACCATGAGATTCAATAAAGTGCACCAATCCCTTAAGGAAGGCTGAGCAATGAATGGTGCAAAAAACAGTAAGATTTGGGGTGGGAACTGAGTCAGTGACATGCTTCTCCCATCCATTCACTTTTCAGAGTTCTATATTTTCCTCGCCTCAGGCTCTACTGGCTTTCGTTTTTAAACTCCAAAGGTACTAACAGATAACAAAAATGTCTTAATTTTTGTCAGAAATTTGTTGAGGGCCTATTTAAAGTTTTATATTAGTGAAGGTAAACACTGGCTGCTGTAACTGAAACATTTTAACCAAAAAGAACCATATTCTTCACTGAGAGTATCAGTCCATGTGTTATATGCAGCTGGTGGGTGGGTGTTCCCCACAGAGGGGTTTTTAAGGACCCAGGCATCTCCTAGCTAATGGCCTCCCATGCCTTATCAATTGCTCAGCAACCAGGCAGGAGAGGGAACAGAGGGTGAAATAGATATCAGCTGGTCAACTACCTTGACCACGCACATCACTGCATACCGTTGGTCAGAATGAGATCATGGTATAAATGGATGCAAGGAACTATGGAAATTATAATCTTTGCTTGGGCAACTATTTCCTGTGCTGATTCTATGCCATGGAAGGAAAAGCACAGCTCTTGCTAGACATTTAGCTGTTTCTACCACGCATGTCATATGAGGTGTAAGCATTCTCACACACATTGCTTTATTAATTCTCTCAACATCTTTATCAGCTATTATTATCATTCCCAGTATACAGAGGAGGAGACACACCCAGAGATAAGGATTGATATCCCAAGGCTTTAGGATGTGACTTCATTCATGGAGATTTGCATTTTTAATAGTCTTTTTTTGAGATATAATTTACATACAACACCCTTTACTAATTTAAAATATACACTTAAGTGATTTTCAGTATATTAACAGAGTGGTGCACCCAACACCATGGTCAATTTTGGAACATTTTTATCATCCCCAAAAGAAACATGTGCTCAGGGGCACCTGGATGGCACAGCTGGTTAATCATCCAACACTTGGTTTCTGCTCAGGTCATGATCTTGGGGTCATGATTTGGAGCCCTATGTCAGGCTCCATGCTCAGTGCAGAGCCTGCTTGAAACTTTCTCTCCCTCTGCCCCTCTTCTCTGCTCTCTCTGTCTCTCTCAAATAAATAAATCCTTTTGTTAAAAAAGTAAAAATAAAAAAAGAAACGTGCTCATTATCATTTCCTTCTCATTTCCTCGTTAGCCCCTTCCTGCTCTAAGCAACCACTAACCTACTTCCTGTTTCTATACATTTGCCTTTTCTGGACATTTAATATAAATGAAATCATACAGTATTTGGCCTTTTGTGACTGGCTTCTTTCACTTAGCACAATATTTTCAAGGTTCACCCATATTGTAGCAGGTATCAGTATTTTATTTCGTCTTATTGCCTAACAATATTCCTTTGTATGGATATACCACAAATTTGTTTATCCATTAATCAAGTGACAGACACTGGGATTGTTTCCATTTTTGCTTCTCATAAATAATGCTGCTATAGACATTTGTGAACCAGCCTGTATGTGAACAGATGTTTTTGTTTTTCTGGGGTATATACTTAGACATGAAATTGCTGGGTCATATGGTAACCTGTGTGTTATCGTTTTTGGAGGAACTGCCAGGCTGTTTCCAAAATGGCTGGGCCATTACAATCTTCTTGTCAGTGTAGAGTTAGAGTGCTCTAATTTCTCCACATCCTTCCCAACACTTATTTTTCTTCTTTTTGTTTTTATAGTGGGGTTTATATTTTGAAGGATGACTATTTCTGTCAACTTCAAGAATGATGATTTATGGCTCAATTCCCCCAGCAAGTAGTTAGGTAAGAACAGAGAAGCATAGAAAAAATTTTACAGGATCCATCTTCTGTACTTTTTTTATCAGGTACATGCTATACCTTCATCTGCCATCTAGATGCCCAGAAACCTGAAGTTGCATTGTGGGATCCCATGAATGCTTGCCCTCCTTGGGTTTACCCCCGATCCAGACTTTTCCTAATCACTTCTTTCTTGACACTCACAATAAATAATTGGGTGCAGGGAATTTTGAGCCTTTTGTTTTAACCAATCTATTTAGATCCTGTTCACTTTCAGATCGGAGAATCTTTTGACTCTTGTGTTTAGGAGTGGAAACTGTACATCAAAATTATGCTTACATGGATGAATATTCTCTCATTAAGAAAACATTTTTAGGGCTAATTTCTATTAAGCTACTTTAATTCCTTGATAAATTTTTATTCCAATTAAGACATTTCTAATTTTTCCCCTTTTCATTTTTAATTTACTGAAATTTTTTCATTGGAATCAATTGTTTTCCACATACGGTTTACATGAAAATGTTATCCAATGTGTTTTTTTCCCCTTGCTGTTCATATCAAATTTTTCTTGATTATAGTTTCTGCAATTGCATGTGTTCTTTTATGGTCATTATTTGTACCAAATCCAATTGTTTCAGGTCAAATTCTTCACACCCAAACTTAGTAAAAAAAAAAATTGGATTCTTACCTCAAGTTTTAGGCAATAATAAGTTTCAACATGTGCCAATTTAGCTGTTGGCAGTTTTATTTAGTGTTGATTACTTTTGCCAAGTTTAATTTTTCCCTATTCAATATTTACACATTTCAATGTGAGCATCAAAACATGATTTGTCATCAGATTTTCATCTATAACAAATTTTACCATGTGCAGTTTGAACCATTCTCTTTTGTGCTGATCATTCCTAACAGTAATACTTAGTATGAATTAGATAAAAGGTTGATAGTTTGGTTTGTTTGTTGTTGCTGTTTTTAGCCAATACATGAGAAAGCTGTATGAAAGTTTCCTCAGCTATGTCAAAGTTATTCTGCTGTCTGGAATTTGTCTGTATTGATAAGCTAATTCTTCAACATATTTCCAATCAATCTGTGTTTTCTATACCAACCACCCCTACTGATGGCACAGCAAAGAGTAAATGATGGGATCAGAATATCCTTGGGGCTAAATGTTCTGGTGTCATGATATTCTAGGGGTTAAAATATCCAGTGTCACAAAATTAATCTGTTCAATATGCTCTGTATCTGATTCATCATTGGAATCAGCTAGGGAACTTCTTTAAACATACAGATTCCTACCCTATATATTCCCATCCCTGTCCGTCCCCAAAGCAAATTATTACTTCACAGATCTGGGATAGGCTCCAAGTATCTGCAATTTTTTTAAAAAGTTCCTTTAGTGATTCTTATGTCTATCCACAGAAGTTTGGACATCTTCTGGGTTAAACCATATTCAGAAAAGGGCTATCTAGAGGGGTCATGCATACGTCACAATACTTCCATAACTCAAGCTTACCAAAAAAGAGAAACGGACGTGAAGGAGGGAAAGGAGACTGCTGGTGGCTAAGAAAGAATGGATGTGTTCACTAACCAGAAGGGCTTGGCAAAGATGATAAGAGATGAGCAGACAGTGGTTGTCAATTTGGAGGTCAAGAGAAGGAAGTGGAAGCAAAGCAGCACAGTTCAGAATCTATGTTCTCAAACTGTAGGCACTATGGGGTCTTTCTTTTTTCACAGCCCTTGTTCTACTTTGACTGGTTGGAGGCAGACTTTTAAGGCTGGACAAGATGGTGCTTTGCTTGGCAACTAGATCATCAGAGCAACCTGATACAGAGTATACAAATCTCAGTCTACCACTCGAAATTGGGGGAAAAGAAGGAAATCTATTTTTTGCAATTCAAATTATTTTCTATTTTTGAGATGCCCATTCCCTATAGAAAGAAACATAAGTTCAGTCAGTTCAAAGTTTGCCCTAAAGCTGATCAGAAACAGAATGATGGAACCGTGGCTTTAGTGCCAAAGTGTTTTGAAGAGAAGCCAGTTATGTCACCTGCAGAGGCAAATGGACCCCTGTTGGATGTTTGGTTTGGTTGTTGATACTGATGCCATCACACATATACCAAACAGGTAGGAAAAGGCTTATCATTTACATCACTGAGACGTCTTGGAGAGAAGGGAAGGCCTCTCAAGCAAGTCTGAAATGAAAAAGCCAGGAAAGGAGGAGACTGTTGTAGGTTTTTAATTGTTTTGAGAGATTGAGGCTGAGGATGTTAATCCCCATGCAGCAGAAACTTGTGGTTTTACTGGTGCCACAACACTGAGTGCCCAGACCTAGATGGGATCAGCTTGCCCAGATGTGGTACAGACGGGGAAGAGGGAGAGTTGAAACTTAACAGCTGTCAGCAGTCAAATATCAAAATATGGAGTCTGAGTCTTCATTACAGTCATTTGTCTTTGATTTCACCTGTCCATGCAGAAATCCTCTGAAGCAACCAGTATCTTGCCTGAAATTTGGTCTTTAATAATTATTATTATGGCTATTTTTATTGATTAATTACAAAATCTCAAGGACTGTCTTGTATATGTGTCTTGTATAACTCACATGTATATTTCATTTAACCCTGACTGCAGTCTTAGAACACAGGTACTACTATTATTATCCCACTTTACGGGTGAGGAAAGTGAGGCACCGAGGTGATGTCATCTGCCTCTCTGGAAAGAGTCAAAGCCAAGATTCCAGCTCAGACTGCCTAGGGTTCGCTACCTTTTCCTGTCCTCCTGGTTCATTTCATCCTACCATGGCATGATATAATCGAGCTGCTCTGGTGCATGGGAAGCTCTACAAGCCTGTCCCTGCCTCTAGAGCTTACTGTTTCCATGTGATCTAATCCTAAAAGCAGGGCTCTGAGCCTCACTCTGCAGAAATGGACCAGCCAGGATCCTGGCAGAAATCAAATGCACTTCCAAACTGAGTAATGTAAGATTTCATAAAGGAACTGTTTACAACAATGTGAGCAGAGTTTAGGAAAAGCAACAAAGGAGGGGACAGGGAGCCATCACCACCCTACAGCCAGCCAGAATAAATGGGGGGAGGAAGTGTCTACAGGAACCAAAAAAGTGAGCAGTGTGGAGAGGGCCATCTGACAGAAGCCGTGGCCTTTAGTTAAAGAGTACAGCTGGGAAGGCGAAGGAATAAACACTTTGTTCTTATTTTCCTCCTGTTCTCCAGATCTCTTGCCAATGTCTTCTACTGGCCAAAGCCAATGAAAGAATGGAGGGAAAGGAAATTGTTCATATAGTCCATATGGATAGCCACCCAGGGCACCAGGTAGGATGAAGAGTGGGAAGTGGATCTGTGGGGTAAAGTAGGTAATGACCATGGTAGGCTTTTATCACTGATTTATCATTCCTCCTTACTATATTCTTATCACTCCTCTTCCCTCCCCAGGCTAGGTAAATAACAAAGAGACAAATATATATGTATATGTACAGGAAGCTGTCAGGGGAGGAAAGAAGCTCTCTCTCTCTCCCTTTCCTCACTCTGCCTCCCATTTCTTAGGAACCTATTCAACTGCAAATACTACAGTGTCTGCCATTTATTAGCTTAAATATGAAAAGGTTTATCTGGCTCACATAAGTAGTTTTATGACCCAGTGGGCCATCAAAGGCCCAGAGTCTCTTCATCTTTCAGCTCTACCATCCTTGACATTTTGGCTTTCACGCTGGTTGTCTTATAGCTCTAAGATGGCTGCTCCTCCTCCAAACATCACATCTATGCATCTGTTTAATAGGCAGAAAGAAGGATAAAGGAAAAAGAAGAAGGAAAAGACTCTCAGAACATTTACGTCTCATTGGCTAGATTGTGCCACATGACCACCTTGGGCTACAAGAGAATATGCCCAGCAAGTGGCATTAGTTGAGAGAATTGGAGTTCCCCTGAAAAGGGTGGAGGGGCTCCTGGTTGGGTCAGTTGGTTTCCTGTCTGATTCTTGGTTTAGCTCAGGTCATGATCTCAGGGTTGTGGAGATCAAGCTCCACATCAGACCAGAGTCTCAGCTTGGTCTCAGCTCAGAATCTACTTGAGATTCTCTCCCTCTCCCTCTGCCCTTCCCCCCATTCATGTTCTCTCTCTTTCTGTCTAAATAAATAAATAAATCTTTAAAAAAAGAAAGACAAAAAAGAAAGAAAGAAAGAAAGGGAAAAAAGAAAAGAAAAGAAAGAAAAGGGAAGAAGAGAGGGACGCCTGGGTGACTCAGCGGTTGAGTGTCTGCCCTTGGCTCAGGGTGAGATCCTGGAGCCCAGGATCGAGTCCTGCATCAGGCTCCCTGTGAGAAGCCTGCTTCTCTCTCTGCCTGTGTCTCTGCCTCTCTTTCTGTGTCTCTCATGAATAAATAAATTAAATCTTTAAAATAAATAAAAATAAATAAAATAAAAAAGAAAGAAAGAAAAGAGTAGAAAGGAAATACACACTGCAGAGGCAACTATCAGTGCTTGACATACTATTTTTATCTCTATCACAGGTCTGCTCTGCTCTCATAACTCCTTAGGCCTTTGGAAAGAAAATCCAGAAAGAGGCTTACAGACTTTGAGAGAGAGAAAGAGAGAACATACAGTGAAGCACATGACTGCTCAGCTATTACAGGTTTCTCAGACTGTTTTGCAACTAGATGTGAATATGTGACCATCTTCTTAATAACTGAATGTGAGTAGAAATGGTGTGTGCCCCTTGAAGTTAGGCCTTAAGACACAAGACCTTTGTTACTGGACATCTTCTTCCCCTCTCTATAGTCTAAAAGCTAGTGCCTGTGAGCAGCTTCTGCTATGCTCTAAGGGATAATGGACCAACAAGACGGCATACCCTTACATGTCCACATGGATCAGAAACATCTCCAAATATAGGCTGTTAAATCCAGAACAGAGAAAAGAATTTCTTTGTTCTATAAGCCACTGCCTTTTGGGATCTCTATGTTACAGCTTTTATCCTACCTAATACAGTTTCCATCCCAAATATGATTCTCCAGGATGCTATGGCCTCATGCAGAGCTGTACCTGGGTTTATCTGTGATATTTTTCTAGATTTCCCCAAACCAGTGGTTGAATTCTTACCCTCCTTATTTGCTTGTTATTGCTCATTTTCCTAGGACTCTTTCCTTTTTCCAAGCATTATTCCATCCTTCTCACTCCCCAATCCAGAGTTCAAATGAGAATAGAGGAAATTATTTTTGTGGATTAGCAGCCATTATTTTGGTAGTGTGGATTTTGTCAAGGATGAAGATAGATAGGAACCAAAGTTATGTGCAAGAGGAATTTGGAGCAATACCTGAAGGAGACCAGGACAGGAGAAGGCCACACTGGGAAATTCTTACAATCCCTTCTCTAGATCGAAGGGCAACTGAGTCTTATCACTTAACTTAATCTTGGCTTGTTCAGTTCTCTAGATCTATACTGCATGAGACAGTTATAGTCTCAGGTTCTTTGGTATGACTGCCATCAGGGCTTTGCTTAAAATCGTACCTCTTTTCCCTGTCCTCCTAAGGAACTCTGCTTTGTAATTCAATCTAATCATTTAGCAAGTGAGTACCTGAGGCATTTGAAATTCTAAAGAAAATATATCAAATGACTGGAGACCAGCACGAACATAAAAAAGACTATAGAAAAAAACTTTAGGAATCTCAAAAATCAGGGATCCCTGGGTGGCGCAGCGGTTTGGCGCCTGCCTTTGGCCCAGGGCGCGATCCTGGAGACCCGGGATCGAATCCCACGTCGGGCTCCCAGTGCATGGAGCCTGCTTCTCCCTCTACCTATGTCTCTGCCCCCCTCTCTCTCTCTCTCTCTCTCTGACTATCATAAATAATAAAATAAAATAAAAATTGAAGAATCTCAAAAATGGCTACAAAGAGAAAGAGGGACACCTTGGGGGCTCAGCAGTTGGGCATCTGCCTTCGGTTCAGGGTGTGATCCTGGGGTCCTGGGATCGAGTCCCACATCAGGGTCCCTGCGAGGAGCCTGTTTCTCCCTCTATCTGTGTCTCTGCTGCTCTCTCTCTGTGTCTCTCATGAATAAATAAATAAGTCTTTAAAAAAAAATAGGAGAAAGAGATGAAAAGGTATATTATTAATTACTCTTAGGGTTCAAGGGTCCTGAGCTGAAGATCTTGGATAGAAGCTATCAATATCCAGCAGTCTGGGGGCTCGTGGGTGGCTCAGTCAGTTAAGTATCTGCCTTTAGCTCAGGTCAAGATCCCAGAGTCCTGGGATTGAGCCCACATCAGGCTGTCTGCGTCTTCCTCTCCCTCTACCTGCCACTCTATCTACTTGTGCTCTGTCAAGTAAAAAAATAAAAATCTTAATATATATATTAATATATATTAACATATATTAACCTTTATATATATATAAAGGACTAAAGTTCCTCAGATAGTCTTACAAGTCTCAGTTGGTACCTCTATCACCAAATAGGTGAGTATTGCCAAGTGGAAAACACAAAAGTTTTTGTGTAGCAAAAAGAAACTTAAAGTTTCTTTGCTACTATCAAGCAGTTGCTTAATGGCAATGAAAGTCTTCTAGAAGACTGAGGCATAGAAAACACAATAGTAAGTACATACTCATAACCACATGAGGTGAGTGACTGAAAGAAATCCATCTGTAAATAGACTTTCAAAAATCTGAAAAGTTTTGGCTTATGTTTCTGCCCCAGCCTTACAATTTTCTCAAGATAGTAGATTTGACAGATGGGAAATGCACCAGAGATATCCTTCAAAATCTCATTGAAGTGTCCCCACCGATGCTTATTTACGATGGTTTTTAAAATTTCCTTTCAATCATGGGTCACAGCATGTAACACGCTTTAAGAAAATCCATTTCAATATCTTTGGGCAGACCAAGAGACTATCTTGGTGCCACCAGAACTACCTGGGAGGAGAAAAAATTTAATATTTTCCAATACACTTCTTAATAATCAAATGCTTGATACTAAAATTAACTCAAGATCTAATGCCAATAGTTAGGAGTTAGTTTTGGCTTTGACTTTTAGACTTGTTGGAAAGCCTGAAGGTGTTAAAGCAAGTCATTTAGTATAGTAATCTGCTAAAGCATTACCTTTTGCTTCTTGAGTCTGCTTTTTGCTATGGGCCCCAACCTTAACACAGCCAATTCCTTTGGAAAAACAAAGCATCTAATAGGAATTTTATGTGACTACCATGTTTAATTGAAATACCAGATGCAGTTAAGCCACATTGCTTCCAAAGCATACCAAAATTATGAACTATCCCAAAAGCATATTTGCTATCTGTATAGACACTTCCTCTCTTATCTCTACCTAATTGGCAGGCTGTAGTAAGTGCTACAATGTCAGCAACTCATACAGATTTGGCCCCTGGGAAAGGATAATATTTGACTGAGTCACAATCACACACTGAACTTGACAGCCTCTTGTTCCGTTCCCTAATAGGCTCTGTCCATAAGCATTTCTAAATCTCGGTTTTCAAAGAGTTTCAAAGACATCAGAATGAGGTAAAGAAAATTCCTGAATGAGTGCATGACAGTCATTAGGTTTTTTCCTCCTCTGGGAGAGAAATTAAGTTGGGGAGGGAGGAGAGTCTAGAGGCTACAGCAATGGATAGAAATTTGTATGAGTGAGAAGAGAAGGATTTCATAGGCGGTCAGCCTAGAAGCAGAAAAGAGTTGAGTGTTTTCAGTCAAGAGTAAGGTCTGAATGACATGAGGGATCATAATATTAAGAGGAGATCCTAAAACTAAGTCAGTAGAAGCCTCAATTAACTATGCAGCTGTTGCCACTGAAGGCAAACAAGTGGATAGACTTTTGCTGTAGGGTAAAGAGAGAGGCTACTATGAGTGATGGGTGTCTGAAGCCCTTTGTGCTCCTGAGTTAGAATCCTCAAAGCTTGTCTTTGGATGCTTCATATACAAATAGAAGGAAAGGTCTCTGATAATTGGACAGTACAAGCATAGGAACTTTTGAAGAATATTTTTTAAGTTATAGAAGGTTCTAGGTGAGTCTGTCCCAGGCAACGGCTCTGATACTGAGAAGTGAATCTGTACCAAAATAAAATAATCTCTTCCATGGAGTCTCAGAAAGAGGTTGCCCAGCTCCCGTTTGAGTGGCACCCCATTTTGCGAAGTAGATTTCACTCCAACGAATCCACCAGAGTGGAATCATTGTGCAGAAAGCATGCTTCTTAGTGATAGGAGTATTTGAGATTCCTTCCAATGAAATGTTTTGGTTACTCCAAGGAAGGGATGATGGGAAGGTGGGTTTATGGTAGAATGTGTAGGTCTGGTTTCAACAACAAAAGGAACATCCTTGGCTTTTGTTTTTGTAGTTGCATGGAAATTTCTCTCTTTTGTTTTAAGGGCAATTTTGGACAAACTACAGGGGATCATTATTCAAAAAGAAGTCATTCTGTCACAAAAAGTTGGTCCTTTATCACTTTAGATTCTGTCTTTTAAATTTAAGCCAGAGCAAGCATTTTTCCAGTGTCCCTATTTCTTACAATATCCACACATATCTTTGTTTAGACTGGCTACAGAGATGTTTTTGTTTCTGGGTTTCTCTAATTGCTTAATTGTAAAGAGTTATTAGGCTCTTGTAGTCCAGAGAGAAGGCAGTCTAACATTCTGTTGGTTTTTTCCTGACTAAATCTGTCACTTCAGGGCACCTGGGGACTCAGTGGTTGAGCGTCTGCCTTGGGCTCAGGGCGTGACCCCGGGGTCCCGGGATCGAGTCCCACATCGGGCTCCCTGCATGAAGCCTGCTTCTCCCTCTGCCTGTCTCTGCCTCTCCTTCTGTGTCTCTCATAAATAAATAAATAAATAAATAAATAAATAAATAAATAAATAAATAAAATAATAAATCTATCACTTCAGATTTAAGACCATCAACAAGAGGTGGTTAGGGAGATTGTGGGATATCTCTGCTCCTATTGAGAAAAGAATGTCTGGAATGTAGTAGTTAAGCTGTTTCTGAACTTAGGGATGGATCTGGGTTTTTCCCCTCCTTAGATGAAATGCATTTTTGACCAAGTTTGACAAGAGCCTCAGGAATAGCTGCTAAGAGAGCTTGTCCTATTTTTACGCTTTTATTCCCACCCACAGTTAAATTTCATCCCATTTTTTTTCCTATCATGTTAGTAATCAATCCATCATTCTTTTTCAAATCCAGTCTTAGCACCTCTGGTTACCACAAAGAGATGAACTAATTGAAAGAGATCAGAGAGATCCTGACTATAAATTTGTAAGACAATGCTTAAATTTTTAAACTAACATTTGTCTTTCCTTAAAAGAGATTAGAAAGTCTTTTGCTACATTATGGAAATCTGATTTTGACCAAGGTTTAAAGCTGTGGGACCTTTCCCGACCACATTTAAAGATATCATGAAGGGCTAGTCTTTAGTGAGAGGCCTGGATTTAGGAGGAGACAGTGGAGAATAGGAAAGGAGGTTGAGAGAATGTGCGGAGAATGAGGAGGAGGAACAAGACATGGGAAAGAGGAAGTTGAGAGACAGAGCACCAGGAGGAACGCCAATCCAAAGACGAGGTAGAAGAGAAAAAAGAGAGTTTGAGTTTAGATTTTTAACATTTTATTAGCTTTTCCTAAGGAGTCCTTAAGAGAGGTAGTTTTATAATTTTGCTGTCTTTTAGAGGATCTTTGTCTTTAAGAGGCCTCTTCTTGTCAGCTAAAAACTTGTTGACCATTAAATATTTGGAATCTTTGCATCCTTTGATGTTAAGGTGCCATATAAATGGGACTGTCTTATTCATATCTCAAGTTCCCCAGAGTGGCCACTAAAGCTCTAGAATACTCAACAGAGCTTCCAAAATTTAGTGTTATTGGCTTTCTAATGGTAAACATATATTCAAGGGGCCTGAAAAAAACTAACAAAATCTCCGGGGCATTATGATCACATCATGACTAAGAAAACCTCTATTAGTAGAAAAAAATCAAACCAAGAGGCATATACAAGATGTATACAAGAGGGTAAAAATGAATAAAAGCTCAGGTGGTGCTTCAAGACTAAGAGAAGCAGGCACTGGTCTAGTCCATAGAAGGAACTGGTCCTCTAACCAAGTGGCCTGGGCTGAACAGCAAAGGGGCCAATCCTGCCTGAATCTCAGCAGCAAAACTAAGGCATAAAATCAACTGGAGAGTCATTAGCATAAGGCTCTGAAGGAATGCTCCAAAGGAGCATTTTAACTTGGAGAAGGACAGCGGAAAATTTTGCATGGCTTCAGCGGGAGGGGGTTGGCCGAAATTCAGCTAGACTTAGCAGGACACTGTTTGGCTGCAGTCCAGCTAGCTCCGGAAATGGGAAAACAGGGATTGTTCTTGTGGAGTAAGAGTCATTGTTTGGGCAGTCTGGATTTCATTGAGAGAGGTAAAGAGGAAGAATTAGGGGTTAAAGTCATACGCAAGAGAGGTGGGAAGGAAGAGCTATGGGGGTTCAAGAGATTTGAGAGTAGGGGGTACAAGGATTTGTGAAAGCCACAGTGGAAAATTCTCCGGTCTTAAGTCACTTGGGGTCTTTTACACAAAAGCAGTAAAATTTGTTTTCACAGGGGCCTTCAATGGCTTCAGTCAAAGTGATTTCTAACAGTGACCATGTCAGTGGGAGCAATGTCTTGCAGCAGAACTCCCTTAAGCCTCGTTAAACTGTTGGACTAGGCTGTGGATTGAGGGAATTCTGGGAGAGGAGGAGGAACTTTTCTCTCGATTGCATCTTCTTTATACAGATGATAACTCAAATTTGTCAGGAAGTCTGCAGGGTAGGATTCAAATGGAAAAAGGTAAATCCGATGGATAAATTCCTCCATTATTATTCCGTATCCAGATAAAAGTGAAAACCTTTTACAGTTCAGCAGTGGTCTTTTTTCTGTCAAGATCCCAGGATAATGAAGCATAATTTTGAGGAAGAGAATTCAAAGTACTTGGATGTTTGCTTATTTTGGTTCAGGGGAATGCTGGCACCCTTAGAAGACCAGCCTTTAAGTATGCGACATTGGAATGGAAGTCAAGTAGGAAAAAGTATTGGTTCTTCTTACATAAACTTCAGTTGAATATAACTTTCTCACGACATTTCAGCTTCCCCACCCCAATCTTGGATAGTAATAAGGGAAAAGATAGGACCAAAAGAAGAGACAATGTTGAAAGATTTTCCAGATGCTTTAAAACCCTGGAAAGCATTCAGTTCTGGTTTGATCTGAAGTATAAGCTAATCCACTTATTTTTTTTCCCCCTCTGGATCATACAGCTGGTTCCTGAACTGAATGTTCATCCGTGCCCTTGTGAACAAGTTCCACAGCAGTTGGAGGTGAAATTATTGGAGAGGCTTCCACAAATCTGAGTCACTGAAGGGAAATTGTGTTACTTTTGTCCTTTTCTCCTCCTCATGATTAAAAAAATTTTAATAAAAGCATTGTTTTTGCCATATTTCAAAGAAGGTCATAACATTTATGGATCTTGGCAAAAGCATCACTTAAGTAACTACTTATTCCAACTTTGAGACAGATGTAGAGTAACATGCTGTAGGTGTTACTTGTCTGTACTTAAGAGACTCATGAAATATAAAACCCATTCATTATTAAATTTTAGTCTTGTTTGAGGTTTATTTGAACTTGTTTTTTCAATGTGCATGGAACGTATAAAAATTGGTTTTGTCCAGACCATTCATTTAATTGCTTTTGACTGTTTGGTGAGTGCACCACATACAGGCCTGACAGTGTTTTGTGTTAAGAGAGTGTAGTCCTGAAATAGCAGAAAAACAGGGATAATGTTGTTATAATTGAATACAAAATTCATTAGATCTAGGACACTGATGTTTATTATTTCATTCATATATCCCTGAGAAGGCTTAATGATTAATTATGTACTTCTCTGCCCCAGCTGGTTCTTTCAGAATAGAGATTTCTTCTCTTCCACTTGCCATTCAACTACTACATCCCACCTAGTCAGTATTCAGAACATTTTCCAGTTGTTTCAAGAATATACACTGTAGGAGTTCTGTAATTTTTAGTGTTATACTCTAAAAATTGTACAGAGATAGAGACTTTTTTCCTGTATCTGAGAGTCTCCTTAGAGGAACTCCACTTAACAAGCTTATATCAAGTTTAGTGACTAGCATTGTGATATGTACTATAGATACACTTTTTTCAAAGATAAGATTAGTATATTTGCTTATATATACAGGGATATTTAGGAGAAAGATATAAGAAAAATTAGAAAACAAAATGAGACTACAAATGTGTCAAATTGGAGGTTTGGGTAAGCCTTTAGTTAAAATTGTTACATAGGTAAGTAAAATAGGTAAATTTTATCTTCCTTTGCTCGCTGCATCCTTCTTAATGACATTTTCTTTCAGCTGTAGTTCTATAAACTTATGCTAATTGTAGAACTAATTCACACTAAGGTCATCTTGATGAAAATCACTAAATATTTGTTGAACATTTCCCGTGGACCAAACTCTGTATCTGGGACTGTAAACTTTCTTTCTTTAACCTTCAAACCATCTCCCAAAGCATCAGCATTAAATGTAAGTTTGTTAAAAATGCAGACCCTCAGACCAACTAAGTTGGAATCTGCATCTTAACATAATCCTCAAGTGATTAATAAACACATTAAAATTTCAGATACAATGGTCTAAAGTGGTGGTTTAATTTAATCAGAATCACCGAGGTGGTTTGTTATAAGGTCTACATTTGTGGAACCTCAGGTCTAGAGGATACAAAAGAAGCCAAGACTGATCTTTGCCTTTAAGCATTTTATAACACAAATGATCAAATTGATCACACACTGAGTAGAGAACAAGTAAGTGTCAATCTGGGTGATTTTGACTTTAATGCAGTTGTTTTGAGGAGGGAAAGATTAGTGTGGAGTTGAGTTGTCAGGAAAAGTTCTATTGCCTGGGAAAATGGTGGTACCACTAATTAAATTAAGAAGGATGGAAAGTATGGCCAATTTGTAAGATATGATGTTTCATCACAGATATATTGACTTAGAGAGGTTGATAAATCATCAAAGAAAGTTAATACCATTGACATTGGAAATGTATGATCCTAGTGGAGCTAAAGCTAAAAATTAAAAGACTATATGCACCTTGAGGACAGGATCCCTATTCACTCTTCTATCATCAGTGCTACTGGTATACCTGACACACACGAGATGTTCCACAGGTTTTTGTTGACTTAATGAATAAATGAATTTAGATGTGCTCCTTAAAACCATGACCCTTTACAATTTTCCCACATAAATGCATTTAGTCTTTTAAAGAAGACAATAGGAATAACTAAAAAGCTTAATGCAACCTATACATCTTTAATAGTGGATTTTTAGGCCCTGAGGATACCAGAAGAAAAGTATCTTTGGTAGGAAACATTTAATTTACTACATCACTTATGGATAAGGCTAGTCTACACACATCCATTCTATTTTTTTTAATGTTTGTCATGTGTTTTGTTATAAGAAAAACTGTTAGCAATCTTAAACACTCCCAGAAAGTTTATAAAATAAAGTCAAATGGGACTCCTGGGTGGTGCTGTCAGTTAAACCTCTCGCTTGATTTTGGCTCAGGTCATGATGTCAGGGTCCTAGGATCAAACCTTGTGCGTGTCCTTCTCCCTCTGCTCCTCCCCTCTGCTTGCATGGTCTCTCAATAAATAAATAAATAAATAAATAAATAAATAAATAAATAAATCTTTTTAAAAATGAAGTTGAACTTTATGATTTTCCTATTATCATTATTGGAAAGCACTGGGTGCTACTATGTGCAAAGTCTCTTTCTCTAAGCCAAGAAAAACCTATATATTATGGGAAGAGAGAAATGTGGTTGCTTGCCAATTCCTCTATAACCATCCATCACATCCCTTGATTTCCAGTCTTTCTCCTTGGAGCGTAGTTTATATACACCATGTTGAGTTTGCTTTACTGCTACCATGCACAAAGAAAATTCTTCTACAATTAACTAAAGTCAGGGTCTGGGTCCATATATTCCATTGCTGAACTCATTCTTTGATGTTAAGGTAAATTTACTGACTTGGGGGATCCTGTGATATGATGTAACAGTACATCTGGGTCATTCAAAATAACTAAAAATATTATTAAATATATGATCCAGCTTTTAACAGAGTAGACAAGGGGTAAAGAAAAGAAAGAATCATAGCCTCTTCTCTTCCCCACTGAAACAGGATGGATGAATCAACAGACTGTTTCAAAGAGCCAGCTTTTATGTCTGAGTTCCAATCAAATGTATCATACTTTATTAATTTACAAGCAGCCTGTAGTTTATAAACGACCTGTGTAAAAAATCAATTAAGTTTAAACCCCTTCGTAGAGGTTTCTAATTTGGTAAACAGCTTTCTTCTTTACTCAAAATCAGACAGTTTTCATATTTAGAAACACATACTACATACTCCACCCATACATAGAAACGACTATCCCACTGATAGTCTTCCTTCTGAACCAGAATTGCCCACTCTTTTGCTTTAGGAGCCATAATGGGAAACGCCTGCAGCTCTTGACTACCTTATAGGAAAAAGGTGGAGGAAAAACACCTGGAAAATAAAAGCAGTTTAGGGAAGTTGTCCCTAACTGGTTTCCTCATTGGAATGACATTAATCCTAGGTTCATTTAGGTTAGAAATGTATCCATTTTTGAAAGTTATGTGATTATTTTCCAATTACATTTTAGTATGATTTGCTTGATCCAATTGCTTTCCTTGTCATGATGGGTTGAGGTGAATAGAAACCTAATTTGGGAGTTTTGATTGAATTACAGGAGGCAGGTAATCATGGCATATGGCAATGGAGGAGAGGGGAGTCAGATATTAACAGCTTGCTATGGAGCACTTAGGGTAATACAGCACTTCTAAAAACTGAGGCTAAATGGTTGGAGAGAAGTATGGAAAGCAAGGGGAGGCAGCTCCAAAATTAAATTTCATGCATTTCAAAATCTTGTTCTGCTAATCCAAAAATAGAAAAAGAAACTCTTTTCATTCTTCCTCATACCCCTTCACATATCCTTTCTCTTGGATTCCAGAATTCTAGTTAGTATTCACAAAAAAAGGAGAGATTTTTTTGTCTTACCTTGATTAGGTTAGTAAGTTCTTAAATGCACAATGATTTCAAGCTTGTATTTCTCAACAACATGCCCAGTCCCTAGCTAAACTACTTGATATGCAAAAAGTTCCCTTTCATAGGATTTACAATATACAGTATTATGAAATAATGTACATGGAGGCTGGGAAGATAATTGTTTGGATGCACATACTTAAATTTAGAAACTTCAAAATGTTAATGATACTATTGGGATTCTAACTGCAAAGTTGGTGAGATTCACTTCCCAGAAGGTCACCAAAACAGTGCACTTTTTCAATTTAAGCCCTGAAGGAATATAAAGTTGCAAAATTCCAAGAAGATTAAAATCAGTTGCATTGCTAAATTGAAAACTAATTCAACAAGAGCCAGTTGCACATGAGACAAAGTTCTTCCCCACCACACCCTAATCCCCAAAACATATTGGACAAATCATTTGGCTAAAGAAGTGGGAATACTATTCACAATTACCTTATCATCAAGGAACAACTAGGAACAAACTTTGTTCTAAAAATTGGAAGCCAATTTTCAGCCATGTTGGAAGACTTCACTATACCCTGCAGAATATCCTGCCTATAGCTTGTTGCCTATTGCCTAATGAATTGAGATAAGTTGGGAAAAAAAGGGAAAATCCATTGTTGCTGTGTTTCAGCATTAAACAGAAAGCAAGTAGGAGCTTTAGTTCAAAGAGCCTTAGGGTTTAGAAACAAGGTAATATATATATATATATATATATTCATATGTTTATTTCATATTTCATGTATATGCTTTGTATGAAATCAGATTAATAAACAAAACTTTAAATTCGCTATCTTAGAGACATGATTTCTGGTTTGATTAAGTAGCCTTCAAACGGAATGTTCGAGTCACATAATGACTTTAGCCAGTCAGCCATTTGGGCTGTCCACATGATAGAAAACAAATGTATGCGAGTGTCCTTTAGTTTTGACGGGACAGACCAAATAATATTTTGAGAAATGTTTTAGGGCTCTGCTTAGGTAGTAAGGACCCTGCCATTCAACCCCATTCACAGGCATGCTCTAAGTCCTTTTCAAAGCCATTTGTTTGATTTTATGAAAGCAAAGACTGAATATTAAAACCAAGTAATGGTAGGTTATTAATTGGTATGGAAGTTTGCAGCACACAAAATTAAACTGTAGCAGCATTGTTCAAGACTACATGATTACAGAGAGAGAAAAAGAGGGAGTGTGTGCTATTTTACCACTGTTGGGGTTTAAAGTTATCATAGCCAGTTTCAGAAGCATACGTTATGCTCAAGAGTCTAGTATACCTGAGAACATGATATTCTCAACAGGAATTTATTTAGCTTCCAAATGATCCATTAAGAAAGGCATAAAGTACAAGAAATGTTCTCAACTACTGTTTAGCAAACAAGCTTTTTAGTGCTTGTAGGTGAGCCCAAAAGACCCTAGTGTTTAACTATAATAAAAGTTATGTGTCCCAGGACCTTTTGCCAAGATCATTTACATCTTATTTTGTTAGCCATACTTTTGAGGATTACCCAGGCTCTTTGCTTTTTACACTTACTTTCCCTCCTCCAGGAAATGGTGGAAAGCATCCCTGCTGGGAAAGAAGCTTTCTTCCCTCCAAGAAAGAGGCTAATGTCTCATACGTCCATATATCACTTCTCACCTAATTCTACAGATGTATAAGAATAGGCCATAGACTCATTTACCTGTTAGGAATCACTATGTGTAAAAGGTAGTGAAGATGTTTCAAACTGGCAAAATTTTAAATTGTCTCTGGATCTTTATTTACGTGCATTTTTTTGCAGATAATAAATAATCGCTTATTCCTTTCAAATATCTTTGTCTTACACGGATTCAAAAAAATACATGTACTCCATATTTATTGCAGCATTATTTATAATAACCAAATTATGGAAGCAGGCCATGTGTCCATTGAGAGATGGATGGAAAAGTAGATGTGATATAGATAGATAGATAGATGATAGATAGATAGATGATAGATAGATAGATGATAGATAGATACATACATACATACATATACATAAATATAGATATTGATATTGATAGCAATGGACTATTACTCAGCCATAAAAAAGAATGAAATCTTGCCATTTGCAACAACAGGAATGGATCTAGACAGTATAATGCTAAGTGAAATAAGTCAGTCAGAGGAAAACAAATACCATATAATTTCACTCATACGTGGAATTTAAGAAACAAATAAACAAAGAAAAAAAGAGACTAGCCAAAAAACAGACTCTTAACTATAGAGAACCATCTGATGGTTGCCAGAGAGTAGGTGGGTGGGCGATGGGTGAAATAGGTGAAGAGCACACGTGATGAGCACTAACGTGTAGAATTGTTGAATCACTATACTGTATACCGGAAACAATATTGTACTGTATGTGAACTACACTGGAATCAAATGTTTTTTAAATGGAAAAAAATATCTTTGTGCTTATTATCAACTAAATCTTTTTTTTTTAAGATTTTATTCATCAGAGAGAGAGAGAGAGGCAGAGACACAGGCAGAGGGAGAAGCAGGCTCCATGCAGAGACCCCGACGTGGGACTCGTTCCCAGGTCTCCAGGATCACGCCCTGGGCTGGTGGCAGCGCTAAACCGCTGAGCCACCCAGGCTGCCTTATTATCAACTAAATCTTAAACCTCATTTCAGGATTACTAAAGTTGTATTCACAAAAAAATGTGATTGATGAGAACCAGCAGTTTCTCATCAATCTGGAGAATCCCAATGAATAATGAGATTATCATTTATTATAATAATACCATTTAGATTAACTGGAAATTTTCTCCTAAAGCAAATTACAAATCTCTATTTAATTAAGGCCAAAAGAAATTCGATGTTCTTTACTTAAAGACGACAAGGAATTCACTAATCTTTATATAATAACAAATTGCCAAGAATTTATATGCAAACATGGCTTTAAAAATCCATAGCTAACACCTTTCTGCCCAACTTGTTCCTGAAGAAAAGGGCACCCCATTCCAGTTGAGTCTTCTAGAAGCTGTGAATCTGCCATTCCCTACTGCTGCCCACATTCCATCCCCAGGTTGTTTGGACTCCATCCAGGACATCCTTGACTGTCACCTGGGTTCTTCCACCAGGTCTGTCTCCAGGCTTGCTCTCCTTTTAACTAATCTCCAAATAGCTGCCAAAATAATCTAAAATAAATATCATCTTTTTTTCTTCTGCTGCTAAACAACCATTAAGTTACCTCCCTTCATCCTTGTGATAAAAGCCAAACTCCTCAGGGCACTTGGGTGGCTCAGTTGGTTAAGCATCTGACTTGAGATTTCAGCTCTAATCATGATCTCAAGGGTCATGGGATTGAGCGTGGAGCCCGCTCAAGAGATCCTCTCTCTTTCTCTCCCTCTGCACACAGCCCTTAAAAAAGCCAAACTCCTTGATGTGGCCTAAAAGTCCCTCTGACTTTGCCTCCTTCTGCCCTCTCCGGTCTCATATGCCGACCATCACCCATTCTCATTTCTTGACCCAACTGCATTTCCTTGATCCCTCAAAATGGAGTTAGCTGGCTTACAAAGAACACCAATAGCTTCCTGTCCCTAGTTCCCTAACCTAGCACATAACGTATGTTTTTGATAACTGCTTGTTTAATTTTACGTTTTCCAAAACCCTGGAGGCAACAAGAGAGCAGGGACTGGTCTGTCTTTGTTCAAAACTATATCCTCAGCTTCCGACACTGAGCCTGACAAAATTTAAGTGCTCAAAAGATTCTAACTGACAAGGCAAATCACAAAGAAATAAAAAGAAGGGTACAGCCCTTTTGAGGAGAAATACTTGATGCCAATGCAACAGACCAAGAGTTATTTCTATTTTAACTAATGACCAATACGAAAAAAAGGAAAATGATATATAAATGTGTACAGGACAAGAAAAAATAGTTCACAAAAGTGTAAAAATAGGACTCTAGTAAACATATAGGCAATTTTGGCCACACTTCAACGAAATGTCCTCTTTCCATGTACAAGGACTTGGGGGCTTTGTTTTCTAATAGAAGGCAATGTTAGCAGTTTAGCAAGGGTATAGTGAAAGGAATAATGCCATATGATTTGTTTAAATTGGTCCAAATATTTTTGAAACAATTAATATAATTAATATTAATGAGCACAACCTGTAGGAACTCATCCTATACAAGCAATTCTAAATGTGAGAGATTTATAAAACTACACAAAACAGCCCTATTTTTACCAGTAAAAAACCAGAAGCAACCCAAAAATTCAACAGAATAGACTATGTAAGACATGATGCATCCTCTTGTTGGACTACTATAGAATTTTTATGAGAATTAAGAAGCAATAGAAAAATATGCTTATGATATACTTAAATGTAATACAAATTTTTAAATATAGTATGATTAAGTATATAAAATACATAAGAATAGAAAAAGGCTGAAAGTAGTTTTGTTTAGCAGTCACAATTTTTCTGTTAATTCAGTAAAAACAAAACTTTTGCCTAAATTATCCTTAAATGTCTACTTTACTTTGTTCATGTGAGCTGGTCTAATAATTATATCTTTGTTATGAAGAAATAAAAATACTTTCCATTGGCTCTGATTTTGCTGTTTTGATAGGTATTTGGGGAAAAGTGAAAGAATCACCATGACTCAAAACCATGTCATGTATGCATATTTCCTTTGTTTGCCTGTTATCATTATTCTTAAGAGGATAGTTACTCAAGTTCTTTTGAAATACTATCAAAAAAGCACCCGATTGTTTCCTACAAACCATTCCTATATTCATAAAGAAAATATTTAATAGCTGGAAATGTCTGTGTTGTAGCATGGTATAAAATAGGTTATTGCTTATCCTCATGTAAATGGATACTATGGATTGATAGGAAACCTAGCTACCAAATTACAAAATCACAGAAAAATGTCACATTGCAATCTCCAAGGGATCCTTCTTCAAAAAGAGATTGTGTAAAATCAGACATCCAGATAGGATTAGTCATGAGAGATTTACTGCAGGAAATACCTGTGAGGAAAGATAAGGAAGGGAGCCAGAGGAGGCTCAGTGACCTGTCAGACCATGAGGCAAGTCTGATCCCCATGAAGGGAAGAGGGAAGAATGAACGGTTGGATAGGAAACATCTTAGACTGAAGCGCGATTCTAAGAGAGTGCAGCGAGGTTGCTGGGAAGTCCTTGAGAAATGTCTCCCACCAGAGGAATCCTTTCTCTTCCAGGAATTGCCCTGCCTTCGTTTCTCTACCATGTTCAGTCACAGACTTGAAGCAGCCCATCATAGGAGTGGCTTCCACATGAATGCTGTGGTAGATTTGGAGCACAGCAGCTGGGACCATCAGTTAATCACGCCCTCTGCAACAGGAACTCAGAGAAGCTCTTTCTACTGGCTGTCATGGGCATCGATATTTAATTACATTCAGAACAGAGCCTCTTATATAGAAGAGCATCTATTCCAATGTTAGCTCAAAGGAGCCACCCAGTTATTTGATGGCATTTTTTGATGTAAGATGACCATGTGTTTCTCATGACAACAGCCCCAGGCAATAATTAGGAAAGCATGCATCTCCATTGTTTGGGTAGAGAAACTGAGGTATGGAGAAGCTAACGGAGCTACCAAAATTAAAAATAAATACCAAACTAGAACCCAAATCACTGTTGTTTCAGTATAAGAAGGTTCCTTCCCCTTTACATTCATATATGCAGAAATGTAATAGAAATTTCAGGATGCTAGCATAGATAACACGTAAACAACTAAGACCACATGGTTCTCTAGATCACTCTTGCATATAATGAGAAAGGAGAGTTAGCAGTTAGATACATTTATTTCAGAATAAAATCAAAGGACCTAGGTGTTTATTCATAAACTTTCCTGAGAGACGTTGATTTTCATCAATTATTTCATTTTCTGACTAAACAGAAGATTTAGAAACCTAAATTTAGTTTAGAAATTTAAATTTAGTTTAGAAAATTTAGTTTTCTAAATTTTTCTTCAACAAATCTTGACAGTACATACTCAGTTTTAAAGTACAAGTTTTAAAGGCCACTGGGCACAAAGAAATTATTTAATGCCATTACTATAACTCTTAGTTTCAAATATTCTGATCTGACTCACATAGAAAATAGGTTTTTCCTTTAATTCTATACATATAATGATGTGTTTTTAGATAATTCCCATCTTAAAAATGACGATTTTGCTCTGCCCAACTATTTTGAGATAGGTCTCCTCTACTTTATTAAGCCAAATTTTAAAGTGACTGAATTAGGGACATTTGAAAGCTTAATTAAGTCCTCAAGGCAAAATAGCTATAACTTTCTTTATGATGACCTATTGCTCTAAAAGAATTTAAGTTCAAGGAGTAGTTTATTGTCATGAGATACCTATATCACTTCAGTTGCCATAAACATCACGAAGGATTTTATTTTCCAAAGATCAAGTGCATGTCAGTTCCAACACCAAAACCACCTCTAACCTTACCATCTCTGTTGGTGGGTACTTAGTTCCAAATTTTAGGGTTTAAAAATTTTCCAAGATCTTATGAATATTATATAACAGGTCTTGGGGTAGGGAGTGGAATAGATGCTAAACTTACTAAAAACACCATTTCCAAGGCACCCTTTGAATGATATCCAAGGTTGGTTTATCTTGGATTTCTTTTCTGATCTTGAGAAAAATGCATGAATTTTCTTAGGCAGTAAATGTATTCAAAATGATGAGCTACATTAGTCATCTCCATTAAGGTACGTTACTCTTAAAACAAAATAAAATTCATTGCCACATAAAATCTGTTTCCTCAGACTTCAAAGAATGAAATTCTCTGTTTCTTTATAACAACAGTTATAGCAATACAAGTTTTAGGGACCATCATCGCCAGCTTTTAAATTGGGCCTGAAACAGCCTACCTCAAAGACCTCTCTCTTGGGCAGTTTAGTAACTTTATCTTTTTCTACTCAAGCCATCTTCATAACTAAACAGAACAAACTCACATCATTTATTTTGCACATTTGACTCCACTCCTTTGGGACAAAATCGTTTTCTGGATGAAATGGAACTGCAAAGGGTGTTCATAACACTTGATCATTTAGGAGGAAATAGAACATACACTCCCTATTCAATATACATTAGGTCACTGGCATTTTTGCATAATGATTTCATAAAAATATAACCATGTGCATGACTGAAAGTGAATTTGTTTAAGTTCCATTCAGTTAAAAGCAAAAAAAAAAAAGCATTCAAGGAAGTAATTCAAAGGGTTTAAAAAACGATGATTTGTCTTTTTTCCATCAAAATTACTCAAACATACTTAAACGCAAAATCAACCAGGGGTAAATTAATCAGAGAATCTTTGAACTTGAAAGAATTTCAGAGGTTGTTTTAATTCAGATACAGTTTTAGAAATATGTAACAGAGACCCAAGTTAACATTGGCTTATACAGGATGAAAGTTAATTTTTCTCTCATATAACACTGTAGACTTAGGCAGACATTGCTAGTAGGATTACTCTGGTCTGTGAAGTCATCTAGGGACTCAGGATCTGTCTATCATATTGCCCTGCAATCATTAGTGTGATACTTTTTGTCCAAATGGTCAAGATTGGTCACCATCAGATTCTTACTACAGGTGCTACCTGAATATTGCACACATCACTTCTGGTCCTTTATCTCTGGCCAGAAGTCAGTCACACCTGGACACAAAGGAGGCTGGCAACCAGCCACATCTGCATGCAAAGGAGTCTAGGAGTAGTGTTTATTCTAAAAACTCATGTGCACCGCTGAAATTCAATTATTATGGAAGAACAGAAGAAATTTCAGAAGATTCACTAAAAGTCTGCGCCCCAGAGGTCATTTTAGATCCTAATATATAACACAAATAAAAACTGAACTCTGATTGAAGAGAGGTTGGACCTCCATCCATGTCCTCTTGATTCCTCATGAGTTTCCTTGAAGAACCAGGGCTTTGTAAGACACATTTAGAAACCATTGCTGTAGACAAAGAAGGAAAGCCTAAAACGTCCAAAAAGGTGGGGCAGCTAAAGTAGGTAAATGTAGCAACCTATGGTTGGCAGAGAACCACCTCAAGAGAACGCTCCCAATTATATCAAAAAGGGTCTGCTGCACTCCACACCAACGTACTGCTGCTTTGCAAAGCTGTGGGCCCTATGTTACCACATCCCAATTTTTCAAGAGATGCCAGAAATCTATATTTTAGTGAAATCTCCTCCTTTTTTGATATTGGTTACTAGCGAACACATCTAATGATATTGTGAAGGCCAAAAACACATCTGCAAGCCAGATTGGCTCAAGGCTCACTCAATACAATCTCTATTCATCGAGAGCAATCCTTTCATTTTCTAGACAAGGAAACAGAGGCCTAGAGTGAATAAGTGATTAGCCTATGGTCTCACAGCTAGCCAAACCTGGTTCGGTGGTTGTTTTTTTTTTTTTTCTTTTTTTTTTTTTTTGTCTTTCAGTTTAGTGCTCCTTACGCTACACCATCATAAAATGCCACTGTGAATGTCAGCAATAAGCAAGTAGGAAAAACATGGAAAATAATTCCTTAAGAGTAATCTAATTCTATGCTACAATTTAGTGTTCGGCTTTGAAATGAAATATTTCACAGCAGATCAAGTGTGTGTCCTATACCCCATTCTCTCTGAACCCCATAATTGGAAGTAAGGTCTGTTCTGTTTTCTGCCTTCCTGGCCTGGATTTTCCAGAGCCCCGGCTGCCTGATGAGGAACACATGAGGCTGGGAAGCGTCAGAGGATGTCACTGGCACTCGCCCAGTAGCCAATCTTGCCTCTCTCCAGCACGGCCCATTTAATTGCACACTCATATCAGATCAGTGGCAGATTTATTGCAAAACACATTTTTCACTTTTATGTGTATTTTTTCTGTGTGCTGCAAAGTTATATGGTTAAAATAGTTTTGGCTGAAATTTTTAAATATATGGAAATGGATAACATTTATCTTCTAAATGCCTGAGTGGAACTAAATTGTTCGTGGATTAGTTCTATGGTACTCACATAAGATGCTTTATGAATATTTTTATTCTTTAGAAGCTTCTTATAGGAGAATCTTACAATCTTAGTGTGTGTCAAGCATGAAAAAGTACCTCACATATTATTTCTACCTTAGGGTGGGGTGGTTTTCAGTCTAAAAGCTAGATGAAGGGATGTGCTTATTTTCTGCTTTTGTACCCTAGAACTTTTGCTTTGATCAATCTTCCTAATACTTAAATTAAAATGTGTTTTTGGTCCAGTGAATGTTATCTTAAATGTATCCTAAGAAAAGGCTGGAAATGTAAGTAATCTATACTTACATTGTAATTCAAAAAGATACTTAGTTTTCAAACTTGAATTTTTTTCTAATTTAAAATCATTAGAGCTCTTTTTTTTTTTAATCTGAGGTTTTGGTGGTTTCTGTGATACTGGCAGTTGGCAAAAGTAATGTCTATGGGGGGCCAACCTCAGAAAATAAGAGTCAAGGGATGGATTTGGTTTGGCTGGGAAAATACAATATTTTTCCATTCTCTATTTCTAATGCCTTAAATCATCAGATTTTATTAATAGAATAAATTGAACCACATGGAGCACTTCCAACATCACTGTTAGAAAAACACAGACGCAAATGTACAAACAAAGCTGCTCTATTTCCTGGTCACTTTCTATAGTCTTACCTTTTTTTATCTTCTGTTTTTCTGAACTGTTCATTCTCTTTCTCTCTCCTATTTATTTCCATCATAGTTCACTTGTTTCTTCTTTTAACTTTTCTCAACATTCTATCCAGTCCTGCTTCATTTTGTCACCGCATATCTAAAAAGATTGATGTGACTTATTTATGAATCTTGTTTTCTATTATATATAAATTCTGTCTTCTTATAGAGTCGCCTGATACTTCTATAAATGTGTCCCCAGGCCAAAAAACAAAATCAACAAGCATATTCTCATGGGCTGAATTGGCTCCCGCACCAAATTAATTAATATGTTGAAGTCTTAATCCCCTGGTACCTCAGAATGTGACTGTATTTGGATAGAAGGTCTTTAAAGAGGTAATCAAGGTTAAATGAGATCGTTATGGGGGATCCTAATCCAATACAACCTAAATTAGGACACAGATACACACAGAAGGAAGACCAGGCGAGGACATAGACAGAAGGTGGCCTTCTACAGGCCGAGGAGAACCTCAGAACAAACCAACACTGCCAGCACCTTGATCTAGGACTTTTAGCCTCCAAGACTTTGAGAAAATAAATTACTATAGTTCGAGTCATCTCATCTATACTTTCTGATGGCTGCCCCTACAAACTAATCCCAGTAACATTCAAACTCTTGTTTGAGATAACCAACCTTTGCAAGTTACATATTTTTAACTGAAAGTTACCTTTTAACACACCATTTTCTTAATACCCACTGTATAAAATTTCACACTTTCCAGTACATCTGAAAGACTAATTTTCTCAGATCCAGAGTAATTCACTTACATTTTCTTTCCTTCAGCATTTTTATCTATTGAACAAGCAAACAAAAATGTCTAAGTTTCTCTCGCCATAAAAACCTGATTCTGGATGTTTATCTCCCCAATGACAGAGTTACGTATGGTTTTTGAGCTCCCACTGCTCACACCCAAGATGCTTTAAATATAGTGAACGTTTTTCAGATGTTGATCTTCTTCCAGGCCCCCTTTAACTCCCATGTAAATATAAACATTGCATTTTCACTGCATCTATGGTAAACGTTTGTTGTCTTTAAAAAAAGAAAATTGGATTCTTTTCCTTCCTCTACTAAAAAAGACAGCCTGGGTAGTTAACAGGTGACAGAAAATTTAACTAGATGACAAGAAGGAAGCACAGTGAAGAGCAAAAACAGTTTCAACCTGATTCCGTGTGCATCAGTTCACATATGGGACACTGACTCAGTTAGAAGCTAATGGGTTTAAACAAATGATCAGTCATTGCACATTCACCAACTGAAATGCATCTTTCCTTCCCCTTCCCTCAGTCTCACTTGTCACCCTTCTCAAAGACAATCAGGATGCCAAAGCTCAGGAGGAGAGGAGATGAAAAGAAGTTGTCAACAAGTCCACAACTCAGTGGAGACTTCTCTGGTGTGACTGTGTCCTACTGCAGCACACTTCCCTTTTCAAGAGTACAGGTAAACTGAGGTAATTGCATTTACCATGTGAAAGGCAGGAAGGAAGCAAAGGGGAAGATATGGTGAATAGTTGCAGGGGCAAGACAACTGGGCAAAGAAAACAAAGAACACATGGAAGATGGGATGGGTCTCCTCTCTCCCTCCGTCACCTCCCCCTCTCACTTTCTCACCAGCTGTCTTGCCCTTTTCCCCTATTTCCCTCCTGTCCTTTCTCTCATCTTCCAAAATCTTGATCTCCTTGTCTCTTTGAAGCTGTCTCTTCCACTTAATAACCCAGTTCCTTAGGGTGCCATTCTTGTTCTTTGGCTTTTTTCACTTTTTTTTTAAAGATGTTATTTGTTTATTCATGTGAAACACTGAGAGAGGCAGAGACACAGGTAGAGGGAGAAACAGGCTCCATGCAGGGAGCCTGATGTGGGACTCGATCCCAGGACCCTGTAGTCATGCCCTGAGCCAAAGGCAGATGCTCAACCACTGAGCCACCCAGGTGCCCCTGCCCGTTTCACTCTTTACTTACGACTCTTAGTGCTTTGGAGGGAAGGAAGGTAGTGGTGGGTCATTTTTCAAAAGAGTATCTTCTCATCTAAATTCCTGTAATTCCTAACTTAGTCATGCCCAGTTGTCACAGACGGTTTTTGTTCAAAAGTGGAAAAATTCTAGCTATTGTCCCTCCTTACATTAGCGACCTCCACTGATTGGCAGATGAGTGAGCAGAAACGTCTTCTACTTGACCAGTCATAGAGCTCTGTCCAAGAGTACATTTCCTTGAAAATCAGGATAAGGAAATCAAGTTCTGTAGTTAAAAAGCATTATCCTTGCATATCTGTCAGGCTGTCCTCCTTAGACTATGAGGATGATGAGAATTGCACCATTCAATCATTTGCAAAGAGGAAAGGTTTCTACCCCAGAATTTCTAATGGGATTAACTGGTGTTGAATCAAATTTACATGATAAGAAAAGCTGTGCATACAGTCAGAATAAAACGCTTCCCAGGAATAATATGATCTTGGAGGAGAGCATTTTTTAACTTCACAAGGACGTTTAGAGCTATGGGATCTATGGCAGTGAGTAGCTATTGGTTTTTATTCCACAATTTCCTACAGGTGAAAATAGAGCTGTAGGGAGCTGGTTGGGGCTTAACTAAGAAATTCTAGTGTTGATAAAGACTGTCCATAAGGGTTTATTCATCTTTGTCTGTTTATTGCTACCATACAAAACATCTGCTGATGTGGGACCTCGTGTGGGGTGTGGGGGCAGTGGGGACAGTGGGGAAACTGAATGAACAAACCCAAGTACAACTAATAATGCTAGCCAGCATCCATTTAGCACTGACTGCATGTATCGGTAGACCATCTAACTCAACCTCCACTCTGAATCTGAAGCAGAATCAATGTGTGAAACAGTTGTTTGGTGGTACAGCAAAGTCTGATAAACAGCATACAAAGAAGCACATAATGAAAGGTTTTTATTCTGCTTTGAAGTAAACAAAATGTCAGGCACTGCTGTGATTACAAAAGCCTGTGAAACCAAATCTTGCGTCATAATTTTTCACTATCCTGAATCCAAGACCAGGATAATAAAGTAGTTAAGAGACTCCTTCAAAGACTTAGCGGTGGCCCCTGTCAATAAGCCCAGGTTTAAATTTCAAAACAGAACCAACCAACAATTAAAAGAAGGGCCTTTTGTTCATATCCCACAGCATCTGCCCCAAAAGTCCCCTTTAGGGGGATGTGAGTCTTAGATTGCCACTGCTTAGGGTGTCAGTGTCCAAGCTGTCTGTGACTATGCATTAGAAGATAAGGACCTCATACGGCAGTGCCATCAGCACACTGCTCCTTCACTGAGCCCATCCCACACACACACCCCAGAAAGAAGAAAAATGTCCGTTGAGTTAGAATGTGTGGAGTAAAGATACTGGTCTCTACTCTGGTGTTAGCTTCTGATTTTATTGCAACTGATACCAAAGTTTGTGGCCTGACAGGAGCTCACACAGTGCAGTTTGAACAGCATGTTGTAAAATGTCAAGTCTTGGTCAGTTAGAAATTACAATCAGCTGCTAATCACAGAGACCCAAGTACAGATGAACGCAGGGGTCCTGTCACAGGGAGGACATGAGAGGGTACAGGGACTCGCGTGTCCACCGCAAGCTGAGGTCTACCAAATGCACCAAATCCTGAGGCCGCCCAGGCAGGCAGTGTCCCACTGGGTGGTGGGGGTACCTCAGGGTGGGCTGCCGCAGGGCCTGCAAGCGCTGCCCAGCAGGTGCCCTCATGTCCCTGCCTCTGTCCCCCCAGCACCTGTCCCCCAGCTCGTGCCTGCGGCGGCCAGGGAAGACCATGACAATCTAGTAGGAGAGGAGGACACTGGCCAACCCTGTTCCCACCGGCTGGTCGGTCCCACCAGCGAGGGGAAGCCAAAACCAGGCGGCTGCCCCTCCACAGCCCACTCAGAGTGGCCCCCAAGTGGAAGTGAGAAAGGGAATCCTCCTAATCAATAGGGCTTCCCATGGTCTAGCTGGTCACCCACTTTGTGTGGAAAGAGAAGCTTCAGGCAAGAATGGATATGGCATAAAGAATAAATAATAAGATTAAAGACAAAGAGGGCACCTGGGGGGGGGGCTCAGGGGTTGAGCACCTGCCTCTGGCCCGGGGTGTGACCCTGGCGTCCTGGGTTCGAGTCCCGCATCAGGATCCCCACAGGGAGCTTGCTTTTCCCTCTGCCTCTCTGTGTTCTCATGAATAAATAAATAAAATCTTTAAAAATAAATAAATACAAGAGTGAAGGCAAAGAGGTCTGGGAAGGGGCCTGGGGAAGGTCCTGCAAGACCTCAGCCAGCATCATCAACCAAGTGCTGACAGAAGGTGTGACCCTCCGGCTCGGCACCCATGTAACACTGCAGGGTACAAAGGGACCCACTTAAAAGCAGATGCAGTTCGCCTGTGGACACCACATCGTGGGATCGTCCCTCTAAATATAAAGATGCTTTAACCTTCCACTGCCCACTGGGCCATTACTTACCCGGATATGAAATAAGACTTGACCCATCATCCTATCTGAATCCTCTAGTTCTCTAGAGCCTTCCTCTGGCAACTTGGGCCTCAGCCAGACTGCTTCCCCCGGTGCTCCATTTTAACTTTTCCTGTCCCCTCCAGAAGGGAAAGTGGCCATTATCACCATTTCTCTCATCTTTTCGTATCTTATTCTTATGGAGTCTTGGCGTTGCCATATATAATACGGCTCTTGGAAGCTATGTCCAAGACATAGATTGCCATCCAAACAGAGGTATAGCAATGTCCTTTTGGTTCTTGTAAAATAAAAAATAAAAACCATATTAACACAGTAGTACCTTCCAGCAGGCTCGTGTTTACAAAATCAGAATTGGGTTGCTGTATCATACTGGAGAATTAGGTCCTCCAACCCCTCTGAATAAGTGTTCTCTTTTTAAACTGATAAAAAATATATTTTTTTATTTTTCTCTTTAGGAGCTCTTTCATCCACTTCTAAAAAATACAGGCAGGATCAAATTTTGTTGCCTCTGATTTTTCCATTTTCTCTTTATCTTATGTTTTCTATTCGAATCTGTGAAAGGCCTAGAGTAAATACGCTCCTGCTCAAGATTAAGATTTCTAAGCCCACATTAGATGCGATTCATCCAATATTGGAGAGCCAACAGTGTGAGTACAAGCCAACTAATTCCTCAATATTCACAAAGTCACTTCTTATAAAGCAGGTTCACAGTAGTTTCCTTTATCTACATTAACTTCTATCTGCTCCCAGAGGGGGGAAAAAATGTCTCCATCTGGCTTTTTCTAGTCCCCATTTCTGTGCCTTTAATTCACATTTCCATTGCCATGGTCTATTTTATTCAGCCAGCTTAAAATATCACAGCGCTTCTTTTATCCACACGACATTGTCGTCTCATTTCTGTAATATGCATTTTTTTTCTCCTAATAAAATCTTGGCCTGCTTAGCTGTATTCCTGGAGCATCAAGCCAGAAGTTCTTATTCTTTTTCCAGTTATTTCTTCCAAAATTTATCACACGTTACTTTACTCTTGAAGCTTACATCATCCTCTTTCATCCCTAGCAAGGAATGACTACAAATATGCCTCTTGGAGTAACTCTCAGTTATTTGATTGTCCAAACTCCCCTACCAGAATCCCGAGGCAGTCCAGGCTGATTTATCTTTTGAATCTTTCTGACAATAAAATGTTGCTGAAACAATTCTGTGATGTCTGTGTTTCATGGCTTTGAATAGATTTTCCCTCTCTCATCTTGGTCTTCCCTTTGTTTACTTCGATCTCAGAGAGAACGGGAGAGATATGAAGGAAAATACACTCTCATGTCTCAATAACACATGAACCTTGAATAGTCCTCTTTGCACATCACTGACCTTACATTTTCCTTTGTTCTCTTTTTTCTCAAGCATTAATTCCCCCTCTTCTGGATTGTTCCAGGCACCTGAAGCTTTTTCTAACTAAACGGCACCATGAACCATCCCTCTGTTTCGAAGTCCCTTGGCATTTACATCTAAAAACTGGGATCAACCACTGTGTATCTGTTGTAACCATATTGCTAGATGGGGGTAGAGGGGGGTTGCACATGTATGCATGCATGGGTGCAGATCATTGCCTTGACTCAACAGCCAAAGGTCCCTTTCTTCTTTTGTATCATGATTTCTGTCTATACTAATACTGAAAATGCAACTGTGAGTCGATGCTTGAGGCCAATTGTATTAAATTGGCCATTATCCCATTCATTTAGCATTTATTGAGCACCTATTCTGTGTCGTTCACTGTGCTACCTGCTCAATCAAGTAGTCCCAGCTTCCAACAGCTCTTAGTCTGGAGAAAAAAAGAAAATAGATAGTTACAACAGGAGGATATGGAATTAGCAAAGAAAAGCCCTAAATCAGTGTAAGAAGATGGTGGAGAAAGGAGATAATGGAAAGAGGAGGACCAGTAGGAGTTCTGTGGGCAGAGGAGAGAGCAGGACAGAGTGTCCCAGGCAGAGAGAAAGCAAAGCCGAGTGGTGTCCTGAGGTTTCTGTGCAATGGTTGGGGTGATGTGCATGGTGCCACGCAGCTGCAGAGGCAAGTTTGGGAAGACGGTGGGAGATGAAGCTAAGAAAGCGGTAAGAGGACCTTGCTTTGAAAAGGGACCTTGCCTGGCCTTGAAGAGCTCGCCCTGTATCCCACCCCGCTACTCACGTGTGACTGTAGGGACCAGACTTCTGACAGCACCTGGAAAGAGCCTCGAAGTTGTGTCTGCCATCTGCTTTCTGCTGCTCTCTACTTGAAGCTCCTTTGATTCCAGGCTGTGCTCCCAATCCTGTGATCGACCTCTCCAAATTATCCAAAACACCACTGCCAGGTTACCTGTACTGTTGTACTTTATCTCTTATATCCCCAAACCTCCAGGGTTTCAGTGCATAGCAGATGCAGCAGAAATCCCCACACAGCACGTCTCCAAATGGATCTCCACCACCATCTCCTGTTTCCCCCATGAACACACCTTTTACACATAGGTGCTATGGTTTCCCAACTCTATGCCCTTCCTCGAAATGTCCTTTTTATTTTTCATCTACTCAAACTTTTCCAGTCTTCCAGACACGTGTCCAGTGTAACTTGTCTCCTTGGAATCAACAGTGTATTTCATTTCTGTTATCTTTCAGCCCTATTGTACCGTGCCCTGTAGGTTTCTGTATTTATTTCATTCATCAGACTAAAACAATTGCTCCTTGATGGTCAGACCTGCGTCTTGGTCACCTTTTTTTTAATTTTTAATAGTACATAACACCATTTCTTGAGCAGAGATGCTAGGTAAATATTAAATTAGAACATATTAAACTGATGACTATTAGTGAGGCTCAGTCTACTCTTCTCCTCAATGATCACAGTAGTTATTTTATCACTGCAACTCCCTTCACTATGTTATTTACAAGGAAGGTAGAGGCTGATGTTTTATCTCTATTTTATAGAAAAAATATCTGGATGTTAAGGATTTAAGACGTTTAAGTGTTTTGGGACTGGAATCTATGCTCCTGATACCTACTCAGTGTTTGTTTAGATTATATAGACCCAGGATTCTTTTCCTGGAAGGGACTAAAGGGGAAGCTTTAAAAAATACATTAAGGGTTCTTTTTATTACTGTTTATCATCAGAGCTGGGAGAAAACATAATGGGAAAGTTGTTAAATCACTAAAAAAATAGGTGGCTTCCAATTTTATAATTCACGACATGAAGACTTAAAGAGATAGAAAGTTTCGAGTGCTCTGGACTCATTTGAACTACTTTGCGTTAATTTGTTGAAAGTCAATTAATTCAAAACCATTTCAGCACGTGGGAAACCCACCAAAAGACCATCTGGAGGAAACTGTCAACTTGATATCCTGAGGTTACAGGAAACTTGGTTGCAACCGTTTGAGGGCAGTTTCAGGGGTGGGACGTGAGCCCACCAAAATAGAGAAGGCTATAAACTGAGTTTAAGAGAAAGACCGCCCACTCACAGATAAAACATAAAGCATCGAGCAATGCCAGGCACCCGAATTATAAAATATGCATGAAATTAGCATCCAGCTAACTTGAGCAGATAAACTCTTACTAAAATAGCTGAGGTGTTAAGGCTGTAGCAAAACTAAAACTTCAAAAAAAAAATCTTCCATAATTCATCAATTTTGACAAATTGACTTTTTGGAAATTGATTTTCAGGGAATTGTCCTGATTCTAGTTTGGATAAATATCTAGCCTCAATTGCTTACACATTTGTCTACCAAAGTGCCAGGTTTGTGAGCCGGCATGATAGATGGTCTCTGATTCAAGACCTTAGTCTGTACCTTAACCCTATCCTATCTAGGATTCCCTTTCCTTATGTCCTTCTTCCAAGATTTAAACTTCTATGAAACTTGGGACCATACACCACATCTTATGACTCTTCATGTTCCTCCGGAAACTTGCACATTTGTATTTGGTAGACAGCGTGTTAGCCATCAGATGAGGACAGGGCATCCATCCGATGGCCTCACCTGTGAGGGGATGGTTATTGGAAACCTCAAAAGATGATTCCCTCCTTAGAGTGGTTCAGTAGTTTCATCTTCATATGTGAAAGACAGAGTTACTATTACAACTAAATCAAGAGTGTTCTGGAGCTGAATGAAGTTTTCCTGCCTATTCTGACCCCCTCCAACTTGACCAAGGTATTTTTCTTAAGTGCAAACTGGAAAAGGAACATATATCATCCCTCTAAATCCTACCAACTATTGGGTAATTTTCCTTTAATAAATTTTGAATTGCAAGAGTTTTCTGTTATTGATAACGCTTACTTTTAGCAAGAATCTGAACTATTTTAACTTTTTCTTTCTGTTTTGCAATGTCACGAAGCCTAACCAGAAAGCAGAGCTTCTCAACTTATGAAACTGAGTTTCTGGCTGTTTTTATTATTTTAGATAAATAATAATGGCCATTATTGGAGACTCCACTCTCCCCCTTGACATTATGACTTGGATGACCCACCTTTATCTCTGACTCTGAGGGAAGAAGGTCCTCCCATGTCTGGTGCCTGGGAATGTTCACCTATGTTTCAGATGTCCTACACTATCCTGTAATTACCCCCTGGAAGTATCTTTGATTCCCAGCCCTAAAAGACTATAGTCTAGTCCAGTCTTTTGCTGTTTGAAATTCATTTATTAGCTTATTATTAAAGCTTAAGTTTCTCTTCTGTTAAATCTGATTAATACCATTGTTCTTTTTTTAATAAATTAATTTTTATTGGTGTTCAATTTACCAACATACAGAATAACACCCAGTGCTCATCCCGTCAAGTGTCCCCCTCAGTGCCCGTCACCCATTCACCCCCACCCCCACCCTCCTCCCCTTCCACCACCCCTAGTTCGTTTCCCAGAGTTAGGAGTCTTTATGTTCTGTGTCCCTTTCTGATATTTCCCACACATTTCTTCTCCCTTCCCTTATATTCCCTTTCACTATTATTCATATTCCCCAAATGAATGGGAACATACACTGTTTGTCCTTCTCCGATTGACTTACTTCACTCAGCATAATACCCTCCAGTTCCATCCACGTTGAATACCCATTGTTCTAAGTTATACTTTGTTCATATGCTATCACACAGCATTTTTCATGTTATATTTTGGCAATACCCACATCTGACTCCCCCTCTAGATTGTGAACGTATTTTTGCTTTTTTGCCCTCAGTTGGACAGTTGTCTCTCACAGTATATGCTTTCACACTAGGAATATCCATCTTTTCTGAGTATGAAATAACTAGATTCCCAAATGCTCTAGAATCTAGTCTAATCAAATCCTAAAACTACTAGAATATGAGCTCCATGACAGCAAGGAGTTCCCTTGTGTTCATCAAAGTATTCCAGCTTCTAAACAGTGCCTGGCAATAGTCTGTACTAGTCTTAATAATGTTTGTTCCTCGAAGAACACTTTGTTAATATGCAACAATACGAAGGGAATAGTGTTATATCAGTCTTTTTAAATATTTGTAAACTGAAAGACTCCAATATTCCTTTCATGCCTTTGAGACAAAACATAGTCTAAGATTTTTATATAATAGTGATTCCTAAATTTTTCGGCACTGATATTTTACATTCATGTGGTTTCACAAGAACAGTCTTATTTGAATACTCAAATAATTGTCATTTTTAAGCTTTATAGGTTCTGGGCTTTTCTGCTTCCAAAATGATTGCCACATCCACATGGGAACTCAAGGAACTGCTGTTAACTTAGATACAAAGAGTAGCCCATTGGGATGACTTGAGGAGTCAAGCCACTGCACCCCAGAGGTCTCCTGGGTGCTCTGAACAGTCTGGACTGTTTCCTGACATGGCATGTCCAGGGACCCTAATCCAGACGGGGTTCAGGAGCTCTGTAGGAAAGAACTTAAACCTGGCCAACAGTTGAGGCTTGAGGGTGCTCCCATTAGAGGTGACTGAGGTTCCCTAAAAGAGCAGAATGGAGGAAAGGAAGGGTCATCAAAAGTAAAACTGCCCAAGTGGAGACAAAACCTGGCCAAGTGCACAGAGGGAGCTTCAAGAAAGCCAGAGTCCAGGAACTCGGTCTGACTACTGGGTCTGTGCCTGGTGTGACCACGGCAGGGAGGGGAGCAGGAGACCCCGGGCTACCAGCAAATGGGCAATAAGGGTGGCAGCAGGTTAGTGCTGCTCACTGGAACAAAGGAATCATGAAACAGCAGATACAAGAGAGAGAGTAAGGAGGAGTGGCAGCAGCTCTAATTCTGTGTGAAACCCTCCCCGACCTGGTGAGAACTCAATGAGGTGAGGAAGGCTGGCTTTCCAACTAAACAATGCTCAGAACATTGGCTCCCACCCCACCACCTCCAGGGAGAGAAAATACAAGTTGTATCAGGAACAAGCATTAAGCTAAAAGGAAAGAAACAAATCTTTACAAGTTCAAGTCGTGTCCTAGTTCAGCAGCCAGCAGCTTTTTCAACAAACATGTACACTCCTGTATAAAGAAAACAACATGTTTGAAAGCCTCCATGTCATAACACTTATGAGGGAATGGGGGGATGCGGATGATCTCCCCTAGCCCGGAAATAGATATGAGGTGCAAGTCAGGCGGTGCCAGGAAGACATGCACGTGATATTTCAGGCTCCTTCAGCCTCAGTGGGTTAAAGGGAAATATCACGGAAAGGAATGACTCATCAACTCATTAGTACCTTGGCAAGAGCTGTGCCTCCAAATTCGAAGGCACCAGAGAATGTCGGGTCCAAGAGCATGAGGCCTAGAGCAAGGACACCAGAAACCCAAAATAACAAACACAACAACTTACTCTTGGCTGCATAACAGACGTTCCTTACATATTTTCACTTACTCATTTAATCCTCAAAAAAACCTTACCAGGTAGGAACTATTTTCATACTTTCATTTTACAGAATGAGGGACCTGAAGTGCAGAAAGGCTCAGAAACTTGCCCAAAGTCACACAGGTACTAAGTAGCACAGTTGAGATTCAAACCCAATAGTCTGGCTCCTTACCCTCATGCCCCCCATGTCCTTCAGACGATGCTTCTCTAGCACTTACTCTGTGCCAGATTCCCTCCCAAGTATTTTGCATAGATTAGTACATTAACTGTTGAAAGTGCAGGTACAAAGAGAGGAAAATACCATTACCTAGGGTTTCCTCTGTCATAGGGTAATTTTTTTAAAAAAAGAAAATAAAAAAAAATTAAAAAAAAGAAAATAATCAGGATTCACTTATTTCTACTACTGCAGCATGCAATCTGATAAGGAAGTTAGTATAAAGAAAACCATAGCTACAATGAAGATCCTGGTTTTTAAAATCATAAGATTTTAATGAAAAAACAATGCATCACTAAGTGATAGAATAGTATAGGACAATGAAAGTGAATAAAAAAGAAATAGTGCTGGGGCACCTGGGTGGTGCAGTTGGTTAACCGTCTGACTCTTAATTTCGTCTCAGGTCATGAGATCCAGCCCCACATCAGGCTTTGTGGTCAGCACAGAGTCTGCTTGAGCTTCTCTCTCTCTGTCTGTCTCCCTCTGCCTTTCCTTGCTCGGGGTCTCTCTCTCTCAAATAAATAAAATCAGAAGAAGAAAAGAAAGAAAAAGAAAGAAAGAAAGAAAGAAAGAAAGAAAGAAAGAAAGAAAGAAAGAAAGAAAGAAAGAAAGAAAAAAGAAGAAAGAAAAAGAAAGAAGAAAGAAAGAAAGAAGAAAGAAAGAAAGAAAGAAAGAAGAAGAAGAAGAAGAAGAAGAAGAAGAAGAAAAGAAAGAAAGAAAGAAAGAAAGAAAGAAAGAAAGAAAGAAAGAAAGAAAGAAAGAAAGAGACACGCGCCTAGGTGGCTCAGTGTCAGTGGTTGGGCGCCTGCCTTCAGCTCAGGTCGAGATCCCGAAATCGGGGATCAAGTCCCGTGTCGGGCTCCCTGCACGGAGCCTGCTTCTCCCTCTGCCTGTGTCTCTGCTTCTCTCTGTGTGTCTCTCATGAATAAATAAATAAAATCTTTTTTAAAAAAAAGGAGTGCTAAATATATCAACCTGAATATATGCCCAAAAATAAAAATGTTGAGTGAAAAATATCTAGTTGCAGAATGATACATGAAGTGTGAAATCATTTATATAAGCTTCTTTAACAGCTTTATTGAGGTAAAATTTAATACACATTTTGATGAGTTTGGACATATGCTTTTACCTATGAAACCATCATCACGATCCAAAAGTTTCTTTCTTTCTTTTTTCTCTTTCTTTTTTCTTTCTTACTTTCTTTCCTTTTCTTTCCTCTCTCTTTCTTTTCCTTTCTTTCTTCCTTCCTTTCTTTCTTTCTCTTTCTTTCTTTCAGCTATAAAGCTGATGAACTAAATCTGTGTGCTTAACGATGTGGTTGATTTACATGCTGACATAGGTGTCTTATCCTCTGCTAGACCTGTAACACTTTTTAGACCAGAAACAAACCATTTATTTCATAAAACACAACAAAAATGAAAAATGTGCCTTAAAAGTCTATCAATAACTTCCTATGTATATATGGATTTTACAAAGTAGTTGACAATCCTCTTACGAAATAATTTTGGTGAGCTCCTATAACAAGAAAGGTGGCTACAAAAGATAAAATTTAATATTTTTCTCCATGATCTTTCCCCCCTCAACTTTATTGCTCTTCAGATAGGGAAAAAAGTCCAAATTTGTGCAGTATCAAAGATTTTACCAATTGCTGGAGGTTGGATCCAAGAACATGCGACACAGTGGGACACTGGCATTCATATGGAAGTGGCACAAGAAGGCTGTGATTCTTTTCACTTTAGTTTTGCAGTCACTTGCTTTGGCTTGTCAGTTATACCATAAATATCTCCATTGCCATAAAAACGTGACACACCCTGTCTGGATACCACCATCTTAAAGATAATAAGCTCTAGTTTATAGACAAGAGAAAAACTCCCATAAACTATATCAGTTGATGTCCAGCCAGGATTACAGAAACCACTCTGTTCATAGAGAATTTAATACAAGAAACTAGTCACAGAGATATTGGAAGAGCTACATGAGCCAGAACAGGTAAGTTCAACCAAAGATTAGTAACTACAGAGAATCACTCTCATGCTTAGAACCAGGGAAGTGAGAGGGGAAATGGAATTATCCAGAACTCTGCTGCCAGGGCCCACTCCAACACCCACCACCACTGCCGCTGGAGCTACACCGACTGAGTCAGAACCCCGAGCTCACACTGACCAGCAGCCTCCACTACCAAAAGCACCTACTGGAAGCCGAGGGGGAGAAAAAAGAAAGTTTCTTCCTTCTTCTTGGTTCCCAATTACCTGCCAGTGTGTCCCACTGATTGAATGTAACAGGAAGGAGACTGGTGAGGGAACCTGGGGAAAATAGCTTCCGGGCTTTCAGCCCCGACTGTGGAGAGGAGTATAGAGAAGCAGAGGGGTCCTCTCACATACTCTCAGCAATTACCTAAAGAATATTTTATACTTTCGAAAGAAGTCCATTTACTTTCTTAGAAACAAAGAAAAAGAACAATTAACTTCAAAACTGTAGTCAATTTTTTAAGGCCTTTTCTCCTAGAAATAGCTATATTTCTATCATCTATCTATCTATCATCTATCTATCTATCTATGATATACATATCTATACATCTATCAATATCTATAAATCTATAGAAATATAGATATTTTGAATTTCCATGTAGGTCTATGTATAATTCCATGTATACCTATATATAGATATATATTTCTAGCTTTATAGGATATAACTGGTGCATAACTTTATATAAGCTTAAGGTGTGTTGATTGGATACATTTATAAATTTCAAGGTGATTACAATCATAGTATTACTGAGCACTTCCATCCTGTCACATATTTACCATTCATGAGAACATGTAAGTAAACAGTATTATTAGCCATAATCACAATGTTGTACATTAGATCATTAATCTTATAGCTGGAAATTTGTTTCCCTTTGATCCGTATCTCCCTGTTTCTCCCACACACTAAGCCCTAGTAATTACCACTCTTCTGTTTCTCTGAGTTTGCTTTCTTTTTTTAAAGATTCTACCTATAAGTGATATATACAGTATTTGTCTTTCTCTGACTTACCTTACTTAGTCTAATGGTCAAAAAGTCCATTTATGTTGTTACAAAAGGCAAATTTTCTTTATTTCTCATGGCTGAAATATATTCCACTGTTTATGTAACCACTCATCTGCTGATGGACACCTATGCTGTTTCTGTATGTTGGTTATTGGGAGAAATCCTGCAAGGAACATGGGAGAGCAGATATCTCCACGAGATATTGATTTCAATTTCTTTAGATATATACCCAGAAGTGGGATTGCTGGATCATAGGGCAGTTCTATTTTTAATTTTTTGAAGGGCCCTCCATACTGTTTTCCAAGGTGGCTGCACCAATTTACATTCCCACCAATAGTACATGAAAGTTTCCTTTTCTCCACATCCTCACCAACATTTATTACCACTGTTGTCTTTTTGATGATAGCCATCCTACCTGGTGTGAGATTATATCTCATTGTGGTTTTGATTTGCATTTCCATGATGATTTGTGATGTTGAGCAATTTTTAATTACAAGTTAACATACAGTTTCATTGATAACTACACTTTATACTTTCCTCTATTTTCCACCTAATAATGGAAATTTTTTAAATACTGAAACATGCTATGTTTATTCATTAATTCTACTTCATCTGCTCAAATTAAATCAGAGTCAAAAGTAGTGTAATTTATTTTCCTATTTATTACCTGAATCTCAAGGCCAGCTCAAAAGGTTGATGCAGTGTCAAAAATTTTACTCTTACAAATAAATATTGCTTAAGTAATTATGTGAATAATAAAGTATAAATATTTAAGAATGCCATTAAAATTTCCTCATTAAATAAATCTTAAAAGTAATATATTTCCAAATTTTAAAATCCTTAGCCTTAGAAGAGACTCTTCAAACTTTTAACATTATTATTTAATGATAGAACATTTTCAAGAACTTTTGCTGACACTTTAATCTTTATTCAAGGGCTTTTTTGTCAAATCTGAACTGATGTATTACATATGATTTCTTTTCCTAAATAATTTTTAAATTGACGCATTTTTCTTTTCTCTCTTCTGTTTTTATTTAAAACTCTAAAATACACATAATGGGGGGTAATTTAGGTGTGGCTCTTCAAAGCCTATACTCCCTTGCATTGACTATAGGAGTCATGAAGTTGAAAAAAAATGAGGATAAGGGCTGGGAATTGTTAGATTTGGAGACAAGAAGGCCATTGCTGACCTTCCCAGTTTGGGTGGAGCATAAGGTTGATAGGAAGAATGTAGGTTCTGAGGTCAGGACACCAGAATTTGAATCCTAGCTCTACTACTTACAATATCTTACACTGTGCAAGTGATTTATTTCTCTGAGTCTCATCCTCCTTAGGTGTACGATAGAGATAATTCTACCTATCTCATATTACAGAGTAAATAAAATAATGCATTTAAAGCTCTAGAACAATATATAGCAAATAGAAAGCAAACATTAAATGTCTATTGCCTTCAGTGTTAATACAATGGATTAAAGAATAGTCCTACACTGCAATTGGAAGCCCCGAAATGGTAGCACTCAGTGGAGTTCACTTTGGCATTCTCTTGTTAATTCAGTAATCCTGTGTTTGGGAAATTGTTCCATAGATAAACCTACTCATGCACAACCTGGTATGTATAATATTGGAAAAGGCAGCATTGTTTGAAATATATAAGGTGTAGAAACAACACGGGGGACCAATTATATGTACCAGTCTATATCATCAATGGGATACTAAGCCACTTATTAAAAAACTGAGGATGGCTTCAGTGTTCTGACATAGAAGACCTCCAAGACATCATGATGTGTAATAAGAATGGGGCAGATAACTGTATATTATGTGCTGCATTTTTATTTAATGAAAGAGAAAGGACATTTTAAAATAGTTCCTCAAATGGTTTGTTATTCCATCATGTATATCATCCAGTGATCAAATAAATTCTACTACACCTGTATTTTGAGGAATTAAACTATGGCATTGGAATCTGCCTGAGACAACAGTTAGTTATTCCCACCAGGGAGACAGCTTTCTTCTTCCAGTCTCCTTGTATTCTTATGTCTTCTCTGGCTTCTCTTCCTCTTTCCATTCTCCCCTCTTCTGCTCCGTTCTCTCAATCCCTTTGTTATTCTCTTGCTTTTTCCTTTGTCCTCACTTATCCCTTGGGCCCACAAGCATTCCCAATGCCATTCCCAAGGTGGCATTGAGGACTAGATCTCTGTACTATCATAACAACAACAAAACCCTGGTTTTAACTTTATACTTTATTATTTTTGCATCAAGTTTCTAAACAATTATTCAGTCATGAAACACTTTTACCTTAAAAGCCAAAACCTAGAGGATGTGTTGTCCAACAGCAATACCATCTCATCCACCATCTGAGGTTCTTCATCCAGCTTCATTATTTATAATTTCTCATGAGCTGAAAACTCACTCTCAAGACAAGGGGCCACAAGAAAAGGTCTTATTTGCTTGTTATGCTCATTTCTGTGCTGAACAGAATTTCCTGTCTCCAAAGTTAGTAGAAGAACTAGTTGAAAGAACAAGTTTTATAGATGAAATGGACCAAAACTTAAAAGAAAAGCCATATCAGCCCTGTATTTGCTAAAAACTATTAATACACCCACCCAGTAATATGAGACACAGAAAATACCAAAATTCAACAAGAATTTTCTTGGCCCAGGGAACAGTTGCCATGAGGAGTGTTTGCTCTTCCTTATCTTATTCAATGCAATTTTTCATACTCTCATTCTAGAGGATTATAAAAAAGAATTCTCTTCAAGTTAGTAGGAAATGATTATCAAATGTGGTGGCTGATAATATAGGCTTCAGAATCAGACTTAGTAGCTGCATGATTGTATGAAAGCTACTTGACTTCCTTGAGGTTAAAATGGTGAGGAAAATTATTTTTATCTCTGTAGTGTGGTTGTGAAGATTATATGAAGAATAGGCCAAGTACTTGGCATAGAACCTAACACATAATAGACACTTAAAATTAGCTTACATATAATCACTACCTTTTAGAGCCCCAGTTGATGATCATGTCCTTATTACTGATGATCTACAAAATCTGAAATACATGATCCTACACAACTCATCTCTAAGGTAGAACTGCATGCCTCTGGTCTCTTGTAAGTACCCATTTCACCACAGCTTCCATCAAGCCTGGTGTCTTATTCTGTGGCTTATTGATGGCAGGCTACCACTAGATCCATGCAAGAAACAAAGCAGACCTCCTCTCAAAAGAAGTTTTTAAAAAATCAAATTTCTCAGATAAAATTAACTAAAAAAAAAATAATGATCCTGTCTGATGTCATCATTAAATCTTGTTCCTTACTGTCCAGACACTGTTAGACTAGTTCTTCGGTAAATGTTTAAATGATAAAGTTGTAACAATCAAAAAGAGGACAAGGGAAAGGGTGCAAAACCAAGTTTTAGGAAAGAAAAAAAAAAACAATGCCAGAAAGGAGTAAATGCAGGGGAATGAGAGCAAGAGGAGTAAATCAATTCAAAATGTCAAAGCCGGGAAATAAAAGGAAAAGCAGCTCTGTTGAATATAATCCAGACCTATACATGTGTTATAGGAAGGAGGAAAAGATAAACCCCTCAATCAAGCTCAAATCATGCTCTAACCCTGGCCAGATCCTCTGGTGGGCTGATGTGTTTATAAGAAATGTACAAGTCTCCGTTAGTTCCTAATTAAGTTAGGATGACTGCCAAAGAAAGTAGTAGTATTTTTAAATGAAAGGTTATGGTTACAAATGGATATCAAAAGCCTTGACACTTAAGTGGCCATGACAATAGCTGCCAACTGAAGCTACGTAATTGGTCCCCGAAGGTTGAACCCGCAACTCAGGTTTCATTTCCATGAGGGCTGTCCCTGAAAGAATCCAGGAAATGGTACAATGTCGACTCATTCAATTCATTGACTCTATTCACTTGGGTTGGGATGAAGGCAAAAAAAAAAACAAAAATGTTTTTAAAGAATTGTGGATTTTATTATGCTGTTTTCCTCTAGCACTCACCTGGTAAGATGAAGTCCTTGGATAGTGGTTTCTTTACAAATCCCTGAAGTGTATTCAGGAAGAAAAAAATTAACTGCCTCTGTCCAAAATGTGGACCATGCTGTTCTATGCAAGCCATTCTAGGAAATAAAATAATTGAGGTCTCCAAATCAAATAGTCCTTTCAGTTTAATTTGCTATTTTTAAGCAAGTAAATAAATAATACGAATAGACTGTTTGGAATCATCATCAGTGGCACTGTCCCTAGTGAATGTGCAGATGGAATTCTTGCAGGTCACAAATCTAAACGCAATATGTCTTATATTCCAACAAAATGTCATCAAGAGGCTCAAAGAATCCCTTTCCATTTTACACTGCATTGCCAAGGAGAAAATGGGCAAAGCTCAAAGTGTCCAGAGAGCGGAGAAGTCCTTTTGAACCACTCTTGCCAATTAGCACATTTATTTCATATGAATAAAACTTTTCTGCCATTTATTTTCCCTAGTTCAATTTTTTTGTCTTCAATGAGCCCTAAGAATACTTATTGAAAATGGTATTTATTGTTAACGAGAATTCCTTCTTTCCTCCAGAACTCAATGCTGGATTGAAAGTAGCAAGTGAAAGAGCATGCAAATACAATGCGCCATTATTCTCTACTCCAGAATTACACAGGAGAGCCCACTGGAGTGTTGCACTGAAATGCATAAGAAAGCATTTGTCTCGGTTCTAAAGAACACACCTACTTAAATGTTATAGGCATCCACTCAATCAAAGCCAATGGGATTCCTTTAAACTCAATTTCATAGCTTTCAGGAAAGACAAGGGGAACCAAGTGACCCTAGGGCTGAAGAAAGTGATTTAGGATTATTCTTGGCCTACTGGGGGTTATTTGTCCCCAGGGGATATTTGGCAATGTCTGAGAACAGCTTTGGTTGGAACTGAGAGGAGAGGGGGTGTAACTGGCATCTAGTGGGTAGAGACCAGGAATGCTGCTGACCATTCTACAATGCACAACACAGCACCACATCCCACCAAATGGGACAAAAAGAACAAAACAAAAATTATCTGGTCCAATATATTAATAGTTCAGAGCACAACATCCTTGAGACATTTTTTTAGAAATATTCTAAAGCTACTATAGTGCAATTATGGGAACCCAGTGGTTTCACTTCAATTTTTGCCAGCTTCACCATCCAAAGCCTCAAAGAATTATCTTAACATCAACAACAAAATAACTCACATTTATTGTGCAATTTCCCTCTACAGTGTGCTATCTTAAGCATTTTCACATACTGTTTAATTCTCCCAGCAGCCCAAAGAGGAATAAACTGTTGATTGTCACCATTCTACAGTAAAGAAATTTGAGGCAAAGGGAGGTCATGACTCACCCAGATCACATAACTACCGAGGAATTGGATACAAACCCAGTTGCTTCTGACTCCAAAAGCAAACCCTTAACCCCTGGCATCCTCCACAATAGCAAGGAATTAGGAACCAGAGGAGGTTATTTAAAGGCAATTCCCCAAAAAGGTAAGAATAAGACTTAATAAGTTACTGTATGAGACTCAATTGTACGTAATCAGCTCTCACCTCCCAGTACCATGCTCAATCCTGAGGATCCCAGCCTCTTTTTTTTTGTTTGTTTGTTTTTTAACAAGTGAGAATGACTAAAATGACCCAAGTTTACATACTTAAGAATTAGCCCAATTTTCATCTGGTGGTTCTCCAAATTTCCCTACCCTCATTTTATGGTTTAAAAAAAAAAGAAAGAAAAATAAGTTTCTGAACTTGTATATATAAAAATAACTAATATTTTCCATGAAAACTTGAAGCCAAGTCCTTGGACTAAATGATGTTAAGTGGGTGAGGAGCAGCAGGCAAACCGTTCCTCCAACGATTTTGCCTTGTGTGGGAGACCTGATGAGAACTCCTCTAAACTAGCTTTGGCATTGTAACCAACTTAAGCTAAACAAGACTGTAGGGTGGGACCCTAGAGCCACTTGCATTAAAGAATACACACACGAACACACTGTAATTTGAAATGGAAACACAGATAATTGTTGCCATCTGTGACTAAATGAAGTCTTAATCATGGGTATGAGGTGGAACTTGGGAGGTGGGGGGAGCATAAATAAGTTACGTAAAAGGAAAAGGATTAAAAAAAATTTTTACAAGAGGGCAGTAAGTGATTGTTCTATCTAGCTGGTAAGAGCACCCAATCCAGATAAAGAATAGAGTTAACAGGACCATAGCTGGGCCTTCAACTTAATGGTCAACCAAAGCCCAGTAGTGGTAGTTTATTTTTTAATTCGAGTATAGCGGACACACAATGTTACATTTGTTTCAGGTGTACAGCATAGCGATTCAATGACTTTATAAATTATGCTATGGTCATCACAAACGTTGCTCCCATCTGTCACCATACTACAGGATTTTAATACCACTGACTATACTCTCTATGCTGTACTTTTGATTCCCATGACTTATTCTTTCCATAACTGGAAGCCCATATCTCCCAATCCCCTGCTCCCGTCTTACCTCCCTCAGCTCCTCCCCAACTATCCTCAGTTTGGTCTCTATATTTATAAGCCTGATTCTGCTGTGTGTTTGTTTGTTTATTCATTTGCTTTGCTTTTTAGATTCCACATATAAGTGAAATCATAATGGTATTTGTCTTTCTCTGTCTGATTTATTTCACTTAGCATAACACCCTCCAGGTCAATTCATGTTGTGACAAATGGCAAGATTTCATCCTTTTTTACAGCTACATAATATGCCATGGTGTCTCTATTCCACATCTTCTTTACTCACCTATCAGTGGACACTTGAGCTCCTTCCATATCTTAGCTATTGTAAATAATGCTGCAATAAACATAGAGGTGCATATATATTTTCGAATTAATGTCTCTGTGTTCTTTGAGTATATACCCAGCAGTAGAACCCATGGAATAAGAGAAGATATTTGCAAATGATAGATGCAAAAGATAGTTAATATCAAAAATACATAAAGAACTTATACAACTCAACAACAAAAATCCAAATAATCCATTTTTATAAAGGCCAGAGGACCTAAATCAACATTTTTTTCCAAAGAAAACATACAGGTGGCCAATAGACATATGAAAAGATGCTCAATATCAACTCATCATCAGGGAAATAAAAACTAAACCACAACGAGATGTTACTTTATACCTGTCAGAATGGCTAAAATCAAAAAGACAATAAATAACAAGTGTTGGCAAAGATATGGAGAAAAAGGAACTCTCATGTACTGTTGGTGGGAATGTAAATTGGTGCAGCCACTGTGGAAGGCAGTAGGGAGGTTCCTCAGAAAATTTAAAAAGAGAATTACCATATGATCCAATAACTCCACTACTGGTTATTACCCAAAGAAAAAGTAGTGGCAACATTTAAAGTGTTGCATAAGAGCGATAGAAAGAAAAAAAAAAAAGAAAAGAGAGCGATAGAAAGGGTTCATAAGATTAGAACTACATGTGAAAAGTGTTTCTAAGTTATGGAGGTCTACTCGGACCCCAGATGGATTCCCATCATTCTATGATTATTCTACCAAAGGCCTGATTTTACCCTTATCCCTCATGTATCCCTCCGCTACATCCCTCATCACATAGTATTGCGTTTGTCTACTCACTTGTTAATCTTCTTCATTAGATTGTGAATCTCTTGAGACCAGGGTCTGGGCCATGTTCATATGTTTATCCCCAGGATGTAACATGACATTTGGCACACAATAGGTACCTAAGAGAATATCAACAAGTGAAATAATGTCATCCTTGGACAGTGGATCCCTCCCTGGATCCTGAGGAGGATCCTTGGAAAACACAGCAAGCCTGTTATTGTGAAATACTTTTTATTAGTGACTTAGACAAGGGTATAGAAGGCGTGGCAATGTTTTAAATGGCACAGGGATGGAAGCATTAGCTAGATATATTGAATGGTAGAAGTAGAATTTTAAAATATTTTCATGGGCATGACAATTGGGCCAGAACTAACAAGATGTAATTTAACAGAGATCGATGTAAAATCCTGAACTTAGGTTCAAACACTCAACTGCACAAATACAAACCAAATTTGTTTTAGTTTAGTAGTGTTTTATGTGACAAAGAACTGCAGGGATTTCACTGACAGAAGTTGTAATATGAACCAAGCGCGTGATTTGGCGGCTAGAAAAGCTCGTGTGATCTTAGGCTGCCTTAGCAGAAGTGAGTTATTCACGATATCCATATAACCTATTTAATTAAGAAGCAGTTTGGTGTGGCCATTGGTGGTGAATTCACACATAGAACAAGAGAGGTGGAGGACCTGCAGTGCTCAGTACGGTCGCACCACCTCAAAACCCTGTATTCAGTTCTGAGGACCCCATTTTTTTAAGAGGGATATCGACAAACCCGTGTCTAAAGATGCCTGCCAAAAATGCAGGATTCTCAGAATCCAGTAGGTCCAGGTTGCAGTCCAAGTATCAGCATTTCTGACAAATGCATCCCTCACAACACTTGATTCCAGTGCAGGTGAATGTGAGTCACACTTTTTTAAAGCACTCTTTGAAGGAAAGTAACCCATATTTACTGAAAACCCACCCTATGTTGAGGGTTTTATACATACTTTTTTCCTTTTTTTTTTCCTTAATTAAACCTCAGCACAGTTCTGTGGGAGCTGTGATATAATCATTAAGAACTTGGACTCCGTGGTGAACTAGGGGTGGTGGAAGGGGAGAGGGGTGGGGGGTGGGGATGAATGGGTGATGGGCACTGAGGGGGGCACTTGACGGGATGAGCACTGGGTGTTATTCTGTATGTTGGTAAATTGAACAACAATAAAAAATTAATTTATTAAAAAAAAAAGAACTTGGACTCCAAAATCAGACTGCTAAGTTTCAAACCCTGGCTTCCTCACCTCCTAGACTTTTCCATGTGTCAGTTTCCTTTTCTGCAAAATGGGGTTCATATTCGCAACCTCACGGGGTCGTTATGAGGATTAAATCATTCAGTTCATATAAAGTGCTTAGAACAGTGCCTGGCACACAATAAACACTCAAGACTATGATTACTATGAGGTAGTCCTATCACTCCCCTATTTCTACATAAGGAAATTGAGTCTCAAGGCAAAGAAGTCAGTTTGCCTCAGATCCTTCAACTAGTAATAACTCTAGTCTATCTGTCTTCAGAGATTATACATTGTAGAGGCTCCCGGGTGGCTCCGTCAGCTAAGGGTCTGACTCTTGATTTCAGCTCAGGTAATGATCTCAGGGTCATGAGGTCGAGCCCCACATTAGGCTCTGCCCTCAGCACCAAGTCTGCTTGAGATTCTCACTCTCTCTCCCTCTGTCCCTCCTCTCTCTCTATCTCTCTTTCTCTGTCTTAAATAAATAAATAAATAAATAAATAAATAAATAAATAAATCTTAAAAAAAAAAAGATATATAGTACTACTCATCCCAACTCTCAGATTCTATGGTCCTACCAGCCCGACATCACTATTGACAGGACTGAGTGGGAAACGAAATCTAAAGATGGCCCTATGCATAAAGGGAAGTCAAATTCCACCATGAATAGTTTCACAAATGAAGAAACTGAGACTCGGAAAATGAAGTAATATTGACAAGGGCTCCCACCAAGAAAAAAAATGTAAATTTGAACCCATGTGTCTTCTGCTACCTACCCTGTGGCTTTAACCTAGAGTGAGTCACAACTGCCTGGAAAATTCCTCTTATTCAAGTAAACACAAATGTTTTAGAAACAAAGGTAGGGAAAAAAGTGGAATTCAGTGGAATTCAGTTCTTGTGTAAAGTCACTGCCACCCACAAACATGGAAACAGCATATTTACCAGAAAATATTTATTTTCTATTGCTTAGCCACAGCCCGAGAGACTTAGCTAACAATTGACATCTCAAGAGTAACCAAAAGACAGCCCTGTGTGGACAGAATTTGAGTCTCAAGAACAGGCCAACTTAGTAAACTGTCATTAAAAGGATTAGCTTTGGAAACAAGCAACTTTATGTTTGAGGCATCGCCTCTGCCACTGTTTGAGGCGGTTTATTTGGCTTTTCTGAAATTTTGTTTTCTCATTTACAAAAACGAGGATGATCATGTCTACCTTGCAAAGTGTGAGGTCTCTGTGACGTTATTTCAAGTCAAGCTCCTAGCTTCATACTTGCTACATGGAAAAAGCTCAGTAATCGTGGTTGCTCATCTGGGCCTCTAAAAAATGTCCCGATAGGGAAGCACAGTGCTTATCTCCAGAGAGCAGGGAACTCATGTAGCCCTGCGGGCAGGGAAAAGGAAGTTCCAGATGCTGGCGTGGAGGATATAAGGAAAAGTTCATAATCTGTATGATTTGCTCCAAATCTTGAGATTGAGCTCTTCTTGGGAAAGAATTTGGAAGACCCAAAATTACTACGGTCCTCTGCCCAGTAAGGCATTTATTTGTGGAAATTCTTAGTACAACTATCTTATTAATGTGCCATCATTATGAATGTCTAGGACAAAAGAACCTGTCCTACATTTCTCTCTATTCAAGATAGATTTCTCTCAATATTCAAGAGAAAGATAGATTTCTCTCAATATTCAAGATAGCTTTTACTGAGTGAAAGAATAAAAGGTTGAATAAGTGAATTACTGAACATTATTCAGCTCGCCCACAAAAGAAACATTGCATATAAACTCCACACAGCATATATACTCAGGGACTTTCTAATCCAATGGTCAGCAAACTTTTTCTGTAAAGGGCCGTACAGTAAACATTTTAATAAAATAAATAAAATAAATAAAATAAAATAAATAAAATAATAAAATAAAATAAAAATTCTGTTTTTTTCAACCATTTAAAAATGTGAAGATCGCTCTTAGTTCATGGACCATAGAAAAACAAGTGAGCTGTCCTAGACTCTAGTCCAGGCAACAAGCATCAGTGAATGTCTCCATGCAAAGCTGTTTCTAATTATTTCTAGTAGGAATGAGTCTAAAGTGATTTCTTCTAAGCTCCTAAATATTTTTTTTACATGGGCCCAAACTCAAAATACATACAAATGGTAAATTTATTCTAGTTTTCAACCCTTAGTGGATGGATGACCTATTATCCCTACATTATGACATAGACACATGAGGGTCTTGATTGTGAACATAAGTAGAAAAATATATTATGTTAAGAGAAATATTCCCTCATATATACACATTTCTTCTTCCAAATGATCACTTATTGGAAAAAATCAATGGTTATTCTGTGACTAGAAGAGTAATCAGGTACCCATCAAGACCTTCCCGAGGGAGCCTAAACTTCATGATATATTTGTGTGTGTGTGCATTTTAAATGCATGTACAGAATCTAAATGAATTAACTATATATGTTTACAGAGTTCAGATAAGCATCCACATTGTTATTTATACTGCATTTCTGTTATCTCTGGGTCTGTCTCCTGTAAAATGTCAACGCAGGAAAAAACAGGAACAGGATATCTGTGAGATTTAAATCTCTGCTAATCTAGTCAGTTTATACATTGGCTGTAGAAAGCAAACTGAAAACCAAAACTATGAATAATAAGACAGTCTTTAGATATTTAAAAAAAAATCAAACAACAAGTACGGTCGTATCACATGTGTTCATTTTTATTTTAAACGGCATTATTTATGGTTTGCTGGGGGAAAAGGTATTATCTTACAAGACCTAACCTTAGTGCCAAAATTTAGAAGGACGGGAGGATTTTAAAATGATTGTCAAAAAAAAAAAAAAGATTGTCCAGGGTCCATCTCAATTTCACCACTGACTCACCTGAACTTTGGCAAGCTAGGAACTCTGAGTCACAAATTTCCTATTGTTAACTTCTCGTAATAATTATTTTGGTCAAGTTCTGGTGATTCAGAGAATACTTTAATGCCACATCTGTATACAGACAGCAACGCTGGATGAGAATCAAGAGAACCAGAGGTTGTGTTTTTGACGTAAGAGTCAGTACTGATAATTCCAGATCCCTAGCATTAGATAAATCTCAAAGAGTCAGTCTTCAAGGTTCTTGTTTGCCTGTTGCTTGCTTGTTTTTTTTTAATATTAATTCAAGTTGGCCATGAATATATAGATGTAGAATATAATAACTAACATCTGGTCGCACTAGTTATCGTGTTGCAATAATTTTAGAGCTATGGTTTACAGGAACTCCAAAAATTCATAGGATTTTTATTATCTCTCTTCCTTCCCTTAGTCCCCTTGGTTTTCTGTGCCTGTTTGGTTTATAGCATTTATTCTTTTCCCTAGAATTCCTAACGTTCTAAGAGGTTTAATATCTCAAAATGCTTTACATGATCTATTTGTCTATGAGTCAATATCTATTTTGTTTTTTTACTATCATAATTTGAAATTTTTTACTATCATAAGTTTGAAATAGTATGGGCTCATTGTAAAAATTAAACTATAGAAATAAAAGTTAATTATCCCCTCTAATCTTCAACTGATCCCATCTCAAGGAATTGCCAGTGTAACCTGTGTGATATCTAATCTCCCGAAGCTGTTTCTATATTCATCAAGGTATATACCAACATATATATACCCATATATTGATTTTTGCTCACTTAATCTTTTAAAAAATTCAGATTATTCATTATACATTACTCACAACTTGTTTTATTTCACTTAAAAATATATCTTGGAAATGCTTGTAGGTGAATATATAGATATATGAATTTATCTTATTCTGTTTTGATACCTGCATAGTATTTCACAGGTTTATCAAATAAACATTTTCAATACTTCTCGAAATTGATGGGCATTCAGATTTTCTCCAGCTATTTCCACTACAAACATCCATATACATATTTTCTTATACACTCGTGCAAGTATTTATCTAGGACATAGTTCCAAAAGAGGTATTTGCTATCAAATAGCTTTCCCAGAGAGTTAAATGATTTAACAAATGAGTGTTGATGTTACAAAGCTCTTCAATGTTTTCTATATTACAGGTGAAAAATTATATTTTATTATTGCCTTATTACATATTTCCTTGAGTACTAGTGAAGTTGATCATACTTTCAAGTACTTATTGGACACTTAACATTTACTCTTCTTTTTCTATTAGGTTTTGTCTTTTTGTTAATCAATGCTCAGCAATACTTTAAATGTTTGCAATAATAACCCTTTGTCATTAGTATCAAAAAAATTTCTCTGAATTTGTCATTTGACTTCTTTTGCCATATAGCTCAACACATAGAGAAATGTGATTGTTTTCTGTATTCTATTTCTTTAAGGCCTCTGGTGTTCCTTCTTTCTTTTCTTTTTCATTTTCTTTGTTCACTTATTTATAGCTTAAACCTTTAATATATCTAAAAATGTTTGTATATGACATCGCATGAGAATCTAGATTTCTGTTTCCCAACAAGATTTTCAATTCTGCCAACACCATTTATTAAATATACAAGTTTTTCCCACCAAACCGAAATGTCATCTTCATTTTATATTAGACTCTGCTATATACATGGACTCTTTGGTGGGTCCTCTTGTGCTCATCTATGTCTGTGCCAAACAGTAGAGGTTTGATCATAGCAACTTTATGGTAAGGTTTGATATCCTGTAATGCAAGAATCCAGCCACTATCATTGTTGCTAGAATTGGTGGTAATTCTACAATATATAGCCTTCCAGATAAACTTCAAAATTGTTTTATCTAACTTTAAAAAGCACACATAGAAATTCGGATTGGATATATCTAAATTGGTTTTATATATTCATTTTTGAGTGACTGATATTTCCATAACACTAACTCTTTCAAAACAAGAATGGAGCATGTCTCTTCATTTATTTAGAAACTTCAATAACATTTTGTCCACACACAGTATGAAAATTTCTTTTAAATGCATTCCTTTATTCTGATTACCAATATAAAGAAGAGAAATTGATCTGTTTTTATGCTGCTCTTATATCCAGCTAATCTACCAAATCCTAATACCTTTAGTAGAATCATTTGGATTATAGGCAAATAAAGATATTTGTCTCTTTTTATATATATGCCATTTATTTGTTTTCTAGTCTCGTGGCTTTCTCTAGAACCTCCAAAATAGCATTTAATAATGAGAAAGCTGTGAGTATTCTAGTGTTAGTCTTACTTTGAATGGAAATAACTCTAATATTTTTACTAAGAAGCATGCTATTGAACTTTTTGATAAGGAGTCTTTATTGTGTTGTGATAATTTTCTCTGTCACTATTTTTCTTAGCATTTTTATTAGGAATGTAGCTAACTTTAAGTTTGATTCAATTTTCTCTTTTTAGATAGAATTGATAGACTGATAATGCTTTTTTCTTCTTTCATTTGATAATGAAATGAATTATATTGCTAGCTTTTTTTTGTTGAACTATCCTTGCATTCCTGGAACAAAACTTACTTCATTCTTTTAATACACTGATAAATTTGATTTGCCTATATAGGTCTAGGTCTATAACTTTTATACTTTCAGTATTGAGTTTGGTATTAAGGTTATGCTAGTTTTGTAAATGGTGTGTACACTTTTCCCATAATCTTGAATAATTTTATTATATGTGAATTACCTCTTTTTTGACTGATACCTCAAAAGACTCTAAATGTCACCTAGAATACAGATGTAAAACCTTCTGATCCTCATGAGTTTAAAAATACTGAGTGTTCTGCAGCAACCTTTTATAACAACATTTCTAATTTCTTCTACAGCAATTGATCTATTTAGGTTTTCTATCTTTTCTGGGGAAAATTCTGGAATTTTATTTTGCTTGATAAATTATCTAACAAATTATATAATACAATTTCTAATTTAAGCATAGCATAATGTATAGAGTTCCTGAATCACTATGTTGTATACTTGAAACTAACGTAACATTGTGCATCAACTATACCCAAATTTTAAAATTTTCTACTTTATAACCAGACAGTTTATCATACCTAATATTATATAATTTTCTCTTTGTTCTTAAATCAAAATAGACTAGAATATAATAGACTAGTATATCTATTTGGTCTATATGGTATTTTTAATAAACATATAGCAAATAATGACAGAGAAAATAGATAATAACTCTCCTGATAAGGACTCCATCAATAGCAGCTAGGCAACTTGGTGTAGTCATCAAAAATATTTGTTTCCTCATTCTCTCAGTAACAAGTAAGCCCAGACAAGGAGGACACAATAAGCCAATTTGATTCCTTGACTCAATACAATAGCTCTGGATTTTATTTATTAATGAGCATGATTGATTTATTTACTTATTTATTTTGGTCAGTGGGGGGGATTCTAAACCATTTTTTCTACCTCCTGTTATACCTGGATTAATGCTACAGATGAGATGGAAAAACCTACATCTAAGCTAAAAGAAAAGATACACTGTGATGCCTGAGTGGCTCAGTGGTTCAGCATCTGTCGCGGCTCAGGGCGTGATCCTGGGGTCCTGGGATCGAGTCCCACATCAGGCTCCCTGCATGGAGCATGTTTCTCCCTCTGTCTATGTCTCTGCCTTTCTCTGTGTGTCTCTCATGAATAAATAAATAAATAAAATCAAGAAAGAAAGAAAGAACGAAAGAAAGAATGAAAGAAAGAACAAAGGAAAGAAAGAAAGAAAGAAAGAAAGAAAGAAAGAAAGAAAGAAAGAAAGAAAGAAAGAAAGAAAAAGAAAGAAAGAAAGAAAGAAAGAAAGAAAGAAAGAAAGAAAGAAAGAAAGAAAAGAAAGAGAAAAGAAAAGGTATACTGACTTTCTAAATTAGACTCAGAAAATTAGTCTTCCTGACTAAGAAATTATATGTATAGGTTCCATGGTGTCTTCTAGGCCTTTTTTATAACACTTCTGATACTAGTTTGTGTCACAGTTATTCAATATTTGTTGTCCATTGTCTTGAATGATTCTGCACAGCCACTACCAAACAGATGATTTAACAAATGATTCAAAAATGAAAACATGCTGATCAAAGATGAAATCTCATCTTCATGAGAATAAACAACAGTAGCAAGTTTCTTGGCAAACTTCCTACAGCTTTATCTGGATAAGGACCAAAATGTGGGAGTGCAAATGAAAACATTCACACGATCTTAGGGAAAAGAATGATTGTTCTTTAGCCATAGTAGCAAGTAGCCATCAGAAACACTTTTAAGTCTACTTAGCATGCTTTCACAAGCTAACCAATCAATAACAGTTCCTCACTACTGAAAGGCATCCAGTGAGAAACAAATTTGCTCCAAGAAACATGCCTCTGAATGTCAACCAATCAACAACCATCTCACCTGAGTAATCATGCTGAAACAGGTATGTCAACTCATTTATGCCTCTCACAGTATGCCAATTCCTGAACCCCATGATGTTCAAAAGCCCTACATAAGATCAGCAGTCTACTCTTCTCAAAGGGACTATGTGCAATTGGTATAGACCTCCATTATTATAAGAAATAAATTCAGTATTGTGTTTTTATTTCAGATATTAAGTAGTGATCTCATCACCCTTTGACACTCAATAAATATTTATTTCATGCTAACTATTTATTTCATGCTAACAATAAATATTTATTTCATGCTAACTACTAGTTTAAAATAGTAAGGCAAGTTTGCTGCTCATTTGTGAATTTCAGAGTAAAATGCAAATGTGTTTAACATCCCTAAATATCCTGAAGAACAATGTAGATAAGCATAATATATATAAATGGGTAGAAAAAATTCTTGACTTGATGCATAGCCCAATGAAATAATTCTGATTTATCATCTGTACAAATTATTCTTCATATTTCTTATGATTCTAATAATGTTTTTAGTACAGCTTTAAATCCATTTTGGGAATAGACAGATGAGGAAGAAAAGGAAGTGAAGAGGACCTGAAAGATAAAAATCAGAAAAAGGAGGAAGAATAAAAGGAAGAGAAAGTAAGTTCTGGCAAATTATTTATGGGAAAGACAAAGCCTCAGTGAATTTATAAACTGAAGAGAGTGTTTTGGGACTCTCTTTTCCTTTTCATTTTCCTCACTCCTAGCCTCTGAAGTACTCTCTATATGCAATCCTTCTCTCTCTTTTTTTTTAAAGATTTTTTATTTATTCATGAGAGACCCAGAGAGAGAGGCAGAGACATAGGTACAGGGAGAGGCAGGCTCCATGCAGGGAGCCCAGTGCAGGACTCAATCCCAGGACCCTGGGATCATGCCCTGAGCCAAAGGCAGACACTCAACCACTGAGCCACCAAGGCATCCCTGCTCTCCTGTCTTAACTGAAGACCTAATTTAACCTCACTTGGCTGTCAACTAATCCCCATGAGAAAGTAATGAAGTTTCCATTTGAAATCATTTAGTGAACACTCATTATGTGTCAGACTGGGTGTTATCACTCCCAGAGAGATTCCCAATGACCCAAAGACATCTTAAAACCCAAAGTGAAAAATCCATTGTGAAATTTTAAGCACTCGGGTATCTGGTAGGGCATGTATTTGGGGTCAGGGAATCACAAAAATAGTCACAATAGTATTTTGAACTTTGGAAAATCCCATAAGCCTTATTAAATTTCAACTTCCTTCTACTTTTTCCCAGAACAAGTTTTCAGGATAAGGCAAATTATCCCTTTTACACTTACCTATCTACATCTGTATATGGAAGGAGGGGTTAAGGAAGTGGTGGGGAGTGGGGGCTTTCATTTAAAAGTTTACCATAAAAAAATAAAATAGAATAAAAATAAAAGTTTACCATAGCCACTGCATAAAACAATGGACTTTGCAAATATATCTCTTGGCCACTAGCAGAAATAGAAACATAGGCTGAGTGCATCTCCATGATCTCATATTATTTTTTGTGTTATGACTGTCATTATTCTCTGTGCATAAAAAGAGTTATAGCAATTATATCATATCCATTTTGACTTCAACTTTCTTAGCATAAAGATCCAAAACGTCATGATTTTGTTAATACAGGCATAGTTTTCTAACTCTAGTTGTTAGGTTATTGCTGAATTTAATACCCATTTGATGGTGAAGTTTTCTTCACCATGAAAATGTCAGTTGCCATTATGTTTAGTACTACACCAACTGTAATGTTTGTTTATATTTTAAACTGGAAAGGGAAGTAATTCAAAATTGTATGGGCCAGAATTAAATTTGTTTTAATGTATTTACTGCCTCCTGAGTAGTTAAAATTGATCTCCTTATTAAAAACATTTGCTTTTTTAAATGATATTTATTAAGTAAATGAATTCTCAAAGTTTCCCCCATAATTTTTCAACAAAATAAAATGTTCGATTTTTTTAAAATAAAGTCACTCTGGATCTTAAATCTTTCAGCACTTCTGATCCTACTTCTGAGGTCATCATAAGCTGGAAAGTAAGGTCCAAAAAGAAGGCATTGACTGGCATCCTTTTTTCCTTTAATTAATTCTTTCTTTCTTCATTTCTGAAGCATTGGCAAAACTGGTCTAATTCAAAACTGAATCACAGAGAACACTGTGTGTGTGTGTGTGTGTTGTTGTTGTTATTGATCTATATATTTTTATTATTTTTTAATGGAGGTAGTTCCATTATCATCGTAATCTAAACTAGAAATTCCAATCCCACCAAGTAAATAAGTTGTTTGCATAACCACGTTGTTTCAGGAGGAACCAAATCAGTATTTTTTGACAATCCATTGTTCTGTGCTCTCACCGGTTATCTGGCTCTAGACCATCACTGACTTTTCACTTTCTCCATCTGTAAAAAGCATAATAATTCCTCTATGCAAAATGTAATTGTTAGGACTAAATGGGGTCAAACACAGCAATGTATACAAAAGAACAATGTAAGCTTTTTTTAACACCAATACTTTTTTTCCAGCATACATATGGCAAGTATTGGCACAGGGAGTGTAGAGAAGAGGAATTAAAATTAAAATTTAAATAAGACTAATTAAATGCATAACAGCTTTTCTCCTAGGTAGTCTAGACAATTAGTTTTCCAGCTACTATTTTATTAACACTAGGAAGGATTCAGACAGGAGGTCCAAGAATTCAAAGATAGTTTGCATTAGATCAATTAGTTACTCCAGACAGACATGCACTGAGCATTTCAGGAAATATACACCATTTATTCCTGAGTTTCTGATTAAGAGATATTTTCATTCATTTTATACATTCTTCCCACCAACGATCACTAGTTTCTTTTTTTTAACTACATCTTGCTACTGCTTTGAATTTATTATTATACCAAATACACCTTTATCAAATTTTTCCTGCAAAAATTCTGTGATATATATTTCAGCTTCCACTGCATGTTTTTATAGTTAAATCTGTTTCTACGTCAGCACTTGTATTATACATTTGTTTTTTAGGAGTTTAAAACTCATCCATAAAAATTAACTAAGGCTGAAACTTGGCAGACAGCTTAGAAGCACATTTTGTTTTTACCAACCTTCAAGAGAATCCATATGGCTGTTTCTAAATTCCTGTGTATCAGGCTTAAATAAAATAAATCCTGGCCAACATGAGACACTTATTTAGGCTAATTCACTTCAAAACAGGGTTGTTGTTTTTTTAAAAAATACAATTATTCCACGACTGGCTCTCATTTCTCCTCCCGTGGCTCACACCCCTTACCCGCCCCTCCCCAGATGGATGCCTGGTCACCCTGGTAGCCTGGCGAACACCTGCAGCCCAACACTTCTAACCATGAGATGCGTAGCTAATGTTTCATGTTGTCACAGGACTGCACAGGTTTCTAGAAGCTGCCAATGAATTGTCACATCAGAGATTTCCTTGGCTCAGCCCTGCTCCTCCTCTATCCTTCCCGAAGACTTGCCCTTTTTAGTATTGTGGTCACGTCCATAAGCCCCAGAAGGCAGCATGTGAAAAAAATTACTTCTCACTCTTGTAGGCAGAGCTGTCTCTACTCTGACAAATCAAGCCATTGCTTTGAACTGTTGGAAAAGAATTTTCCACGGACCTCTCCTGTTTCTGCCTGTCTTGCAAATGAGGCGCTGGCGGCTCTCAGTTCCAGGCCACCTTCTCCAGGATGCTTGTATAATGAACAGTCTTGAAAGTCACAGGTAGGGTCTCCCTCTGCAGGAAAGGGCAGGGGCGTTTACTGCCCAGCGTAATGAAATGAGATCTCTCTCCAAAACAAAGGGCCAGCAGGCCTGCTGCCCATTATTATGGATTTTATCCATTATTTGGATAAAATTATTTGCCCATTATTATCCCATTATTGTGGATCCAGGCTCCTCATCTCCAAAACAGGAGCATTCCTCTTCTGCCTCGGCAGATGCCATGTGACTCTCCTCACAGCCACCCTGTGAGAATTGGGGCTCGGAGAACTTGCTCATAAATGCTGACTCTCTGGCAACTGCCATTATCACTGGTACTGTGAGTAATAAACGGCCCTGAGTCTCTAACCCGGGCGTCTCACCTCTTCCAGCAACATTTGTGAAACTGTGGCATGTCAGGTAACACTCAGAACACCCAGACTGTCTCTTCCACTCATACAGACTCTCCTTGCAAGCTGCCATCAGAGCTGCTCTATTTATCACTGTCTCCCCAGCACTTGGACCAGTAGCTGGTGAGGAAATGGTGCTCAGTAAATATTTTTTGAGTGTGAGGTAGAGTTCTAAGTTCAAAAAAGGAGGGGTGGCGATCCCTGGGGCTCCCTGGTGATGAAAGTTTCAAGGAAAGAAGTGAGATTTAAGGTGAACTTCGATTGCTCCCCTCATCCAGTCTCCCCTCTACTTTGATATGAGAATTTGAGAAGATCATTTAGAGACCAAGCATCTCCAAAAGTGCTTTGTCTTTGAGATTTTCAGTAGAAACACGCCTTAAATCTTTACTTTTTTGCTCCTAGGGGATCATAGAATGGAGCCTCAGAGAGTCTGTATTCTTTAAGTTAGAATGTGTGTGTGTGTGTGTGTGTGTGTGTGTGTGTGTGTGTGTGTGTGTGTTCATCTTTAATCTTGGCTTCTTAAATATTTTCACCCTCCCTTCCAAATGGCAGGATTGGAGCAGCACAGTGAACGACAGGTCATTTGCACCTCACCTTAAAAACCTGTCTGCGGGCAGCCCGGGTGGCTCAGCGGTTTAGCGCCGCCTTCAGCCCAGAGCCTGATCCCAGGATCGAGTCCCACGTCGGGCTTTCTGCATGGAGCCTGCTTCTCCCTCTGATTGTGTCTCTGCCTCTGTGTGTGTGTGTGTGTGTGTGTGTGTGTGTGTGTGTGTGTCTCTCATGAATAAATAAATAAATAATCTTTAAAAAAAAAAACCTGTCTGTCAAGGGACAATCAGGGCTTATTACTTTAAAATGCTGAAGTTAATTTTTTCCAAGATTTAAAAAGATTTTTATCATCTCTGGCTCTCTGCTCTGACTTCATGACAATGTATAATTTACTACATCATTTTCAGAAAAAGATTCTAAATTCCTGTAAAGCATTTGGAGGTTTGAGGCTAATTTGGAGGCTCTCTTAAAACTGCAAGGCCAGGGATGCCTGGGGGCTCCGTCACTGAGCACTTGCCCTCAGCCCAGGGTGTGACCTCGGGGTCCTGGGATCGAGTCCCGAGTCGGGCTCCTTGCATGGACCCTGCTTCTCCCTCTGCCTGTGTCTCTGCCTCTCTGTGTGTCTCTCATGAATAAATAAATAAAATCTTTAAAAAAAGAGCTGAAAGGGCCAGTGTGGTCATGCTGGGGAGCAGGACCCAAGTTGGGCAGAGGCAAGAAGGGATGGTGTAGCTACTGGTGGCCACAGGAGGACAGAAAGTGAAGACCCGTTTGGGCTTGAGAGGGGCTCCGACACGGAGCAGCAGAAAAGCCCATTCAGGAACTTTCTCCTCAAATCTAAAACTTTCCTAGATTGATACTGTTATTGGATCAAGAAGCTCCTTAGGATTCATGATACAGAAAGGACAGACCTTGTGACTATCTCTCCATCCTGTAGACCTGATAACCCCTGTTTTCCCTTCAAGCAAACCACTTGTCCTTTTCCCAATGTTTTTAAAGTCTCAGATGGAAAACCTTCAACAACACCCACACCTTACTTCCAGTCCACATTAAAAAAGAAAAGAAAAGGAAAAAAGAAAAAAAATTACAGTAACACACCGGGGAGTCCATGAATACCCTGGTGAGATGAAAACAAATGTTTTCAAAAACAGAACCTTGTCCGTCCCAGTCGATAGTTTTATCAGTCAGTTCTTACCAATCCATCTCATATTTGAAACCCTCGCCGATTCCAGCTTCAGAAGAGCCGGCACCTAATGAATTAGTTTTAAGATAAAACAGAAGTTTGACATGGACGTAATGTTCATGACAGAGAAGAATTAATAGCACTTGGCCTGAGGAAAGCTCAAGCCCAGGCAGGTGGCAGGCAAAATTCCCTTCAGAAGAGCCAGCACACCTCGCCAAGCCCTGTTTACCCAACCCCTGGCTTCCTCCCCAGCAGACCCTGCCAGCTGGAGTGAGCGCAGCCACATGGTATGGTGGTTTTCTAATGAGGCTGAGCAGGGAGAGAACAAACCCAGTAAACGTTTTCTTGTGGCCAAAGCAAGGCTAAGTTATGGACTCAGACCTCCAGAAGTGAGAGCCTTATGTCCGCACCAGCTGCTGCTCCGTGCCCTTCACACGAAGCCTGGTGGGATGGCCAGGCACCGAGCGCTCTTGAAAGTGATGCCAGGAGTTCCCTTGAAAATGGCTTTTCATTCTGGGCAGTGAAGCAATCTCTGGGTGTGAAGTCACGTCTGAGGTTTACAAGCTATTGCTGACATCAATAAAATGCAGCATTTGTTATTCTCCCCGCAGTGTCCTGTAGGCTTTCTGGCACTCGCTAAATGCTTCCTAAAAATATCATTTGGCAAATATTCATATTTTGTTCATAAAGGCTCATGTACATCCTTGAGAGGGTCATTTCAGAAGGCTGTTAGGAAAATGTAACACAGGCGCCCGTCCACTGAATCAAGTTGTTCCTTCCCTGTGCCTCTAGGCGACTCCACAACTCTCTCTAACGAAGCCAAGTTTCAAAGTCTATGGGTCAGGTTTCCTCAGATAATGTTTGAAATATAAAAAACAGACAATTTAAGGGTTTCACCAAGTAATCTGTCAGCTAGATGTGGTTGCCTGCATACCCCTCTGGGTGTCATGAGCCCCTAAAGCTGTCTTCTCCGGCAATTCATAGAGAATGAGAATGGACCAAGCTAAAAGATAACTTGATGACCACCTCATTTAACCGGGGCCAGAAGTCTTCTAATGAACATTGGTCATACCACCCTAGAGCTCCATGAGAGAGGACATCATTGCTGAGCCCCCACAGCCCTATCCCCATCCAGGCAGCAGACAAAGAGAGAGCAGAAATAAGAATAAACACAGAGAATAAGAAGAAAGAAGGAAAACAGGGCAATTGGTTGGAGATCTGCCGGCCGAATACTTGGATTGGTTGACTTTCCCATTCCTTCACGTGCTGGAAGGCCATACACACCTAAACTGAAGCAGGAAATGATGCTGTGAAAAATGTGCACTACCTGCCTTGAGGAATTAGGGCTTCCAAGACTAGAGCTGCATCGCAGGGCCCTCATTGCTTTGGCAAGTATTGTTTGAGGCTGGAGGGGGGAACAATTCTGCTTTCCTGTCCAAGCCTATACGACCTAGGGTGAGAAACAGCAACCAGTAAGCTACCCAGGCCACACAGAACCCGGCCAACCCTCACTCAGGACGCAGGCTGGTAAAGTCAGGTGAACGACAAAGCATGTATGTATATGAATCAGCTTCATTCTTCATTCACAAATATGTATAGTAAACCAAGGTCATCAGACACTTGAAGACTGGCAACATCGAAGAGAAGGATCAAGCTGAACAAACAGAACTACCCCCAGAAGAACCACAAATAATTCTGATCCAAGAGAAATTGTAATTAATATCATCAAAGATACTCAGAAAGATTTTCATAATACATAAAGAAAATCTTAAAAGAGGAATAAGGACAAAGAAAGAGCTCTTGGAAAATATACAATCCAAAAGCCAAAATACATTTTCAGTAGAAAGTTGGAAGGAAAAGTTAACATAATGTACAAGTTAAGGGAAAAGGTAGAACGTTTAAAATATGAGAGAAAACTGACAAAAAATAAGAAACAATCAAGAATATCCAATTTCCTGTTACAAGTTCCAGAAACAGAGAAAAAGTAAAAAATTGAGAGAAGGTAAATAATAATAATTATTATTAATAATATATAATAATAATTATTATTATTATAAAAACAGAAAAATATTTATCAGAACTGAAAACAGAAGTCTTCAAATTAAAACATCAAAGCAAGATCAACAAAATCACAGTCACATCTGAGCACACACTCACAAAACTTTAGAATGGAAGACAAAGAAAACGAACAGAAAGTATCCACAGCAACAAAGAAGTTATCCACAAATAAGAAAAATCAGATTAGTAGCACATTTCTTACCAGCCACACTGAATGTTGGATACTAGTGAAACAACATCTTCATAGGTAGCACAGGAGATTATTTCAACTCGGAATTCTGCACCTAGCCAAATTTTCAATCAAAATGTGAAGAGATTATAAAGACATTTTTGTGAATACAGATAATCAGTATGTTTATCTCCTTTTCTGTAAAATTAATGACAATAATAATTACTTGAAGATTTAATAATAATAATAATAATAATTACTTGAGGATGCACTGCAGCTAAATTTAAAAGGAAACAACAAAAAGAAAGACATAAGATCCCAGAGAACCCAGAATTAGGCCTCTGCAGCAGGCCTAGGTTACATACTGGTGCATCTGGCAAGTAGCATAATTGTGAAGCTGAATTATCTTAGGGATATAATTTTTGTTGTTTATTTTTTTTAAGGCACACAAGTTCTTTCTGCAGAAAAAAAAGACCCACAAAAGATAATTAGAAACTCTAAGAAGAATTAAAAAAAACTATACAAGAAATATATGGTCCAAATAAGAAGCATATTACAGTGTCATTGTTTGGGGCAATAGGCATCTGAGAAAAAGAACTTATTTGACTTTATGCTGAAACATCATCTTCTAAACATTACATATTTAGAGATGTAAGATTCTATTTCTTTTCATATGGATTTTTACACATAGAAATATTTACACAATTATCACATTTTACTTTCCATTTTAAATCCCATTTACAGAAATGGAAAGCCTTCGTCTGCAGCATGGAAGCTCTATTTATAGCAATGGCAAAGAATCCAGCGCAGGCAAACCTAATGATATAAAACATTAGTACAGTTTGCAGGTTTTAAAAAGAGATAAAGGAGAAGAAGCGAGGGAGGTGAAGTCCATGGAAGCACACCAAAGTACACCATTCATGTAGCTAGAAGGAAAGAGGAGTGCCCAGCATTTATTAGGAGGCAACTTAAGGAGCAGGGAGCGATTAAATAGAAATTTAAATCATAAATAAAAAAAATTTAAAAGAGATCCCTGGGTGGCGCAGCGGTTTGGCGCCTGCCTTTGGCCCAGGGCGCGATCCTGGAGACCCTGAATCGAATCCCACGTCAGGCTCCCGGTGCATGGGGCCTGCTTCTCCCTCTGCCTATGTCTCTGCCTCTCTCTCTCTCTCTCTCTCTCTCTCTCTCTCTCTCTCTCTCTCTCATAAATAAAAAAATTTAAAAAATTTAAAAAAAAAGAAATTTAAGCAGAAAGTAAGCAAGAAGCATAAGCATGATACTGTGGTTATAATTATCAGAAAAGACAAACCCAGAAATGATCCAAAATTATTTTGTCTGAGGCAACGATGCTCCAAATATGTCCCAGGACCCAGGTGAGTTCACACTTTTTGAGAGCCACAAGGTCAAAACTCTTCTCATAATAATACCAAAATGTTATTGACCTTTTCCAGTCTCACTTTGTCATCACTGTACACTGAGGTTTTCTGGCGGCTACATGATGTGTACTACTGCAACAGTTTGAACACAGAATGAGTGATGAGAATCCTCTCATCGTGTATCAATCCCGGCATTAAAGAGATTTACAAAAAACAGAACAACGCCACTCTTCTCACTACCATGGAAAATTTCTTTCGACATTTTTCATGAAATGGCATTTTAAAAAATATTTTAGGTGTTTATCCATTGGTTTCCTTCCACTAGGAGAGGAAGAGTGGAATAGTAGTGTCGGTTTTGTCCAGTTGGGGACCTCCAGGGCTTGGCACCATGTCCCATGTACGAAGTACATTATGCATATTTGCTGAAAGAATATTAGCTTTTCACAATTAGCATTCATATTTTTAGTCTGAAGGCTGCTTAATTGGATGAGACTAATGAGGGCCTGGAATGAGACCAGAGGAGTTACAGCTATGCGTTGAAGGAAAAATCAAGATGTGGGAAGACACAGTCCACCTGACAGTCATTTGAAATATGCTCTTCTTGGGCTGAGCTGTGTTTGATTACCTTTTCAGGCTTTGGAATAAAAGCTTCAAGGTCATACGTTTATGGTCAAGAACTATTGAATTATCACTATGTTGTAGGCACAGTGCTAGGCTCTAGGGACACATCTGCTGGTAAATGGCATTTTTAAAAATGTGGGTATGCGATCGGCTTATTATTGTTGTTTTTAATGAACTGAAAAATGAATATTTTATCATTTTCTTAGTTTAAGTTTCTAACATGATAAATATTGACAGACTAGCAAATACTCTTTGGGCTCTTCAACAACTTTTAAGAGTCTAAACGGGTCCTAAAGACAAAAAAGCTTTCTCTGAGAGGTACGATGAGCATGAGAAAAGGAAACACTCCTCTTTCTCATGTGCACATCTCCATACTGTTTTAAATATTCACATTTGTGTGAGTTACTTTTTATTGAGATATGATTGATATATTACAGTAGTTTTGGGTGTACAACATGATGATTCAATATTTGTATATATTGTGAAGTGATCACCACAATAAATGGTGTAATTTTAGTTACTTTTTAGTAACAATTGTTAAGTGCATCCATAAATAAGTCAGTGGTGCTCTGATGAAAGAGGTACAAAGATAGCAGCTAGGCCCAAATGATGACTTAAAGAGAGCTAGACTTTTCATGAAATGGAAGCAATTTTCCCAGCAAAGATTACTATACGTTGAAATCAGCCAATGGGCTCTACCTGTGGAAAGCCTTTAAATAAAACAAGCTAAGCAACCTCCTCATAGGCCTTAGGTGCATTTCCAGGCAGAGGGGAGGACCTGGCTAGGCAACCGTGTTAGTTCCTTAGAAACTCCAGGATGCAGTGTTCTCAGCATGTTCACCTGACACCATTTAATGTTCAATAACACCCATTTAATGTCTCTGTCTAATTTTTTACAGCATATTAATAGATGCCACATAAACACATATGCAGATAATAACACTGTGCTTGTCATGCCAGTTTTCTTTCATGAAGCTTAAATTGCCTCACAAACATCACCTCAATCTCCAAATTCTTATCCAAAAATCATTCTTGTCCTAAACCAAAATATATACTTCTCTCATTATTCTCTCTCTCTCTCTCTCTCTCTCTCTCTCTCTCTCTCGCCCTTTCCCAGGTTTAAATTTTTTCTTTAAGGGACTGCTAAAAAAAACAAATCATGATTCTTCTGAAAATGTCAAAATTTCCTAAGTAAAATCTATCAGACTATTTATTGCCAAAGTCAGGGAAGCCAATTAAACTGTGATTTTACTTTTGGCTTTAAGATGCCAGAAACTGTAGCCAAGGTTATATTTCAGCCATCTAGATTAATTTAGCTTTAAATGGTTGTTCAAAACGAAAGTGAAGAGGACAATATTGATGACTTTAGTGTGTTATCTTTGTAACCCACATCGGGTTATAATTGTTTTGTTTTCATATCATTAACAAGCATTGTTTGTGCCATGATCAATGTTTATATGTATCGTCTAGCTTTTTCAAAAAAAAGGAAGAAAAGGCAAGAGTGACAATAGGCATATTGAGGAATTACATAACCAAAGACTTTATATCATAAGACATGTCTAATCTGTTTCCAAAGACATAAAGGAGTTACATGGAAAGCTTGCTCCCCAGATAATATTTAAAATGAAGATATCTTAGGACTGGACATGACTACTTAGAGGCTTGGAATAACAACAACAATAAGTAGCTTTTACCTAAAACCTTCTATGTACGAGACATTGTGCTAAGCACTTTACACTCATAATACCTCAATCCTCATAGCCACCTTATGTTAGATAAGGAATATTATGCCCAATTTATATGCAAATAAGTTGAGGCTTAGATAAGGTTAGTAACTTGTCTAACCTTCATAACTAGGACCCTAACCTGTATCTGCTAAATTCCATACCCCATGTCTTAACCACTTTGTTAAATATAAAGAGCTTATAAATGACATCTTACAAACATGAGAAGGGTGAGTCTTCCGTTGTTCATTATGTATCACTTAGAATAGGCACTTTACTCTCAACCTGAGACATGCAACATATGCCACTTAAAAATATTTATTGAGTGTCTGCTATAGTCAAGACTCTACACTAGGAGATGCTAAGGAGGGCTATAAAGAGAGACACATAAGGCAGCTGATCTCAATGGGTTTATAGTCTAGAAAGAAAGGAAGAATGAAATAAATGGAGAAAGAAGCATGGGCTCTCAAAGGGCAGAGAGAAGCTTCATAGGAAATTTTTAAGTGGGGTTTCGAAAAGTGAATGGGATTTCTTAAGGTGAAGAATCGAAGGAAAGGAACACAGACTGACAGCAGGGCACGATTAAAGGCATGGAGGAAATAGACATGGGCAGAATCCAATGGACCCAAACCATCCAATGGGGCTGGGTACATGGAGACTGTAGAGGCAAATGAGGCTAGAAAGATATCTTGCGGCCAGATTTGGGAGTATTTCTATGTCTTTATAAAGAAATTGGACATGCCTTCTGGGGGGAGTTTTACAGAAGGACATGAATTGATGGCATCAGAGACACGATGAGAGAAGTCACACTAGTTACTGCACTACCCAGTGTGGGAAATGATGAAAGTCTGAACTGAGCAACGACTGAGGAAAAAGGTAGAAGGAGAATAACAAGAAGACAACTAGCGAGATGGGGGGTAAGACAGCTCCTTAGAGGACTAGAAACTAAAATAAGAAAAGCAGGAGGAAAAAATGATATAACAGATTTGGGGTGAAACATACTAATTTTGAGGTGCCTAAAGGAAAGAAAATCCACACAAAGATGTCTTGTAACTGTGGGATATTTGGGCCTGGGACTTGAAAGAAAGGCCAATGTTACAAGCATTATGTTAAGGAATCAGCAGCACCATCATGCGTAGCCTCCCCTAGGTAGATGTTGAATGAAAAGAGGACAAAGGCTAGAATTCTAGGGAACATCCATTTTTACAGAGAAGACAAAGGAAGAGGAGCTACTTTAAAAAAGAGGTCAGTAGACAAATGACGGAAAACTTCAGTATTTTAAGAGAAGTCAAGAGGGAGGAGTATTTTCAAGAGGTAATGAGTGATAAGTGCCATATGCTTTCAGGAGATTAACTAAAATTAGACTGAGAAGAGATGTAGAGCCAAGATGTCCCCATAATCTTTATGCAATTTCTCATGTTCATTTTCATGTCCAGGTACCACCTGTTGAGAGGTACGCTTTGTTCAATAAGCATGTGTTAATGTGGTGATGATAATGATGTTGACTGCCTGCCTAAGAAGCATCAGGTAGGTCCAGGGCATGCTTCTGATTTAGATTTTAGGAACTTAGGAAGAGATTCATTTTTTCCCCCAGTTGGGCCTTTATTCCAATACAACTCACCACGAGGTGTCTATTATAAACAATTTGCACTGCTCACCTGATCTTAGTATATGATAAAGCCAAAAGTAGATTCTTTGTGCTTCTAAATTGAAAAATAAATATCTCCTTCTCATAATAAAAGAGCTATATGACATTTTTGGCTTTACCCTAAATCCAATCACTCTTTCCCCAACAAGCATTTATCAAGCACCTCATGTAGAAAAAGCTGGGTGTGTGGCCATAGCTGGACAAAGGCCCTGCCTATATGGAACTCACATTCTAGTGACAGAGACAAATAATGAATTATTATGCAACTTCAGACCCTAGTCTCTGGAGTCTCTAATGCTCTAGTGAACACATTAAAGCAGTGTGACCTGCTAGGCAAGGCCTCTTTGAGAAACCATATCTGGGGGCATCACAATGCCAGATTTCAGGTTGTACTACAAAGCTGTGGTCATCAAGACAGTGTGGTACTGGCACAAAAACAGACACATAGATCAATGGAACAGAATAGAGAACCCAGAAGTGGACCCTGAACTTTATGGTCAACTCATATTCGATAAAGGAGGAAAGACTATCCACTGGAAGAAAGTCTCTTCAATAAATGGTACTGGGAAAATTGGACATCCACATGCAGAAGAATGAAACTAGACCACTCTCTTTCACCATACACAAAGATAAACTCAAAATGGATGAAAGATCTAAATGTGAGACAAGATTCCATCAAAATCCTAGAGGAGAACACAGGCAACACCCTTTTTGAACTCGGCCACAGTAACTTCTTGCAAGATACATCCACGAAGCCAAAAGAAACAAAAGCAAAAATGAACTATTGGGACGTCATCAAGATAAGAAGCTTTTGCACAGCAAAGGATACAGTCAACAGAACTCAAAGACAACCTACAGAATGGGAGAAGATATTTGCAAATGACGTATCAGATAAAGGGCTAGTTTCCAAGATCTATAAAGAACTTATCAAACTCAACACCAAAGAAACAAACAATCCAATCATGAAATGGGCAAAAGACATGAAGAGAAATCTCACAGAGGAAGACATAGACATGGCCAACATGCACATGAGAAAATGCTCTGCGTCACTTGCCATCAGGGAAATACAAATCAAAACCACAATGAGATCCCACCTCACACCAGTGAGAATGGGGAAAATTAACAAGGCAGGAAACCACAAATGTTGGAGAGGATGCGGAGAAAAGGGAACCCTCTTACACTGTTGGTGGGAATGTGAACTGGTGCAGCCACTCTGGAAAACTGTGTGGAGGTTCCTCAAAGAGTTAAAAATAGACCTGCCCTACGACCCAGCAATTGCACTGTTGGGGATTTACTCCAAAGATACAGATGCAATGAAACGCCGGGACACCTGCACCCCGATGTTTCTAGCAGCCATGTCCACAATGGCCAAACTGTGGAAGGAGCCTCGGTGTCCATCGAAAGATGAATGGATAAAGAAGATGTGGTTTATGTATACAATGGAATATTACTCAGCCATTAGAAATGACAAATACCCACCATTTGCTTCAACGTGGATGGAACTGGAGGGTATTATACTGAGTGAAGTAAGTCAATCGGAGAAGGACAAACAGTGTATGTTCTCATTCATTTGGGGAATATAAATAATAGTGAAAGGGAATATAAGGTAAGGGAGAAGAAATGTGTGGGAAATATCAGAAAGGGAGACAGAACATAAAGACTCCTAACTCTGGGAAACGAACTAGGGGTGGTGGAAGGGGAGGAGGGCGGGGGGTGGGGGTGAGTGGGTGACAGGCACTGAGGGGGACACTTGACGGGATGAGCACTGGGTGTTATTCTGTATGTTGGTAAATTGAACACCAATAAAAAATTAATTTATTTAAAAAAAAAGAGAGAAGACATTTGAGCTGAAACTGAAATGAAGACCCAATCCGGGATTTGGGGAAAGAGCATTCCTCGCAGAAAGAATAGCAAATGCAAAGTCCTGGAAGCTTAGTGTAGGATCTTGGCACATTCAAAGAATAGCAAGTTCATTTCCTGTGGATATATACCCAGAAATGGAATTGCTGGATCATATGGCATTTCTATTTTTAATATTTTGAGGAACCCCCATATTGTTTTCCATAGCAGCTACACCAATTTACATTGCCACCAACAGTGCATAAGAGTTTCGATTTCTCCACATCCTCATCAACACTTGCTATTTCTGCTCTTTTTGATAATAGCCATCTTAAAGGGTGTGAGATGTGGGTTTGATTTGCATTTCCCTGATGACTTAGTGATGTTGAGTAGCTTTTCTTATACTTATAGGCCATTTGTATGTCTTCTTTGGAAAAATACCTATTCCAAAAATGGTCCTTTGACCATTTTTAATTGCGTTATTAAGAGGTTTTTCACTATCAAGTTGTATGAGTTCCTTATATATTTTGTCAGATATATGTTTTGCAAATGTTCTCTCTCATTCCATAGGTCTTTAATAACACCATTTGGTATGCCTGAAATTTGCTGAGAGTAGATATTAAGTATTCTTGCCACATACACATGCAAAAGGGAAAGAAAAGAAAGAAAGGAAGGAAGGAGAAAGAAAGAAGAAAGAAAGAAAGAAAGAAAGAAAGAAAGAAAGAAAGAAAGAAAGAAGAAAAGAAAGAAAGAGAAGAAAGAAAGAAAAGAGAGAGAGAAAAAAGGAAGGAAGGAAGGAAGGAAGGAAGGAAGGAAGGAAGGAAGGAAGGAAGGAAAGAAGGAAGGAAGGAAGGAAGGGTAACTATGTGAGGTAATAGATGTGTTCATTAACTTGATTGTGGCAACCATTTCATGATGTACACATAAATTAAATCTTCGCATTGTACACCTTCTGAAAAATCATTTTGTGCAACCTAAATATATCCGGCTTTTATTTGTCATTTATACCCCAATAAAGCTGGGGGGAGGGTGCTGAAGTACCGCAAATCCTTCCACAGCCTCAAAGACAAGTTAAGAAGAGACTTGAAGGGATGAGAATGTATTCCATCACAGAGCCCACTATCTGTACCGCCCCCCGCAGCTTTGCTTTTGTGTGTTTTGCTAGTTTTCCTTTCACAAATATCAAACTCCTCAGATTTTCTTCAGCAGAAATTATGAACAATGCGAACTCTTAGAGGACTCTCATGTCTAATTCATTGCTCTGAATTATCTTAGGTGGAAAGATTCAGAATCCTTTTCTTTGGACTGTACAAATAAAAGATGGTTCATTTGCTTTGGTATTAAAGTCTTATCCTCACTCTTCAAACCCTTCTTTTGAAATGGTATGCTGGAAAAAAAGATGTCCTCTGAAGGACAGGCAATGTTTATTTATTGTCTTTTTAGAACCTCAGCCTACTTCTGTACCCCTGACACCTAATTTCTTCTGGCACTGTGCATTTGGTCATGAACACTTAGGTCCACACACTAGACACTCATGACTGTCCAGAGAACAGCTAACTTTTTTCAAAGGACCACTTCAGGGTTCCTTCATAGTTCCATTTGCAAACCTGCTGATGGGTGGGAATGAATAATTTAGCACATGTGGTTAAGGCATGATTCACTATAGAGAGAAAAATCCCAAAGATGTTTTAATTCTGAATAAACATAATGTGTGATTTCCATTTCTTAGGGTGTACATGACTTGCTGTGCATTGTCGAGGGTGGTAGGGAAGACCATCAACCAATGAAAAAAAATGGCCTAGAAGTGAAATCTTAAGGATGGTCATTAGGGTTGAAAATTCACATTCCTAGATTTTCTGATTACCATTCAAAGAGAAAAAGAAATTTAGTCTTCAAAAGTCAAACAAATAGCATTTCTTATGCAGCTATCAGGTATGGGTCTTGGATAGACAACTGAATCATTTTGAGTACAGAAAGACAGTAGGCAATACTGCTAAGAGTTAGTACCCAGCTTTCCTGCCTCATAGAAGATTATCTGTGTATCTAGCTATGTATCTATGTATCTATCTATATCTCATACACAAGGAATAGCTGTATAGCCAGAAGATCTGTAAATATAGATTAATACCATGAAAAGCTATTTGTGATATAATTAAAATGTGTCTTTTCCCAATGGAAAAAAACGTATAAATATAATATGAAATGTTAAAAATACTAAATCTACTAAATATTAAAAATACTAAAATATTTTAAAATAATCAAATAATAATTAAATAATATATAAATACCATTAAATACAGATAGATATTACCAAAGACCTACAAAGAAATAGTAATCATTCCTTCTGGAAGCAGGATTCACCTCATACTAGGCATGACATGCAGTTTAACTCCTGGCCCTTTTTTTATATAAGGGTCTGTTCACTGTTGAAGAATGAGACGAGTAGAAGACCATAGACAGCATCTGAGGCCTTGATAATGTGCAATATGGCAAAACAGTCCATGAAGTAAACCAAGAAAGGAAAAATATGTACAACAAATTCTATCACTTAATATGGCTACCTACTGGCATCCCCTGCCATGTAACATTAGAACATCCATTTCCAAAAGTTCCCAGACAGTGGGATCAAACTGATCTTCTCTTTCCTCTCACCTCCTTCAAAAATGAAATGGGCATTCAACACATTTGTCATTCTATGTTCCATCAGCAGAAGTAAATAGACTAGGTAGGTATGTCTACGATGCAACTATTAGCTACCACCAGAGTGAATTAATGTGCTTTTGTTGCCTTGTTCAATATTATGACCCATTTTACTCTTCTAGAATAAAACTGACTCTTTGCAACCCTGAAAGAGAGCCCTTCTGATTAAAGTTTAAGAGAGGAGACTTTGGGGGGCACCTGGGTGGCTCAGTCAGTTACAACATCCAATTCTTGCTTTTGGCTCAGGTCATGATCTCAGAGTTGTGGGATCAAGCCCAGCATCTGGCTCCACACACTCCACATGGAGTCTGCTTGTCTCTCCCTCTCTGCTCCTCACCCCTGCTGTCCCTCATTTTCTCTCCCTCTCTCTCTCTCTCTCTCTCTCTCTCTCTCTCTCTCTCTCAGATAAATAAGTAAATAAATAAATAAAATCTTAGAAAAAAAAGAGAGAGGTTTTCTACGATTGTTCCTTCAAGCTCAAATTCTCCAAAAATCTAGTAGATAGTCTTTGTCCTGTAATGCTTTGTCTCACTAGAACAAATCCTAAAATACCTAATATTTGGGATAGTTTGAGCTCTTTGGAGCTTTGGATTACATTTCATGAAAAGGAGCGAAGTCATCTTATAGGAAAAAGCCAACTCACATCAGGTTTGCTTTACAAATCAGAGCTCTGAGAAAATAAAAGGAAGTAAAGAGTGTTGACAAGATATTTATTTTGCAAACATGTAAAACTTGACTGTCTGATTTTCAGCAAAAACAATACATGGGGAACTTTGTAATTATTCTGCTCAAATTCACAGAGAAGTGGAAATATGTTTTATGACCTCCAAAAGTAAATGTCTCAGCAAAAAATAAATAAATAAGCAACTGGAAAATAAACTATTAAAAAATAATTCTTAACGAAGTTTTTGTAATTTCCTATATCTTATTAAATTAAAACTAGGAAAGAATATAGGAAAGTCACAAAAAAATTCTGTATTTTGAACGTAATAAAATCAATCTAAAAACAAAAATAAATTATATTATCGAAAAGTCAGAAACATCCAATGATCTCTTTTTGTTAAAATGATCAGTAATCAAATATACAACGTTTCAAAGAATGAGTTCAATGCCAATGCAAGTCCTAGAAAAATGACCCTTTGGGGTTTTAATGTTGTACTGTTGGGTCAGGTATTTTTATATAATGTTGTATGTATATATTATTAAGGCACTGGGATGGCTAACTGTTCCAGTCTGCAGAGAGCTGTGCTGTGTCCCAGGAAACTCCTCAGTCCTGGGCAAACAAGGATGGTTGTTTACCTATAGCTAAAACCTGTATCACAGACTTTATATGATCTCAACCACAACTTTCATAAGGCTCCATCAGAAAACTGGGTTAACTAAATATTTAGGGCCTACATCTCCCTCCTGGTAAACACGTAGACTATCTGAATTGGATAACCGAACTAATTTAGGGTGACAGGAGTTTAAGGTGAACTTGAAGAGGAATAAGGTAGATAAGGCAGACTAAAGGAAACAAATGAATTTCCACAGTCACATTCTTTCCATCCGTATTCATAAACTATACTTTAAACTGAGAAAATGTTAGTCCCAGATTCTTTAGCATAGGAATCACTAGTCTTAATAATGAGGAGGGGAAAAAGCAATGAAAGCATGGAAATTTCCATAGGAATATCAAATTTTCTTCAATCATATTGATTTATTGAAATGCTTCACAATGGACTTCTAAAATATATTCTTACCACAGGCGATTCCCTGAAGGGGATTATTCAGAGATCAAGGTTATCCATTTTAAGTGAATTTGACAATAATAAACTGTTTAGTAGTTTTATGGTTAACATAGACAATAATTTCCAGAAAATTTTTGGACCCCCAGCTAACAAGCATAGCCAATTTTTTGAGAAGTCTAAATAATGTGCAATTCCTTCAGTACCTGATGCCAGTGAATCTATTATTTCTCAGTTAAAGCCTTTGTTGTATCTGCTTTTCATTTAGGCTCAGGAGAAAACATTTTGTTTCTGGAATTGTTTCTTGGAAAAGGGAGTAAGCCATTCAGTACATTACTAAAATCTAAGGGCTTTATTTCCTTCCCTTGCTGCTGTACCATATATCGCTGCTTGAAAATACTCCACACATGTGGCCCTGTCACTTGGCAATAAAAATATCTGATCCAACAGTGACGAAAGATCAATGTTTGAAAGAAAGCAATCTGAGATAATTTCACTGCTAACACTTCAAGAGGATCCAAATAAACCCGACAACACATCCAATATATGAAGTACATTAACAGGGAGAAAATTCAGGACCACAGGACACATTTCATCCAAGTACTTTTTAAAATGAGAAGTTTCTGCCAGTGAAAGTAATGAACCCTTTCTTACATAGAAGCACAGGGAAATCGGGGGTTGACGCGAAGGACACTTGCTCCAACACTAATCTGTTTTTGATTATTAATGTGTTGCTCGTTCTAGGACAAACAGCCATGGCAAAATTCAAAGGAAGAACAAAGATTTTCAAACTTGAATTATTTTTCCCAGATAAATAATCTAAAAGATTACTCATTATATGGTTTCTAGCTAACTTCTTTTTTTTGGGCGGGGGGAGGTTCTTCTGGAGTTCTTTATATCCTTCTTTCAGATCCTTGCTGAATCCATTTCCATGTAACTACCTGGTGTGCCCCAAAGACAGAGCAAGGATGCGCACATAAGTTTTACTGATGTTCTATAAGGAAGAGACATATGATTCCGTTTTACCAACTACATGTAATATAAAGTCTGTACCAAAGCCTAATAATTCTGGGAGAATATAGGTTTTAAATAAAGTCTACCAAGCCCTAAGCATTTAATTCTAATGGTAGTACTAATATGTTGCATTAAAGTTTTACCAAGTACTCATACGTACATGATTCCACTTGATCATCACAGAATCCTTTTAAGCAAAAGGGGTAATATCATTACCCATATTTTATAAGTGAGGAAATTGAGGCTCACAGATCCCCTACTAAGGACACTTTTCAACACCTAATTCAACATTCATTGCACTATACCATGCCCCCTCCTTAACTACATTAGCATGTATTTTCCAAGTGCCTAAGCACGCATGAGGCACTGTGCCAAGGAGCTGTGAGTACAGTGATGAACAAGAAAACTTCCGGCCCTGTCCTCAAAACAGTTTTAATAAAAATTATCACTTAATAACATACAAAATAAGTTATATGGTAATTAAGTCCTTCAAATGGATGCAAAATTTACTGACTAGGCTGAAAAATATAACACCAGAAAATCATTAAAAATAATTTCTTTCTAAGTATAATTCAAAATGTATTTACCAGCTCCAGTAAGAATATGGCCCCATACAGAGTAACACATTTTTCCAGAGACATGATTCAATGTCATTAGAGGGAGTCTGACATACAGTCAGTGTCAGCGTCCAAAAAAAAGCACATGACACTTTTTAGAGATGCACAATGTATACCTGCATGGCTCCGAGAAGTCTTACATCACAAAATTTACTCTAAGTATTTTCCAAACTTCTTTCACCATGAAAACCTTTATCCAATATAATATCACTTAACTTTAAGAAATGCTAGTTAGGAAAACAGGTTTTGGAATTAGAATGACAAGGTTTGAGTCCCAGCTCTACCAATTCATTGATTAAGGTAAGAGAATCTATTTTAACACATTAATCCCAAAATTTCAATGGCCTCACACAATTTAAGTTTACCGCTCACTCATGGAAAGTCAATCAGTAGATTAGAGAAAGAGGGGAAGGGAGCAGCTGTGCTTCACCTAGTCCTTCATGAATCAAATTGGCCACCTTCTACAGGTGGCTCCCAAGGTTGCTCTGGACATGAATATCCAGCTAGCCAACTCAGAAAAGAAAAAAAGTGGAGAAAAACAAGTGGTTTCTGTGGTTCCAGCTATCCTTCTATAAGTGTGTCTCATGCCAAATGTAACTGCAAGGGAGGTTGAAAAATGTAGACCAACTGTGCACAGGATGAAAGAGAAGTTGATTCTAGGGCTGCCTGGGTGACTCAGTCAGTTAAGCATCTGCCTTCAGCTCAGGCCATGATGTCAGGGTCCTGGGATTGAGTCCTGCATCAGGCTCCTTCCTCAGTGGGAAGACTATTTCTCCCTCTCCTCCCCATCCTGCTCTCTCTATATATATCTGTTTCTCTCTCAAATAAAGTCTTGAAAGAAAGAAAGAAAGAAAGAAAGAAGAGAGAAAGAAAGAGAGAGAGAGAGAGAAACTGTTTCTCTCAACAATTAGCCATCACATGTCACTACCAACCCCTAGTTGGGTAACTCAGAAGAAGTTATTTAACCTCCATGGTTGCCTCTATAAACCAGAGATGTGTGACATCGAAATTCATGACATAGACTAATTAATACCTGCCTCCTTGGATTACTGGAAAATTTTAAAAAGCAAAGCTGTAAATAATAGGTCATGTTTCAGGGTCACCACAGGACTCTATCAGCCAACCAAAAAAACAGTCACATACCCACCAAAGGCATACAAAATCTACACAAAAACAAACTTCAGTTTGAAAATACAGAGAAGGTATTGAAACATCCTTGCAACTGTCACGCAGAATCAGGACAGGTTAAACCCTGAGTACCACCCACCCCTTTCCAATCTTTCCTACAACCATCACTCCCCTTTGAACAACCAAAGCTCAGGAGAGAGGAAAGGAAACTAGCAGACTGAAACAGAGCAATTTCTCTTCTTGAAATGTTTGCTGCAGGAATGTTCCCTGACATTGATATGGATCTTTCAAGGTCCTAAATTTTTTTGAAGATTGCATGTATGTATGTATTTAACAGAGAGGGCACAAGCAGAGGGAGGTGGCAGGCAGAGGCAGAAGGGAGAAGGAGAAGCAGGGTTCCCACTGAGCAGGGATCCCAAGGCAGAGTTCCATCCCAGGACCCTGGGATCATAACCCAAGCGGAAGGCAGACATTCAACCGACTGAGCCACCCAGGTGCCCCTCAAGGACGTAACTAAAATGGTGATGAAGACCTTTACTTGATTATGCAATGTGGATGGTGTTTATACCTCCAGAGAGAACAATGTAATGGCCCAGGAAGGTTGCCTGTCAAGTCAAAATACATGATCCTTCAAATTACCCAACTTCCCTAAACCTCTGCCAGCCTCATGCATGGAATGGGGATAGTGGTGTTAAATAAGATATTCTGCGCGAAGTCCTTAGTATCTATAAATCCTTGGTTTATAGTAAGTACCTCATAAGCACAGCAGTTATTTGAACCTATGGTTCCTTCTCTACCCTCCTGTGTCTTGAGGCTTCTTGGTTGTGACTCATTACCCATCAGGATTCATACAGGCTAGCAAGGAGCCATAGAAAACTAAACCCTCACCATATTCTCCCCACCTTTTCTCTCTGAACCTAGCAACTAGAACAATAGTACTGCTTTCTCTGTGCTCCTGGGTCCACCATTACTTTACTCTGTAGCCTTTTCCCAGAACTGCTGGGAGAGAGATTCTATGTTCCTGTATTTTGTTTCATTGGGATCCTAAAAAGCATGACAATACTGTCTCATTACTTAGACCAAAGTAAAATAGTAAAATCCTTGAAAATAACCATCAAGTTATCAAAAAAAGAGAGAGAGAGAGAAGAAAAAAAGAAAAAAAAATCCCAGAAATTGCTGGCCAGTCACTAGTACTTTTGGTTTTTGTTTTCCATTTTATTGTTTGTTTTGTTTTGTTTTCCATTTTAAAACCATTACTGGGATGCCTGGGTGGCTCAGTGATTGAACATCTGCCTTTAGCTCAGGTCATGACCCTGGGGTCCTGGGCTCGAGTCCCACATCAGGGTCCCTGCAGGGAGCCTGCTTGTCCCTCTGCTTGTGCCTCTGACTCTCTCTCTAGGTCTCTCATGAATAAATAACTAATATCTTAAAAAAATAAGAAATAAAACCATTACTGACTCCATTTATGAACCAAGAAGATAGATTTAGGTATGGATACTATAGACACAGACATGAACATAGAGATAGAATGTCATGTAAGGTCACCATACAGTTCTAAGTAGCCACTCAACCTAAAAAGATAAAGCCATCCTCCAACTAAAAACAAGATCAAGTCTACAACATGCATATCCATGCACATTCTATACATAGAGAGTAATAATATATAACCGAGTGATCAGTAGCTCAAATGTCAAAGGAAGGAACCCACGGGAACGTACTTCTGCGGACCGGGATCCTTTAGGTGGATCAATAGCACAGAATTTTTACAGGATATGGTTTAGCAAGATTAGGTCAGGGTTTCCTGGGCAAATAAATTACATCCCATAATGACATGAATTATAAGTAGTTTGCTGACTAGTTTATTGGTTCTTTCATTAGTAATTAGCCTCCCAATGAACTAGTCCACCTTTCCATTCATCAAAGGTCTGAATTCTGCTGCAGGTAAAGGGAAATACCACCTAACAAGCAGGTGATCACCACTAAATCATATTCATTTTGATGGATCAGCGTTCAAGCTTACCTGGAACAACCAACAATGCTACAAATAGGTAATCATATCCCCTCAGGAACTATCTGGATATTTTTTTTTCCATAGGACAAATTCACAAAATAGTTGCTGCCAGTACTTCATTACTAGTGAACCTACCACAGAAGAAGGATTTCTTCAAAACACAATACTATTCTATTACAAACATTCTATCTCAATTTTTCTGATGATTAAAGGGGATTTTAATTATACAATCAATGAGAAAATAGATAGAAACCATCTGGACATTCCTGTGTTTTCTGCCAAAGAATTTTTCTTTTGTTTTACATGTCAATGACTTAAGCTAACAAAGGAATTTCGGTGCCAGTCATTTGTCCTTGGCAGGGCTGGATCTTTTTTATGTTATGAAAGATCTTTTAAATTTACTGATTGAGAGTCAAATTATCCCACATGGTCAGCGAATTAACCTCAACATTTTCCTACACATAAAACTAAGAACAAAGGATATTTTTTAATTACTTGATCTTTAAAGCATACAAACTTTAAATCATTTTGTGCTTCAACATTTTTACTAATCAGGGTGGTCAAAACTCAAAAACTCTTTTTTTTTTTTTTGAGGAACTGATGGAAAATGCTTAACCAGTAAAGTACTGAAAAAATACTATTGGCTTTAAATTACATAAAAGAACAGAGAAAGAGATGGTATCAAAGAAACAAAGAAAGATTTGCAGAAGTTCTATTGCTATAATGCCAGGCAGCCAGTCTGTATGAACTAAACCTTTAGGGAACCTTAGCCGAGAAGAATCTAAATGTGAGACAAGGTTCCATCAAAATCCTAGAAGAGAACACAGGCAACACCCTTTTTGAACTCGGCCACAGTAACTTCTTGCAAGATACATCCACGAAGGCAAAAGAAACAAAAGCAAAAATGAACTATTGGGACATCATCAAGATAAGAAGCTTTTGCACAGCAAAGGATACAGTCAACAAAAATAAAAGACAACCTACAGAATGGGAGAAGATATTTGCAAATGACGTATCAGATAAAGGGCTAGTTTCCAAGATCTATAAAGAACTTATCAAACTCAACACCAAAGAAACAAACAATCCAATCATGAAATGGGCAAAAGACATGAAGAGAAATCTCACAGAGGAAGACATAGACATGGCCAACATGCACATGAGAAAATGCTCTGCATCACTTGCCATCAGGGAAATACAAATCAAAACCATAATGAGATCCCACCTCGCACCAGTGAGAATGGGGAAAATTAACAAGGCAGGAAACAACAAATGTTGGAGAGGATGCGGAGAAAAGGGAACCCTCTTACACTGTTGGTGGGAATGTGAACTGGTGCAGCCACTCTGGAAAACTGTGTGGAGGTTCCTCAAAGAGTTAAAAATAGACCTGCCCTACGACCCAGCAATTGCACTGTTGGGGATTTACCCCAAAGATACAGATGCAATGAAACGCCGGGACACCTGCACCCCGATGTTTCTAGCAGCAATGTCCACAATAGCCAAACTGTGGAAGGAGCCTCGGTGCCCATCGAAAGATGAATGGATAAAGAAGATGTGGTTTATGTATACAATGGAATATTACTCAGCCATTAGAAACGACAAATACCCACCATTTGCTTCAACGTGGATGGAACTGGAGGGTATTATGCTGAGTGAAGTAAGTCAATCGGAGAAGGACAAACAGTGTATGTTCTCATTCATTTGGGGAATATAAATAATAGTGAAAGGGAATATAAGGGAAGGGAGAAGAAATGTGTGGGAAATATCAGAAATATCTGTCTCTGTGTGGGAGACAGAACATAAAGACTCCTAACTCTAGGGATCCCTGGGTGGCCCAGCGGTTTGGCGCCTGCCTTTGGCCCAGGGCGCGATCCTGGAGACCCGGGATCGAATCCCACATTGGGCTCCCGGTGCATGGAGCCTGCTTCTCCCTCTGCCTGTGTCTCTGCCTCTCTCTCTCTCTCTCTCTCTCTCTCTCTCTGTGTGTGTGTGTGTGACTATCATAAATAAATAAAAATAAAAATTTATTAAAAAAAGACTCCTAACTCTGGGAAATGAACTAGGGGTGGTGGAAGGGGAGGAGGGCAGGGGGTGGGGGTGACTGGGTGACGGGCACTGAGAGGGGCACTTGACGGGATGAGCACTGGGTGTTATTCTGTAAGTTGGCAAATTGAACATCAATAAAAAATAAATTTATTATTAAAAAAAAGAAAGGTGACATCTTGGCTGTGGGCTTTGCAGAAGGATTTTATCAAATTTCTCTGTTGAGCACCATGAATTTGACTTTGAAAACGTGTGTTTTGTTTCTTAAATCAAGAAAATAGCTCTCTCTTTGAAGGCAAAGAAACAGTAAGATCTTTTCAACATCCTATGGAGGCATCTCTGTAACAAGCAGGATTTGTTGATGCAGTGGATGGGTGTAGAGAATCAGTAGCTTCTGGGACTTGGAAATTTAGTGGCCAGAGAACACTAAAGAATTACCTTACCTTTTAAGGTGGGGGGGGGGGGAAGCTGCTGGTATGAAAATTGGATTCACAGAAATATATTTCAGATAATTTGTAGGACTAACACACAAAAGCTTTTCAAATATATCTTAAATATTTCAGTGAAAGTAAGGAAAAAACCAAAAATTGGTTTAAGATTCATTGAAGTGTCAGTAGTTCTGGAAGGAATAAATTTGACCAAGAAGCCTTGTTCATTTCTAAAAGGGGGGAAAAAAATACCTATGATATGTTTTAGGAACTACTGCAAAACTTCACAGGGAAAAGATATCAAGAAGAGAAAATTACCCTTTATCTGTTACTAAGTTGACATCACTTTACTATCCTCATTTTCAAGAAATAATAAACTTAAGAAAATTAGAGATAAAAAAGTAACAAACTGTCCAATTGACTATATAGTCCGACAAATTTCTTTAATTACGTTACTGCTTTCCCAAGTCTCCACCAAAAATAAAGGACAGAATTTAGTGACTCCTGTCAGGTCTAAGAAACGAATTCCAATCTAAAGATACATTTAAAAAAATAAAATAAAATAATAAAGATACATTTTAAAAAAAATAAAATAAAATAAAAGTAAAGATACATTTTTATCATACTGTAAGGATCTTTGATGGAAAAGTTCAAAACAATAAATCAGTGAGCTCCTGATTAACATAATGAAATTATTCCATCTTCACCTCAATGCGCACAGATCTTTGATGATTATTGGCTTTTTTTTTTAAGATTTTATTTATCCATTCACGAGAGACACAGAGATAGAGAGGCAGAGACACAGGCAGAGGGGAGAAGCAGGCTCCATGCAGGGAGCCCGACGTGGGACTCGATCCTGGGTCTCCAGGATCACACCCCGGGCCGAAGGCAGTGCCAAACCGCTGAGCCACCTGGGCTGCCCTGATTATTGGCTTTTGAACTGTGTAACACCTTGCAAATTAAATGCAGGGTATGAAAAAGGAGGATGCTGCTGGTATTTTTAAATAAACTATACACGAAAAAAATAAAATAAACTATACACATTTCCAAAAAGTGATGTGGTAAGGCATATTTTTGAGACATCTGCTGAAGGGATACTAGAAATCCCAATGTTGAAAACTGTCGGTAAAGGGAGGGTGATGGGCAAGGAATAACAGCAATGTTACAGGAGGAGCATGGCCTTTGGCCATAAAGTACTTCGCATCGGAAACCTGGCTCTGGCCACTTTGGCCAAGTTACTCCATAAACTTTTGTTTCCTCCTACTTCTTAGAATTGTTTTGGGGGATTTAATAGGATGATGTATGCGACATGCCTGCCAAGGTGCTGGACACACAAAGGGTGCTCAAGAGGGCCCCTTCCCAGAAGGCCAACAAGGTTGCCAGCCCCCAGCCCACAGCTGAGTCCCTTTCAGAGGACGGCCCCTGGCTGACGAGGGGTGTGTGCCCAAAGCCCTGCTCTGTCCCTGGAGGCAGCTGCCCTCATGACCGGAGGAGGACATGGGTACAAAGGCTCCATTCAGAGCACTTCTGAAGCATCATCTCAGCTTTCGAGAGAGGAAAAGGATCAACAGAGACACGCTGCAGATGTATCACCGACGAACTTGTTCCCCTGCCCCATCCAGCTTCCCTCTTCCCTTGACAGGTGATGTTTCTGAGGTCACTTCTCAATAAATCTACATACAAATTTCCATTTCAGGGTCTATTTCCCTGGGACAAAAGATAACTGAGGGGAGGAGGGTTAGTTTAATTGTGAGGAAGCAGGAGTTTTAGATCAATTATACTAGGCTGCTTGCAGTTTTTCTTTTCGATTACATGGGAGATTAGCCCATTCAACAGATTAAGAGAGGTTAAGTGATTTGACTAATGCGACAGAGCCATCAACTGCCTAGCCGAGATTCCAGGCCGAGTGTATCCAGCCCTGACGTCTGGGCTTTTTCCATGACATCATGTTGTCTCCCCACCAAGTCCCTGTGAGTAAGAGGTGTGTCAAAGGTGGTAGGAAGAAGGGTGGAAAGCACAGTGGCTCTGGCTGACTTCCCAATCACAAATCCCATTTTTGGTTAATATGGCTCAGTCTCCACTTTCAGTTTCTTGTGCCCTAAGCTTTAGGGTTTTTCTCTGAGGCTCTTTCTCAATCCCATGATCCCAGGTATTTAGCCTATGGATTTTCTCCGTGTGTTTGCTTCTTTCTGTCTGCACATGCTATTTTAAAGGAAGGCAGTGTTTTCTAATTAAAAAATAAAATACAAGTTTATGAACTGTAAAGCCTGAGAACTGAATTTGCATCCCAGCCCTACCATTTCCTTGCTCTCAGGTCTCAAGAGGACTGCCTAACCTCTCACGGCCTCTATTGAATCACCTGTGAACTGAAGGAATAATAACCACCTGGGACGGCAGTTGTGATGCTCACTGAGATAACCTACCTCCAGCACACAGCACAGCAGGGCTTCCCTACATCTTCAACCATACATCTTCATCCATACGTCCTGGGTGTACCACTCACCCGCACTCCATAGTCAACACATCAAATTATAGTAAGTGAATAGAGCTTGCCTTCCCAGACTGTGTCATATCCCCTTTACGACATATCCATTCTGATTCACACTATATTCACAACATCCACTCCTTGCAATAGCCATCCCTAGCCTCTCCTGGTCTTTATCACCATGTCTGTTGCCTAGGTCCTAGGCATAATGTAAAACTACTGGATAATTAGAACCTCTAAACGACTGTCTCCTTTCCGGAGAAGATGAGGCCTCTCTACTTCCTCTCTGCTCAGCCCTGACAAGACAAAGCCTATCCCATCACACTCAAGGGACCTGGGACTTCGAAAGAAATTATTCCTGCTCCAGAAAAAAAGGCTGACTCTGGAAAACGGTGTGGAGGTTCCTCAAAAAGTCAAAAATAGAGCTAACCTATGACCCCGCGATTGCATTACGAAGTAGTTACCCTAAAGATACAAACATAGTGACCCAAAGGGTCACCTGCACCCCAGTGTTTACAGCAGCGATGTCCACAATAGCCAAACTATGAAAAGAACCCAAATGTCCATAGACAGATGAATGGATAAAGATGTGGTCACACACACACACACACACACACACACACACACACAAAGGAATATTATTCAGCCATCAGAAAATGAAATCTTACCATTTGTAATGATGTGGATGGGACTAGAGGGTATTATGCTGAGCGATACAAGTTAATCAGAGAAAGACAACTATCATATGATCTCCCTCATATGTGGAATTTAAGAAACAAAACAGAGGAGCATAGGGGAAGGGAGGGAAAAATAAAATAAAATTAAATCAGAGAGGGAGACAAATCATAAAAGACTCAACTATAGGAAACAAACTGAGAGTCACTGGAGGGGGAGTGGGGAGGGCGTGGAGTAACAAGGTGATGGGCATTAAGGAGGGCATATGATGTAATGAGTACTACGTGTTATATATAACTGAGGAATCACTAAACTCCACCTGTAAAACTGGTACAGTTTTACACATACACTGTATGTTAATTAATTGAATTTAAATTAAAATAAAGTAAAATTTATACCAGAGGGGAAAAAATGAAAGAAAAAAAAGAAAGGATTCTCCTCAATTAAACATTTAGAATCCCATATTGAGATTTAATCCCACAAACTCTGACTTCTGGCAAAGGGCACATGCTTTCAATTTACAATCGCTGCTTGGGTAGGGAAATATTTGCCATGCTTTATTCTGAACTTTGAATCATAATAATTAATATCTATTTAACACTTATTATATGCTAGACACTTGGGTGTTTTACATGCATTGTGTTGTTTCCTCATGAGAAACCTAGTTATGCATTATAATAATCTAGACTTTATAAAAGAAGGGAAAGAGCGTCGGAGAAAATGTCCTTCCCCCAATCCCAGGAGGGATGGGAAGTTGGGGCAAAGCTAGCTGTCCACCCAACCATCTTGGACAGAGAGTTGAAGGACCTAAGAACTAGAAAGAACCACCAATAAGAATAAGCTTATAAGAAGAGGGAGAAAACCTCTTTTTGTATTTATAACATCAGTATATATTTGCACTTCTCAACAACCATTTTATTATGGAGACATTTTTCTAAGAAAAAAAAAAGGAATTTCCTAAAATCACAGTTCCTTTTTTAAGTAGAAGAAGAAAATGAACAGAGCTATATATTTAGTCAACTGAAAAGTTTGATTATGTTTTAAAAAATAAACTTTCAAAACAAAGCAAAGGCAGGAAACTCACAGTGTAACAGCAATGAGCTCCTGATGCCCAGATTGAAGGCCGAAGTCCTGAAACCAGATAGTTTGCCTAATTCACAAAGCTTCATAATTTTAAGTAAATTTACTCTACTAAGATGGTATTTCTCTTCTCTAGACCTCTTACTGGGATTTGACTCAACTTTTCCTGGATCAAGTGAAGTCATTTGCTTGAATTGGTCACCCCCATTTGTTGAAAACCAGACAATTTATATGATTCAACAAGCTTGATATTATAAATCAAATCATGAACAAGTAACACTAATTTAATTTTTAAAAAGAGGAGCACCTGGGTGGTTCAGTGGTTGAGCATCTGCCTCGACTCAGGTCGTGATCCCGGGGTCCAGGGGTCGAGTGCTGCATCAGATTCCCCACAGGGAACCTGCTTCTCCCTCTACCTATGTCTCTGCCTCTCTCTCTGTCTCTCTCTGTCTGTCATGAATAAATAAGTAAATAAAATCTTTTTTAAAAATTAAATACATAAAAATAAAAAAGAATTTGCATTATTTGATGATTCAGTGAAATTAAGCGTTGTCCGAATTCTCACTCGGGGGGAATACTGGAAATAATCTAGCAGTTCAGTGGCACGGTGGTGGCACTATGCCCCGTCCCTTAGTTTTATCTGACAAGATGAGACTCTTGACTTTTTTGGACTAAAACATCTCCCAAGTGGATAGTGATCTGGTTGTGACATCAGCCACTCCCACTGAACAGAACGACTCAAGGTGCTGCCATTTTGGTTGCTGTCTCTTTCCCATCTTCCATTCCTCCTCCCTAACACTTCTTTCTAAGCTTAACACACAAAGGCACTATGAGCCCATCACCAAAAAGGGATATGCTTCAAGTTATTTTGCCATGTTAAAAGAATTTTGCATTGATTAAATCACACATTTTCAACCTGTTACCCTTCTAACCAACACCATGATTTTGCCATGGGCATCAATATTTTAGCCTAGACACTAGATTGTAATAACTAAAGGGAAAATCATCTCTCATGTGAGGATCGAGTAAATGGTCTTGGGTTGTTAATGTGGTGTCATAACTGTTTGAGCCAGCCAACAAAAGATATTTTCTATCCAGTTAAAAGATTTTTCAGTATCCATTATATGTATAAAATTGTGTTTGGGTTTTTGTTTTTTTTTTTTTTTAATATATGGAATTGACGTATTTGTGTCTTTACCTTCTCTGTCTTAGATTTACTGCTTCAGAAAGAACCTAGGCCAGGGTGAGCAATCTTTTTTCTGTAAAAGGTCAGAAAGCATTTTGGGCAAAAGCCATTCAGTCTGTTACTACTGCTCACTCTGTCGTTGTAACTGTGAAAGCAACCCTGATTAATATGTAAACAAATGAACTGTGGCTGTCTCCCAATAAAACTTTATTTACAAAACAGGTGACAGGTCAGATTTCACCATGAGTTTATCTAAACCAAAAGGTTGATGAGGGCAAGGAACTAGCTCTTTCTGTATCCCCAGCACACACTGGGTATTCAAATATGTTGACTAAATGAATAAAAATTAATTTCATAGGACCACAAAACTATTCTCGATCATTCGTAATAGCAAATACATAGCGTTTCACACCTCCTGGTGTGGTACAGAGTAATGTGCCAGTAGAGAAGCATTTGCTGAATAAGTAAAACTTAACTTTATTTCATACTCAACATCAATCTCTATCTTTTATTCTTGACTTACCCACTGAATTGTCTTCTGGGAGTTTATTCTTGGTTCAAAACATCATCAAAAGATGCATGAAACCTAGGCTGTGGCCCTGGAGATATTTGCTCCTTTAAAAAGTGCTCCAAGTAGAAACAGGCATATTGAAGAACTAGGGCTTTTGAGTGTACTCCCAGTCACATGCGTATTAACATTTCAGCTTTATCAGGACAGGTAGATTGTCTTTTGGTTGATTCTTGACTGTTCTCAGTGGTTGTGGCTAAACTTTGGGCAGTTGATTTTTTTTTTTTTAACAAAGGCAGCCAATGATTGAGGGGAGCACTTGACGGGATGAGCACTGGGTGTTATTCTGTATGCTGGCAAACTGAACACCAATAAAAAATAAATGTATTATTAAAAAAAAACAAAGGCAGCCAATGTTTTGACAAAATCCAACCCATCATCAACCCATCGTCCCTAGAGAAATTCTTGAGTTTTTAGAACTTGTTTTCAGAATAACCATTCCCAGAAAGGATTCATATCTTCCTTTCTTTCTTAAGAACTCTCTCTTTTTGCAGTCAACTGTCACAGTTGATAACTTACTGGCTATAAGGGGAGCTTTTAACTTTCAATACAAAATAGACAATATGGCACTGCAAATAAGTCTTATGAAACAAAAAGCATAATGTTTTTTTAAAGGTATTTTCACAATATCCCCTGTCATAAGATACCCAGATGGCAAAATAAAGGAAGTAAGAATTATAATCATGCAAAATAATGACTTTTTTCCTCTGGTTAAATAGAGAAATTCGGTTTTAAAAGTTTAGAATCAAAACTTGTCATAAGCAGACATGATCTACATTATTTCCCCTTTTTTAAGCTTAGCTTTTTTAAATGTTTTTACCATCTTTAGTGAGGTATGATTGACAAATAAAAATTTAATATAGATATACATTGTCAAGCTAATTAACATATCCATCACCTCACATCATTACTCTTTGTGTGTATGTAGTAAGTACATTTAAAGTCTACTGTCTTAGCAAAATTCAAGTAGATGTTATTAACTATAGCCACCATGCTATACATTAGATCTCCAGAACTTTCTCTTCTTATACCTAGAAGCTTGTATTCTTGACTAACATCTCCCTATTTCCCTCACTCTCAGACCATAGTGACCACCATTCCACACCTTGTTTCTGTGACCTTGACATTTTTAGATTTCACAACAGAGGTCTATATAGTTTCTTAACAACCCCCAACCCTTTCCCTTAGAAAAGTCCGTTTCAGGGGAGAAAAAAAATCCTTTTTCTTACGTAGCTTTTGGGAAAAGTAGTATTATAATGTCTTTTTTTCTTCAAAAAAAATTATCTGGAGACTTCAGAAAATTAGCACTGGGAAAACATCACTGTCCTGCAAAAAATAGGATGTAGTTACCGATCCTACACTCAGGCCCAAATATGCCTGACTATTGAAATCACCTGGTCGGCTCTCAGAGCATGCAGATGACTGGGCCACACTCAAGTGTCAAGCTGAGGAATCTGTTGCTTTTATTGAGCACTCTCCAGGTAGGCCTCGTGACTTTGCAGATTTGGGAACCCCTGCACTACAGTAGAGGACTCCTTCCCAGCAAATCTACTTCATCTGGTCAACGCTTTAATGACAATTCAAAAGACCCCAGATTCCTTTTCTCAGCAGCGAGTAGATTTTCTTTCCATTCCTTTGATCTTCACCAAAAATCAGGTGCCAGCCACAAAATCCTATTTACTTTTACTGTAAGCCCAGCATCTGTCTTCACAACCACAGACCCTGTTTTCATTTTGTAGCTATTCCACTCTTTGAAAACAGAGGCTGATGTTCACACACAGAAGTGTACTTTTCAGAAAGCCACAAAATAAAGTGACTGTTTCTAGTCCTGATTGAAGAAAAACCATGTGTCAGTTTAAATATCTCCTGCCTTGATTGCACACATTGGTATGTGAAAATATTTATGGAACCTAAGTATGGCATTCAATGCAACAATGTGAAATCTACCACCCTCGTGAAATTCAAGCAGATAAGCACTAATGATTAAAATGAAGCAAAACAACAACAAATATTTGCTGAGTGTGTCTGTATGTGCCAGGCAGTGGAAAGATAAACAAAAACTTTTATTTTTAAAAAAATAGCATTTCAGTGCCATGATTAATGAATTTGTTCATTAATTTTTCCAGCAAGTATTAAAGTTCCCCCAAAGAAACAATATTTTAGCAAAGCAAATTATTTAGATACAGCCATGGTTGGTTTTTCTTTTCTGTACTGCTGAGATTTTAAGGATTTTTTCTTTTATTATTACTATAGCAGATTCAATAAAACTATTGACCTGGATCCTGTACTGTATATATAGCTGATTTTGTGTACTTTTGAGAATTCAATTGGGTTTCCAACAATGATAGATTTCTCTATGGAAAGTTCAGCATGTGCCCTTGTTTGCCCCAGGCTCTCCCGGTTTGGCTCATGAGAGAGTTGATATGTGAAGAGCAATCAGTTAGAAAGTTGATGCAACTTTTCCGAAGCAAGATGCTAAGGCTAAAGCTAAGACAGCAACAATGAGAAGGGGGAGAGGAGACAATGGAGAAGAAAAAGAAGTATTAGAGATGTGTCCAAGATTGTTTCTGGTTGGGAGAAACCTGAGAGAGTTTTGATACTATATTTACCAAGATAGGAAACACATAAGAAATAGCTCTGGTGTGACCGAGAGGGAAGAAATGATGACTTCAATCATAAAAATCATGCAAAATACCTCCAGGACCAAATGCCTTTGGGTGAGATGCTGGAGTGGTAGGAGAAAAAGATACCCCTGCTTGAAATCTCAAGAGTAAGGGAAAATGCAAGATATATGAAAAAGCCCTAGAGGATTATGTACCAGCTATCTATTTGCCACAATGATGCTGTGTAACAAACAATGATATCACTCAATGGCTTTAAATGATAAGCAGTTATTTAGTGCAGGATTCTGCTGGTGATTGGGTGGTTCTTCTGGTCACAGCTAGACTCACTCCTGCTCTTGTGGTCAGGTCTTAGGCTGTGACAGCTGGGCTGACCCAAGCACTATTCTGTGTGATCTCTCATCCTTCAACAGGCTAATTGTCAAGGCAGTGGTAAGACTTAGTGAGGGAGAGTGAAAGCTCACAAGACCTAGTGAAGCCTGGCTCAGAACTGTGGACGGCTTCACTTCTGCAATTCTATCAGCCAAAGCAAATTATAAGATCAACAAAGGTTTAAAGAGTAGGGAACTAGACTCTACTTTCTGATGAGGAGAAATTCAAGGTCACATTTAATGGGTATGGACACTGAAGAATTAGGGCCATTGCTGCAATCAGCGCATCATGAATCATAATCTATTTTTCTCTGATACAGCCTGTTTCTGTTTCCTCACCTTAGAAAAAGAGAAACAAAGACCCATAAAATTTTAGAGCTGAAAGTGACTTGAGTGGTGATGCTCCCAAATCCTTTCACTTACCAGTATGGTACCTGAAGCACAAGGGGGTTTACTGACTCACAATCAAACAGCTAAGCAGGGGATCCCTGGGTGGCTCCACGGTTAAGTGCCTGCCTTAGGCCCGGGGCATGATTCTAGAGTTCCGGGATCCAGTCTCGCGTTGGGCTCCCTGCATGGAGCCTGCTTCTCCCTCTGCCTGTGTCTCTGCCTCTCTCTCTCAGTGTGTCTCTCATGAGTGAATAAATAAAATCTTTAAAAAATAATAAAAAATAAATTTAAAAAAAACAAAAGTCAAACAGCTAAGCAGTTACAAAACCAAGATAAAAAGGTTTTCCAAGTTCTAGGATCATGCCTTTTCAGCACACCATGCCACTGGCCCCACAGAGTGCTCAACCTCTTTAAATAATGTGTAGTAATAACTTTTCACTCAGGATAAATTTTTTTCAGAACAATATTTGGAAATGTGTAGGTTTTTTTTTAATCCAAATAATGAAATCTTCATTTGCAGGAAATTCTGTGAATGCGAAGCAACTTTTTTCAAATGATTCTTTCTATCCATCATTATCCTTCATTATTTAGTGAGAAACAAAAAGATAATAGGGACTAAATATGATGATATGCCTTTGAAAGAAAAGTTCAAAAATGCATTTGTTTAACTCAGTGCCACTTGAGTTAATAATTTCCTTTTTTTTAAGATTTTATTTATTTATTTATTTATTTATTTGAGAGAGAAAGAGCACAAGCAGAGAGAGGGAGAAGGAGAAACAGACTCCCCGCTGAGCAGAGAGGAGGCCATCCCAGGAACCTGAAATCAAGACCTGTGCCAAAAGGCAGACCCTTAACCCACTGAGTCACCAGGCACCCCTCAATAAATAATTTCTTAAAAGAATAAGGCATAAGTTCTTCTAATCGTTTTTTAAGAAGGTTCCTAGAAACGCTTCCTGATCTGTAAAAGGTGCTTTCATGTTATTTGACTTTTCCAGTTTATTTTGCTTTACTAGTAATTGAGGCATTTTTAATTAAGAGTAAAACGTAAGTTATAGATGATGATAAATGTCAACCTGACTTCTCATACGTAGAAAACTAACTTAAGAATATGGAATTTTAGTCTTTTCTACTTGAAATGCACTTCACAATATTTCATGATTAGCTTTTATAAACAGAGCCTGAGGAGAATGATATCTCTTTAGAATAGCTTTTTTTTTTATAACTGAAAATGTGCAAATAACTAAATAACTAAACTAATCTCAGGGAAAGAGTTAAATGAACTCTGGATCTTCCATACAAAGGAATATCAAATCAATGACAAAGAAAAATGCTCTAAAGATAATGTTAGAAATGTGTGGGAAATATCAGAAAGGGAGACAGAACATAAAGACTCCTAACTCTGGGAAACGAACTAGGGGTGGTGGAAGGGGAGGAGGGTGGGGCATGGGGGTGAATGGGTGACGGGCACTGAGGGGGGCACTTGACGGGATGAGCACTAGGTGTTATTCTGTAAGTTGGCAAATTGAACACCAATAAAAAATAAATTTATTATTAAAAAAAGATAATGTTAAAATCAAAAAGAAAGAAGGAAATAAAAGGAATATATTTATATGCAGAACAATTGAATATATATAATCAAAATACTGAAAGAATCTATAACAAGATATGAATAGAGGTTTCTTTCTTTTGGTGAAGGACTATAATAATTTAAGCTTTTTTCTTATTTTTTATATATATTTAAATCAGATCAAAGTAAGTAATTTTAAGTCAAAATAAGTAAAATAAATTACATTATTTAAAAAGTAATTTAAAAAATTTAAAAAAATAAAAATAAAAAGTAATTAAAAAACAAGAAAGTAAGACACAAGATTAATGTGATTACAAATATTTAAAATATCACGAATCTCTCAAAAAATATATTCAAGTAAAATAATTCCTAGGCAAAACATTTTAAGTGAACATCATATTCTTTAACCATCCTGCATTCAAAATGAGTAATTAAACCATGAAATTAGAACGTCTGATCCAACATTCCATTTCACAGATAAGAAAGTTTCATGCTCAGAAAAGTTAAATGACCAGTAACTTACCCAGTAATATATAGGCAATCCATTTTAGAATAAAGACCCACAATCTATTTTATCATGCTTCCTCTCTAAAAATACTAAGAGAAAATAAAATATTGGGAGTTAACATACAGTGTGATACCAGTTTTTTTCAAATATATGAGTGTCCTCACCTTTTCTCATTTATGAATCCATCTCTCGAAACAGTAGCAGCCATTGTGTTTTAAAATATGATTCTTTTCAGATTTGCATATGGGCAAGATTTTGACATAATTTTACTTTTATTATTTTATTATCCTGATCTCATTTCAGACATTTTTCCTCTTGATACAATTCACCATCTGCTTTAGCCGTCTTCGTTTAGGGAGAGAAGGTAACACACACAGCTAACAATTGAAACATCCATTCCTCACTCAGTAGTAGGTGAAAAATAGCTCCTTCAGAGCAGAAGTCAAGTCTTATCCCTGCTAAATTTCTAGACTGCTGAGATAAAAAAGATGCATTTGCCATGGTGCCTATTTCAGAGAGTTTATGGTAGAGAGAAACAGATGTACAAGCAACTTAGAGCAATACCAGGTTACAGTTACTATAGAAAATGTCTTTATAAGTGTAAAAGAGGGGCTGGTCATTTTTGCCTTGGGGAATATGAGGTAAAACTGTCAGGAAACTTTGTAAAGTCAAAGCTTGCCCTGAAAATTCTTCAGTGGAGTTTGTTATTCAAAAAAAGAAAAAAAACAACAACTAGCAATCAAGTCAAAAGATTTACTATCCACACTACCGTTCTTTTTTTTTATTTATTTAATTTCAGTTTGCCAACATATAGTATAACACCCAGTGTTCATCCCATCAAGTGCCCTCCTCAGTCACCCCCTCCTCCCACCCATCTCCCCTTCTGTAACCCTTTGTTTCCGAGAGTCTCTCATGGTTTGTCTCCCTCTCTAATTTTTCCCACTCGGTTCCCCTCCTTTCCCTTATAATTCCTTTGACTATGTCTTATATTTCACGTATGAGTGAAGCCATATGATGATTGTCCTTCTCCGATGGACTGACACGTTGCCAGCCCATGCAGGACATGCACTATTACTACAGAGTCAACAAATGCACACCTGGAAGTAGGACAATGTACTAGAGAAATACTAGCAGCTATAACAAATACACCCCAAAATTCTGTTGATTTAACCTAATAAATGTCTATCTCATGTTCAAGTAAGAATCCATTGCATATATTCCTGGTGTTAAGGTGGTTTTCCTCCATTTGATGATTAATGAAAGTTTAGCTAAACCACTCCATATCATGGTTGCCTCAACAACAATTTTGTGTGGTTAAGTGGCCTGCAGAGAACTTAAGATGACATTTGCCTCTCCCTCCAGTGCATGCCCTAGATAACAGCGCACAGAGTTACATGTAAATGTTAACCTCCTGACATGATTTCCCCAACCACCTTAGGATAAGCACTCTCCTCTACTCTTTTTGTTTGAAAAGGCCTTAGCCTGTGAACCCCAAAGCATTCCACCCACAGACCCTCGTAAAAACATGTGTTCAAGTGCTGCTGTTCTGTCTACCAGTACCCTGCCTTTACCTCCTCTCAAGACCCTTGAGGCTTGCTGAGGACCTCTTCAAGACCTGTGAGTAATACACTTCTTTATTTCAATTCCTTTGTGGTCTTCTGGTGAATCTGGGTTCACTATTAAACACCCTAGCCTCTACTGAATCAATCTTAATTTAGCAAAGGCTCTTTCCACCTTGTTTCTCTGCCATTTGCTAGAAGTCTTGTAGTCCTCCGACGAAAGCTGGTGAATGGAGAAAGACAGAATAGAGAAGGTATACCACTTCTTAACCTCTTTAGTCCAGGGGTAAAGTAACTCACATGCCCTATTATCCACTGTGGGAACTAATGACATAGCACCACCAACACCTGGAAGGGCTGTCTGCACAGCTAGCTCCTAGAAATAGCTCCACACTATGAAGGATGGAGCAAAAGTCTCCAAGGGACTGCTGGCCATTCCTGCCTTTCGTTTTTTGTTTTGTTTGTTTTGTTTTGTTTTGTTTTGTTTTGTTTTGTTTTGTTTTGTTTTGTTTCCCCCCAGGGGAGTGTACCTGGAGGGGAATTGGCTCTTATTCCTACTCCATTAAAAAAAAAATACCTGATTGCAGATCTAATCTATTAATCCCTCTGGGTATTAGAAAAACTTAGTCTTCACTAATACTTTTCTTCCAATCTTAGATTTCTTAAGCTATGTATACTTTTGAAACTAGAATCTCTCCTAGCCATTAATTCAATTAAATTATGTTTACATTTTGTTTCTCAGAACTACTTCATAATTGAAACCTCCTTATGCGAAGCCATTTTGGCGCATGAGTAAATTGGCAACTTTTGGGGGGCTCATCCATTCAATCAACAAACATTCATGGAGCATCTCCCATGTTCTAGGACACACACTTGCTCAGGAAATGAAGAGAAGATCTCCTGGGCTACTAGAAGGAAATGCTGAATTCTCTAATCAATCTAAACTGAGATCCTATAAGTAACTAATACCTTAAAGCAATCTTATTGGAAAATTTTATATTTAAGACCCAAAACCATAAAAGTGCCTAAAACCCAACATGGCCAAGCTAAGCTGTAAGGTGAAGAGTGACAGAGGATGAGGCTGGCTCTGGGAATGAAAGAGGCTTCACAGTTTCTCCAGATGTAGATTTAATAAGAGTCTATGATCAAAACAATGACTCAAAGGTATCGAGGATGGACTGGGTGAACGATGTGCTCTTAACGGAACTCGAGGAGCCCCGTAAATGAGTCTTGAGAGAGAATGTTTCCTAATCGTGTTGAGGTTGAGGTAACTATAGATATGAAAATCCACCCAGGGGCATCCAGGTGGCTCAATCACTGAAGCGTCTGACTCTTGATTTTGGCTCAGGTCATGATCTAATGGTCGTAAGATTGAGCCCCACACCAGGCCTGCTTGGAAATTCTCTCTCTCTCTCCCTCTCTCTCTCTCAAAAAAAAAAAAAATACAAAAGAAAAAAAAATTCATCCAGATGCAAGGAAAGTTATCTACCCACAAGCAATTAAAGGCAATCTAAAGTCAGGTCTTCCTCTACTTTTCAAGCTTTTTTTCCTAAGTTAGCCCGCAGTGGGAAAAAAGAAAAGACAAAAAAAGAAGAAAAGACAAATGCGATACATCATATCATTGTGTCTTTATCATACTAGATTCAGAAAGATTTAGTGCTCTTTTTCAGAAGTTCTAACTGCATTTTACAAATCAAGCCTACTTTTTATAATGGAAATCACCTGGCCTAGTCTTAGTTCAAATGTTGAATCCTCATCAGACATTTTGAAACACTTAGCAAAGGGCACACTGTCTTTTAGAGACCACCTACTCTTTAAAACCAAACCAAACAAAGCAGGTGCCAGTATAAAGCAAACCTGGCTTCATTTTAGGTTTGGTGTGAAAACCATAAATATGATGGTTCTGCTCTATTTCATCTCCTGGAACTTACACGCTGGTTTCAACTGTGCATTGTTTTCAGTTATTCACACCCACACACCAGGATCAAAATTTAAGGTGTGGAGGGAAACAACCCATATTAATTACATTTTTTAACGAGCTTAATTTCCACTTTCTTATGTAGGCAGCCAAGCTGGCATTGTTTTATTTTGTAATCATTAATAACAGCAGTAAACACCTGGCAGGGCTGACAACATTTTAGGCTCCACTCTACTGCTTTACATATTAAGTCATGGAAACTTCATATCAGGTAAGGGCTCTAATAATTATCACATTGAGGAATGAAGAAACTGAGGCACAGAAAGGTGAAGTAATGTGCGAAGGGTTCTAGATCTGGCAAGTGGCAGAGGTAGAATTTCAAGCCAGGTGGCCTGGCTTTGGAACCTGTTCTCACAACCCGGATCCTATATTACCCACTTTACAAATGGTATTTCTCTTTTGCTGTCCTTTGTATTTGAGGAATTGCTCTGTGACCCCTAGGGTGTGATGTGCAAAATCTCTGATTCATAGGGTGTGTTATTCCAAGCTGCTCTTGCCAACTGATCCAGATGCCCGGCTGCAGTCACAGTGCTCCCCTTCCTCTTCCAGCCATCCAAATAAACAGTAGGGACTGCAGAGCAGTAATAGAACCCACCTGCCAGAGAGGAAACACTGAAGCTAATGGAGAGCAGGGAAGACTCCATCTCACCCCTGCTTCCTTCCTTCTTTCCTACACGCTAAAGAGTCAACGACTGCCTGTCAGAGAAAGGTAAAGAGGATGAAGGATGGCCATGCGGTCACCATGCCAGTGGTTTCAAAGGACATAGAATTATCCCCTTCCAAGCAGAGAAATCTGGCTCAGAGGAGATAAATATTTTGCCCAGAGTCAGAATTTAAGCCCAGCCCTGTATCCCCCCAAAGCCCAGCCATGCTCCTCCCATGCTGCAGAGCCAGCTCAGAAGGGAGAGGACAGCTGTCCTGAGGCCAGGCGTCCATCCCATTGAGTATTGCCTCTTCCTCTGTAAAACTAACGTCATGAGTAACGTTCAATATTGTTTCCTGGTCAGAGCCACAGCTACATACTAGCCATTCATGGTTGTAATTCAGAGCCTACAGTATATTGAGAAGTGACTTTATGAAGTCATCTTCAAGAAACGCCGACAAAGATTAGGTAGTGATACAGCAATAATCACGTATATTTTATAGATTACCTGGAATTCCTTTTGTTTCCGTAGTTGTCTCTCAATGGGAACATGCGTACTTGGCTGACAAATATTTTCATTTTGTGTAGTCCCTTGAAATTTAATTTTAAAAAAAATTTTTTGCACCTCACAGTCACATTTATTCACGCTACAAGGACACAGCTCCCCTACAAGTGTGCAGCAGAGCTCTGTGTTCCCGGCTAACAGAGCAGGCCAACACCTTCAGCCAGACTGACCTTCCACCTGATGTGTGCCCCAAGCTGGTTAATGATGGCCATGAGCAGGGCCAGGACTCGAAGCTTCCAAAGCTTTACTTCTCTAATCAGCACTCCTGATTTTATAAATGACAACAATCACCCACCCCATTCCCAGACAGATCTCCTGGTAAGCTTGGGTGTAGTAGGGCTTCATGGGGATCCAAACACTTTTATTAAGGCTTTGAAGCATCTCAGCACAAGACCCTCAGCTCAGGCTGTGGCGACACCCACTGCCAACGACTCGGAAAAAAAAAGCAGTCACTTGAAATTTTAAATAGCTGTGCTTATTTTCTCCAAATTAATATAGTGGGAACAGTTTGAAACATTTTCTAGGAAAGAAACAAGCAAATAAAAGGCATTAATTTTTAAATTCAACAAAAGGTCTGCATAGGGTTGTCATGAAAATAAATGAGATAATAAGCTTAAAGAATATTTAGCACGATGCCCAGCAGGTTATAAATGACCAGTAAGTGGCAGAGATTTTTATTAGGAAAATGCCATAAAATTCAAATACTAAAAAGCATTACTGACCACCAACTTTATTGCTTCTTAAAATGTTGCCATAATATTTAAGCCAATTTAAATTTTAAGTTTTAACTATTTCATGTAAACAGCTGACAATACTTTCTCATTTATTTTTATACACAAGTGAATTATTTTTCAAAAATTTTTATTGCCTAGGCCTATAAAATAAGTGTGTTATTTGTCATTGGTACATTGATCTACCCAGATTCCAAAAGTGATAGCAAATCATCCCAAAGGGTCTTCTCAGAATAATATGACCTCACTTTCTGCATTAAAAAAAAAAAAAACTTTGCAGAGACTCCGAAAAAAAAAATCCTTTCTATTGTTTTTTTCCTATTCTATGAATACTCAGAAAATGCTAATACAAAAAGGAAAGTTCTGGACATATTTGTAAGCAAGCTTATTCTTGTAATGCAATCATAAGAATTACGGTGACCACACACATGCATCAGAACCATAGTGGTTTGTGGGCTGTCAAAAACACTCTTGGAGAGAAGAGAAGGGAACAAGATTCTGTTGCATTTGTGACCTCTAGAGGCCAACATGAACGTGATATATTTTATTCCTTCAACAGTGCCTCCAAGTACAATCTTCAGGAGTTTGAGATTTATAGGCTTTAGAAAATAAAGCAAATTCAAGAGGAGAGAGGTTCCATTTTAGGTGGATATGTTCCCTTGAACTAACAACCACAAACCACAAATTGAAGTTTTAAATAATAATTTGAAAAAGCCTCAGACTCCTGGAGAACCTTTATGGAAAATGAAAACCTTGCCTATTTCACAGTGGAGCTGTCCAGACTAATTACTTGTTGTGAGTAATCATCAAATTAAGGATGGACACGGTGAAATGCCCCCCTTTGGGGCCCTGGAGTCAACACTTGATTCTAATGTTTGCTGGTTGCATGTCCTGGAAAAATCATCAACCTCTCTGAGCCTCAACGTCCTCATTTGTAAGGTAAGTAGTCACAATGAAAACCCACCTTACAGCATTGTCTGTAGATCCAATGAGATAACATATATGTTCAGAGCGTACCTTGAAAACTGTCAAGTTCTAAAACCAGTAACAAATTTCAGGACGCTGATATCACTATTTGTTGAAGTACTGACTTTTCCCTCTGAACGATATACTTTTCAGGACAGTGATAGATCCGAGACAAACTACTGGTCTAACAAAGATTCTTTAGGTTTAAAAGCAGGGCTTGCCACACTCTCTCCCTGTGTCGTGCGATCATACAATGGTCCTCATCTCTCTGAGCAGAGTCAGTAGAATGTGGAGGAGTGGTGAGTCAGCTGCCCAGACAGATCTATGTCCCTTTGTCTTCAAGATGGTGATTCCAGTATGGCCTGTGAAATGTTAGGACATTTCTTCACCTCTCAACATGTTCACAAGTGGCATCTACGCACCTCCCCACACACTGTGCCCTTGAGTTCAGGAGCTTTCCCCAAGGACCAGACCTTCCAAACAGGTTCCTCTTACAGCTGGAGTGAGGTCTGTACTGTTCATCTCGGGACATTCGTGCAGTCCATCTGCTGGGTGGGAACTGTCAAATAGAAAGTGGTTCAGGTGTTTCTGCAAAGCCCCTGACCCCTGCCCCGGTCCCTTCTTTATTCCCATAAAGCAAAAGTCCAATCATGCATACTTCTGCTATGAACATTCGTCCATCCACTGAACAAGAGGAATTCACTTGATCCTTGTAATTATGTAGTTTCTAACCTCAGTGTCCCCCCCCCGAACCCTTACTTGTCAGCTCTCTGACATAATGACTTCTTTTAAATCATCACCATCCAACTCAAACCTGCTCTACTAAAATCGCTTCCGTTAGTCTCAACAAAGTAATTATACACTTATTTTATGGAGAAAACCAAAGCCTTCAGACACCAACTCTCCAAACTTCCCACCATCTACTCACCAGCGCATCCACATCCACAACCATTATACCATCCTCCCCTCCTGCCTCAATGAATTAGGTTACCCTCTGCCTGAAAAGAGCCCAATTGATACATCACACCCTAGATCTATCTATGTTTGTCACAATTAAGTTCAGCAGAAAGTGCAGGAAAACACAAAATGATAGTGGCTTATGCACAACAGACTTTTATTTCTCTTTTGCTTATGTAAGACTCTACCTAAGCAAATCAGGGCTATTATAATACTTCTATAGTAATCAGAGAGGTGGCTCCTTTTTAAACATGTGTCTTCATTACTCTCAGCACATGGCTTCCACCCTATGGTCCAAGATAACCACTGAAGCTCCAGCCAATGTGTAGACATTCCAGTCAACACACAAGGCATCAACCTTCCTCCCGTTGGCCAGAATCTAATCACAAGGTCCACCCAGCCACAAAGGAAGTTAGGAAAAGTACTCTTCATATGGACAATTATGAACCCAGCTAAAACTGAAGGGAAGCAAAGCGAGGGAGAATGGATATTGGGGCAGAAGCAACAGTCTCTATCTCTTCTTTCTCCTCCTCCTCATTATGTTCACATTTTCCTTCCTCCATATCTTTTAGTTTCCCCTCTCTAGTGAATCTTTCCCTGGGCCATCTGAACATCTTTCTAAACCTTGGGTCTCTCTAACTACTGCTCTGCTTCTCTTCTCTTCACCACCAAGTGTTCTGAAGATTTTACCCATTGTCTTTACTTTCTTGCAACGTTCATTTCTCAACACACTGCAATCTGACATTTGCTCCTGTCGCCAGTTTAATTGTGCTCCTCAAACATGTTGAAATCCTAACCCCAGTACCTGTGAATGTGACCTTACTGGGAGATGAGGTCTTTGAGGATGAAATCAAGATAATACAAGGTAATACTGGATTAGGATGGGCCCTTAAACCCAATAACTGGCAACCTTATAAGAAAGTCATGTGAAGACACAATAAAACTGAGACACATCTATAGAACATCACCTTGTGAGGGTGGAAGCAGAGACTGGAGTCATGCTACAACAAGCCAAGGAACACCAAGGATTGTTGGCAACCATCAAAAGCTAGAAAGACGCAAAGAAGGACCTCCCCTAGAGTCTCTGTGGTCCTGCCGACACCTTGATTTCAGACTTCTAGCCTCTAGACGTCTGATTTTTTGCTTTTCAGTGAGAGGATAAATTTCTGTCATTTGGAGTCACCAAGTTTGTAGTACTTTGTTATAGCAACCCTAGCAAACTAATACAGCCCCAACCATTCCACTGAAACAACCCTAGCCACTGTCAAAAGGTCTCTGTTGCTAAACCCAGAGGATAATTTTCAAGTCTTGTTTGATGCCTCTCTATTGCATTTGATGAAATTGTTTACTCCCTGCCCTTGAGCTCCTCCTGCCCTTGGCCTTTGAGCACTCCTGGTTTCCTCCTATCTTTTAGGCTGTTCTAGCCCAACCTTCCTTTCAAAATCTGTGCTTCAGATCCTAAATATTTTTGTCACCTATCTCCAATTTAATATGTTAACAGGGCCAAAATACCAAAATACACTTAATTCTCCCCATCCTGCTCCTCAAATTCTCAGTGAAATAAGTAGAATGATGTAACATTTTAATATCTATCTAATTAATTTATATATTCAGCAAACATTATGTGTTTATTACATTCCAAATACTGTACCAGGTTACTGGAGGTACAGAGATGAACAAGGCAGATTAAGGGCCTCATGGAGCTTTCCTCCTTGAGGCGATATGATAATAAATAGCCAAAGAAATACATAAGACAACTATAGGTATGATACATGGCACAAAGGAAATAAATAGGATGATGAGATAGAGCAGGAGTCAGCAAATTTTTTCTGGAAAGGGAATGGCTTTGCAGGCCACATGGCCTCTGATGCAACTCCTCCTCCACTCTGATACTACAGCACAAAAATGAATATAGGCGATACCTAAGTGAGTGGGTGTGGCTGTGTTCCCACTAAATTTCACTTTGAAAAGTAGGCAGCAGGCCAGAGTTAGCCTGTGAGCCATAGTTTTGTTGCCAACCCTTGAAAAAGGAAAATCAGGGTAGGTCACTTTAGATTTAAGGGTCAGCCGGGGAAAAACCTTTATGAAGAGACAGCACTGGAACTGAGACCTGAAAGAGAGAAGGAGCCACACCCACCCTTCCTTGGCCCATGGCAACAAATGTTTTGCTATTAGGTTTTTAGGATCTGAAAGACTTGAATGACAATCTACAGAATCTATAAAATGCATAACTCCGAATGCTGGGGAAGCATCAACTCCTACATCCCCAGCGTGGGAATCTACAAAAAGAGAAAGATCACTCAACTTACGACATTACTTAGTAGTTTTAAAGAGGACGAGGAACCTGAAGCACTAGATTAAAATGTCCCTTTAAACAAAGGGTGGCTCAGCTGGTTAAACTTCTGGCTTCAGCTCAGGTCATGATCTCAGGGTCCTGGGATGGAGCCCCGTGTTGGGCTCCTTGCTCAGCAAGGAGTCTGCTTCTCTCTCTCTCTTTCTCTCTCTCTCTCCTTTGCCCCTCCCCACTGCTCATTCTCTCTCTCAAATAAATATTTTTTAAAAAATAAAATATATAGACTTACTGAAAGAAATGGAGAAAGCATTACAAAATCTTTCAACTGTGTTCTAAGCAAAAATTAAAAATATGCTATATCTATGAAAGAGGAATAATCTAAAGGGTGCAAATATTGATCTATTCAAAATCACTATTATCATAAAGACACATTTTATAAGAGATTACTAGAGAAAAATTGAATCAGTAAATTTGTTTTAAAAATGCAAAAAATAAGAGATAAGGAGAACAAATCCAAGAGATACAATTTACTTATAATAGGGATTCTGTAGAGAAATAGACCATATGAAGATAAGACAAAAATCACTAATCATTATAGAATAAGTTTTCCTTTAGCTGAAAAGGCTTATTTTTTTAGCCCAAATGGGTTAATTAGCGCCAGGTCAAATTTATGTGGAAAGAAACAAAGCTGGACATTCACTGATGAAATTCCTGAATTTGAAGACATTAGGAAAGGAGAACTAGTATGTTCAAACTAGACTAGAGGGTGGGAGGTGGGAAACAAGAGAAAATGCACAAAGTGAAAAACATTTAGAAACAGACCTCTCTACAACACTAAATGCTACAGATCGGTTTTAAAGACAAACACTGTGACCCAGGGACTCTGTATGTATTCACATTATCACTTACATCTAAGGGCAAAAAAAATCCAAGACAGATTCAGGAAGGGTCTCCCTCCTGTGAAACAACTACTCTAAGAAATACTCCAGCCCCTGAGATTTGAATGAAAGTATTTTTTAAATGGGAAAAAAGCATAATTTAAAAAAATGAATGAGCAACAAGTTTTCAAATATGCAACATCATCTCCCTTCTCCCAAGCTCATCAGTGATGCAGACTCCCTGCTCTGCCACGAGGTAGAATCTATTTCTCCACCCCCTGGGATCTCAGCCCTGTGACTGCCTGGACGGTGGAGTCCTGTACACACACCCTCCGCTACTTAGGACGCAGCCCTTATCTGACCCTATAGCCTCTGCTCCTTTCTCTCCGAGCTCCGAGGGGCATGTGGGAAAGACCAGTGGTTCTGCTGGAGAGAAGCCACATGGAGGAGCACGTAGTTAGTATCTCAGCCATTTTGGCAAGACTACATATTATCTAATTTTCTAATTGTTGACATTCTCGTGTAAAGTTTCACTTTTCAATTATTCAATCTGAGCTTCTTTTCGTGTGCTTTTTTAGTTATTTTGGTTTGCCCTCTCTGTGATTTGTCTCTGTAGAGTCTTTGATCATTCTTCCATTGGATTGCCTGGCTCTGTATTGTTAGTTTGTAGGATTTTATAGCTTAATCCTTTATTGGTTCCTCACATCCCAAATATCTTCTATTCTGTCTATTGTATCCTGCACAGAGCAGAAATCTTTCATTTTGATGTCATCCATGACAGTAATTTTTTTCTTTATGGTCTGTGCTTTTTTTTTTTAACCTAATTTAAGAAATACTTTCCCATTCTATTGTTACAAAGATATTCTCCAATCTTTTTTATAAAAGCTTTGGAATTTTGTCTTTTTACTTTTAGATGTCTATTCCAATGGGAGATTATTTTTGCATTATTTTGTGGTGATAAGTTTTGGGCCTGTTTTTTCTTCAAATATTTTGCCAATTTTCACAATACTGTTTATCAAATAATCTTTCGTTTATCAAATAAACCACTGTCCCCAATTATCTACCAACGATTCACCAAGTTCCCATATACACGTGGATTTATTTTAGAGTCTCTTCTATTCTTGGAATCTTTAGTATCAATATCAGATTACTATAGCTAGCTAACATATCTTAGTATTTGGTAAGATATTTCCCCACATCACTTTTCTTTTTAAGAATTGTTTTAGGGGCCCCCAGGGTGGCTCAAGGGTTGAGCATCTGCCTTTGGCTCAGGGCGTGATCCAGGTCCCGGGATGGAGTCCCGCATCAGCTCCCTGCATGGAGCCTGTTTCTCCCTCTGCCTATGTCTCTGCCTCTCTCTTTCATGAATAAATAAATAAGATCTTTAAAAACAAAAAAGAACTGTTTTAGGTATGTGTGGATTTGTCATGCCCATTTCATTTCTGTTGGGTTCCTTCTTTTAGCTTCATTAAATGTATATTTTAATTGGTGAAGGATTTACATCCTTACAATGTTAAATCTCCCTTCCACAAGTATGATATTTCTTCCTAGTCAGATCTCCTGTTGTATCCTTCAATAATGTTTTTAAAATGTTCTCCGTAATAACTTTTGCCTTTTTATTTTTATTTTTTTTATTTTATTTTTTTATTTTTTTATGATAGTCACACAGAGAGAGAGAGAGAGAGGCAGAGACATAGGCAGAGGGAGAAGCAGGCTCCATGCACTGGGAGCCCGACGTGGGATTCGATCCAGGGTCTCCAGGATCGTGCCCTGGGCCAAAGGCAGGCGCCAAACCGCTGCGCCACCCAGGGATCCCACTTTTGCCTTTTTAAGTCAATTCCTAGATCCTTACAGATTTCCTTCTGGTTATTGTAAATATCATACTATGTTCTATTACATTTTCTAATGTGTATTGGTGTAAAAGAATTCCATTGATTGTTATTTATTGATTTGTTCTCACGCAACCACACTGAACTTTTTTTTCTTTTCAGCCCTAAAAGCTTGTCTGTTGATTCTCTTAGGTTTTCTGTGTAAATAAGTAAATCCTCTACATATACTGACAGTTTTGTCTCTTCCCTTATGGTCTTATCCCTTATTTCTTTTATACCTCATATTTCATTGACCAGGACATCCAGTTCTTTGTTGAACAGAAAGGGTCACAGCAAGCATCCCTGTTTGTTACTGACATTAAAGGGAAGGCTTCCAAGGTTTCTCCATTAAGTATGATGTTTGAACATTTTTACCCTATCTGCCACTTAGGCAAGACCATGTCTCATTGTGTGTTTATTAATAAAGAAATTGAAGACCTCATTTTGAGAGACTGAATTTCTTGCCAATGTAACACTGAGCTCCAAACTAAACTCTGTGTTTGAACAAATTTTCCCAACTTAACATAGTTCTAATTGTGCTTTTACCTCCTATGTTCTTTCAATTCCCTTTGCCAAATTTTGATCAGGGTGATAGAGTGTACGTATTAGTTAGCCATCTGAAAAAGGACTACAATAATTTATGGTTGGAATACAAATCTACAAGTTTCATACCACTCTATCAGGTGTGTGATCTATGAAACTGATTTTTACTATCAGTAAGTTTTACTTTCATATTTTTAATGAGGAGCAGTATTTGAATCCTCTCTCCATCCAGGAATTACCCAGTGATGTGATTTTAGGCATATTACCCAATCTCTGAATTCAGTTTCTCCTTCTGTAAAATGTGGATTGTAAACATGTTGGCTCATGGAGTTGTTCTAACAGGAATAAGAATGCTCACCTCATAAGATTCTTCTGAGAATTGTATGCTGCAGTGATTACAGCACTTTCAATGGTGCTTGACCTAAAGCTATTGTTAGTATTTTACAAACATTTTATTTGAATCTCACAAAAACTCGATAAGGCAGGCAGAGCCTCTGTGTGTAGGTATTTTTTACTTATTTTACAGATGAGGAAAGTGAAATTAAATTTACAGACAGAGCTAGTGTTCAGTGAGCACGCAATGGTACATTCTTGTCAGGTACTAAAATGTTGAAATACTCCCAAGGATTCACTGAGAAAGCATCCCATGTTCCACCAACCTCCCTCCTCCCCCATTCTCCAGCTCCTCCCTTTGGAACCATGGACCTCTCCGTGATCCAGCAACTCTAAGGTTAATACCTGGCTAGCCGAAGGACTTGAAGACAGACTGCTTGGTAACCATGAGTCCCAAATTATTAAATATTCTAAATATCTTCTTTGTTTATTGCAATTGTCAAACCTAAGATTCAAACCCAGATCTTTGTGACCAAGGTCTAATAAACATAATGGACTAAATAAGGAGGCAGACATGGACCACAGTCTTTGTGCATATGCTTCTTATAAGTAAAAATATGTAAAAAAAAAATCCTGAAGAAAGGAAAGAATGTCAATAGTGCCTTCCTACTGATAAAATTAAATCAACCAAATAATGTTTTAAAGTACAATACAGCAGAGATGGAACATGAATAAAAAGACACAAATGCCGTATTTATTATAAGCTTTTTAAATATTTTTAACAGAATTAAATGTTTTACACTACAATATGAAGTTATTATTGCTTTTTTAGTTGCTGTTATGCCAAAGCATCGGGAACATCCTACAAAGGCAGTCAGAATCATGGTAGCAACCGCCGGTTTAGTTGTACATCTTAATTTTGAAAAGTGTTGCGCTTTCAGCATAAAATTTAGGAGAACTTCGGGTATTGAAGGGGAAAAAACCATATTGCTATGCTTAGAATTTCCAATATTAAAAAGTTTTAAAATTCATCTAATCATCATTCACTAAGAGTTGTGGGGTTTTTTAATGCATTTTGAGTTCCCACATCTTCCTTATTTGACATTCAATATTTCCATAAATGAAAGCAACTTTCTACATTTCCAGAGCTACTCTTTAGGAAACATACATATGTGCCCCGCCCCCCCCCACACACACACACACTGAAAACTAAGGAGAAAAAGGTACAAAACGAAAGGCACCTATTGGTTAATCATACCTAAATTTGCTGCTGATTAGTTTACTGATCAGATCTTTGTAAATTTGGCCACACTTTACTCTCTTCAATAAATAAAGGTTGGTTTCCAATCATATTTAAAAACATAAGGGAAAGCTCTTTCAGAGAATTTAATGTTCTCTTTCACCTACCCCCCAAGAACCAGTTTAAAATTGCAAACATTAAAAAAATAATAATAATAGGGGTCCCTGGGTGGCTCAGTTGGTTAAGCGTCCAACTTCTGCTCGGGGCAAGATCTCAGGGTGTTGAGATCGAGACCCATGATGGTTCCATGCTCTGCACAGAGTCTTCTTACGATTCTCTCCCTCTCCCTCTGCTCCACCCCCCTGCTCATGCAAGAGCTTTCTCTTTATTTCTCTAGAAAAATAAAATATTTAAAAATAATAATACATAAAATAAAATGACAAGCATTTGTCAACCAACCCAACAAAGAACTGTAACTAAGACCACAATAGCACATGATCAGCCACCTGAAATGCTGCTGACAAATATTCCGTTAGAACAGGTTACATTGCCATCATTAACAAGTCATCAGGCAATCTGCTGAGAGTAATTTTCTCTATAATTTCGTCCCTAAAGGCATGAGGGTCATATAGCACCACTATGTTAAGCAGCTCTAGAAAATCTGAAAAATGTTTAAGATGGAGACTATGACATGGTGTATAATCTCCCACTTGCAGTTTGACAGTATCAGGCTAGCACACATGGTATTCTCATCATTTATGAATGAGAATTTCAGAAGTTTCATAAATGTTATCATAAGTAATATAAGGGTCTTGCAATTTGTCACATCAAAAACAATTTCATAGTAGCTACCTAGTTCCAGGAGTCATTCACTCATTAGAAAACCAAAGTCAGCAATGATACGAGCAGAGTCAACAACCATTGCTTGGAAGAAACTCTGAATGACTTGGTTATCACTTGACTGACTGTTAGTGGATATCCAGGTGGAAATTAGTCTAGACCTGGCTGATCCAAGCACATCTTTTGAGCTTATTCCAGCTAAAGCCCAATTTTTAGAGTGATATTTAAAGAGAAACTCCTGACTCTCTGAAAGTTGGAATCATGTGGCTTTTTAACACGATTCCATTGATGTTGTATGGATTCGAGATATTTTTTTTAAGATTTATTTATTTATTCATGAGAGACACAGAGAGAGAGAGGAACAGACACAGGCAGAGAGGGAGAAGCAGGCTCCATGCAGGGAGCCTGATGTGAGACTTGATCCCAGGTCTCCAGGATCAGGCCCTGGGCTGAAGGTGGCGCTAAACCGCTGAGCCACCCGGGCTGCCCGAGATATTTTTCTTGGTCTCTATTTCTATAATCTGTTTCCTGTGAAGTTTACCAAAGCTAATTTTCTTTTTCTTTTTTTTTAAGATTTTATTTATTTATTTATTTATTTGTTTGTTTGTTTATTTGTTTAGAAGCACGCAAGTCAGGGGAGGGGTAGAGGGAGAGGGAGATAGGGAATCTCAAGCAGACTTCATGCTGCAGCATGGAGCCTGACTGAGGACTCGATCTCACAACCCTGAGATCTGTCCTGAGCTGAAATCAAGAGTCGGTCGCTAAGCCGACTGAGCCACCTGGGTACCCTATCCCAAGGCCAATTTTCTTATGAGAGAAGCTCAGTGTTAGGGACCAACAAAGCCCAAGTATCAAATTAAAGTCCAAAGTAAGCAATCAGCTTAAAAGAATATTGATTAATCTGTGCTTAGTCATTCAAAAGTACTAGTGATATAATTTCTTGTCCACTCTTATAATAGCCACCAGTTCATTACCTGTATTTCTGGAAAATATTACTAATGCAGTTGTTCATATGCTTTTTAAGAACCATAAAAATGGGGATCCCTGGGTGGCGCAGCGGTTTAGCGCCTGCCTTTGGCCCAGGGCACTATCCTGGAGACCTGGGATCGAATCCCACGTAGGGCTCCCAGTGCATGGAGCCTGCTTCTCCCTCTGCCTGTGTCTCTGCCTCTCTCTCTCTCTCTCTCTCTCTCTGTGTGTGTGTGTGTGTGTGACTATCATAAAATTTAAAAAAATAAAAATAAAAAATAAAAGAACCATAAAAATGAGGGCACCTGGATGGTTCAGTCAGTTAAGTGTCTGCCTTCAGTTCAGGTCGTGATTCCAGGGTCCTGGTATGGATCCCCACATTGGGCTCCCTGCTCAGTGAGGAATCTGCTTCTCCCTTTCCCTCTGCCCCCAACTCATGCTTGCTCTCTCTATATATAGTGCTCTCTCACTCTGTCTCATAAATAAATAAATAAATAAATAAATAAATAAATAAATAAATAAATAAATCTTTTTTAAAAAAGAACCATAAAAATGATTTTATCTTAAATATTTAGAGTAGTCATAATGCTACATAGGACTTTAAGATGGCTTCCAGTGTAGCAATGCTACTGGTTTTCCTCTTCTCAGTTTGCTCCTATTTGGTCTGCTTTGCTGGTTCCTCTCAAATTCCTGATCTTTTAACACTTACTTGGAATATTGCAGCATTCCATCTTCCAATATCTCTATATACCTTGATTATTTCAACTTTTAGGGCTTTAAAGGCCATCAAAATGCTGAGGATGGCCAAATTTATGTCACTAGTTCTAAACTTCAAATGCACATAAACAATTGCTTACTCAGTACTTCCACTTGGACATCTAGCATATATCTCAAGATTTATGTGTACAAAATTGAGTGCCTGATATTCTAACATCCCCATTTCTGAATCCTCCCCACCTCCATTAATAGCAACATCTAGTAGTTCAGGAGAAAAACATTGAGGTCATCTTTGATTTCCCTCTTTCCCTCACATCCCACATCCAAACCATCAGAAAATATTAGCTCCAAACTATCTCTACAGTGAGAGAGATCAGAATAGTCATTACCTCTGGGAAGCTGCTGAGGGTATTGACAAAATGAACAAGGGGCAGTGGAAAGGGAGGTGGGCAGGGGGATGGGGTGACTGGGTGACGGGCACTGAGGCGGGCACTTGACAGGATGAACACTGGGTGTTATGCTATATGTTGGCAAATCGAATTCCAATAAAAAATATACAAAAAAAAGAAAACTCATACAAAAAAAATATTAGAGGTGAAATGCTCTATAGTCAGATCTGGGTGATGGTTACGAGGATCCATAAACATGTTAAAATCCATCAAACTGGTTACTTAAAATTCATGAACTTTACTGTATACAGATCATACCTCAAATAATTATAATACATGTGTGCTATATGCCTTGGAAGGGTCAAAAGGACCAGAGTCTTTGATCACAAAAAGGACTCTTAAAAGATTAAATACATTATTCATAGATTTCCCCGGACCATCTCAATAAAACAATGGGATGGGATTATCTAGGAGAGACCCATGGAAGGGCCTCTTGTCTAATGGAATAAATCCCAAAATGTACACAAGACATACACAAAACTCAAAAATTTTATAAAAGCAGAACTAGTGTGGACTGAGGAAGACAGACAACAAATGAGAAAGGCTGTCAGACTTCCAAAATTCTACAAACAGTAAGCAGACTGATAAAACTACTCAGATACAAACCCATACTACTCTTCATGGAAGAGTATGGACAGCTTCAAAGGGGGAGCCATAAACCCAAAGACCTTGAAACAATGTTGTTTGCCCACCTAGATTCAAAATTACTTGGGACTGGTGACTTCTTTTTCCTTCCATTTTTCTCTCTTTTTGAATGGAAATGTCTATAACTTTTATCCCATGCCCATCCCACCACTGTATTTTTGGAGCAGCTAACTTGTTTCTTGAGTTTCATAGGTTCACAGATGGAGAGGAATTGTGCCTTAGGACGGATTACACTCAGAGCCTTTAATGTATCTGGTTAGATTATGAGATCTGGGACTTGTAAACTAGTGAGATTTAGATGAGGTTGTCTGGACTTTGAGAGTTGCTGTTGTAATTAGTTGAGACTTTGGGAGATGTTGGGATTGGAAGAATGCATTATGTATGTAGGGCAGATCTGAATCTTTTGGGGGCCACAGGGTGGGCTGTGGTAGGCAAAATACTAGTCCTCCAAAAATATTCACATCCTAATAACAAAAATCTGTGACTATGTTACATTACATGGCAAAAAGGACCTTGCCGGTGTGATTAAGTTAAAGACTTTCTAAAGATTATCCTGGATTATCCATGTGGGCCCAACATAACTATGAGGGTCCTTAAGAGATAGTGAGAAGGATCTGAAGGATCTGAAGATGGAGAAAGGAACCAAACAATACAGGTGGCCTCTGGAAGCTGGAAAAAGCAAGGAAATAGATTATCCCCTAGAGCCTCCAAAAGGAATGCAATCCTGCTGACCCCTTGATTTTAGCCCAGTGGGATTTCTGACCTACAGAATTATAAGACAATACATTTGTATTGGTTTAAACTTGTAATAAATTTGTATTGGTAAATTTGTAGAAATTCATTATAGCACAGATAGGAAACTAATACACGCACCTACAGTTTATTTTTAATCTGACAGAGTGATCCTCTTAAAACATTAGTCAGATCATATCACTTCTCCCTTAAAACTCTCCAGTTCAGAGGCACCTGGGTGGCTCAGTGGTTGAGCCTCTGCCTTTGGCTCAGGTCATAACCCTGGAGACCTGGGAATCAAGTCCCACATCGGGCTCCCTGCAGAGAGCTTGCTTCTCCCTCTGCCTGTGTCTCTGCCTCTCTCTGCATCTCTCACGAATAAATAAATAAAATCTTTAAAATTAAAAAAAAAACCCTCCAGTCCAGTTGCTGTCTTCCTTCTTCTTACACAGAGCAAAAAGCCAAAGACCTTAGACCAACCTTCCAGATCATACAAATCTACTCCTCACCCTACCCGCCACACCCTCCCGACTCTTCTTTCCCTATGCTCCACTTTTCCCCTTCCTCACTGCTCCCTATTATGTCCTGTAGGCTCCTTCTCACTTCTAGGCTCAGCAGAGCCCATCTGTTTAGAATATTTTCCCCAAGATAATCTTATGTCTTTCCTTTTCAACTTCTGCAGGTCTTTGCTCAAATGTCACCTCTAAGTAGGCTTTTCCTCACCACCTTATTCAGAAGTAGACATTCTCTACCCCAACCTCTAGCACATTACTCTCCTTTTACAGCTTTAATTTACTTTTGTTTTTCAGAGTACTAATCACCCCCTCCCACGTGCATCCTATATGTTACTATAATTTTGTTCACTGCCTCTCTTCTCCCACAAGAATTAAAGATCCCTCAAAACCAACCATCGCCAGATGCATGGCAAGCACTCCATATCAATTGGATATAAATGAAGTCAATACATTATCTTTAGCAACTACGACAGAACTTGCAGAGGAACTTCCTGAGCTCCTTGTGGGCAAAAGCCAGGTCTTATATTGCTTACGGAAATGTCTCTTCCCCCAGCTCAGGACTAAACACAGAGTAGATTTGAAATACACATGTACCAACTTTATTATTTTTTGTGATAAAATACACATGATATAAAATTTACCATATTAACCATTTTTAAGTGTATGGTTCTATGGATTAGTACATTCCCATTATTGTACACCCATCACCACTATCCTAACCAGAATCTGTTCATCTTCCCGACAAACTGTGTACCCATTAAACAGTAATTCCCATTCCCCTCTCCCCCAGCCTCTGGTAACCCTCATTTTACTTTCTGTCTCTATGAATTTGACTGTTCTAGGTACCTCATCTACGTGGAACAACACAATATTTGTCCGTTGTGACTAGCTTATTTCACTTAGCATAGTGTCTTCAAAGTCCATCCGTGTTGTAGAATTTCCTTCCTTTTTAAAGCTGAATGATATTCTAACGTATGTTACACCGCATCTTGTTTCTTTATCTATTGATGAGCATTTCCTTCGTTTCTACCTTTTGGCTACTGTGAATAATGTTGCTATTAACATGGATGTACAAATATCTGTACCAGTCCCTGCTTTCATTCTTTGGAATTGCTGGATCACATGATAATTCTATATTCAATTATTTCAGGAAGTATCATACTGTTTTCTACAGTGACTGTACCATTTTATTTTCCCACCCATAATGCACAAGGGTTCCTCAATTTCTCTACATCCTTGTCGACACTTATTATCTCTGTTTCTTTGGATTTTTTAATAGTAGCCATCCTAATGTGTGTAGAGGTCTATCTCATTGTGGTTTTGGTTTGCAGTTCCCTAATGATTAGTGATGTTGAACATCTTTTCATGTGCTTTTTGGTCATTTATATACCTTCTTTGGAGAAATGTCTATTCAAGTCCTTGGACCACTTTTAATTAGGTTGCTTTGTTTTGAATTGTAGGAGTTCTTCACATTCTGGATATCAATCCCTTATTAGAAATGTGATTTAGAAAAATTTTCTCCTGTTCCATGGATTGCCTTTCCACTCTCTTGATAGTATTTTTTGATGTGCAAAACTTTTTAATTTTTATGAAACCTGACCTTCTTTTTGGCCTCTTGGGGTTTTGGTATTGTATTTGAGAAATTACTGCCAAATCCAATGTCATGAGTTCTTTGTCTTTTGTTTTGGTCTGTGAGTTTTATAGTTTTAGCTCCATGCCTGGGTCTTTGATTCAAGTTAATTTTTATATATGGTTTAATGAAAGGGCCCAAACATCATTTTTTTGCATGTGGATATCCAGTTTTCCCAGCACCACTTGTTGAAAAAACTGCCCTTTATCCATTCAATAGTCTTGGCACTGTACTTTGGATATTTTAATTAAGTCACTTTGTAATGAATTCTGCTATAAGTATTATCTAATAAAATTACAGTTTATTACATAAATAATAAATACACTTGCTGTCTCATTCACCTACTTCTAAAATTATTTGACTCTTGGGGCTCTTGGCTGGCTCAATTGGTGGAGCATGTGACTCTTGATCTTAGGGTTGTAAGTTTGAGCCTCATATTGGGTGTAGGGATCACTTAAAAATAAAATCTATAAATAAATAAATAAATAAATAAATAAAAGTATTTGACTCTAAAAGGTGCAGTACATTTCATTATATACCACTTGTACCTGATATAGAAAACCTTTGAAGAATATAATAAAGTAGAATGTAGAGGAAATAAAATCTACCTAAGATGGAGAAAATGAAAAGTTTTAAGTCGATGGTTCTGAATTCCTAGATTAGTTAGACTCAGTTCAAAGTCAACCCAAGAGTTATATTGATTTTGTGTTTTCCTTCTTAATTTTCCTTTGCTCTACCATTCACCCTTATACTTTACTGTTATTATCCCACGAGATCTCATTAACCTTAGCAATCATAATTCAATATATTTTAGTCACTAGGCTATCTAAAAGGAAGTAGAGAGCCTTATAGTGCTCATAAAAATAAAGCTATGGTAATGAAACTATATCTGTATTATTTTTAATTTTTAGTTTCTATTCAATATGTGTATGTGATTAGTCAAAAATACAGACAAAAGTAATAGTGGTAATTGAAATAGTAGAAGTAGAGGAGGCTAATATTCATTGAATGATCATAATGTGCTAAGGACTTAATATTAAATTTCATTTAATCCTCAAAATAGCCATATGAGATAGGTATTGTTATTATCACATTTTACTGTTGAGGAGACCGAAATTTAGAAAAGATTTTATGCTCATCCAAGTCATGAACTAAATGGAAGAGACTTTAAGTCCAAAGTCTGTGCCTTTACCAGTTACACCAATACTTCACAAGCTTTAATCAGTGAAGTACAATTTTCATTTATTTGAAATATTTATTTACAAAATGTATTTCTATTATTATTTACTTATATTTTACCTTAAAATTAACTTCTTTTTAAGAAATGTTCTTTTTAACGATACAAAAAAGAATAAGAAAAAAAGTCTCTAATGATACATTAATACCTACTGAGACTGAGTATGAATCCTGATCCTCTTCTTTAAGATGAAAAAGTCAGTGTTTGAAAAATATGACTGTAATTAACATCAAACTAAGACTGACTTTTAAATTAATCAGAAGAATGGAAAGAAAATTCAAAAACAATGATTTACTCACTATCTCATCACCGAATGTTCTTTAAAGCCTATCATATCAAACAGCTTGAGGAATCATTTACTATTCCTTCTTGGCACCTGCCCTTCACCTTGGGGAAACAATACAGTGTTCTCAGTCCTGCCTGGAGGTGCTATTTATACCAATAGCAAGTTAACTCTCCTATCAAACAACTACATAAGTGAAGTGTCTACAACAAGAGAATCCTCAAGATTTTCATGTCTACTATAAACAACAATAATTGAGGGAAGAGTCTGGTGGGGGAAAAAGACAAGTTAATTTTCAAAGTCACTGATAAGAGGTCATAAATGGGTCTAAGAGAAGGTTCAGGTCTCTTTAAAAAAACAAATGGAATTAAGGATTAAGGAATAATAATGTCCTATTTAAGGCCAAAATATAAAAGAAAAGATAGATAAGATATTCCATTATAAGATTTCATAAATTGTAAATCTTTTTAAAATCTGTACTTTAATCTTCACAAAGTGTTATTAATTTCATAAATACCATATCTTCAATCTAAGTATGAAGCTATGCAAAAATTAACAAAAGGACGATCTTTATTTTTAAAATTTAAGTTAGTATGCACTTAAATACCTGTGAATTTCTTTCCTCAAAGCAGACCCAGGTGCTAGGCTGAGAAATGAATGACTGCTCTACACCCTGACCTCAAGGCACCTTACATCCCCGCTCACCAGAGTGCACCACCAAGAGTTCTACTGTCACTCTGCCTTTCCCTACCTTATAAATAAGGGTAAGAGTATTTGTGAACCTATAAATGGAATCAAGTCTAATTAATCCAGAAAAAAATTGTATTTCTTGTTTATAATTTGTCTTGTTCGATTTCAATTATGAATGTTGATCAGCTTCATCAGTAAATAAGATTTTAAGCACTTGTATGTGTTGGAAACCATAAAAAAAGAAAAAATACAGGGGAAAAAATGAACAGTAGCTAATACTAAAATTTTTTCTAATAGTTAAATGATTATTACTCAAGAGCAGATTTTGAGGAATAAATGCAAATAATTAAGTTATCTAAATTTAGAACATAGGCAGTTCCCTGACACTGATGGGCCAATGGAGAGTTGAGCCACATTTAGCCTGACTAGAAAGTACAATAATATCTGGAAGATTTCCCCACAGGACAGGTGTCTTGGGTAAAAAGGAGAAGGTCCTAAAGGGCTCAGGAAGCCCGTACTGAGTTTTGGAAGACAACCCCAGCATGGAGTCACCCTAAGACAAAGGTAGGACCCCAACACAGACAACAGGAGTCTACGATGTGACACAGAGCTTTCACAACAGCTAGACAAACCCTTGCTTCAGGGATCCTAACCCAGTATTGCCGAAGACAAAGCACAGGGAAGGCTGTTGCTTTGTCCTGAGGATATAGTCTGCAAAGTGTCCTCTAGTGTCCAAAAGCTTTCATTGCATGTCAAAAATAGAAAACTTTCTCAGTTCCTAAGATCAAGGACCCACCCCCTCTTACCACAGCCTGATACTCGGTAATCAACCTGGTGATTCTTATTTTTCAAGTTTCCACGTTTTCCACTTAATCTTGATATCAGAGACAAAGCAAACAATGTAATCAAAAGCCTACTGATTTAGGGGCCTAAAGGAGGCAATAGAGAAATTATCCTATCACAGGCCCAAGCCTCGGAGCCATCCAGTGGAGTGACATGAGTATCCCACTGTAATTTAAGGTTAAGTTGAAGCCTGCAGGCATTACAACAGGATCCAACTCAACCATCACTGGCATATATTCAGATGGGAATATCCTTACAGGTGCACAGAAAGCAACTCACACCCCACACTGTCAGGCTCCATTAAGTAGAATCTCATGTCCCACTCATGGCTCCATTTATATCTCCTTCCAGGAGTAATTGCCTCAATAGAATGTTTCCTGGCTGCAAGCACATCCAACACAAGATCTCAAATAATCAGTTTAGAATAAAACATATGAAATGAGAATTTTTTTAAACACTACATTTTGAAGTCTAGAGTCATGAAAAATGTGTTGATTTCCACCTCTCCTCGTGTGGAACTGTTTATTTAAACTTGTTATTGGATATGGAAAAAGTAACTGGCAATTGCTGAGCCTTGCAAGATACTCTATATAGGTTCCTTCATTTGATTTAATTCTTACAACAACAATCCAGTAAGATCGATATTATCCCTGACATTTTATAACCAGGGAGAGGGGCTTAGGGGTGTCGAGAGCCATGCCCTCCAAACCTCCATAGCTTCCAAGTCTTCCCCACCTCGGTAAATGTCTACCACCCTTCCAGTTGCCCAAAGAGAAAAAAACCTATGTGACATCCTTGAAGTTTATGCGTGTCTTCATGTCCACTACTCTCAGCAATCAGAATAACCATCATTTATTATTTGAACTACTGCAAGAGCCTCTTAACTCATGTCCCTGTTTCCACACTTGTCCACTCCATACCCCAGCCCACCACCCAGAGTGATCTTTGTGAAAACATAACTCATAACACAAACTGTGATTCCCCACCATACTTAAAATAGAAGCCACGTTATTTCATCCCGTACACAAAACCCTGGATTATCTGCCAAGAACTCTAACTTCAAGCCTTTTCTTCCCTCTCTCCAGCCATCAAGACCCATTTCCTGGAACACTGTGAGCTTGCTCCTAATCTAGGGCTTTTGCTCTCCAACTATCTTCACACAGCTCTTCACATGAAAAATTCATTTTCATCGATATAGCAGCTGGAATATCCCCTCTTCAGATGAGTCTTTTCTCATGACAACCTGAAGCAGCCCGTTCCTATTGTCTTATCACACTACCCAGTTTTATTTTATCGCCGTACTAATTACTCCTTGCTGTTTCCTTTTTTTTATTATTTTGTACTTCTTTCTTCCTGTATCCTCCCACTAAAATGCATGCTATTAGGTGCCCTGCCTGTCACATTTAGCATTGTAACTCCAGCACCTAAAACACTGTCCAAGATATTATAAGGACTCAATAAATGTGAGTTGAGCAGTGCTTAAGCTGACACTGCTAGTTCCAGAGCAAGGATTAAAATTTAGGTGTCCATCGACGTATTCCTCTTACTACATTCTGACTCTTACATCAGTTTTTCTTGGAATATAATACATTTTGAATTTTACTACTTATTTTACATATATGACCTTTATCCCCTCCTTAAAATTAAAATTATGCTTATCCTTCAAGGCCTGTTTTATTTTCACCATGGTGCTTTTTTTTCATCCCCCAATCAAGTTTCATATTTCCTTCTCAGTATCAGTGAGATACTTATATTCCATTTTTGAAACAGCTTGCCTTGCTTTTTATCTGTCCCTCACCTAAACTATAAGTTGTTTGAGACTAGGAATCATGTCTGATTGTTTTTCATTTCTCCCAATGCCTATAAGACTGTCTCGAACATAGGAGTGATTCAATAAGTACTTGCTGAATTATTTTCTCTCCATGCAAAGATCCTGTCGATTTCCAGAAATACAGGGTGATCATAATACAATAAAAATCACTCAAGGAGGCAGAACAACCTGTTTATTGACAATAATGATACTTCCAGGGAATATGTTGGAATGACTAAGGTTCAAGGCAATATTCCACACATTCTCGAATGAATTCCATGGAGGAATAAATTGCATCTCACTGACTCAGAACCTATAAATATTTTTCAAGTAATATCTACACAGAATGTTGAATTCCAAACAACTTTTGAAAACCACTAATCATTTACATTCTTCCCCAAATGTCACACAGTATAAAACTGATGAATCTTTTGTGACCTGATGACATTTGTCTCCATTCCTAAAGGCATCATAATGGAAATGTGGTCTTCTATCATCCTGCTACAGTTGGTAAAAATCCACTAGATACTTTTTAAAAATATTTTGGGAACACACAGTCATACAAACCAATGTCTGCCTGTCCCAGCAGGGGATAGTAAAAGACTTTACAAACACCAGATGGGATTTAACAACGTTAGTAAAACATGAAATGCTCCAAGAGTGCTAAGTCACTTCATGAACAACTCAAAGCAAATATAGTTGATTTCCATTATACACATTTTTCTTGCTTAAGGAATTCTAAAATTTTCCAATAAAAGTTGTAGCGTAGTCCTCTAACATTTTAATTTCTCTTGAAATTAAATTATAATTATTTACCCTTTGGGTATTATGTATAGGTTACTATTTGCGGGTATATTAAAAACTTTCTAATTTCATCACAAGTCTAGAACATATGGAGCTCTAAATAAGCATTTATTGATTTCAACATGTTAAATGTTTGCTTCCCCAGAAATTCAAACAATCCAGTGTGACTTTTTATTTTTGTCCTACCTAACTTTAAACTTATTACTATGCATTTATTGATATTTTAATAAATATTTATAAAATAGTAATTGCTAACCATTTAATAAAATGTACCCTAGAAAGCTATTGTTATCTAATTTTGTTTTAAAGGTGATTTTAAAACAAATCAAATTTAGACTTTTCAAGGAATGTAAGATTGTGATCATAAAATAGAATAAATTTTCGGGGATCCCTGGGTGATTCAGCGGTTTAGCACCTGCCTTTGGCCCAGGGTGCGATCCTGGAGACCCGGGATCGAATCCCACGTTGGGCTCCCGGTGCATGGAGTCTGCTTCTCCCTCCTCCTGTGTCTCTGCCTCTCTCTCTCTCTCTCTCTCTCTCTCTGTCTGTCTATCGTAAATAAATACATAAATCTTTAAAAAAATAAAATGTTTAAAATAGAATCAATTTTCTAATTTATTTATGAGAGACACCAAGAGAGGCAGAGACACAGGCAGAGGGAGAAGCCGACCCCCTAAGGGGAGCCCGATGGGGGACTCAATCCCAGAACCCTGGGATCATGACCTTGGCCAAAGCCAGACACTCAACCACTGTGCCACCAGGCGTCCCAGAATCAATTTTCTATTCAGAGTGAGAGGCACGGATAACCTTCCCATGCCCTCTCCCCACTCCACACCCCCCTCCCAAATCACGTATGCAATTAGATTTCATTGTGTGTTTCATTCAAATAACAAGCAGCAGGTTGAGAGTAAGAAGAGACGAAGTGTCTACAAATGTTCTTTCCCATTGTTTTACTTAGATTAACCATGAGAAAATGGTTTGCTTTGCCTAACCAACTCTGAGTAAATGGTTGCAATCGAGAAGAAAGCCCTTGAAACTCAACCTGAAGACTAAATTTTAGCTATATTTAATACATTAAGTATAGGCAATAAGGCAACTCTAGAAAAAATGTATTTGTGTGGCCCACATCAAGGCCCCAGTCTTATGTGCAAGCAGAAATGCTCCTTTCTCATCCTAGCAACCACCCCACTTTGAGAAGGAAATAATTCAGAGCCATAGGGTTATAACAGAAATCAGAGCAGCAGAAGTCAAATACCTGCTGGATGATACTGTGGTCACTTGATGACAATCCTAAAACCAAAGAGGTCAAAGTCATAGATTCGCTCTACTGGGGGGTCAGGAAAGGGTCTCTGTTCACACTGTATCTTTAATCTCAGAGAGTGAACATCACTGCAAGCAAATCTAATTATGTCATTCTCCCACTTAAAACTCTTCAGTGGCTCCCCTCTGACCTCAGGAGAAAGTTCAAACTCCCTGGAACGCCTGCCCAACTCCTTCAGGAAATGAGCTTGCTTACTTTTTCTGGTTTCCCAACCTGCCCACTCCTGATCTTGCCGCTGTGCATCCACAGACCACTCCCCAAGAACCCGCTAACCCTTCAACCTAGCACATCCCTCCCTTATTTTCCTCTGACTTATTCCCATTCATAACCCAAGTGTCCACGTAGAGGGCAGCTCTTTGAGGAAGTTCTGCATACCCAAAGACCTGGAACAGCAGAAAATCCTCCTGCAAGCTGTTCCCAGGGCTCCACACCTACATCCCATGGATATCACTGTATTCGAACTGCAGGGTTGTTTCTCTATCTCCTCTACTGGCCTGTATTATTTAATCTCACGAAACCCAATGAGGTAAACCGTACTGAGCTATTTTACAGATTAAGAGACAAAGACTCAGAGAGTAACTTACTTAAGGTCACTAAATTAGTGATAGAAGAACAACAAAAACCCTATACTTTCCCTTAACCATCATACAATGCAGCCATCCAGGATGGAGGTGTTAATCCAAACATTACAAACTGATATTATAGTAAATAAGATCATATATGTATGTATGTTTGTATACATATATACTGCTCAGCATAGGGCTTGTGACATACGCTATGTGCTCAATAATATTATCCATCATCATCATCATCATCATCACTAGCATTAGTGTTGCTGCTGTTTATGCAGAGCTCACCTCCATGGGGGCAAAATTCCAGGAATCCTGACAAACCCAGGATCTTTCCAAACAGTGGGAATAACCATAAGTGATAATTTTCTCACACTATTTCCCCCTCCTTTCTCGCCTCAGATATCTTTAAGACCAACCTGTCTTGTGCTTCTCAAGCAGACAAAACTTATTATTCTCAGTTGAAAATCCTTTTCACTTCCATCCACCAGCAATCACTCCTTGGTTACGGAGGGCTACATTAAAAAGTCTAAAAAAAAGTATGTGTTTCACATCTTTGGTGTTGTTATTCTATCACTGTTTTAGCATGATATCCATCTTGATCCTTCTGGCTTGACTTAGGCTCATTATATGTGAGGCCAAGGTAGAGTGGATTTTTACAAAACTCTTTATTTCTTTAGGGATGTGAAACTGAACCTTGTCCCAATGGCAGCAGCATCTATTTAAAGACAATCTGATTTTGTAGGAACTTAGATGGAAAACAATGAAAACAGGAACTGTCTGCTATTAAATATGTTTCCTGTAACCCAAGCTCAGTAAATTGAGTCTCTTGGTTTTGCTCTTGTTCCACCTCTGGGAGTCTTGTTTAAATCAACAGGGTTTTGTGAGTACAGATCAATGGCAGGATTTTTGGTTTCACAGAGAAACAAAGCTTTCCAGGGGAAAGAATCAGCCAGTGTATAGCAAGCACAGGGTCTTAATTGCAAGTACACCTTAGAGCTCTGAAAAATTTTGTTAATTCATTGAATCTGGAATTTGTCCCTCCACGTTACAAACTAAGTGCGCAATTTAACATACTTGGCATTTTCTTTTTAAGTGCAATCCAAAATTTGAAATGCCTTTTGCATTACAGGTCCAAAAAGCCCTCAAGAAAAAAAAAATACCACAAAATCTTTGATTAGCGTCTTATTCACAGTAGCAGATTGGAGATGCAGTTTATAACTTTCAAGTTCCTTAAGAGTTAACATATCTAGCCATAAAAATAGTCCAATTTATAAATGCTCATGCACTTTTTCCAATCAGAGATTCAGCTTCTTGATTTAGAATTCATTTTAAATTTCTGGGTAAGAGTGAGGAGCTAAAATTTGACCTCATCTCTGTAGTATGACACTAGATGATGAATCTAACTAATCCTGTAGGTGTAGGAAGAGTATATCTCACATGATACACACGGCGCTGGGTATTTGGGGAGGTGGGAAGAAAGCAGAGGAATTGCTCGGGTAAGAGAACGAAGCCAAAGAAGAGGGCAGAACAGAGGGGAAATCTTGAGGCATCATCCTCGATTATGAGCATCTACGTAAAGTGCCCTCATTTCACACCTGAGCCCAACTCGATATTGCAAGTTCTAGAGATCAAGGGGGAACTCCTCAGCCAGTAGGGAATGAACCTCAAAGCACGAGCCACTTTCCAACTCTTTTGTCTTCATAGTCTTGGAGAAGTGGACAGAGCTCCAAGGTCTAGGAGAAGCTTTTGGACTATTCGCAGAACTCAAGGCTCCTAGAAACATCAGAAGGAACCACAGTCCTCCCTAGGTGCTGCCTCCCCTGTCCATCCCAGCATGGAGAAAGGCCATCACATTCTCCATTCTACTCTCCTGCGTTTGTGTACAAAATGTTCAAGGCTTTCATAAACACAGACCTGGTCTCATCACAGTGAAGCTCAAGAATTTTACATACTTGGGAGCCATGACATTGTTCTCTGAGGTTTTTTTTTTTTTTTTTTTTTTGTCTCTGTTGGACCAAGAGCTTAAGCTCATACTATCTCCCTAAACTCTACGAGTATAATCTTTTTTAAAAACTATAGGGTAAAGGGATGCCTGGGTGGCTCAGCAGTTGAGCATCTGCCTTCGGCTCAGGGCATGATCCCGGGGTCCTGGGATCGAGTCCCGCATCGGGTTCCCTGCCTGGAGCCTGCTTCTCCCTCTGCCTGTGTCTCTGCCTCTCTCTCTCTCTCTCTCTCTGTCTTTCTCTCTCTCTGGGTCTCTCATGAATAAATAAATAAAATCTGAAAAAAAAACCTGTAGGGTAAAAATAAATTGAACATTTTAATGGTTCAAGCACAACAATTTTACATGCATTTTCCAAGTTTTCCTGAGGAAAATGAAAATAGAATTTTTAAGGTAAAAATAAGGAATTTCATAATGTCGAAGGGAGCTACATAATCTTTCATGCTCAATGCACTTATTAGCATGGACTTCCATGGTCTTTAGGGCCTCAGTGTATGTACCCTGAAAGTTTATGCAAATTTTGAGTATATACATGCGTGAGTATTTTTTGTAGACAGGGTTTATTGCTTTTATAAAATTTTAAATAGGGTAAATGGGCTCAAAAAATTTTAGAGGAGCTAAATTAATAAGAAGCTCGAAATCCCTATCTCATCCTATTTTTCAGCCCTTTAATGCCACAAAATTTTTGCCAAGGCTGAGCATTTTGCTTTTGAAGATACAGGTATAGACTGAAGATTCCACATACGGGCATGTTCATACAACAGCAATCATCCTAATTGTTTACTCTTTTCCTCTTCCTGTTTTCTAAAGGAGCCATTATTTAATGAAGTACCCATTCTTCTCCAGGAGCAATCTCTACATCTACCGACCTATTCCTAGTTCCACCTCCAGGTCCAAAGAGCTCAGAGGGAAAAGGTAGACTAATAATAATAGCCAGTATTTACTGAGAGCTCCCTGCATATGAACCTGGCCCTATGCAAAGCACATTGTTCCATTTAATCTCCATAACAATCCCATTAGATTACCACTAGCATTATTTTCATTTTATACACAAGACTTAGAAAATTAAATCTTTGCCCAATGAGAAAGTGGTGGACCAAGGATCTAAACTCAGATAGCCTGACTCAAGAGTCAACACTTGAAGCCACTTCTCCAGAAGGACTTTTACGGCAATGTCATTGAGGAAGCTAATGATCAAGACAATATTTGTTTTTTTTTTTATTCTCACCTAATAGTTTTTAGCTGAGTGGAAGCTTAGACATTATTTCATCACCCATCCCTACTGGAGAGAAAACTAAAGAGATTTCACAATAGTAATGGAGAAAAAGAGATAGTGAGCCACAATAAAAAGGCAAATGAAGGCAACATAAAAACTTAAGGAAAATGGAAGAATAATTGATATTTACTAAACTGAGGTTCTCTTTCTCTTAAGTACTTGTTTTTTAAACTATCCAAAAGAGCATGTGTGTGAGAATGTAAAACAGTGCACCCACTTTGGAAAGTAATTTGGCAGTCCCTCAACTGCTAAATACAGATATGACCCAGCAATTCTACTCTTAAGTATACACACGATAGAACTGAATACATGTGCCCACATAAAACCTACTTGTACACTCACGTTCACGGTGACATCATTTATAATAGCAAAAAAAAGTGGAGACAACGACCCAAGTGTCCATTGACTAGAGAAAAAAATCAACGAACATGGTATATCTATAAAATGGAATACTGTTTAGCAATAAAAAGCAATGAAGTATTGATACGTGTATACCATAATGCTGAACCTCCAAAACAGCAAGCTAAGTGAAATAAGGCAATAACAAAATACCACGTCATAATATGATCCCATCTATACAAAAGGTCCAAAATAGGTAAATTTATAGAGACAGACAGTAGGTTAGTGGTTGCCAGGAGGCTAGGGGCAGGAGGAAATGGATGGAGAAATGAGGAGTGATGGATAATGGATGGAAGGTTTCTTGGGGGGGTGAAAACGTTTCTAAAATCAGATTATAGAGGATGGTTGTGCAATTTTACAAATATGCTAAAAAACTACTTTAAACAGGTGAACTTTGTAACACGTAAACTGTATCTCAACACGCCTTCTGCTAGAAGAGTCACTCACCACCAGCAGGGGGGGCTAACACAATAGCTTTACCCAGTCTCTGCTCCCAGTCCTGTTTCCTGGGAGGACAGAAAAAGAATTATGTCCAAAATCAGAGAAAATAAAGGATAGGTGACATTTTTTCATCTTTACTTATCCCATCAAAGTAATATGAGTCGATATGAATATTAGCCTCTTTAAAAGAAACCCACACCGACACACTTACATACCCCAGCTTCTCAACTGCATGGTGTTCTCCACAACATGTCTAGATAGAACAGAACAGACCATGACGTCTGACCCAATCCTTCGGTGCCCCTTCCCTATCCCTTGCTTTTAAGGCAGTCTGTGAAATCCAGAAGAAAACTCGAGTTGGTGTAACTACCCATAAAACATCTTCACCGTTACTGACTATATACATGTACCTGCTGTCTTGGCTCGAGCTGTAATATCATTGTGGTGCTTAGGGTGTAAGTACAAAATAAATTTTACCCTTTTTGTTGTGCTCCAGGCTGAGAAGTTTGTGAACATGCATTCATTTACTTGAGAAATTGTATTGCGTATCTACTATAAGCCAAACAGTAGTGGCGGGGGGTGGGGGGGGAGGCAGGTATAAAAACTGTCCTCCTGTGGCTTATGCTCATGTGAAGGAAAAGTGATATGGAGCAAACATACAAATAAAATGCAATCCTAAATTGGTATAAGTACTTGGAAGTAAAAGCACAAGGTCATCAGAGAAATGATAACCAAGGGTCTAATCTAGATTGGGTCATCAAGGAGGACCTCTAAGGTGGTATCAGCTACCCTGACAATAAAGGAGCAAAAGTTCTAGGCAAATGAAATAGTATTATGGGAGACTTGAATTTAGAAAAACCTTGAAGGAGCTTCAAGAAGGCCTGGGGGCTGAAGCACAATGGGCTGATGGGAAATGGTGCCAGCCTGAGGCTGGAGAGTAGGACAAGGGCCAGGTCCCATCACACCCTATAGGCTATAGACAGTGGTCTGTATTTATACTAAATACATAGTATTTATACTATATTTATATATTTATAATTTATATATTTATACTGTATTTATATATTTATAGTATTTATACTATATTTATATTAAATATAACAGAGAGTCATTGAAGAACTGTAAGCACGTAAGTGGGTTATCAGAGTTGCATTTTTTTAATGATAGTCACAGAGAGAGAGAGAGGCAGAGACACAGGCAGAGGGAGAAGCAGGCTCCATGCACCGGGAGCCCGAAGTGGGATTCGATCCCGGGTCTCCAGGATAGCGCCCTGGGCCAAAGGCAGGCGCTAAACCACTGCGCCACCCAGGGATCCCCCAGAGTTGCATTTTTAATATACCATTCTGGCCATAAAGTGGCAGTTTGACTAAAGAGGCTCAAAGGTAGACACGGGGAAGAGCATGCTCATTTAAAGAAACCAATGCTTTTGTTGTGAATGCGATGTGAGGTTGGGGTGGGTTGGGGGGTGTTGGGCAATGAGAAATTGTAAGATTATTCTAGAAAAACAATACATACTCTCAGGCCCATTTCATGGCAGGCTCCAGGATCTGCGGCATAACCCTGTGTTCACTGCAGTTCTCTCCCCAAGCCAATCCCAGCTACATCCTCAAAAAAGATCAACAACTATGGAAAGTATAGCCAAGGAAACAGTAATACTGGTGGGGTTTTTCCCCCCCTCTATAGGTTTAGGTAGAACCAATGCTAATACAGGAAAAAAAATCAACCCACTGAACATATTTCCCAGAGAAAATTTGTCTAATTAAAAAATGTATACGTGCTTCCTAAAATTTCGGCCCTGGTTGCGCCAGCTGTTAGAGTCACAATGGTGCATCAGATGAGGGTAATCAATTTTACACAGATGAGGAAAGATAATATTTCAAGCCGTTCTTTGGAATTAACTAAATTTGTATGCATGTTGTAGTGGAAAGAGCATGGAATGTAATTTCAGAGGACGTGGGGTCAGTCCCTACTCCACCACTTACCAGCTCGGTGCCTGGGCAACGTATCCGACTTCTCCAAACCTCTGGTTCCCCATCTGTAAAATGTATATGATGACAACCTCCACCTCACAGAGCGCTTGTGAACATGAAAGAGCTATGGTAAATGGTCAGTGGCTTTCCTTCCAGATCTTTATGGTAAGAATGTACCTCCAAAAATGTAATCAAGTTCCTCCAAATAAACTTCTATACAACAAACTTCTATAGAAATCATTCTAGAGAACTGCATTCTAATAACATTTTAGCATGATTGACCATGTAAATCTAATTCAAGAAGTTGAAGCATTTGGGGTCATTTTTTTGCATTAAAAAAGGGGAAAACAACTACTAAAGCAACTGGATATAAATTTTCAATATTGTAGAAGCACTCCATAGCGCTCCATATCTGGAAAATAGAGACACCTGAAATACATGGGATGGACAAAATGAAGGAATGATACTTAGTTTCTAAAGAATGAGACCATTAAATTTCTAACAAACAAGTTATATCTTGGAAACAAATAATCACCTTAAGAGAATTATGAAAGTACATTCAACATCCTGGGTCTATCAACTCACTCATTATATGACCTTAGAAAAGCCCCTTAACCTTTGCAAACTTCAATTTCCTCACATAAAATGGAGATAACTAGCATCTAACTCATAGATTTACTGTGAAGGTCAGATAAATTCAGCACTTCTGCTTGACAGTGCCGGGCTCACGTAGGTGCTAAATAAATGTCAGTTGTTTTTTGTCTCAGTTCCTAAAAGTCTGCTTTTGGTCTTTCTCAAACAAAGTATTTTTGGAGTGCGCTATTTATCTCACATTTTCAAGTGGATTAAATGACTTCTATTGTTATTTCAAAAAGCTTAAGCGAATCATTCCAAGTAGACTCTGTTCCCGTCACTCCAACAAAATTGCTCTTATGAAAATTATTAATGACCTGCGCCGTGCTGAACTCCATAGACAGTTCTCTCTCTTCTTTTTCAATCTATTAGGAGCATATTTTACTGTTAATCATGCATTCCCATCTGAAATTTTTATTCTCTTGGCCCCCAGGACACATCTTTCTCCTGACTTTCCTCCTCTCTCACTGACCATTGGCCTTCACTGGTAATGTTTCTGTGTCCCAGTCTCTACAATTGACCTGTTACATGGTAGACTTCGGAGTATTTCAAGTCGGACCTTGGATCTCTTCTCTTTTCTATCTGCACTCACTCCCTTAATAATCTCATAAAGTCTTGTAGTTTTTAATACCTCCTATCTTCTGACTACTATCAATTTTAAGTTTCCAGCCTAGAGTCTCTGGATGCCAGACATATATATACAACTACACATTCAGTACTTCCATCTAGACATATACTATCCTCTCAAAGTTAACATGTTCAATTTCAACCTCCTCCGTCCCCCAAACCTTTTCTTCCCACAGTCTCTCCATCTCAATCAATGGCAACTTCAATCCGTCCAGTTGCTCAGGTCAAAAACCCTAAATTCTTCCCTGATTCCTCCCTCCTTCTCACAAAGCCCACATCCAATCCATCAGTAAATTCAGTCAGCTGTACTCTCAACATATCCAGGAGGCAACCCCTAATCCTGTCCCTTGTCATCACCTCCCTGCTACCACCCTGGCCCAAGCCATCACTTGGGCTACAACAGCCTTGCCTTTTCATTTAGCTCTCCTCATAAATCATCTTTTCCCCACTAGCAGACAAAATCATTCTTTTAAATGTAAATGACACCAAGTGGCTCCTCCGCTCAAACTCTCCAGTGGCTCTCACCTCACTCGGAGTAAAAGCCAGAGTCCTTGCAATGACCCTTCCCTCTTCAGTGTCCTCTGGCTGCCCTGGCCTCCCTCCTGCACTCAAACATGGCGGGTCTGCTCCTGCCCATTCATGGCCCTTTGCCTTTGTTATCTTTTCTGCCTGGAAAGGTCCTCCACGCAGATGTCTGCAAGTCCCAGTTCCCACTTCCTTCAGGTCTTTGCTTCCACATCCCCTCTCTGTGAGCCCTGCCCTGGCCCCTCTACCTTCAAACTGCATCCACCCTTCTTGCTCACACACCTCCTAGCTCCCCATCCCTGCTTTATTTTAGCTAATTACCTCCTGCTTCCCTATATATTTCAGTGATCTATTTGTTAATTGTCTCTCTAGAATGTAAACTCTCTGGAATGTAAAAGGGCAAGAATTTTGGTCTGTTTTGTTTGTTTGCTGTGTCTCCAAAACCAAGAGCAACATCGTGCCTTAGCAGGCACTCAGCAACTATTGGTTGAATAAGTGAACATGATGAAGGGGTAGGTTTCCTAGGCCAAGAAAAGATGTTAATTAACCTCCTAAATATAATTAAAGCCTTAAGGCTTTTGGCACTTACGTAGATCAGTTTTAAATTTTAAAAACTTGCTTACGAAACAAAATCTAGTGTAGCACACATGACAGTTGGTCCCTTCGCATCCAGTAGTCTGTGTGTGGGGTGTGTGTGGGGTGTGTGTCTGCGTCTGTATTTGTGTCTGTGTATACATATACGTACGTAAATATATATCACCCACTAGGCAAACACATTCCTTTTATAGTACCTCACTAAGTGTAGTATATACATCAAACTAGAATTTAAGCCTTAGTAATCCGCTGCTGCTCTTTTTCTTCCACCAATCTTGCTTCTCTTTGGGGGTAACAGCGATTACTCACAAAGCAGCCCCTTTTTGGAAGGATAGTTAATGTATAAGAATCTAAATTAGAAGTCAGGGAGCAGCTTCCCCTCCTTCAGGAGAGTCCTCAACAGAGTGAAAATAATCTACTACTTCTTTCTAGAACCCAACCGAAATAGCCAAGAGGGAAGGAAGTCACAGGGCAGGCGAAATTCCCTCACAAGCTCTTTATTAATCACATTTTTTTTATTTTCAGGTTTGCTTTTGTTTTTACTGTCCGTGGTGACTGGGCACTAGAGTGGTCACTGTAGATTTTTTTTAACACTCTGTAGAAAACATCAGTCTTGTTCTTGAAAGATTTCAATTTAATAAGTATCTAAGGAAGTTCAGCGATGTAACAGAGTTACCCATCTTCATGCTGAAGACAACACACACACCTCTTACAACCCTCAAAGCAGCCAGAAAAGTAAGGTGTAAAAACCCCATTTATTAATAGGATTCCTTGCTCCATTTTCAACGTCCCCTCGCCGCTAGGAAGAACTTGCAACTAACAGGCCATCACCCCAATGATATGGCTTCGTAAGCCATGGGAAAATAAAAAGAGAGAGGGAAAAAAATTGCCTAAATTAAAAAAGGCAGATGAAAAGTAAAACTGTACCCCCACTAACTGAGAAGGAGAATCATTGGATTAATATTCAGTGTCTGCTTCATCTTCCATGATAAGGAGGACAGCTCAACAAGTTAATGATATAAAAACCATTCTAAGGAATGGAGCTTGTTTTTGCCTGTGATTTTATTTTATTCTTCCATTGGTAAATCTTGCTTCCTGAAAAGATCATTCATGGCACTCAGGTCAGTTTGTAAACAAATGTTTGTGTGTGTCTGTTTTTAATCACCGTCTGTGACTCCCACTAGGCCACTAGCTTCAGGAGGCCAGATTTCTGTTCTACTCTCCCTGTATCGCCAGTGCCAAACACAGTGCCAAGCCCAGAGTACGTTCTCAATAAATATTTATTCAACAAATAAAAAATTGTGCCTTTTATGGCCCTCCATGCCTGGGATACTTGAATCGGTAATAGCGGTTAATAAATTCTTACTGAATTGCATTAAGAGGATAGTCTTGAGGGAGGTGGTTCTGGAATTACAAATTGATTCATTAAAACACTGAAATAATAATTGGAAGTCATTTGTAACTTCCCTTCAGGCGTGTGCTTAATTTGACATAATTTTGTTAAACCCAATTCCGGTTATAGTTTTCTTTTCTGTTCATGCCCTAAATTATTAAATGCATTTCTTTTCAGCAAAACACACGAGTCAGACTCTCCTCTCCCTTGGATAAATTATTCCTCCAGGTATTCAAAATTATTAGAGAGTGTGCTTACATCAAATCTCCAGTGATTAGTAATTAGTCGTGGTGTTGAAAAACTAGGAGTATTTAAATGTAGATACAGAGTATTCTCAACCAACCAGGTACTAGTTGCCTCATTGCCATATTTCTTCTGAATATCCCTCCTGGATAAGTAAGTGAAGAAAACCTAGTTTCCAACCATGTAGATGAAGCCTTGGTGTCCCACAGACACCTGCTTCATGACAACTATGACGAACCTGTCCATGGACACAGAATGCCCACAGTATCTGACACTGTGCCTCCCCACCATCCTGGCAGCAGCCTCTCTTGGCTTCTTTCCCGTGCTTTTTTTTAACTGCTCCTTTTTGGTTTCTGCATCCTCCTCTTCCTGACTTCTCCTCTACAGGTGAATGGTCCTCAGATTTGTTTCCTCTCTCCCTTCAGTCTGGGAAGCAGCATAAAGTCAGGCCTGACGACATAGGTTTAGAGTCAGCCTGCTTGAGGCGAAATCTCAGATCTAACACTTTCTAGCTGGGTGACCTTGGGCCTCAGTTTACTCATCTACCCAGTGGGAGTTTCTATAAAGTGAGGATGTTAACAGTACCTCTCTCATTGGGTTGTTGTGAAGATTCAATGAGACACTAGCTATAAAATGCTCAGAACAGTTCCCAACGAGTAGTTAGTGCTCAACAAATGTTAGCTATTTATCTACCATCTCTCCTCCTTAATTTCATCAGTCCCCACAGTTAGATCCATCATCTTTCAATATCAGTATCAACCAGGACCACCTCATGAACCAAATTCTTAGACGTAAGACATCTACCCCTGCCCTCTCTCTGAGGCACCACCAGCCTGAATACCCAACTGAGTCTTGAGCCGTTCAAACTCAACACAACCAGATGTGGACTCTTCTTCCCCAAGTCTGCTTGTTTTTAAATAGCATGACCCTTCTCCCAAACAACCAACTTGGAAACTTCTCTGTGGTTGCATTCTAGTCGGCATGCTGGCACACAACAGTGTGTCAATGGTCTAGTCAATGGTCTTTCGGCCACCTTCTCCCTTCAGTGCACCGCCCACCCCGCTGCCCTAGTAAGCCTCCTAAGGAATAGTCCTTCACCTCACATCTTGTATTCGTCTTGTAACTGAGTCATCAAACAAGCATTTATAGAACTATGTTATGGCCCAATAATATAAAAAGGAGTAAGAAGAAAGACATTTTATAAGAATAAATATTAAAACAGGTTACTAGGGTAATAGATGAAGCTTAGTACCATCCAAAAAAAATCAAGGGAGGGGGATATTTATACCTTCAAAATGCATCAAACTTCAGTCACACTGTGACTTGGAAAAGCTCAAGTACCACAAAGAACTTCAGAAAAAAATGTACCAAAAATATTTGCCCCCATAATTGGTCAGGACACCAAGGCAGCTCCTGAGTTTTTGGTTTTTAGAGCCCTGCATCCATCCAGTCTACCATTGGGAGAACGCACTACAGAGAGGCCATTGTGTCAAGCCTCTGATCAAGAATCTATGTCTGGCTGAAATCAAAGAGTCCACATCAAGAAAGATTTGAAGCTGCAAAGGTCCACGTTAAGAGTCAGCACCTTTCATGATTTTGGAAACTTTTCTCAACTGCAAACGCAACATATCCAAAGTTAAATTTACAACCTTCTTTTCAAAGCCTGCTCCCTTTCCAGGGCTTAAAAGCATGGCGTTAGAGTCCAGGAGACCACAGATTCAACGTCAACTCTGCCACTTATTGGCAGAGTGACTTTGGAAAGTTACTTAGTTTCTCCAAGCCCCGTTTTCCTTGTTTGTTTAAGAGGGTAACTATATTTACCTCCAGGTTGAGAGGAATGAATGAGTAAAAGAATGCGCTTAAGTCACCCAGCATAGCACCTGGCACAAATAAGGACTCAAGAATGGTAACCATATTTTGCAGTCAATAATCAGCATCTACCCAGCCTCCCAGGCCAGAGACACCAGAGGTGTTACTGCTGTGCTGTTCCCTGGAGTCACCCAATCACCAAGTTCTGCCAATTGTGCCCCCAGAAGATTCCAGAAATCTAAGACCCGCCTCCTCCCCACGCCCACCTCTAATACGCTGACTGCTGCCTCCTGCTCAGCTCTGCAGACGCCAGTCAGCACTAACTCCTGACTCTTGCTCCTACCTCTCATCTCTGACTTCTCCAACAGGGCCCTGTAGAGACACCACTGTTCTCTTTTCCCAGAGATGAAATAGGACGATGTCATTCCCGTGCAGTAAGGGGCCTGGGCCCCTAGTTGCAAAGATCAAGCCTGAGCTTAGGAAGATGGCATTTAGTACCCATTCTCACAATCCCCCTGCCTTGGTGCGTCTCTCCAGCTTTACCTTCTGCTGGTCTCCCAAGCTTCACGTGTGTTCACCCTAAGCTGGAGCTGCCCTAATCATCACCTACAGACTACATTTGGTCCCCATCCGGCTCCCAAGGATATCCTTCTACTCCTCTTCACTTCACAAATTCCTGGTGCCCTTGTCTAGGAAGGCTTTCTCACTTAGTTGGCCCTCCTTTTTCACCCTAACTGCATTTTTCTCATCTCTGGATTTTACATACTGCATTTTAATGATCTGTTCTCCGTGTCTGTCTTCTCAACTTAATAGTAAATCACTTGAAAGCAGGCGCCATATGTATTTATCCCCCATTCCCAGATCTGGGCATCTCTCCATACGCAAGAGTTGCTTTTGATTAAATACATTCTAATTAAAACTGGGAACTGAGGCTTTACTACAACTGAAAACCGAGGTATGCTGAATGAAACCCAGACTCCTTCACTAGCAAATATTCCCAATCAAGGTGAACTCAAAATTTCATGATATATTTCTACTCTCATGTGAAACCACAGTAAACGTTCAAAGTACTGAAGTCATTAGCAAAAGAAAAAAAAGTGAAAGACCCATTTGCTACTTCTTATCCTACCGTCTCTATAGAGTTGAACAGACTTTGTTAAGGGGACAACTCGACAACTCTTGAAGAGTTCAGTGATTCTTACCTTCTAATCATGGAAAGTCCCCTATCGTTGCCATATATTAAGTGCTTATTGCATGTCAAGCCCTGTAATGCATTAGCCCTCGTTCTGCTAAGGGGTCTACTATTTATTTGTCCTTACCTTGCAGATGAGAAACTGGGCCTCGGGGATGAAGCTGCTCCAAGCCCTACAGGTGGTAAATGACCGAGCAGAGACTTGAAGCCTAGTCTGTGAGAACCCCAAACCCAGACTGCGCTGCTGTGCCACGCTGCCCTTCCCCTGTGACCCAACCAATGGCCCTCATGCTATTCACCCTCTCCCAGCAATCTTGACGGGAAGTTAGGAAGAAAATGGGAGTGGGAAAAACAGAGAGACCGTAAACAAAGGAGAGTGAAGGTTAATAAGGAAATGAAAGGGATCAACTCTTAGAAAATAACTGTTTCTTGAAACTGCAAAGAGAGTTCTTTCTGCCAAGTACTGATCTAACAATCTAGGCAAAAGAAGAAAAATCTATGAAACTTAAAATTAAAATGTTAGCCCTAGTTAAAGAAAAATTAAAACAAACAGGCTCATTTTATTAATCCACAAACCAAACAACACTCAACAAAAGGTTTCTGTAAATTTTAATTGCAGCAATCTGGACAATGTTTTATTATGACTCATTTACTTGAACCACAATGTTTGTGCAATATATTTTGCCCCGCTTTATGGGATTGTAATTGCAGTGAAATGCTACTATGCATACTCAATTAAAATACACCAGACTTATCAAAATAAAGCATTTTGGGAAACAGCATGCTCTGTATTCGTTTATTTTACTTTACAAATCCTGCAAATCCATAAATTCGTTCTTCTAGGTAAGCTCCACATTTTCTTCTCCTTTCACTATTTCTGCCTAACGTCTCTGGTTTTTCTTGTCTGAAATATGCTTACCATTTGTTATTTACTCTTCAGTGCTTGAGAGAACTAACTTCTAATATATAGGATGTTTTCTATTAGCCGTTTCCCAAACATATGCCCAGAACAAGAGACAGGAAGTTACATCTCTGCAAAGGACAACATGTTCAGGGATGGCCACTCACTCACCTGAGCTACTCCCTTTCTCTTCTGAGTCTTGCTCTTGATGACATGTTTTTTTTTAAGATTTTATTTATTTATGCATGAGAGACAGAATGAGAGAGGCAGAGACACAGGCAGAGGGAGAAGCAGACTCCATGCAGGGAGCCTGATGTGGGACTCAATCCCTGGACCCCAGAATCATGCCCTGAGCTGAAGACAGACGCTCACCCCCCTAGCCACCCAGGTGTCCCACTGATATGGGTTCTAATATTCCTTTTTTGTCTTTCTTTTTCCCCTGTAAATTGTTTATGAAATAAATATTCCAAATATAAGTATAGGTCCACAATCCCCTTGCCAAAAATGCCAGGGTCCCAGATCTTGCCAAATGCAGAATTTTGAAAGATTTAAAAACTTAACTACATTGAGAAGGAGACCCCATATATTACATGAAACTCCCAGGGGAACCCGGGATAGCATGCTGCAATCGAGGACATCAATATTTCTACAGCAAACTGAGTGAAAGTTAACAGGAAATGCAAGAAAGATTCACATCCACTCAGTTCAGATTGTGCCACCAAATTTGTTTCAGAAAACCTTTCTGTTTACAGAGCTCTTAGGATTTCGGAATTGTGGATGAGGGGTTGTAGATTTCTATATACTCTAGCAACATGCCTTGGGGGAAGCAGTTCTGGGAATAGGAACCTATTAGCACCTCATCATCGTTTTGGAATAAGGTCTATGCTCTATCTGAGCCCTGCCGGGTAAATAAGAGCATGTGTACATGGTAGATGGTTAGAAATCTGAAAAGTCTACTTCTAAAAAGACCAGGAAAAGATCCATCATATTGGGCATATGGAAGGCTTTGTCTGGATACTCAGGTAGTCCTTAGCAGAATCAAATAAAGCGTGTGAATAAGCAGTAAGTTCATTTAATTTGAAGTATTTTATTATATTTTTTCTCACTTACTTTATTCTTAGTTTGAAGAGAAAAATCTATCTCTGGTTTACATGTGAGTTTGATTAGACATTCATTCTCAGGAAGCAGGCCTCATACCAGTAGAACCATGTTCATTATCATACATGAAATAAGACAAGAGGATCAAATGAGCTAACGAATTGATAATATCATACACCACTGTCTTTTCTTTTAGCCTGCTGTGAGCATGTGGATATATTTAAAGGTTTCCTTTTTGTTGGATAATATCAAAGACAGATCCAATTGATTTTATACAACAGGCTATTTCAAAGTAATGAACTAGCCGAACTAATGCTTTCTTGCAAAATAAATAATTCTGGAAGAAAAATAGATCTCTATTCTTAAATCCTCCTCCCTTCCCAATTAATTAGATTTTGTTGGTGAAAGGAAGTTAAGAAATTCAGCATAAGCCTGATTATATCATGAATGTAAAATGAGCAGGGCAAATAATGGGCTCTATACGCTCTCAAACAAGTTAAATAAGTCCATAATAGCCCACCAGTTGTGTAAACACTATTTCACTATACTTGTAAAAGAAATATTGACTTACCTGTTAACTAAAATTATCCTGGCATGCTTCAACTAAGCTTATTAGTAATTCTTGTGGCGTACATGAATGTTTTTAGCTGTGGACTTTTATCAAAGATTAAAGAATTAGGAAATCATCCATTTAGCAAACCCCAAAAGTAGACACATACCAGATTGCGCTTTACCAGAATCGATTTTAGGAACTTGCAATCAAAGAGTCTGAGGAGCAATAAGCGATTTAAATTCTGGCATGAGATCTTCCATTACATACCAGCTCATTAACACGAGATACCTTCCAAAATCATCAATAAGAACATTTCACCCAGACAAAATACTAAACAAATCTGCTTTAGCCTATAACCTTGCTATCACAGGTAAAGGTACTGTTGTTTTGCTCTGACATCTCACCTGTATGTATTCCTGTGAGTTATCAAGAGAGAACAGAAATGCATATATTTAAGACGAAGAAGTTTGAATGTATACTTGCCTCTACTCTGCACATAAAGAGCCACCATTCTCAGCTCCAGTAGGATCCACTGCAGCCCAAAAGACTATACTTTTCTTGTATAAAAAAAAATATGTAATGGTGTCCCTGGCTGCCTCACTCAGTAGAGCATGCAACTCTTGATCTCGGGGTTGTAAGTTCAAGCCCCACACTGAGTGTAGAGATTGCTTGAAAAATTAAATCTTTAAGAAATTGTTTTAAATGTGAATTTCTTTTGTAAAGAAATGACAGTAAACCCAAGATCTTATCCAGTTTAAGTCTATACATACATGCTTGGGGGTTGGGGTGGAGTGGCGGTGGTGGTGGTGGTGGTGGTGGTGGTGGTGGTGGTGGTGCTCAGAATTCTCAAGGGATTTGGAAAAGAACATAAAGTCATAAGTCTCAGAATGTTAGTTCTATCACTGACTTGCTGGTCTCCATTAGGAAAACTACTTGCATTTCCTATCCTTAAAATTGGGGCAAGAATATTATCATCTCATAAGGTTCCAGGGAGGATATGAATGTATAAAGGGCTGAGTCAATGCTGATGGTCATTATGATGCAATTTGAGAGCCTGATCTTATAAATTAAATGGCATTTGCCACAAAATAGACAAAGTGTTCTCACTAGAACTGTTGTTTTGTTTTGTCTTTGGTGTGCAAGGAATCTGATTTGCTATGTTTTCATCTTTATAGTTAGACAAAGTGACTAACGACTAACCTACATGCATTCAATCAATAAAATTACCATTAGCCAAATCATTCTTATTTGCAACCTATGAGATTTTCTTTTAAGATCTACAAGACCTTGGGGGTTTATCAAGCCACTCTTAAATGTTCATACTTCCTGTGCTTTCAGGTTTTTACTGAGCATTCTTGCTTGTAAGTGATCACAACTAAAACTTCACTCACTACCTCAAACAAAACAAAACAAAATTGATTGATTCACCAACCTAGAGGTGATGGGTAGAAACAGCCTTAGATCCAGGTGTTTAAAAGATGACCCAAGGATTTTGTTTCTCGCTTTGCTAGTGCTAATCATGTCCAGTGAGTTTTCTCTACAGCAGAATGACACCCACCCACCCCCCACCCCCCGACTCTAAATCTCCTTGTCCTTACAACTCAAGAAACCAGGGATCTTGTCCACCCTGGGGTCTATGAAAACCCCCTAAACAGATTCGGGTTGCTCTGCTTGGGTCGTAAACCTGCCCAGGGCAGGGAGGCAGAGCCACACAATAGACAGCGTCGCCAGACCCACTTAAAGTTTCCCAAGGAGAAGTGTGGAGTATTCCTACCTACGGGAAAGGGGAGAAATGTTGGCATGAAGACAGACAGACAGACAGATCTATGACAGATGCTCATTACACCTGGCTTCATTCAGCACAGCTGCCTACCCCTTTAACTGAGTCAGAAATAGCCTCTGCTCTACATGAATTCATCGAGAAATTTCAATTCCTGAAAAAGAAGAGGAAAGGTGCAAACGTGGGTTGAAAATCTACTTTGCTCTAGGCCAAGTCCCAGACATTTTCACATTGAGAACGACGCAGGCAAATAATTATCCCCCTTTTACAGAGAAGGCACCTGAGACAGGTGGGCTCATTCCATGCCTCTGATCAAATAGCCTGAAACTTGCAGAGCCTACATTTAAATTTGGTTCTGCCCCGTTCACTCAAAACTGAAGTGTTATGCTCTCTTCGGCAACGCTGAAGTCAAGAAAGTATTGCCAAAAGTTTTCAGGCAGACGGTGGACACAACCGTATTTGGATGCCCATCTTGATAAATCAGTCAGTAAATATTTGTTAGGTTTGGGGTCACGACCGTGAGCTCCAGTCCTACAGGTAAAGATAAGACAAATGGCCTGGTCACTGCCTCCAAAGTTATCACAATAAAGTTGGCCAAATGAAACAAACATGCTTTCAAGAAAGCTGCAGAACTACATTTTGTGCTATTTACAACATACTGTTCAGTGAGACTCATCCTCTGTGGGATTCCTGTAGGGAGCCTAAGGTCCCCTGTAGACTGCAAGCCCCTTGAGGAGAGCTAACTTGCCCCTCTGGTCGCTGCTGCCGCATCATGATCCTCGCTGTTCTACAAATACTGCTTGCTTGATGATTAATGCAGACTGTGGGCATGGGAGGCTTCACAGAAAAAAGTAAATCTTGAGTTGCACTGACAGCCTAAGTAATCTGGGGAAAGAAAAAAAAAGTGGGGAGGAAAATTAGCGATTAGAAGTCATTCTCTACCTGTGGAAGGGATGGGTGGGAGGAACAGGAATGAGGCGAGAGCAAGCAAAGTGATGGTTGGGGATGTGGTGTGCACCAAACACAGTCCAGAGCTGGGCACTGCACTGACAGCCAGAGACCAGGCTTAACTCACAGTTTGCAGCAGCCGCTGCCAAATTTTCCAAAATCTCTGCACCACAGTTCCTTTATTTGCAAAATGAGGAGGATGGAGTTTATAATTCCTAGGCACTCTGCTTCCCACCCACCCCCCAGCCCCCACCTAACCCAGACACTCGCAAACTTGCCAATAAAGGGATTCACTCCAGAAAAGGACACATCCGTAATACTGATTCCAGTCCGGGTACCTGTTTAATCGGAAAACCTGCACAGGTGATTGATGAGGCAGGTGTAGGGATCACTCCTTCAGTGAAGGAGGGTAAACATGCCTAACCAAACAGGAAGAGCACTTCCCAGCTGTAAAATTCAGAAGTTTATGTGGGAAATTCGGTGGGAAAGGCTAAGTGGGAGAAGATTAAGAGAGGCCTTGAGACCCAAAAGGGTTCTCCACCTTCCTGAAACAAGGAGGCATTGTGCCCCAGAGAGCAAATCGTGCGTGTTTGTGGGTTGATGTGACAGGCCTGGGCACTGACTTGTCCCCACGGAGGCCTTCTCTGCAAGAAAGCCCTAAGTCCCTTTCCTCCTTTCTCCCATCCACTCACTTGTCTCACTTGTCTCACTGCAGGAGACGCACGTCCTGCTCTCGTCCCCCGGGTTGGGGTGGAGGTGGAGGGGTGCTGCATTCGGAGGACCCCGGAGCACCTGGCAGGTTAAGGCCCCTCGCTGGACGAAAGCAAACAGCTCCCTGTGCACCTAAAGTTGCCTTTCCAGGGATCGTGAAGCACCTGGGAAAAGGAGCCCCCTAGCCCTCCGGCCCCAGGTTCAGCCAGTGCCCCCGCCCCTGGGGGTCAGGGCCTCGGGGGGCAAGACTGTGCTGAGGGCGAGGCTCGGAGGGACCCCGCCGTCGCCAGGGATGCCTGCCTCCTTACCCTGGTGACCGGGACTGTGTTTCTGGATTGAATTTTAGTCTTTTTTTTTTTTTTTAATCACTCCGTGTATCCCATCCCTTATTTGACGTGGCCCTTCGCCGGGGGGTGGGGTCCCCGCGCCCCGGCCCGGAGGAGGGAGGGGGCCCGGGAGGGAAAGTGCGGCCGCGGGGGGGGGGGGGAGGGGGGAGCCGGGCCGCGCTGACGTCACCGCGCGCGCGATTCGGGCCGGAGCGCTTTAAAACAGCGGCGTGCGAGCGGAGATGCTGCTCCTCGCCGAGCGGGCGGCCCGCCGCAGCAGCGCCCTCGGCCCCCGCGGCGGCGGCAGCGCGCACGGCGGGACCCGCAGCCCGAGCCCCAGCCCCAGCCCCGGCCCCGGCCCCGGCCCCGGCCCCGGCCCCGGCCCTAGCCCCGGCCCCGGCCCCAGCCCCGGCCCCAGCCCGCGCTGAGCGCCCGCGGCCCCGCACCCACGATGCCCGCCGCCCCCGCCGGTGCCCTCCTGGCGCTGCCCGCGCTGCTGCAGCTGGCGGCCGTGGGCGGCTCGCCCGGGCCCCGCGCGCTCCTGCGGGGCTGCCCCGCGCGCTGTCAGTGCGAGCCCGACGGCAGGACGCTGCTCCGGGCCGACTGCTCCGACCGGGGGCTCTCGGAGCTGCCCTCCAACCTCAGCGTCTTCACCTCCTACCTGTGAGTGCGCCGCGCTCGGCCGCGGCGGGGGCGGGGGGCGCACTTCGGGGAGCAGAGCGCAGACGCTCACCTGGGGGGTCCGGGGGGGCACATCGGGGAGGAGAGGGCAGCCGCGCACCGAGGGGGGGCAGTTCGGAGACGAGCGGCCAGACGCACACCTGGGGGGTCCGGGGGGGCGGACATCGGGGAGGAGAGATCAGCCGCTCAGCGGGGGGGGGGGCACATTGGGGAGGAGAGGGCAGCCGCTCACCTGGGGGGCCCGGGAGGGCACATCGGGGAGGAAAGGTCAGCCGCGCACCGAGGGGGGGTGCAGATCGTGGATGAGAAGCCAGCCGCTCAGCGAGGGGGGTTGCTGGGGGGACACATGGAGGATGAGCGGCCAGCTGCACGGGGGGGGGGGGTGCTGGGGGTGCAGGTCAGGGATGAGAGGCCAGCCGCGCACCGATGGGGGGTCGGGGGGGCACATCGAGGATGAGCGGCCAGATGCACACCTGGGGGAGGACCTGGGGGGGTCGGGGTGCAGATCGGGGAGGAGCTGCCAGCCGCACACCTGGGGGGGCCCAGGGAGGTGCACATCGGGGAGGAGCTGCCAGTTGCACACCGGGGTCTCCGGGGGGTCCCGGGGGCGCCGGGCGAGTCCTCAGAGGGCGTCTCGGGCACACGCGCTGGGCCGCAGGGCCAGGCTGGCGGGGTCGGGGCGGGGGGGCAGCCCGAGCGCAAGTTTAGGGCCGCGGAGGCCCCGCTGCAAGTGCAAGCCCGGGAAGCGCCGGGGCGTCGGCGCCGCGATGCGGCTGCAGGCAGGTCGCGGGCCGGTTCGCCTGGAACCCAGCGGGCGGGCGCCCGACGACCCCTGCCTCGACCTCCCCTCCGCGGCCTCCCGCCCCCGCGGGCAGCCGAAGGCGACTGTCCCCAAAGGGGAGCCCCGACTTGCCCAGCCCGGGAGGGACTCACTGTGCATCCCCTGCGCCAGCGCGGGATGGGATCTTTTTTCCTCTTCTCTTCTCTTTTCTTCCTTTCTTTACTTTCTTTTTCTTTTTTTTTTTTTTTTTTTTTTTTTTTTTTTTTTTTTAATGAAGTGATTAGAGTGTGGCAACCACAGGAGTGTTATCTCCACCTTTGGCTGCCCGTGCCGCCCTTTGAAGTGGCCGCGGCCCGTGTAATCTTTAACCGTCTCCCCCTCCCGGGGAGGAAGGGGCAAGTGGGGCAGGGAAGGGGGGGCGACACCCTCGGGATGAGCCCCAACCCCAACCCGGCCCGGAGGTAACAGGTGTCTGTGCAGCTGCGGGGACCCACACACTGCTCGCCCCCAGTCCCGTGCAGTATCTCCAGGCACCGAGACCAGGGGCAGCGGGTCACGGGGGGTCACGGGGTGGTCACAGGTGGCACGTTCAGGGCCTAATGGGAGCCACCGCCCCGAGCCCCCCCCCCAAGCCCACGCAATCCCCATCGCGGCTTCTCTGATGTCCCTTGGCAGGAGCCAGTCGGGATGTTTGTGTGAACTCGTTCCTTCCTCTGTTCCGTTGTTTTCTGGAGAAAAGAAACATGAAGAGGCTTGCACAACGCCTTCCACTACCTAGCCATTCTCTTTCTACAGAGACAGAATAGAACAGAAAAGAAAAATTCTGTTTTTTTTTTTAATTGGCTTTACTACTGCTTTGAAAAGAGGAGACCCTCCTGCGGGATAGTAGCATCAGCAGAGGGCAGTCCCTTGTCATCTGCCATAAAGCTGTTGTTGGTACTTTGCTTGACTTGAAAAGCTTCCAGGACTATTTATTTCCCCACCAGGTTTCTCCCCAGTGGCACCCGTTGCACAGGTAGTGACGTGTTTGTTCACTGGTGTTGGAGATGGAGACGGAGATGGCCCTTCCCTAGGATTTCCCTCAACGGCTTGTCTGTGCTGCCCAGTGAAACGCTCATACCCCAGCCTCTGGTTTAAAAATGCGAGACTCGTGGTTTCGAGAATCATGCGGTCTTCTGAATGGTGAATTTTTGAGAGCAGTTTGGCAACTAGATTTACGAGCCCGAAACTACTCTTCCCCACCTCCCTGAAGAAATCGGTTGGATACAAGGGAGGTGTGCAATCCTCCCCCCCCCAAACACTTACCTATGTAAGTCGTGCACTTGTCATAAAGCATGTTTGAGAATACAGAAAATACATTTATGAGTCGCGTCGGGATGCTTTTTTCTCCCACTTGCAAGAATGAACATTTGTTAGGCTTCTGTTACTAAAAGTTGGCATCAAATGCGGTTTCAAATTATTTCCCACATACCTCAGATGCACTTAACTGTGTCCTCCGTGTGTCAGGAGATCCTTCTGCCACTGTTCCTTATCTATCTATCACTACAGATAACCTCTTGGCGTTAGGATAGCATTAGGAAGTTAATTGTCATCTTTTTTCTCGTGCTGCTTGATGACAGCCTGTGCTCCAGCCTAAGGAGAAATTGTCTCAGTGCCCTATAAAATATTAATCTTGAAGGCTCTGAAAAGTGTCGCAGGGAATGTTAAATACTTGCTCCTCGTGCTAAATCAGTCCTGAAGTGAACAACCAAAGTGCTGTGCTGCATAAAGGGGCGATTCCAGAATTCGGTCTCCATGGAGAGCTACAAAATGTCAGGAACCGTGGGATGCCCTTTCTTCTGGGGTTCAGGGGCTTGGGGTTTTTTTGGGGGGATTTTGTTTGCATGACCACAGGAACTCTGCAGGCATCAAGGGTAGATGGTGCCCTCTTTTGGTTACACCTAGAATTATCTGACCGTGTCTGCCTTCACATGTGCTCTCCTAACCTAAAAGAGAAGTTTTTATTTAGTCATATGCAAATAAATAAAGTATGTGTTATACCGGTTTACTTATTTTAAGAAATAACTTCCCTTTGCTCTTGAAAGAGACCACTAGGCTATAGCCCCATACCGCTGGGGCCCCCCGCGTGATTAAGCTTTGGCAAGAACTTCAAAATGTGCAGGGACTGATGTGGGGCAAAAGCCAGATTACTATCTTTTATTGTTTGTAGTAGGTTATCACCATTTATTTGAGTCAAAATATTATCTCTCAATCTTCCTCCCCTCCCCACAAAAGAACAAGCATTTCATTTTCTTCAAACAGATTGATGATGGCAAATTTGTATGTACAGATTGCAGCTGTACCCATTCGGCCAGTGGATTTGCCATAATCCGATAGCTGGCTGGCTAGTCAGACTCATAGGTAAAGAAAGTTTCCTAAACCTCTTCATAGGAGGCAAGGGCTATTTATGTGCAGTTTCATAAGCTTTGGTCCCCCAGAAAAGCTCAATCTTAAGTCAGTCTAAACATCGATATTAATTCTCTTTTTTCTTTCTTTTTTTTTTTTTTAACTGAACTGCATTCCCCAGTAGATCTGTAATTGGGCCACTGAACATGGTGGAAACACTGGAAAATTTCAATCTTCTCTTTCTCTTTCCCTCTCTCTCTCTTCCAGTCGTTTTGGGCTCTGATTTCACAAAACAATAAATAGGCTTAATAAATAGGCTAATAAAGCTCACTCTGCATAAAATACGGAAAAACGCTAAGGTTGAGACATAAAAGCAGGCAATAATTGTTTACAATGTTTAATACATCTCTATCTACCAGTAATGATCTGTCAGAAATAAAGTAGCTCCGGCATATGATCTTATTATAGAGAAATTATTTTAATGCATGAAACGTGGACGTGTTTTGCTAATCCGGTCTTAAAAATAAGTTCCCCTCTGCCACTTAGATGTGTCTTTCATCCAGTTAGTGTGACATCCAGATAGAAAACTAAATCCTTAAGAACTTCCTAATATAGTTCTAGTAGAGAAAATATACTTTTCTTTATTGACCTGGAGCAGCTATTTTATTTGTAAATGCAAACTGAGTTTTTCCCTGCTGTTGCTTAAAGATGTGAACATTTCATCCACAAGCAAATTCATGTCACATGAACCAAAGCAACGGGGAGAATGATTTTTTTTATTTTTTATTTTTATGTAGCTTGCTTACTTTTCCATATGTAACTTTATAACAAAATTTAATTTTACACATAGTTAGCAAAACTGGTATTAATAAAAACTGATCAAAAACCTCAATTATAACTAATTAAGTATGGCCCTGGTGTCATACATATGTTTTAAGCATTTAAGATGCAGTTTCAAAATTAAAGAATATTTTTAGAATCTTCTTTGAAATGGTTTAATATATTTCTGCTTCCCTTCAAGCAAAGAAAAGTATTTTAAATCAAGGAGAATGTTTGTAGCTTAGAAATGGTTACAAAAGCTTTTAGCTGTTGTAACAGTCTTAAATTTTAGATCAACTGCAAAATTTATACAGTTTGCTCTACAGACTGCTTTCAGAATTCGTTGAAAGTATAATGATGTCAGTGACTTTTCTTCATTTTAAAGAAGTTCTTTCTTTTCCCCCAGGATTCCCAGGGTTGCTTCAGTCGTGTTTTTGTTATGGGGGCAATTACTGAAACTAATCGACTAAATTATTACGAGTGATTTTTCGTTTTAAAGCAGTAGTTCTGATTCAATTTTGTGGCATGAATTTAAAATAAATATTTTATTGAATATGATCAACGTGTGCACGACAGAGTTTGTGTGATGAGAATGAAGTTTTACATGTAAGAAATACGATCTTCAATAGGATCTTCAATCTTTTTTTTTGTCCTTATGCGTTTTTTTCAAAGTAAAGGAGCTCTGATAGCAATCACAAACGAATTAGAAGATTGGAATTAAAAAGAACTTTCGTAGTTAAATAAAATGTGTTTTGATAATGGAACTGTTCCCACTCGGATGTGTTTGAAGAATTTCAAAAACACTAAGCTGGTCTATGATTTCTTATAGTTAAATTTTTTATCTGAACGATTTGATTTTTTTTTAATTTTCAAGGCATCTGTCAAAGGCATAGAACTAGTATCCATGTAAACGATTAACCTCAAATATATAATTAAAGGCATTGCAGAATATTTGTAGTTCTAAAACTGATACCTAATAACTACCTACCTTAGTAAAGCATTTTTAAATATTTTTTCTATTGAACTCATTTAAGTCATTTTAGCTATAAATTGAAGTATGTCTCCAATTAATCCAAATCATATGCCATAAGATAGAAATGAAAAACAGTAGTGAGCTCTGCACTGAGCATTTTGTGGGGTAAATCTTTGTTATTGTTCAGTTATTTCTATAAATTTAGAATAATGCTAAATGGTACATTTCTTCATAAACACCCCACAAGTGGATGTTTCTGGTAAATTGAATTCTTCGTGAAAAGGCAAATTCCTTCCTATGAGTTTCAACCTCTTCAATCCTGTTGGCAATGTTTTCCTTTATGGAGTCTCATTTTCTAGCAAAAAGACAAATCAGACTGGCATCGGAGCCACGACTGATCTATTACGTACCAAAGAAAACAAACTGAATATCTGGTCCTGTTGCTATTTTTGATGTATCTTAGCAGAATTTCATGTGTTGAATGTATCCATGAGTTCTAACCTGCTGCAACTCTTTTATTCCCATATCTGTCAGCTTCAATCCACATTTGTACTCACTCATTATAGACGCCAACTTCCACACTCCGTTTCACCCAGGCAACTCATTTTCTATGGTAAAGGGAGATATTTCATAGGCTAGTAGGGGGAGGTTTTCATAAAATTTTTCATGATTCAAAATTAATCTTGTTCTCCAGAGGCGGGAAGCAGGCTGGTTCTTGAAATCCCTGGTATTTTCTCCTACCTCTCCCAATTCTTTTTTTTTTTTTTAAATACATGGAGCAAGCCCAATGGAAATGCCTTATTTGAAACTGGTAGGGGGGGAGTCATTTGATTTCAAGCGATGGGGTGACCTGACCTACCGGTGACACTAAAGGACTGTTAACAGGGCGTCCGCCTTAGTAGAAGAGCTGTTTAAGGGACCCCCAGCTTCCAGGAAGAAGCTGGACTCCTTCCTCATCCCTTCGTAAATTTATTACCCCTGTGGTCAGTGTTTAAGTCTGGGCTTGGAGAAACAGAGGTTGGCTTTGAGAGGACACAGAAGAACTGACCATGTCCGTGAAAGCATCTCCCTTAAGGTCAGATGGTGTGACACTCTGGGGTGTGATTACGAGCTCTCCTCCCTTCCCGGCTTATCCTCCCCCCTAGACTGTGGACTTCTCCAGGGAGGAGGAAATTTTCCACTTGGTAGCCCCGCTCCCACACCAGTGCCTGACACTCCCGGGATGTTCCCGAAGCATTGATGGTGTTGAAGGACTGGAGTTGGCTGAGCCAGCTGCCAAAATCCCAGTGGCTAAAAGAGGCCTGTCTGGCCGAGCCCCACTTGAAATACAATTAAATTGTATTCAGCTTAAAGGATGCAACGAGTTGTTGATTTTAACAAACACACCATAATTTACATATCTAAATCACTTTTATTGTAATAAGAGCTGACATTTATATCGTTGCTCCTGAGTACTAGACATTATGCTAAGTACTTGACTTTTCCGTAGGCCCCGCAGAGGCCCTGTGAGGCAGATACTATCATCATCCCTAACTTGCAGGCCTGTCTGCATATTCCAAGGTATTTACATTGCTCCGTGGGTTTGGGGGCCTCTCTGAAATCATCTTCAGGGCCAGTTTACCAGAAGCATAAGAATACCGGCCTTCTAATTCATAGTCATGCTTCACGGGAATTATAATTGGTGCTGAAATATTTAAGCACTTTTTTTTTCCCCAGGAACGCAATTTATGAAGCTCTAATACCAAAAATATTTCTTCAACTGGCTGGGAAATGGCAGTTTTTAATTTTTAGTAGAATGAGAATAACATTATATAGCTGATGGCCAGTGTTTGCAGTTTAGTAGGTATCTTTCCATAGATCCATTTTCCTACTACTACCAAAACAATGTTTCTTATCTCCAAGTCAGGGATAAATTGTGGTAGCTGCCCCAGCATCTTAAGGAGTGATCAGTTGACTAATAACTTCCAAGTCGAGGATAAAACAGATTTTTTTTCCTATGACCAGAGCTGTGTGTCAAATAAAGTAGACAAACTCTTTGGAACTATTTCTCCATTCAGAGAGACATGAACTTTCTTAATAGGCAAATTTTATTGAATTTGTATTCACCTTTAAAACCGATAAGATGAATTGATGTCATAAAGGCTGCCTTACTGGCATTTGATTCAGAATGGAAATTATTTCAACGTTTTTTCTACTTAGATCTATCTGGAAACTGCATGGTTTAACAGTCAGGCCAGGGACACAGACTTCTGTGTGAACTAGAAATCTGGATAAATCGGAGAAAAGTTCCCTCCTTCAGACAAAGAAAAACTCTTCCTAAACCGTCCGTCCTAGTTCATCAGTCTTTCATTTCCCTTGCTGCTGGAAATCTAATGTGTGTTAATCACTCACCGTACTACAAAGTCAACAATATGAAAAACCCCCAACTGGCCAATTAATTATAAACTGTATTCAGTAGAAAGATCACCCCATCAAGTACGAATTGATGTTTAGGAAATGTCAGCTGCATACGGATTTAATCTCCAAAGCCCCCTCGCATGCCCCTCCATTGTAGTTTTGTATTAACATCAACAATTTAATTTTAACAACAAAATTCTAAAAAAAAAAAATTTAAATTCTGCAGCAGTCATTTGCAGGTGTCTCATTTGTGAGGCCTGCACATTTGTATCTGCAGTCGGGTGATCCTGCCTGCCTTCCAGAGGAGCTTGCTTTCGCCTTCTAACAAGGGCTCTGGTTGTCAAGGGGCAGGAGGGCCATCTCTGTCACGCACACACCAACACACAGCCCCGACGTACCAATCAGAGACCGTGTCCTTTGTCCCAGTCGCACAAATGGAAATGATACATAAGGTTGACACGGCCTGGCGGTGCAGGGCCAAGGCTTTCAAGGGAAGACACTGAGTCGCTGGCTGTCTGGAGGCACCTTCAGTTTAGTTCAGAAGCTGAAATGCAGAAGACAATCGTCCTGGCAAAGGGAGCCCAGCTCCAGCTGAGAACGCGTGCACTGAGCTGACCTCCATGGTCAGCCTGCCAGCTGAGATTAAGCTTCCCTCAAGTGGTCCCTTGTCAGCCCAGCCTTTTCCCCCAGTGTTGCTCATCTTTCACAACTGGAAGCCAACTGTTTCAAACTGTTACTCAATTTTGCAGCCAAATTCCTTTATTTCCTCTTTCCTCCTCCTTTTCTCCCTCACACACACACACACACACACACACACACACGCACGCACTGTGATGGCTAACCTTACATCCCTGCCTTCTTTCCAAAGCCTACACTCAGAAAGGAACCTAAGAATTTTGATGTGTCACTAAAAAAAAAAAAAAAAAAAAAAAAAAGTAAATATTTTTGTGCTTTTTTTTTTTCTTGAAACCTTGATTAAGGAGAACAAGGGACCTCTACAAAAGATGTCTATTTGCAAAAATAACCTGCCTTTGATCAAAAAAGCCACAGAAGTGTACTTCTCAGGGAAGTAGAAAACCACACATGATCTCAAGTGGAAAAAATATAAAGAATTTGCTGAATTTTTAACCTTAGTACATAACAAAGATATTATTTTAAAGTTGGTTGGTTAATGTGGGCTGTGTTAGAAATTTCATTGTGTTGTGTTTGGGTTTGCCCAATGTTATTTTAATGAGTTTATTGGTTCAACACACAAAACACCACATGGCACTTGAAGCTTTCAGGTTATAAATTTTCTTGTGAGACACTTCGTTGGAGGAACTCTGTTACATAATCCAGTTGGTCTTTAAATCTATCAGCATAAAATCACTTCTCACTTTTTGTATACATATACGGACGGTGAAGATTATTTGATTATAAAAACCAAGTAAAACTGTCCATGGAAGGAGTCACATTCCTAAGTCATCTACTTTTTTTTGGTATATATATATTGAGACTTCTGTAATAAACATTTATTTCCCAATGTTTGTTGACTGAATCTACAGAATGAGTTTGGAGTCTTCTCGTGAAGCCTGAAATAAGAAATCTTCCTTATTTTCCCTTCAAACTTCCTGTCCTGGGAGATCCTTAGCAGACATGCCTGCATGTGGCTGTAGACCTACTCTGTGACCCTTAAGAGTGTCCATTGCCCAATAAAGTAAAGCCTGGGGGGGGGGGGAATGCCAAGAGAGGTGGAAAGACAAGTGAGGACATCTGCTACCCAAGAAACTTGGGGTGGGACTGAGAGACTACAAGACCTCTGCTAGGGTCCCTGACACACAGGGTGCACGTCTGTGTCTCTCCCTGTCCTTGTCCATCCCTCGCTTCCACCTGGCATCAGAGGCCTGGAAGCCCGCACCTTCCTTATCTCAGACACTTTCCCCTAGGGCTTCAAGCTGCGGGATGAAGGGAGGTTTAGAGAGAAGAGTCTCTCTTGGAATTAAAGTATCAACTCTTGATGCACCGAAATAGGGGTCTCTGATTTTAACTCGGGGAAGCCACAACTCTCTCCCTGCAGAGGGCGGGAGGCCTGCACTCCTGCAGCCCCGCTCGGCAGCTGTTGTTCTTGGGGGCTCAGGGCCACAGAGGAAGTTCCAGATCTTTTTTCATGGACTCTTCAAGCTCGGGTCGCAGAAGGAAATCCTAGTTAAACCGGATTCTCCCAGGGTGTAAGCGTATCTCATTTGAAGATCTCAAAAGTTTTAGCAACATGATTAAGTGACAAGAAGTGTGTACCTTCCACCTTACAGCTGCTGGCCGTGCGGCATCAAGTCCGCCTCCCCAGGGTCTTGTAATCACGAGAAGTGTTAGGTGGACATAGCCTGGTCCCCAGTGACCAGTAGGTGGTAATTTGAAGCCCCCTTGGCCTTCACGGTAGAAACTCCTCAAAACGTAGCTGACTGCATATTGGGAAAGAAAAGGCTAATTTTGATAGATTGCTGTTAATTATACTGCAAGTTCAGAGCGTGAGCCACGTGTAGAGGACATTCTGCTGTAAGGAACTGAGGATCATCTTTTATGCGCAGGTTACCAGCAGGACCGACCCATGTACCCAGGGTCACGTTACACTGTGCAAAACTGGAGTTTAATCGTGATTGCAGGAGCATTGTCCCAACTGCCCACATAACGGAATGCAAGTCCCTGAGCTAGGTTGTGGCCGTGTTCTCATGAGTCCCCCGTGCTGTGTCCGCCTGGGGGAGTTAGAACGTGAAGGGCCTGTGAGGTCACCTAATCCAACGCCTTCATTTCACAGGTGATGACATTCCCCAAAACACATGGCTGGCAAAGGAGCAATCGGGCCCCAGCTGTCCTGAAAACCCCGGTTGACTGTCCCTTCTTGTCACTTTTTTATTCTGATGCCAGATAGCCCAGTGAACTCTAAAACTCCCAGTTACATTTCCAGATGTCGCCAAATCATACCGTTGCTTACACGTGCTACCTATGGAAAATACGTGTGCTTGGCTTTTAACCGCGTCGTCTTTTTTTGGGCCCATTGTGGATACAGATAAAGTGTCTCTGCATCACCCCAAAAATCTGCCACACAGAAGGGAACAATCAGATTTAGTGTGAGGAATAAATAAATAATAGTTCCCCAAATTTCTGTTCATAGTGGTTAAACGTGTGTTTAGTGTCATCGGAATTTCCTTTGCGACCTTAACCCGACCACGTTCAGATCGTCTTCATGTCCCCTGAAGGTGCGCCCCACCTGCTTTGACACCGAAATCACCTGAGTTCGGGCTCCCCTTGCTGTCTGCACCCACGTCCCTTCCCAGCACACTCTGTCGACACCGCAGCTCCCATCGTGTCGCTCTTCTATTCAGTCCTCCAAACAGTTTTCTGTGGCTTTCGCGATGAAGTTTAACTTCTCAGTTTAGCCTGCGGAATAGGCCTCTCTTGCCTCGCTCCTGCACACCTGGCCAGGTCCCCCGCCTGGGCCCGCCCACTCTCCCCACCGCAGCCTTGTTGGACGCGGCCTGCACTCCTCCGCTGTTCACATGTGTTGGTGTCTGCTTGTGGGGCTTTTCTGTGTCACTTGGCCGACTTCTGGGAGTCTTCCATACTCAGCTCAAACAAACATCACCTCTTCTGGAAGGCCGCCTGTGACCCACCGCTCCAGAAACAAGAATCTGGAAGCTCTAGCTTCCCATCCTGCTGAGCCCACCTCCGGGATAGACCTCACCGCACGTGGTCACCCTACCTGTCTGCTTGTCTGAAACACTTGTCTGTTTTCAGTACTAGACTATGTATACCCCCCCCCCGAATTATAGATTTTCTTGAACCAAAGGGATTTAGATCAGAACATACAAACCCCATGTATTTTTTTTTTTTGGAATCCCTGTGTGTTAATCATGTGTCTCATTTTCTGTGTTTTGTGTTGCTTTGCTCTCTTGTGGACGTGCTGACCCAGGAGAGAGGGCTCCTCTCAGGGCTGCCTAAACCCCCTGGAGATAGAGATGACTCCTCTGCAAGTGTGCCTTTCATATGCAAACCAACCAATCCAAAGCCCACACCCAGCACCTTCCTTATTCGGTTCTTACAGGGCTTTTACACTCTAGGTCAATATTTCCTACCCTAATGACCCCAGGGCCAGGTCCCAGACAAGTCTGGGCAGCCCCTGAACCCCAGAGTCTGCTGAAATTGTTCCAGCTAGCCAGGTCATCGCCTGCTTCCCCTGTCTACTCCTTTACATGGGAACCCCAGTAGAAGTCCATTGTGCCCATGCTTTCCTCGTCTCCTTCATTTTCCTGACTGACCCTGGTACTCTGGCCCAGGTGGATCCTGCAAGGCCCGGGGGGCTCCCAGCTCTTGGCAACTGCGAGGAACAAATTGTCTTTTCACTAGCAGTTGTCTCCTGACCTATTGGCCATCTTGTACTTCAACAACATCAAGACCTACATTTTAAGTCACCCTCTGTGCGTGCATGCCCATCCTGGGCCATGCTCAGGGGAGAGTCATTTTCTCTGTCCAGGGGGCACTCTCCTGTCCCCTAAACTCAATGGAAAATAGCACTTTCCTGCATCTAAGATACAGGGCACCTTTTTTTCTGGCTGTCAGACGTGTAGCAGAAAGTGGGGCAAGCTGATATAATCTCTGGTCTCATATTGTGATAGCAGAGGTCCTTCCCTCTGAACTTGGCAGACTGCATTGTTTGTAAACTCCCAAGAGAGACAGGAAAAAACAATTCAGAAAGTGCTTTTATAACACTTTTGCCCTCGATGCCTCATGCGACCCCCATAGCTGGTGGTAAAATAGTCGTAATTCTCCCTACTTTATTTTTGTTATGGATTTTCTTTATTTTTATTATTTTTATTTATTTTATTTATTTTTTATTGGTGTTCAATTTGCCAACATATAGAATAATACCCAATGCTCATCCCATCAAGTGCTCCCTACTTTAGAAATGAGAACTGCTTTGACAAAGATCGTAGGCCTGTCTGGAGTAACCCAGGCAGTTTACTACGTGTCTTGGTTTTCTCACGTGTAAAATGGCAATAAGTACAACATCTACATCGCGGGATTGGGAAACCCATTCGTGTAAAGCACTCTGCGCGGCACCTCATATACAGAGCACCCGTTACCTGTCAGGTGCTATTGCCTTTGCTGGTGATGAGGTTACACTTGTTAAAACACTAAACCCATGCTCTTTTTGTTTTTAATTTTTTAAGATTTTATGTATTTAGAGAGAGCATGCGCAAAGGGGGCCTCAGAGAGAGAGAGGGAGAGAGAGAATCTCAAGCAGACTGCACATTGAGTCTGGAGCCTGACACGGGTCTCGATCTCAGGACCCATGAGATCATGACTGGAGCCGAAACCAAGAGTCGGTCGCTTAACTGACCAAGCCCCCCGGGTGGCCCTCAACCCATGCTTTTTAAATACAGTGTTGCCTTTTATTGCTCTTGCCCAAGTAGTTAAATTTATTGCCCTAAAACTGTATAATTTTCCTTAAACAAGAGTTTCTACCTACCGGGTAAAAGAATAGGGGAAGCCAAAAGGGGCAGCTTCACATGAATAGTGCATCACCCAACACCTGTTTTAAGTTTAAAAGGCTCTGTTGTCTTTGATCCTCGGTATCAAATAGATAAAAGATTCTGTGCACTGAATGAAGTCTCATTCACGTGGGTGCCTGGCATTTCGTAGGCGCTGCACAGACCTCCGGGGTGGCTGGTAACTGGGCAGACGCTTTGTCACAGATTGCGGACCAGTGGCCTCATGTTAAAAGCCCACTCTTTAGACAGGATTCAGCGAATGGCCAGCAGTCTGTAGTCCTGGGCTGAAACTATTTTTCTCCTCTCATTTTCATCTCACCCCTCCCCATGATTTTTCCTGAGTAGGTAGGAATGAATCGGTTTGGGGACTCCTTGGCCTCTCAGAAGCCCAGTCTCAGCAGTTGACTTGCTGTAGCTGCAGGCGAGAGATGATGGATTGCTGGGGGGGCAGAGGAGACACAGGGAATCTGGCCTTTTCTCAGAGCCAGAGAGGCACCCAGGAAAACTATGTCTTCAACACAACAAAAATGAGTTCGATTTTTTAAATACATTAACAGCTGAAAAAAAAATAATTCTAAGGGAAAAAAACCCCATATAAGGAATATGTCTATCTGAAAATACCTTCAAAGAGTTGAATTTTCATGAGGAATGATGGTAGCTGTCTTTGAAAAAGAGGCAGTTAGTTCCGTGCAGTTGTGGGAAGGATCTTTGCAGTCAGCGATGCCAACGAGGCTAAGATTATTTCCTGGAGAAGAATAGATACCAATGACTTGACTCTGCGAGGGGGAAGGGATTCCAAGTTAAATACAGAGTCAAAGCACCACTCAGACTTGTCTTTGAGCAGGGGGGCCTTGGAATTAGGCCCAGGGATCCCCAGCAGAGAGGAGAGATGGGTGGGCGGTTATTGGACCAGACAGCCTTTTAATTCTGCTGGATGAGCCCCGGGTCACCATCTCTACAGATTCTCTGCACCCCCTGCCCCTGCAGAAGAGGCAAGCTGCTTCACCCCGCCCATGACCAATGAAATCCAGAGAGCAGGTCTGAAAGGGACAAGGGAGATCTCCCCCTCTAAGGACACTTTCACATCTTACGACGTGCGAAAGGATGATTCTGGAATTCTCGAGAGCGCACTGAATCACTAAAGTAGGAAGCTGGTTTATTTTACAGCCCTAAAGCCAAAACCAAAGGAAGTTGCGGGCGGATGTCTGTGATGGTTGCCCAGCAGCTCAGATCAGGCAAGAGGGCTCTATCAGCCTGGGTTAGTAAGCAGTGTAGACAATCACCAAGCCAGGCCGAATCCGAGGGCAGGAGAAGGCGAACAATTCCAAACGGAGAGTCAGAAGGATCTCCCTCCAGCAAAGCCCAGTTCTCTCGGCAGAGAGAGGGGGTAAGAGGACAGCGACAGGCCAGAGGAGACTGTGGCAAGGATGGAGAGAATAAAGAAGAGTCCAGAAAGCCTCAAAGGTGAGGTTAACTGCAGGATGGGGAGAAAAGTGAGGTGTGGCCCCAGCAACCGTCTCCGCGGCGGGGTGGGCTCACCCCTGGGTAGATGTCAGTCCCTGGCGGTGTCTACATACCTACTCCGCCTGCTACACACACACACACACACACACACACACGCACATGCACATGGGCAAGGCTTTGCATTCACACATAGAAGAAACTAATTCTTTTTGGAAACAACATCCAAATCTCCAAGCACGGGGGTCTACTCTGCCCATAGGATGGTAAGCACCCCCACATCGTCCTAGGAGCTGGGGTGCACATCCCACACCCTGGTGCAGCGAGACACACCCGACGTGCACAGGAGCAGAGGCTGGGTCCCAACTCCAGGCTGTGGTCCTCTACTCGTCTGCACCATAGCTGTACCTGGAACCCAATGCTGAGCATCCTGAGGCCTGGATCATGCACCAAACCAACCCAGGCAGCATCTCTGGGGGAGGAAGCTGCGCCACGGAATGATTTTTTACTCCCCCAGGGAAGCTTAATATATGCAGCCCAGTTTGGGGACCCACAGGACTAGGTCTAGCGAGTCACCCCACTCATCAGCCGGGGGCACGTCTCCGGCAGGACACCTACCCTCCCTGCTTCAGTTTGCACATCTGTAAAGAAAGAGAGGTGCAGCCCCTCCAGGGCTGCGGGACTCTGTCAGCCTGACATTTGCCCGATGGTTCCAGGACAGGTGTGGCCAGGTGCTAGGAGACGGGGAAGGGGGGGGCGGCCACACCCGCAGGCCTCTTGCACCAAATCAGGAGCACTGTTTCCTCTCCTGCCACGAGCATTACTTGGACCAACTGTATTTGTTTTGCAGTGAGAGGGCCTCGTAGGCAGCCTCAGGAGCCCATTCATTTCATTAACATTAAATCAACAAGCAGACCTTCTTTCTGCCGCTCTCAAGCAGGATTAATGGCTTTTGGCCTGATTTGTGCATCTAGCAGCAATAGCTCTTGCTGAGAAAGCTAGCAGCCTTGACTAATTCCCAGCAGTGCTAACTTCATAAACTTACCATAAGCTTTTAACTTTGACTGAAGATTAAAGGTAATGACTTCACGCTGTCACATCTGAACGTGTGATACTCGAGATGCACAGAAACTCTGTAGAAAAGACACGCTGTCTGATGAACTGACACTGCATACAGGTGTCTGCGCACACGCGTGCGTGGGTATACATGTGCATTCGTGTGTATGGTTTTTACACTGATGAAAATCCGCAGTTCTGCGTAGACTAAGATCCTTTTAACACGGAAAAGGATTTATGCGGTAAGTGATCTACCCCAGATAGAGTATTGACAGGTGTCTATGTGGTGCAAGCGCGAGAGCTTGCGGTTCGAACTCGGTAAATGCGCCAACGCAGGAAGGCCCGGCTTTGTGTGAAGCTGTAAGGCGACGGGCTGTTGAATATGAGCCATTTTCTAAGAAGCGAAATGATTCTGCTCTATGCGACCCCCTATAAATAATGATCCCACGTATGACTACGCTTCTATTTTTTTTTCCTTCTAGACAGTCTTTAAATCCAAAATCCAGAGAAGTCTGCGTGAAGAAGAGAGAGGCAAGGGAAAAATACAATATTTCCAACCCATCTGACAAGACTACATAAAAAGCTTTTGATCAAAGGGCCTTAAGTACACTTTACTGGTGTGACAAACAACATTTTTATCCCTTTATTAGATTTATTTGCTTCTGAAAACTGCAGTGACCAGGGTGCGGGTCTGTGAAAGAAAGCTGGCAGGGTTGTGTTCTTTGATTCCTAATTAACACCTTCAGTCTCAAAAGAGAACCAACAGAAATACCATAAAATGTTGCAGCTGCATTGTGATTCCGCTTGGTTGGTTTGTTAAAAGTCGGCTGGGCATTGGCAGCTGCAATAAAGGGAGAGCTCAATGGCTGTTTTGTATTGTGCCCACTGAAGTGAGAGAAGGCAACCATTTTAGTTTTCAAATGGGCAGCTGCAGAGGGAGGTTTAAATGGAGCTAAATACAAGATTTACTGTTAATTTATAGTAAATAAATAAGGGAAAGGAACCCTAACTTGCAACTTCTTACAGTCACGTAGGGACGCTAACAAGAAGTTACTAGGGACGACAATTTTTGCAGCTTTTGAGCAACTCGTTTGGGGAACCTGGCAACCAGGAATGGCACTCATTATTAAAACCCAAATAGCCTTTTTCCAGAGAGCAGAGCAAGCCAGAGCTTTGGAAGTTGCCATTTCCTCCTTGAAAGGTAAAGGTATATCTTTCCTGTCTTGGGTAACGTAACTCCCTCGTCCCACTTCATTGAAACCCTCACATTTATTCAGATCAGAATTAAGTTAAACTCACACACACACACACACACACACACACAGCACCTCACTTTTTTTTCTTTTTTTTTCTTTTTTTTTTTTTTTTTTTTTTTTTTTTTAAGAGCACAGAGTTGAATTTTGCCCTGGGTAGGGGAATAAAAGAGGCATTTAACTGTGGTCAGATAAATCTCACTCACATTCAAAAATGCAATTAAGGAAATATGTAAATCTAGATGTTTCATCAAATGCTGGCAAAGGGGTTACTGGTTCTTTTCGAACACAATGACTGGACTAAAGAACTTCAGTGTCTGTGTGAGGACCATTGTCCGGGCTGCGGTCCCTGTTGGAAACAGAGTCCAGCCTGGCCGTGGGAAACACCTACATATTTGACACAGGCCCTCGTCCTGAGAGAAAGGGGGTGGGAGGGAGAGTGTGGCGATTTTACTGTTGCATTCTAATCAGCCGTGATCTGCCTAATTTGCTTTGATTGGGAAGATAAACTAATTTTTCTCTGGGCTGGATCAAAGTAAGCAGCTCAGCCAAAGCTTTCGTGTTATTTCAAAAGGGCCAAAGTAAAGAGGATCAGAAATCGTACTGGTGGGAGCTAAATACATCTTTTCGGCCCATCTGGGAGCATTGTTGGTTCAAAACAGGACAGTGACACAGAAGAGGGACCCTGGCACAGGGTAGCCCCGTGGGCTGTGCCACCATTGTAAGCGCCGGGGCCTGCAAGGCTGTGTGGCCGAGCAGAATGACCAAGGGCTGGCTGATGATTGGCGTCCGTGGCACGGAGCCCGCTCTTCCCTGGGGACCCCTTCATCTAGGTGCATGAAGGCCCAGTTCTCGCCTCGCCCTGGACACCTGGCTGGTGTTGCCAGCGACTCAGCCTTGACGTGGTCACATAGGAGCTGGGGTGCCTAGATGCGTCCGCTGGCACCCCGAGCCGCTGCTCACAGACACAGCCGGCTTGAGGCTCCACGACCCTAGACATACTCGGCCGGGAGCTGAGATCAAACTGCAAAAGCTCATCAGGAACCCGATGCTCCAGATGCTTCTATTTCACAGCCTGGCCCCCTGGGGTTTGTTTGTGCCTGTTACCAGCTTCAGGAACGCTGCGTCCTCGCCTCTTGCTTTTTTTTTTTTTTTTTTTTTTTTTTGCCAAGCACCCAAACACATTTAGTTATCAGATGAGAAGGAAAGATTTGGGGAATATGGGATTCTGTGTCTTACCACCCCCCAAAAAAAAATAAATAAATGTGCTATTTAATGTCACTTTATTTTTTACTTGTTGATATGACCTTTGCTAGGCTGTTGTACTTGATACGGTATCTGTGACCCTCCCGTAGGCGTCATTGCTTTTTGGGCTGCTAATCTCCTTTGCTAGGGCTTCTTAGACACCAAAGTGTACAGTTCATGTCGCCCTCAATGTGTCTTAGAGAATAAGCGGATCTTTTCACGGGATCTCTCCGTGAGGTTGGAGCTCAGCAGCCTTCAGGGTTATGTAGAAGCTGTTGTTGACAGAATGATTGCAAAGGAAACTGGGAACTAGAACCACCCTTCCAGCCTGCCTTTAAAATTCCTCGAGACAATCTGGCGGACTTTTGCTCATGGTCTTCTCCTCCTTTGAGAAAGCTGCAGTCAACATTTTAACTCATTTATCGTTGTTTTAAAAGTTCTTTAAAAAAGAAAAAGTTCTGGGATCCCTGGGTGGTGCAGTGGTTTGGCGCCTGCATTTGGCCTAGGGCGCGATCCTGGAGACCCGGGATCGAATCCCACATCGGGCTCTTGGTGCATGGAGCCTGCTTCTCCCTCTGCCTGTGTCTCTGCCTCTCTCTCTCTCTCTGTGACTATCATAAGTAAATAAAAATTAAAAAAAATTAAAAAAAAGAAAAAGTTCTTGGCCATAAAAAAATTAAATAAATAAATAAATAAATAAATAAATAAATAAATAAATAAATAAATAAAGTTCTTGGCCATAAGTACTTAAAAATACCAAGAAGTCTATTTCACTTTCTTGTGGACTGTCGAAAGGTCTAGAAAAGATGGCAAGTCTCGGGAATAAGAACTCAGTCTATGGCTGGGGAGCAAATCCTCCGCTGTGTTAACATCATGGTCCTGCGTGATCATGAACTCCCTCCTGAAATTAATGTTCATCTATTGCCGACTGTTCTGGATGCGGAGAGGATAGCCGCGGGGCCCTCGCGGGGGAGACAAACATGAAGTAAAGGCTTATTTAAATTTATGTTATTAGAATTATGAAAAGGGGGGATGTGTGGGAGGCTCATCGGTGGAGCGTCTGCCTTGGGCCCAGGGTGTGACCCTGGGGTCCCGGGATAGAATCCCGCGTCGGGCTCCCCTCATGGAGCCTGCTGCTCCCTCTGCCTGTGTCTCTGCCTCTCTCTCTCTCTCTCTCCTTGTGTCTCTTATGAATAAATACTTAAAATCTTTGAAAAAAAAATGTGAAAAGACTGATGGGGACTGGAAGTGCGCTCCAGGGGAACCGAGATGACCATCACTGTGCCTCTGGGACAGGAGGACGAGCTGGCATTGGCAGGAGGAGAGGGAGAGCATTCCGGACCAACTGTCCCACTCCAGTGTGGACACTGGCTGGATCCCCTCCGTGCCGTCGGCCGCTGCAACATGGAGCAGGAGGCAGGGACCTCTAAGGACTCGGGCTGCAGGAGGTCATCACACGGTTCCCCCCCGGGGGCAGGATCCTCCTCTCAGATCTGACCTGTCATCACCGAGAAGCATCTCGTAAGGACGTAGTTCTGAGGTCTGTGTTGCAAGAGGCTCCGCAGCCATGTGCCGGTCCCGCCCGTGTACCCTGTGCTTTGCCAGCCAATCCTTTTACTGGGCACGCTGAACCCACTGCTCCCATAGTTCAAGAACTACGGACTCACTCGCTTGGACCCCCAAGAATAACCTGGAAAGAAGAAGCAGTTGTTGTGTTGCACAGGCCTGTGTCCCCACCTGTATGGTGGGGAGCCAAGGGGCGGGGGGCAAGCTCTGCCCTCTACCCTTCTCTTGCTCACAACAAACGCTTCCAGTTCCTCTTCACAGGGGGCCTGGTCAGACCCAGCTGTGCACACTTATTTATTCTTTAAACTATTCACCCACTTGCCCCTTACCCTCTCGACTAGGCCCAAGAACCCAAGATGAACCCAGTAGCCTCTGCTCTCTGGCGCTCACAGCATAATTGAGGAAGATGGGCCTGGAAACCAAGGCAGCCTCGTGGTCGGGGCCACATTCTGGAGCCACGCTCCCTGCTGGAGTCCTGGCGCCGCACCTGCCACCTTGGGCAGATCATTGTACTGCTCCGCCGCCTGGCCTCCCCACCTGCAGCAGGACATTTCTCACGGGCCTGATCGTGAGGGTCATTACATGCACAGCACTTAGAACAGGGCCTGACACGCCGGCCACGACAGCTGTGACCCTCACTCCAGGGTCAGTGTGGAGTCCTGAGGGGGCAGGACAAGGAACCCACTCACCCCCCTACAGCTGAACGGACTTGCCAAAGAGGATGGGCCGGGCCCTGCTTCTAGAGGCTGGGGAGGATGCTGCCCCACGGACGGGACGTGGCTCATGGAGGCACAGGAGCAGAGGCGCCACGAGCAGGAAAGCACATGGGAGGAAACTTCCTGAAGCTCTCCTTCAGTTCCTTGCAGGCACCTGTGCCTGGAAATGGGAGCGCTCTGAAGAGGCCGAGAGCCCAGAAAGCATCCAAGTGGCTAAGGGCTCCTGGAAAGACACCGAGTGTTCGGGGTGGAGAAACGTGCTGAAGCACAGTTCGAGTGTGGGCAACACCTGCCAGGTGAAGCCGTGGGCCTTGATCCAGGTTTTCCCTCAAATGACGGAGCTCCTCACAGCAGGCCACACCCCCGAGGCTCAGGGTTTTGATCTTGCCCTGCGACTGATTGATTATATGCCCACGGAGACCATCTGTTTTGTCATCTGCTGAGTAAGAGAGGACATCCAGTGTCCATTTTAGTGCAGTTGTCACCCTGGGTTGACTTTACATCCAGGAAGGCAGGCTGGACTTGCAAGCCAAGGCCCCTGCCAGGTTTCAGCCATGGGGGTTGCATGTCCCCAACCCCCTGGGAGAGCGGCCGTGGAGTCAGGCCGGGACCTCCTCCAGCTCTGAGCCCTCACCACGCTGGCTTCCGAGCCAGCCTGCCTTCCACCCCACTCCCATTCCCAGCTGTAAAACCAGGTTAGGTTGCTTCCTTCTCTGTGTCCTTTCCCAAACCCCCAGAGTAAGAACACATGAACCAACGGTTTCTGGATGATACTCTCAAGCCTGCTGTCTCTTGAAAGTCAAGCCCACCCACTTCTGAGGGTCAATCGCTGCTGTCCTGCTGAAAGCCAGATTACGATGGCTCTTCCCCAGAAATGGCTCCTTATCCCTTCTCCTTGCCAGAGCATCTCCCATTTGAGGGTCATAATCTCAACTCCTGCCCCTTTGGTGACCATAAGACCTGCATCTGGAATCCACCCTTGAGCTTTAGCTCGGCCTCCAGGCTTCTGTCGACCGATGAGCCCCCCACCCCACCCCTCCTTCCCTCGAGTCTCCAAAGGCTTTGCCAAAGCTGCCCCTCATCTTCGAGTTCCCTTCTTTCTCAGGGACCCATGGTTTATTCCTTCGGTGAACCTTTGATGGAGAGCATGCCATGCAAGGTACTGGAGGGAACACACAGGTGAAGACCAGATCCCTGGATTGTCTCGTAGAAGTTTGAAATCTAGGGATCCCTGGGTGGCTCAGCGGTTTAGCACCTGCCTTTGGCCCAGGGTGTGATCCTGGGGTCCTGGGATCGAGTCCTACCTTGGGCTCCAGGCATGGAACCTGCTTCTCCCTCTGCCTGTCTCTCTCTCTCTCTCTCTCTCTCTCTCATAAATTAATCAAATCTTAAAAAAAAAAGAAATCTAAAATGTTGGTATCGATTTATGTATTAAATGTGGTCACCTGGCATGTTATCTGACAAAAGGATTTCCCTTTAGAGATGGTTGTTCTGGAACATCGTCTTTCATCTACGTATGGTCATGTCCCCACTACCTAGCATAGCAGCTGACACACATGCGCATCCTACAGATGTCTTCTCTGGTGGAAGGAGGGATGCCTCCCCTCTGTGCTGCTATTTCCCCAAACAGTTGCTCCTCTTTCTCCTTCCTCTCACCGCTGAAATTCATTTTTTTTTAATTTCTTTGACAGAGAGAGAGAGAGAGAGGACAGAGCACAAGCAGGGGAAGGAGCAAAGGGAGACGGAGTAGCAGACTCCCTGCTGAGCAGGGAGTCGGATACAGGGCCCCATCCCAGGACCCCGGGTCATGACCTGAGCCAAAGGCAGATGCTTACCCAACTGAGCCCCCCAGGGGCCCCTCATTGCCAAAATTCCTGAAAGGGGAGGCGGTTTTTGCCAGTGCCATTCCATTCCCACCCACTCACTCTTCCATTCCTTGTGCAGTCAGCCTGCCACTCCCATCATCCAACCGAAATCACTCTCTCTTCCACCCGCCCCACCTCCGACTGCCAAATCCACGAGACCTTTCCTCAGCCCTCAGGCCTTCTAGACCTCTTTGCGGCATTAGCCCTGCCCGCTAGCACTATTCCCACCCTCAGCCAAGCGAGTGTGCTACCCTGCCAACCGTCCAGTGCACGCGTTTTGGAATCCGCCAGGCCCGAGCCTGGCCACAGCCCAAAGCTCAGTTTCCTTATCTGGGAAATGGGGCTAATAAAGCCTACTATCTGTGTCTGGCACACACGCTCAGCCTCCTAATTGCTCCCCTGACCTCGCTCCTGTGACACGTGCGCGGCTGCCAAGCTGACCTTCCTGAGCTTCACCGACCGTGTCACTTCCCTGCTGGGGCAGCTCGGCCCCACCCACCGGGGCCCCACGGCCAGCTCAAGTGTGCCAGCGGAGCTCACCAACAGGAATCCCGGAGACGGCTCCACTTGGCTTCTACTGGCCGCTTAATCTCTCTCTATCTCACGTGTCTCCATCATCAAATTGAAATGTTAGATTCTTTTAAAGCTAATGCTCCACTTGGCGGTGAAATTTGGTGATTTTACATGTTGGCCTCATTTTTCCATATTTTTCCCAGCAAATTTTCTATTCTTCTGGCCAATGGGAAGGGACCCCATTTCCCCAACATGCCCCTTGTTTTCCCGCCTCTCTACTTCTTCTCTTCCCAATCTCTCTGGCCGGACTGGCTGCTTTCCCATCTCCACATATACAGATTCTTCCTTCAGGCTCTTCTCAGGTGTCATCTCCTCTTCCATGGCCAGGAGTCATTGTCCCACCCAGAGGGTATCGATCATCCTCTTTTACGGTGGATTCACTTTAGGGAAGTCCCGTTTGGACCACTGTCTCCTCACTCTTCCCCCACTGGCTCACCTTTGCACTTTGGTCAAGTCTGTCTTCCTCTTGCCAGCTCTGGTTGTGCCACCTCCTGCTTAAAGATCCACCAGGCCTTGACATTGCCCAGCGCCTCTAATCCAACACCTTTTACCCAAAGCTTCAGAAAACTTCGCTGACACATTCCAAATAACCTTTGTTCTCTCATCTGTCAACCACTATTCACAGCAAACTTAAGCCAATATAACTGCAGTCATACAAGGAGACCAGTGAGCTGAGCTGCAAGGAGCCTGAATTTTTAATATTTAATTATATCATGACCAGGAAAATGCATTTACATGTTAGTATAAAATCAGCAAATAGGAAAAAAATGTACTTAAAAAGACTTCAACTGTGATTACATTTTATTAAAAATTTGGTTACAGCATTATGGTTGTAGCACATTTATCCACTTAACAATAGGTCTTAGGTGAAACCCATAAATATTTCATTGTATTTATAGTCTAGTTCAAGAGTTCATAACTGGGGCAAAAGTCAGAATCATCTATGGAGTTTTTTTTAAAGTCCACATTCCTGATTCTGACTGGGTAGACCTGGAAATGAACCTGGGCATCTGTGTTTGAACAGTGCCCCAGCGGCCAAGCTCACCGAATCACACAACCCTGGGAACTGTGCAGCGCACAGCTCTGGGCAGCAGCCTGGCACAGTTTCTGCTTGCAGTCCCTCAGCCTCCATTGAGTGCTACCCAGACTTTAGCAAAACCAGAAGCATTTGTGTTAGAATTTGCTTTGTCACTTATTAGTTGTGGGACTTGGAGGAAATTGCCTTATCTCTCTAAACCTTGGTTTCCCCGTTTGTAAAATGAGACAATCCTGAGACTTCCTTTATGGGAAGATCAAATCAGATCGAATCCACAGAGATTTCAAGACAGCACCTGCCACGCAGCAAGTAATCAATAAATGTTGACTGTGACGATGACAATTATTATTTAAGTCCCTCTCTTGACAATGGTGATGATTTAAGTCCCTCTCTTCAAGTGTCTAAGCGACCAGGTAGCTTCAAAACCAATTTACACAGTACTGAAGGAAATATTAATGTAAGTTAATTGATCCCTCTACTGGTAAAGATTATATATCTCTTATATTTCTTATTTATGTCTCTGAAGGTTATTAGAATGAGTTTTAGCATATATGAATTATACTTTATACATGTAACGTATGTGTGTGTGTGTGTAATCTCTAATATTTTAAGCGGCCATATAAAAGTCCTTGACCTTGTCTGGCATTTAAGCCAAAAGAGTTAGGAGGCCTATTTTTTGGCACAGGTAAAAACAAAGCCCTGTCTCAGAGGTTACTAGATAGCCCTTTGATGTGTCCACCTTTGGTCAAAGTAACATAGAAGCCTTTGCCAGAATATAAAATTATGTAGTGGAGCTTACATGTTAGTTTAATAAAGATTATTTAAATCATTTTTGCACCAAAATATCTTATTTTTCTTCACAACATTTACAGTTATAATTAAATAATTACTTGCCTTACAATGAGTTAACTGTTTCCGTGACAAGTATCTCAATGTGAGATTCCAGAAAGACAGGAACTATGTGTGTGTTGTTTACCATTGAATCCCCTGAACCCAGCATGGTGCCTGCCACATAGTAAGTACCAGGAAAATGCTTGTAGAGTGAGAACAAGAAAGGAAGATGAGAAAAGGGAAATGGGGGAGGGCAGCACTCCCACATATTTATCCCAGAACCAGGAGCAGTGCACAGAATAAACTTGGAACCACATGTGAAATATAAAGAAGACTTAAAAAAACAACAACAACAACAAAATATAAAGACTATGACAACCTCAACTTACCAAAGTTTAAAGTCTAACTAGTGTAGTGATACCTGAAATATTTAGAAATATTTACTGTCCAGTACACTTAATAAATGTTTTTAGGGAGATGATGACTGTCCAGGGGGGTTAACATAAGTAGAGGAGAATTACGACTCCAAGCTGATCCTGAAGATGGGGTGAAAAAGAGACCGAAAAATAAACAACCAGTTAAGAAAAATCAGAATTCTATCACAGAAGCTACAGTGATAGCCCTGGAATAGGTACAAGGGAAATAGTCCTAAGTCCATATCAAAATGAGTTTCAACAAACTGGACTGTGGGAGGATATGGATGTTGTTTGAGGATGTGGTGCGTTCAATACTGTCATTGCTTTGATTTATTCTTGTAGTGATATTTCATTTGAAATTCTTCGAACATTAAAAATCGGCATGAGATTTCTATGTTCAAAAAACAGGATTGGAGGTTAGAAAAGAAAAGTTTTCCTGGGAAGTAGGCTCAGAGCTGTAGAGTGGAGGGCAGAAAGTTTCCTGGGGCATCAAGGTGACACCCGTAGTGGGGAGAGAGAAGTAGGACCGAGATGAGGTTGCAGCAAAGTCCTCAGGAGGCTCCCTCTAATTGCTCGACAGGGAGATTCAGGGGGAGCCCTAGCTGTGGGGGTGAGCCATTCGGTCCCGAAGGTGGGGCACCTGGACAGCGTGCCGTCACATTCCCTACAACTGGTCAAGAAAGAATTAGTCTGGAAGTGGGAGGGAACAGGCCAGGCGGCCGGGCTTCTTAGGAGAGCAACTGGGCTTGACTCACTATATTGAGGCCATGCTACTCTGAGAATGGCCAACCCGCAGCAAGATCCTGAAAATGCTTTCAGACTTTAATTATTCTCCTCCTCCTCCTCCATTTTTTTTTCTTCTGTTCCACAGGCTCCCTTATAATGTCCTAACCAGTTTCTCTCCCATCTTAATCATATGTATACATGTTTCTGCATTTCTACTATCCCAAGGAATGTGTATATGCTCTTTGGCTTTCCTCCACTGTCTTTAAACAAATCTCTGTCTCCTAAGATTCCCCAGGGAGTTATAGAAGAGCCTCTGAATGCTACCGTGCTAGCATAGCCCCATCTCCCGAACAGTTGCATACATTTTCTCCCTTCCTATATTTACATTCTCCTGGCCCATCGGGTAAGCCTCATGCCCTTTAAAACCTGGCAGAGGTGTGTCTCTCAATTCCTCTAGTAGAAAACTCACCTCGAAATTCCCTTTTTAGGTAACATAAACTGATTAACTGGAAATGAGAAAACAAGCAGTCCCTGGTAATTCACCCAGCGCAGAGGTTATCAGATGCCACTTCCTAACTACTCAGAAAAATCTAAGTAAAAATAATTTGGTGAAACAGCAGCAGCAAAGACAAACGTTTTGTTGGTCTTCAACCATGAGCTCCTGAAAGGCAGTAATTGTTGCACCTGTTCTGCGCGCCTTTCCATTGCACAATGTCTAGCACACTGTTAGAACTCAATAGAATGAGATAATATTTTATCCAACACTGCACCTGGGAAGACTGGCAGGCTGCCACCAACTAGATGGCTGGTGTACTTGAGTGATTCCTGTGCCTTTATGTAGAAGTAGAAAGTCATGAATTAAAGACAGACTGCTATGAGGATTATCCATTGAATAGAACAGTTTTTTGTTTGTATTTTTTTAATGAGGACAAAATATACTGGTATAATCTTTCTTTATGAATCAAGAGGAGAATTAAAGGAGCAAGGAGGATTATAAAATTATGTTACTTCTGTAATATCAATCCTGAGAGAGGGCTTAACATTCCTTCATTTCATTTTAGCAAAGATTTCCTTTTATTAAATCTGAGGTGCTCTTACTAAGCTTACAGTAATTCAGGACTTCTGGCTTGATAAAATACTAGATGATGTGCAAATGAGGGCATCATACAGAGAAAAATTGTCTTGCATCGATACCTTTAAACTGGGAAGATGATGAAGAAATGCAATGTAAATAAATATAGCTTAAATAAAAGTCACCTAGTTATTTGGGGGATTAAAAGAAAGTAATACATTAATGATGACACTATTTTGCACTTATGTTACCTGCCAAAAAAAAATAGAATCTATATATGATTAATGATATCCTCTGGCTGTCCTGGCCTTTCATGAGTAGTATCTAAGGAAATCTGGCAAATTATAAGGAATTTAAAAATTAAAAGACTTTTTTTGGGTATCTAAGTTCTGGTTGTCATTTTCAGATTTTCCAAATTTAAGGAAGTTGCGGGAATAGAAACATAACTATGGTTCTTTCGGGAGCTATTATTAAATGAAATTGGCAACATGTCCTCACTGAAAATAAGGAGAATGCAACTGATTTGAACATTGCAGTGGATCCTGAGTGATAATGAGAGTTACCAAAATAGTTATGTGAGGCAGGGTCTGAATACTTGGAGAATGAGGAATGCAAAGCAGAAAATAATGTAGACCAGATTTTTTTTAACCAAAATAGCCACCGTTTATGATGTGCCAGATTTCCCATATGTTATCTTATTCACCGCTGATGCCAAGCCAGTGAGATTTGTTATTTCTATTCTATAAATAAAGAAATCAAAGTAGTTGAAGAATTTTCCAAGGTCATAAACCTAATAAATGGTGGAGAGAGAGGATCTGAAAAGAGGTCTGATTCCTATGCTTTCCCCAGGACTACACAAAGAATTTCCAAATACTTTGCCTTCATGTCAGCTGTGATGACCACTTTAGAAGGTTGAAGTGTTCATGCATAAAAAGAGACTTTAAAAGGTGGTAAAGGCAATTGTACAATTGCAAGAGTGTTGCTCAAGATTTCACTGGTGTGGAAGTACTTTTAGGGTGGTTTTGGCCTGGAGAAATGGAAGCACCAAAAATTGCTAGGGACCTCAGGACCAAAGATGCTATGGAGTCTCCATCATTGTCATGATTAAGATCTGCATCAGGGATCCCTGGGTGGCGCAGCGGTTTGGCGCCTGCCTTTGGCCCAGGGCGCGATCCTGGAGACCCGGGATCGAATCCCACGTCGGGCTCCTGGTGCATGGAGCCTGCTTCTCTCTCTGCCTGTGTCTCTGCCTCTCTCTCTCTCTCTCTCTCTCTCTCTCTGTGACTATCATAAATAAAAAAAAAAAAGATCTGCATCAGGAATGGCCGGCTGGCATTCCAACTGTGTCTGGTTATCTTTATCTTTCTTGGGGTAATCAAAGTGGTTGGTTTGTTTGTTGGCCAGTTAATAGCGTTGTTTCCTAAGGACAGTGTTATCTGCATGTAACTTCAGTGACCGTTAGTACCTTCAAAAAATATCTTGGATCAAGTCCCACATCAGGCCCCTGCATGGAGCCTGCTTCTCCCTCTGCCTGTGTCTCTGCCTCTCTCTGTGTGTGTGTCTCTCATGAATAAATTTAAAAATATATATCTTGGAATGATGGTAGAGATCAAAGTTGATATTTTCCACTGGACCTGAGACACTGGAAAAACTGAGGCCAAACTGGCAGGTGCCATGAAAATGACACAGACGGTAATTTTAGTTGCCATAATTCTGAATATCGTGCCTAGAAACTACTTGTTCTGTTCATGTCATTTCCATGAAAATGCTGAAAGTTCTAGAGATGAACCTCAGGTGAAATCCCTCGATAGATATGCCTTAATTTCATGAAAATCCTAAGAAGTGTTTTATTGTTTAAACTCGTATAGCACCACTACATGCAAGAACATCCCAGGGTCTTATCCAAATTTTTATTAATTCTCACAATATTTCTCTAAATTGGATGCAAATACTTTTAAAAATATTGAAGAGAACAAAGAACGTTATGTAATAGTGATGTGTGATGAGCAGATTAATTTTCACTAGACATTGCAAAAGTTAAAAATTACAACTGAATATTGTTCACGCATCAGACTTCATCTGCCTCGTTTCTATCTTTGAAGGCCAGAAACTGTGCTATAAATCATGAACTAGCAAGCAAGACAGCCCTCAAGACAGGTACAGGTAGTTGGAGCAGGACTACTGGTGCACTTGGAGAAATAAAATAAAATGTTGTCTCTTTTAAATGATAACAATTGTAAAGTTGTCAAACTAAGGCTCTTATTTGAACTGATTACACTTGATAAAAAAAAAATAACAAGCTGTGACAAATAGGGCAAGATTTCAGTAATTCACTAAAGAATGTCTCTACTCAAAGCTTTGTTGGGGGGGGTGCTGGGAGGGGAATGTCTTGTTTGGGGCACAATTGCAGAGTTGAAATAACAGCCCATGAATACCCTGGAGAAATGACTATGTACCCAAGGTGAATGCTAAAGCCTTCCCTCTTGAATGAGCCTTTTAATCAAGGCATTCTCTAGGTTCTGAAAAAGTCTTCAGTGGTCCTACCTAAAGATTAATGGGAAAAGCCGAAACTGAGTTGGCCTATTTGCAGAAACAATTTTAAAGATTTACTGATGGTTGACAAATGCCATTTAAGCTTTCAAAGCCAGCCATATGCTTTTGAAAAGGATTTAAAGGAAATCCTCCCACTATAGAAGACGACTTTGAAGAATCTCTGTGGTAGCCTCTGGTTTTTAGGTGTGTGGATGTGTTGTTGTGTTTTCTCTTTCCTGCCTTCTTCACCCCCCTCTGCATCTTTGCTGAATTCCTAAAATATGTGGCTCAGAACAAGAAGATGATGAACCTTCCTCTAACGTATTTCCACGTTTGGAAGGTACACGTATGCTTCCATCAGGGAGAATGAGATAAATCCTTCCAGACAGTTGTGCACACAGAGTGTCTTTCTCAAATACCTTTCTACTAAAATGGAAGCTGTAAATAGCGCCCCAGTATTGAAAGTTCAGAATAACATTGTCAAGTATACAATTAAAGCTTTTCAAAGGTGCTTGGAAATTTTTTTTTAGGTTTTTTTGGTCAGTATGTACATTACCTTAGACTTCTAGAATGTCATGGCCTCATAGACATTATAAATCAGATTTTAATGAACATTGGCATCGTTTTCCTTGCCAGTCAGTCTTCTGTGCATCTTCCCATTGGTTTTTTTGGTGCAAGGAAAATGTAATTCAGCCTGAAGAGGAACATTTCCAAAGACATTATATTCAACATGTTTCTTCATAGGATAAAAATCTGAATGCAATTTTCAAGTATTATGCAATTATAAAATACCAGGTCACAATGTGGATTAGAATTGGCCCCACTTTATACTTTGTCATCACCTTCTTCTCCTCACTTCAGTGAAATCTCAAGAGGATTTCCTAAACGAGATGACACCTCCTATCCTCTTGACTGATCCCCGGATTGCTGGATGAATCACTTAGTGCTGGGTGCGGCCTGTGCAGCTCCAGCTGCCCCGTCGCTGCCCCAGGCGCCGGCAGGGTTGGGAGCAGCCTATGCTCTGGCCTTGTTTGCCCGTTTTGCTGGGTTGCTGACAATGATCTCAAGAAAGCAACACTGACACAAAGAAGCCGAAAGGGGCAGAAGATGGGGATGAGGTCAAAGCAGAGAAACTGAGAAAATCCAGTGAAGTGGAAGCAGGGAGGATAAACACATGAGGGCTAAGGGCAGGTTTCCGGGCTTCCATCAGTTGGCCACCACCAACGCCACCCCAACCAAGGAAGAAATGCTCCCACTTCACTGCCTTGGTAATAGTTATGAGCCCAATGCCATGAAGGAAGGATGTGTACACATGAGCCTCCAGCCCCTCCCGCAGCAGCTAAAAAGCCTGGTACTCACTTTCCTGCTCTTTTAAAAGTTAGCACCCGGTAAAGGCTCACCCACAACCAGAGTAGCATCACACACACACACACATGGGACGATCTCTCTGGGAATGTCATCCTAATATCATACATGTTTCTCCCAAAAAACTTGGGTGACTCCTTGGGTACCCATACCCAACAGTATCTGAGTATTGGTACTTGGCCACTGAATCTAAACCAATGCCTCACCTAATGGGAAAGTTACCCCCTTTCCGATTCTCTTTCAACCTGCTGGCTTCATCAGTGGGAGGGCCTCAACGAGGCCTGGTTTGTCTTCCACATCTCTCTTGAACCCACTACATCCCGTTCTTTCCAAAGGGAATACGAGTTTCGGGCTCAGTTTGACTTGGCAGATATAACGAGGAATCTAATTAGAATTTAATGACATCATTTGGTTTTCATTGTATATACTTTAACAGTTTCCTTCTATTTATGAGAGGTGATTCTTGTTTTCCACTTACAGGTAGGAATAGAAATGTTCCATTTTTATGAGACTTACCTAAGCAATTTGAGTCAATTAATATATGTCTACCTATCTATAGGTACATCGACACATGTGCCTAGCTGTAGATGTAGAGGTATGCAGATATGTGAGGAATATAAAATCATAGTTCAGGGATGCCTGGGTGGCTCAGTGGTTTAGCACCTGCCTTTGGCCCAGGGCGTGATCCTGGAGACCTGGGATCAAGTCCCACATCGGGCTCCCTGCATAGAGCCTGCTTCTCCCTCTGCCTGTGTCTCTGCCTCTCTCTCTCTCTCTCTCTCTCTCTCTCTCTCTCTCTCTCTCTGTCTTTCATGAATAAATAAATTAAGTATTTTTTAAAAAAATTTTTAAATCATAGTCAAGCTACTGTCCTTCTATGCCAGAATCATGACCGGATACTTGGGGAAACACAGAACTATTAAATAAAGCCCGAACTCCTTACATGGCCTATAAATCCCGCTATAATCTCTCACTCACTCCTGTCTCCGGGAGGCTCAGATCCCTCCACTGCCTCATGCACATCCTGTAACAAGTCATAACAACTCATGGATGGCATAACTGCATGTACCACACGTGGTACACTCTGGGCCCCTGTGTAGAGCACACACAGTCTCTCTACCTACATTGTCTCCCTCATCCTTCTCCACATATCCCTAGTCCTCCCTCCGGTTTTGGCCCTAGGGCACCCCCTCAAGAAAGCCTTTCTGCCCCATTATCTTGCCCACCCTTTGCACATGCTCCCCTTGTTGAATTAAGGTCCCTTCCGTGGAGCTCCCACAACATCTTGGTTACATCTTTATTAGAGCATTTATTGATGTAAGAAAAGACGTTAGGGTTCCAAGCCGACGGCCAAGAAAGAATTCTTGAGACATCTTTGGTGCATAAAAGTGGTTTTATGAAAGCACGGGGGACAGGAGCCGTGGGCAGAAGGAGGTGCACCGGGTGATGAGGAGCCGCCCATTCTGTACTTTCAAGTTGGGAGGGGGTGAGGGATGGACTAAGTCTCTAAGGGATGGGGAAGCAAGGGTTCCAGGGCCTTGAGGGGGCTGGCTATTGTTGGGAAAAGGTCACTTATTGCCATCTCATAAAACCTGAGTCATGAAGCCCTTCGGATGTGTATCGGTGGTCATATATTTGGCGGGAGGGATGATCGCCAACACATATCCTGGGGGGTTTAGAGATGAAGGAAGTTTCTAAAGGAATTTTTATATGTTAAAGTAGATTTACAGCATGCTGGGTTCGAGCTAACATTGCCTTTTGCCCTGAGCAAAGTATCAACATCGAGGCAGCTGCACCCTAGAGGAAGATCACTCTGCCCATTTCAAGGACTTGTCAATGGGCTGTAGGTAGTAAGGAAATTTAATGTTTTTTCTTCTGCCTTTGTTCCCACATCATTTATTGCTTTTGTAACTCAAATTGTTTACCTCTCCTCCTATACAATAAACCCCATGAGGACAGGAATTTCTTTTAGGTCTCTGACACACCTGTCTGGAATTTGATGTTGAGTCAATAAATGTTTGATCAATCAACACATTATTTTTATCTGGAAGGCATATGAGCAAGATATCCAATAAATAAACCTTAATAATAGTACAGTAAATGATTCATAAATAATGCAGCCTACCAAAATATGGCAATAACCCAAATGCCCACGGTTGAGAGGGCAGGGGGGTATTGGTTAGTGACTGCTGATGGGCACAAGGTTTCTTTTTGGGCTGACGAAAATGTTCTAAAATTAGATTTTAGAGGGTTGCCCAACTCTGTGGATATACTTTAAAAAATCATTGGCACACTTTTAACAGGTGAATTTTATGATGTGTGAATGATAGCTCAGTAAAGCTGTTTTATAAAAACAAGGTGAAGGCTCGGAGTCAGATTGTCAGATCCTCCATAATTTACCAGGTAGTGATCATGGGCAAGGTAGTTAGCTTCTCTGTGACTCAGTTTCTCTTCCACAAAACAGAAGTAATAATAGTACCCATCACAGAGGATCATTATGAACACTGAATATGCCTAGCACACCTAGCACACTGCCTGTGAAATGATAGCACTCAAAAAACATCACGTACCGTGACTGCTAAAAGATTAGGTAGGGTACACAGAGTCGTGAGGGGGAAATGTGACAAATGTTAACGTACTTGTAATATGAACTGTCGTAGTTCTTGCACAAGTGGTGATATACCTGTAGCATATTGAATATTTTATGGTCAATACGCCATCCTACATGCACCATGGACAGCTCATCATAAAACGCACGCATATACACACATTAGGTCACGGTTTACCCTACGGGACAACCCATGAGGTAACTACTACTTGTCCCCAATTTATGGACAAGTGAAGGAGTACACAGAGAGGACAACTTGCTCAACTTCCCGTGCCTCGTAAGTGCAGAATGGAATGCATCCAACCCCTCAGTCAGTGCCCTTTCCGGTACACCAGGGGTGCCCACAGACACCCCCCCCAAAACAGGGCAGTTGCCCACAAAGAGCACCGGCTCAGTGGCAGTGGCGGACTTCACAGTGCTTTCCTCATTTAAACACATCTCCCACGTGAAACTGCCACAACAGGCCCTCCTGTCTTGTCTGAGGTTTTACATTAAGAAATATTCTTTTGAAATGGATAATAGGCAGAGGCTTTGTCTCAAGAATGCTGTTAAACAAATATAACCTCAGAAAGGGTAGGCCTGGGGGGTCTGTAGCAGAAGAGTGTGAGCCTTTTCTCTCAACACCAGCATTATGACACTATTAAGAATAGCGCTTATAACATCTGACTTCAATCACTGTAGTCAGTAGCAAAAAATGTGTTACACATGGCGTATGCATACCGCAACACAAGTTGATTGTATGAAGCACATCCTATGATCAAAAAGGACAATGCAAAACTAATCCTAAGTGGATAGTAGAATTCACTTGGAACATCTGGGAACAAAGTTTATGGGGCTTCAGATTAAATTCTCTCTCTCCAAGAGTATTCAATGAATCCATAGGTCAAAGCTTCCCCCACATATGCTAGATTATAAATAATTAATATATGGTCAGAGCCATGTGTAGTATTTAATTCTCACTAAACCTCTGCTGTCAAAGGGATTACAATCTAGTCTGAGAGATTCTCACAGTGTCCACGTCTTACTGGATTTTATATTCCCAGCGCTTTCCGTGGGTCTGGCACATGGAAGGCTCTCAGTTAAGTGTTGGTCGAGTCAATAAATGAGTAAATGAGTGAGTGAATTTGGGGGGAAGTTGCATGGCACATTTATAAATTAATATCTACTCAACACTTTTTTAAATGTTCATCATTAATTTATTGAATGACGAATGAATGGACTTTAAATGCATTTCGTAATTCATTTCATAATGTATGTAATCGTTGAATCACTGTTGCACACTTGAAACTAATATCATACTGTATGTCAACTACACTTCAGTTTTTAAAAATTAGATAAATAATATGTCGAATGATGGATGAATGGATTACTATGGCAAGCTGCATTTTTGGAAAGAGACCAAAGCATGAATAAGATTTTCATTAATGTTCACTATCCTGTCTGTGTAATTCGTTTAAAAATGTTTTTACATGGAGAGACTCCTAACCCTGGGGAATGAACAAGGGGTAGTGGAAGGGGAGGTGGGTGGGGGGATGCGGTGACTGGGTGACGGGCACTGAGGGGGACACTTGACGGGATGAGCACTGGGTGTTATGCTATATGTTGGCAAATTGAACTCCAATTTAAAAATATACAAAAATAAATAAATAGATAGATGATAGATAGATAGATAGATAGATAGATAGATAGATAGATAGATAAATAGATAAAAATGTTTTTAAAATTTGCTTTAAAAAAGAAAGGTAAATTTGGGGTGCTAAGCTAAGTGTTCCTTAATTTTGAGCATATGTTTTTTTTAATGAAATTGAAATGTGATTTCAAAGTATGGCACTCAGCAAAATTATGAAAGTTATATATATATATATATATATATATATCTTCTGTATATATATATATACATATCTTCTATATACTTTGTGTTCATCAGGAACCATCAGAGTCGGGGTCATACAGGGCAGATGAGTAACACCTCTCTTTCCCAGAGGTCAGTTTTCCAGCAACTTTAGACAGAGCCAGGAAATGTAATAGGACTCTGAGCATCAAATATTACTGTACAAATCCCATACACTTAAGCCTCTTTGAAAAGGAGGCTTTGACTCTCTTTCACACTCTCTTTGGGGTTTTTCACGTATAATCTTGATAAGGTTGATTATTTAGCTTTTGAATGCATGTTTAGTATAAACAGCAATTACATAAAAGTTGAAGACTAAGAAGTCTTTCACTTTTCATTGATAACTGTGAGATGTACCAACTGGTAACCCAATCAATAGCAAAGGAGAAAGAATTTCTAAACTAAGCCCTCCAAATAAAACAACCCTATCTGCCATCACCTGGTGTACAGACAAGGAATCCTGTGGCCCTCACTGAACTGTTTCAAAAGAAGCTTCAGCGCAGGTACTGGTGTTTTTACAATGGTAACCATGAGCAATTTAATTTAAGATGGCATTAAAGTATAGAACCAAAATTTTTAAAGTTTTCTATATGTGGTTTTAACATTGAAAAAAAAATTAGACATTTTAAAGGATAAGATTCAATTTAAGTGGGTAACTCATATGTATGGAATATCTGTTCTAAGATATATCTAGCAAATGAGGGGAAATTTTTTCACATTTAAGGTTTATACATGAAAAAAATAAAGTTTATACATGAGTGTTCTTTACCTTCAAAACCTTTGAAAATACTAGATTAATAAAAATATTTTAAAACCACATGTGTTAATACGCTCTAGATTATGTCCTTGCCTATGTTCAGTTTCACGTGACAATATGTGGAAAATCAATTTACTTAACTCCAAGCTTGTAAGGCTCCTTTTGGACGATGGTAAAAACTATAAACAATGTGACAACTGACCATTTGCAGGAATGAGGCTGATAAAAAAGGGAATTATATAATGCTTAAACTCGGGAAACGAGGAAAAATACATCATAGCATAGAGTTACTTTAAAGCTGTAATGTTGGCCAAGGGAGATTAAATTGCCTTTGGGGTGTACAGATGCAGAAGATTCCATTGGTGTGCTTTTCAAAGCAAAGACAGATGATATTAGGAAATAAAGCATGAGGACTTCTGCTTTAATCTGTCCACATTAATGTTTTGATCTATGACTAATTGGAATTGCAAGTCAGGTTGGGGAGATTCTTACAGCCAGTCTGAGGCTAGCAGACATGTAAAGTCTCCTAAAAATGCGTCTAGAAGGATTGCCTGGCCACAAAAGAAATAACGTGTGAAGAACTGTTCTGATTTAAGCCTCTTAGTGTGTCTAACTCAAAATGAATATGTAATATGCACAAAAAATGACACAAAATTCAGTGCTTGCTCCCAAGAGAGAACATAAAGTAAAATATATTACCCGACCCCCCGCCCCCATAAAACATCACTCCTTTTTTTACATCTTTAAATAAAAGAAAAAGAACTATTGCCCCAGAGATGTACTAAATGCAAAGATGATTTCTCTGCTTCAAATCCTGCAGTGGCTCTTAGAGCCTCCAGGATGGTCTGAGCTTCTGTGTATGGCCCATGAGGCCAGCTGGTCTTGGCTCTGGCCATTGGCCCTCACCCCGGGCCTTGGTGTGTGAGGTCATATTGCGACATGAGCACTTCCATTCAACCCTGCCGCACCACTGGGGGCTTCTGGAGGACGGCCTGCTTTCCTAGGCCCTTGTGCTTCTGCGCATGCCCCTACCCTCCAGAAGTGCTCTTCCCTGTTCCACCCCTCCCTGGTCTCAGCCAGCACATCTCTCAAAGCCTCAGTGTAAGTGTTGGTCCTCTCAGAACTCTGGTATTAGGGGCACTATGATTAACATAGGTTAATAAAAGGAAGTTCTTTGAGAGTTTGGTCGCAGAAGATTTTCATTCCTAACCAGCTAAGATCTGGGAGGGATTTTATGGGGAGATTGGGCTTATACTGGATTTTCTAGGGCTAAGCAACTTCTACCATTTTTATCCCTGCTTAGAAAATGAAGACTTTTATTCTGTACATTTCATTTCCTCTTTGGTCATTTTACTTCCACCTTGGGATCTTGAGAGCTAGCCTGGAGATGCTAATAGGATAGAAAAATCACCAATATGTCAATGCTTAAAACATAGGCTTCCTTTGGTTTGGAGGATTTTTCTCTTTGAGCTAAGCAGATGGGACTGATCTATTAATGAGGGAAGATTAGGGTACTCTCTGTCAGCCAGATCAGTAGGTGGACAGCAGAGTTACCCAAACTCCTCAGTTGGGACTCCAGCCACTCCCTTTGTTGTGGGTTTTGGATTTGTTGTTGTTGTTGTTGTTTTTTTAGGATTTTATTTATTTATTTATTTATTTATTTATTTATTTGAGAGAGAGAGAGAGAGTGCAGGGGGGAGGGACAGAGGGAGAGGGAGAAATCTCAAGCAGACTCTGTGCTGAGCACAGAGCTCCACTTGGGTTCGATCCCATGACCCTTAGATCATGACCAGAGCTGAAATCAAGAATCCGACACTCAACTGACTGAGCCACCCAGGCACCCCAGCAGCTACTCCCTTAGAACAGCCACTTTACCTTACTTACTATTACTCTTCTTTGGACACTAAAAACACTGCTGAAATCTTAACTCCTTCAAGAAGCCCTCTCTAACTAATAGAAAATGTATTGACAGCTTTCTGGACCCGCAGTACTTACAGACTTGTTCTTGGAGGCATATAGACTTATAAGCGGAATCAGTACGGGTAAATTTCTTAACCTGCACCCACGTTGTCTCTATTTTGGGATTCAAGCATGACTGAGGAAGGGTTTATTTATATGGGGGAAACTTCTCGGAAGTATCGAAAAGAAATCGTGCCTAACTGCAGAAGTTTGGGTCCAGAGCATATGGGCGACGGTGGTGGCCCTGGTGATGTTGGGAGCGATAGAGCCCTGGATGCTTTGTAGTCTCAGGTGGAAAATGCCTGGGATGATTATCTGGGTATAAACTGATTGATCATTGATAGCATTTTGTTTGATACATCATTGTGGCAACTTTGGGCAGAAGAGGGGGTAAACAGCAGATACCGTCCTGTGGTCAAAAACACGAGTTCTGGCATTGCAGATGAGTCATCCCAGCCAAAGCTGGAACTTCCAGAATGATTTGGGAAGGAAATCTGTTGGAGACTAAACCTCCTAAGTGCTGTGTGACTGGGAGCCACACCCTGTAAGTGATATATCATGGCTATTTCTAACCAGGCTGGCATGGATTGGGATAATGAAACATTACCCCTAACACAAGTAGATATCGGAATAATTGGCCTGTGGCTCCAGCTTAAGAAAAATGTCAGAAACACATAAGAGATTACACATGCGTTTACCTCAGGCAGCAGCAAAGTAGTTTGAAGAGCATAAACCTACAAAGACAAAGAGAAGAGGAGAGAAAATGATAATACAGGAAATGTCTCAACAAATTTGGGACAAGAGTTAGCAGAGACATGGCATACGGTTGGTCAAGCAGCAACCCAATTCCTAGAAAAGAGTATTTCTGAAAGTCCTACTACTGGTAAAAATAGAGAGGTTCATTGAAAGTCTTAATAAGAAGCAGCTAGACATCTCTTACCTCATACAGCCCGACAACTCTTTCCTCACCACCCAAACTTCCGGCACAAACGATAATCCTGGTTGAGGCCTGAAAAGAATGAGCCAGGAGAGACTCTGGCCTCAGATGTACAAATGGATGATATATATATATAATATATCTATCACATAGATAACATATTATAATCAATATGTATTATAATGCATATGTATCTAGGTGCAAATGTATGATCACTTTGACCTAAAATAAAATTTAATTTTAATTTAAGGAAGTCAAATAAAAAAATAAGTTTCATATTCGTGAAAATGCAATTAAAAACTACACAGTATTGTACCAACGAAGAAAATCCTTGTCCTGTCACCAGTACTTTCTTCCACCAGCTGCACCGGACATTGTCACAATGACCTCCTCTCCTGATGCTCGGTGCCAGGCCCTGGTGGGCAGGATGGTCACACGGCCGTGCGCGGCCCAGCTGCACGGGAGCTGGGATGGACAGTGGGACCACCAATGGTCAGGGTCCGAGTGTTAGGGCCCTCCTTCTTGCTCTGGAACTCGTAGTGAGCTTGTAAACCCACCTCCTCGAGGTTGGTACAACTCCTTGCCTTGGTTTTTGTTTGGCTTTGGTTTTTGTTTGGCTTAATCATCAGCACGTGCTTGTTAAATTCCCACGTAGGATATTCGGTGCCTTTAACAAGATTCATTGTAAAAATACAAGCATGGATTTTCCCCCATTTCTTTTTCTCTTCCATCTTTTCTCAGTTAATAATGAGGCCTTTGATACAGCTTACACTGACATTTTGATATCTCTACTTATAATCTGTAGTCACACTTGGTGTGAAAGACCCTAAATGTCATACTTATGTCTACATTTTCTGAAGCTTTGTAACTCATTAACCAATAACAGTGAATAATTACGCCTTGGGTTGTTTTTAAAAGTTCATGGGTGACTTATTGGCTCTCTAGGCAATTCTGAGCATATAAATGAATGTTCCAAGCAAATGCTTAAGAAAAGCAGACACTTGCCTTTATGACGGATGCTTGGGAAGCTAAAGAGATAAACCCCGTGAGTGGCAGCCAAAATGAAATCTTTTCTATTGCTCAAATTGGTTTAGCATTTGATCTTTTTCACTGTTGAGTGTCCGAGGTTTTGAAATCTCTCTTCTCTGATCATTGACTCGGCCTCCATGCCTGGAAGCTTGGTTCAGGGGGAAAAGCGGTTTACCTGAAATGGAATAGTGTCCCTCTGGAGCTGGCCCAGCAGTCCCAGAGAGAAGCAAAGGCAAACATTAAGCTAGATTATTCCCACTGCCTAATTGAAAAGTATCACCACCACATGAAGGCACGTTTCGTCTTTCCTCTTTTGAACGTGAGCAGCAGTGTGATGCAGCGTCCAGAGAGCTACGTTAGTCTAAAGAAGAGGAATCTTAAATCAAACTTTCAGGTAGTTGAATTCGATTCAAAGTCTATCCTGTAGCATTTGTTCTTTCGGAGACTTAGATTTCTGTTTTTACTATTTTGAGCTTAAAAATGCTTAAAAGCACTGCAAAAATAACAGGAGCTCATTGAGCATTAAGTAAACACTTCAAAGGATCTCAGAATATGCTTTATAAATATTTCATTCACATTCCCCACATGACTGAGCTAAGAACTGTAAAGATTTTTCCATTTAGCGGGAGGGAAAATTCGATTTAGGGAGAAATTTGTCTATGCAGGTTCAGCTACTGTCCAATAGCAAAATAAAAATACAGCAATTTTTTATTTATTTATTTTACTGTCCAATAGCAAAATAAAAATGCAAAAAAACAAATACCCTATTTGTTTAAAACGCAGTCATGTTTCTACATCTTCCCTACTCAGCTAGAACTAATTCAAAAATTACTCAGCAAGACTGAGTTCCTTTTTATTTTTTTCCTATCCATTGTTCATTAATATATTTTCGATAAATAGATTAACATTTATAGTCATGTTATTTTTAAAAGTTATTTTTAATACACTGCGGCCAACTGTTTAAAGGCACCATGGCGTAGACACAGTGTTCTTTAATCTGCTTGCTGTACTCTCCTCGGAGACCCACAAAAACATACTTAGTAAAAATAATCCTCCCAGAAATAAGAAAGGAAGGGAATAATGCCAGAGAATGCAGCATTCATTCAGCTGGTCAGTCACTCACCAAGAGTATTTATTGATTGTCAACCCTATGCCAGACACTGGGCTAAGAGCTGGTGATTTAGCACACCCTGCCTTCGTGGCGTTCAGGAAAGGAAGACAGGAAGGGAAGTAAAGAGGTGACCACAAAAAGGAAGGGTGGGGGAGGCAGCCAGGCAGGAGGAGGGCCGGGGTTGGCAGGAGGAAGAGCAGGGAAGGGGGAGAGGCCTGCTCTGGACTGGGAGAGGCCAAGAGGAGCACCCGAAACCGGGATCATTTAAGGAAGAAGAGGAGCCAGGCTTTGGAAGGAGGAGGGTGAGGTGCAGGTGAACGGACAGGACCGGCTGCAGGGAGGGAAGCCCGTGGGGTGGGGGGGCTGCAAGGGGAGCTGTGCCCTGGGTGCAGGTGAACGGACAGGACAGGCTGCAGGGAGGGAAGCCCGTGGGGGGTGGAGGGCCGCAAGGGGAGCTGTGCCCTGGGTGCGGCCAGGGAGAGGCCGGGGGCCAGGTCGAGCGTGGAAGCCTAGGCCTTGGGGCCCGTCAGCCAGGCCTGAGGCATTTGGGTTTAATCTAAGAGAAAACAGGAATCCGCTGGAAGATTCCAGGCAGTGCCAGGGAATTGTCTGTTTTTGAAAGGCTGGCTTTGGCCTCGGTGCGGAGCCTGCTGGAGGCCCGGGGCCAGGGAAGGGTGGGAGAGGGAGCATCGGGGAGCCTCCAGGCCTCCAGGCCCCTGCCCTGGAGCACGAGGCCCCTGGAAGTGACGGCTGTGTCCCTGGGGGCACGAACCTCAGGCGCAGGCCGCAGCCCAAAGCAGCTGGCCCCTGCTCCCAGCTCACCTGGCTGGCCTGGGCGCTGTCCCCGCTTCAGGCTCAGTGGGAGCCCACAGGAGTGGGGGTCCTGGGCCCCTCGGCCTCTGGGGACCCTGGGCGGGAGGCAGCCCCACAGGCCCGCGTGGCCCCACATGGTGGCCACCGCTCAGAGGCCAGGCCGGCGCCGGGAGGCTTGGCACGACCCCACTCCTCGAGGGCGGCCCGGCCAAGCCGCGTGCTCGGCAGGCGAAGGTCCTGCAGGCGTCGGGCCTCCGGAGTTTTGCACTTGGGTCGGGCTGTGAGGGTGTGACTCGAGCATAGGGAAGGCGGATCTGCACTCGGGAAATTTGGGGACGTCGACCTAACCCGGCGAGGCGGGACTGGGCCCTGGGGACCTCGGCCCACCACCAGGAAGCCCTTCCAAGGGCCCCACCCGGCCAAGGGTGTGAACCCACCTTAGGTCACTTAATCCTCACCGTGGCCCCATGAAACAGGTGCTACGACAGGATATCAAGAAGCTAAGGGCCCGGGGCGCCCGGGTGGCTGTTGGTGGAGCGTCTGCCTTCAGCTCAGGGCGTAACCACAGGGTCCTGGGATCGAGTCCCGCATCCGGCTCCCTGCAGCGATCCTGCTTCTCCCTCTTCCTCTGCTGCTCCCCCTGCTTGTGTGCACACTCACTCTCTCTGTCAAATAGATAAGTAAAATCTTTTAAAAAGAAGACGTCAAGCCCACAAAAGCAAAAAAAGCGGGGGGGGGAGGGGGAGACAGGATCTAACAGCAAGGTGGTGGCAAAACCATCATTCGAGACCCTGACTTCTCTTCCAAATCTGTAACCCACTTTCCTCTCTGCGGACCACGCCTACATGACAGTATTTAGGCTCCATTTTGCAGATGGTACATAACCAACAAAGGCTTTTTGAACCCCTGGGATACTATAGGGTGATGAATCATATCTGCCTTTTTTTTTAAAGAATTTATTTATTTATTCATGAAAGACACACGGAGAGAGAGGCAGAGACACAGGCAGAGGGAGAAGCAGGCTCCCTGAAAGGAGCCTGATGTGGGACTTGATCCTGGATCCTGGGATCATGCTCTGAACCAAAGGCAGACGCTCAACCACTGAGCCACTCAGGCGCCCCTCATATCTGCCTTTTAAATAATAACCCAGATTCTTTGCATGTGCTCAGCACGTTAGATGGAATAGGAAGATCTCATCCTGTTGGCGTGGAAGGATCCCTTAGTCACACCAGGTTGCTTGCAAGATCTTTCAGCATACTGCTTCCTGCACAGCACGGGAAAAACAATGGGAATTTCTGCCTGGGTGGAATAAAGTGGGTCTAGTCCCTTTAATGAAAGCTCTTGAAAGATTTTCTTTGCAACCCGGGCTTGGAGTCTCTTCAGTGTAATCATTATGGAGCCATCAGACACAGACACAGGCCCAGTGTCATCCACCCACAGACACACGCAGGGTAGATCCCAGAGCCTTTTACTCTCTTTCTTGTATATTTTTGTTGTCCAATAATTAAGCAATGAGTTTATCTGCTAAAAGGCAGGTATGGTGTGAAAGAGGAGTAGGGAGGGAAGGTTTTCCTACATTTCCTCTTTTGAAGAAAAAAAGTCATTAGGAACTAACTTCTGTCATCGCAAAAGGCAAAACAAATAGTCCCCTGTGTGTAATCAGCATGTGCCAGTTTAACGATTCTCAGCCCGGGGCGACTGGCCCCCAGGGAACATCTATTTGGCCATGTCTGTACACAAGGTTCCCAGGGCCGCCGGAGCAAAGTACCCCCCGACCGGGTGACTGAAACAACAGAAATGCATGTTCTCACTGTTCTGGAGGCTGGGAAATCCGAGATCAAGGTGTTGGCAGCGTTGTTTTCTTCTGAGTCTTTTCTCCTTGGCTTGTGGCTGGCTGGTTTCTCCCTGTGTCCTCACATGGTCTTCCCTCTGTCCCTGTGTCCAAATGTCCTCTCCTCATCAGGACACCAGTCCTAGCAGAGTAGGATCCACCCTAATGACCTCATTTTAACTTAATTGCCTCTTGAAAGAGTCTGTCTCCGAATCAATCACATACCGAGTTACCGAGCATGAGAACGTCAGTATACAAATGGGGGGGGGAGTGCGGGGTGGAATATAAGTCACCCTGTCACAGTCTATACAAGTTCTTGGTTCCTACACCTGGAGGAGTGGTGATGCTCCTGGCACCTGGTAGGTAGAGCTGGGAGTGCTGCTCAACACCTTACGAGGCACGGGATAGCCCCCCTGCACCAAAAAAGAATCCTCAAGCCCCCAAATCAATAGTGCCAAGTTTGAGAAACCCTGTTCTAGTTCCAAACTTGGTTGGTCTGATTTTTTTCTAGTGTAAAGAGAAACAGAATATATCACTCAAATGAACTTTCCTGTTGTGAGTTATAGCACAGTCTTGAGTAGGACTCTACTAATATCCATATTCAGCTGCCTCATGCTGAGACCAATTTGTGGCACGAACGAGCTTCCTAAACTGTTTAGACAAATAAAAGGAGTCATTGTTAAAAGGGAAAAAAAGGAAGCACAATGTAAAATATTAGCTCCTTCATCCTTCAGGGGAAAACCAATCAAGATAACTTCAGGTGGACTGGAAAGGGGGAACAGAACGAAGGAGAGAGGACCATGAAGATCCCATTGCAGTTGCTTGACTTCTCTTTCCTCCCAGATAAGTGAAAGGCCCGGGGTTCCAACTGGAATCCTGAAATCTGGGGCTGGGAGAGGAATGGGCCACGGGCTCCACACCATGGAGCCAAGAAGGACCCAAAATATGGATTCCAAAGGCCAAGTGGAAGCAGAGTGGATGGGCCGGGGGGGGGGGGTGTTCTCAAATAGAGTCACTCCAGGCGCTGGCTAAGAGGTAAAAGCAGCCAGACATGCCGCACAGAAGTGTGAACGGTAGAGAGGGGACTTTTCCGAGGCGCCTTCTTAGATAACATGGTACTGAAGAGTCAAAAAGGGCGAGCAAATATTAGGACCTGAGCTTAAGCTATGGCAGGAAATCAGATCATGGATTCCAGCTGCAAAGGACTGGTCCCATGGACCGGGTTCAGACTTTGGCTCTCCACTCAACTGCTAGGGTCATCCTAGGAAAACTAGAGTTCTGTGTGCCTCTATTTCCTCATCTGTAAATTGGATTGTAACCTGAAGATTCCTTAGATGGTGCGTGTGTGTATGTGTGTCAGAGAGAGAGAGAGAAATGCTAGTTATTATTAATTATCTGACACAGGCAACTGTTATAATCAGTGAGACTAATGACCACTTAGAGAGTGGGGGTGACTGGTAGACAGGGTGTTGTATACGTAGATAAATAAGCCTGAGGCCTCCAGGATGGTCACTTGAAAGAACCAGGATGCACTCACTGGGGATATGAGGAAGCACCAGGGGGGAAAGGGAGAAAACGATAAATTCAGCTAGAAATGTGCTGAGTTTTATTTTTTTTTAAATATCCGATTTCTTTTTTTTTATTTTTTTTAATTTTTATTTATCTACGATAGTCACAGAGAGAGAGGGGGAGAGAGGCAGAGACATAGGCAGAGGGAGAAGCAGGCTCCATGCACCGGGAGCCCGACGTGGGATTCGATCCAGGGTCTCCAGGATCGCGCCCTGGGCCAAAGGCAGGCTCCAAACTGCTGCGCCACCCAGGGATCCCAAATGTGCTGAGTTTTAGGTGACCAGTTGACTAACCACATGGAGAAGTTCAGAAATGAAGCTTGGAGAAGTACAGATCTGCAAACAGCTGCCCACCCAAGGCTGGAGATTGTTCCCAGAGACTAGAGAAAAACAGAAGAGATGGAACCTCAGGGAATTCCTGGATATGTAATTTTTCCTAGTGATGTCTGGTGATTGCGCAGCCCTTTCGACTGTTCAAGGCGCCACCCTGTAGCGGAGGGAAAACTCAGTTCCGAATCGGTTGAGACCTTTTGAAACGCTATGGCTAGACCTCTTACACTCCATGGCCAAAGACCTGTGTGTGTGGTTTTTTTTATAATTTTTTTAAATTTTTATTTATTTATGATAGTCACACAGAGAGAGAGAGAGAGAGAGAGAGAGAGAGAGAGAGAGAGGCAGAGACATAGGCAGAGGGAGAAGCAGGCTCCATGCACCAGGAGCCCGACATGGGATTCGATCCCGGGTCTCCAGGATCGCGCCCCGGGCCAAAGGCAGGCGCCAAACCGCTGCGCCACCCAGGGATCCCCAAAGACCTGTGTGTTTGATGACAACGACAGTGCTGCTGCTGATGGCATTTGGCTTCTTTTTTAAAAAAAAGATTTCGTTTATTCATTTGAGAGAGAGAGAACGAGCAAGCAAGCGTGCCGGGGCTGGGGAGAGGCCCAGCCGAGGGCCTGGGGCCGGACATGGGGCTGGACATGGGCCCACCAGGACCCAGGGTCGTGACCCGAGCCACGGCCGGCGCTCACCCCCGGCGCCCCAGCATTTGACATCGTAAGTCTGCTTTCCCACCTCCTTGCCAACCCTGTCACGTTTGCTTCTCACGGGTGATTTGCTGGACTTCAGAACAAGAACCTCACCCAGGAGTCTCCCAGAGTACTTCCCTTCCGACCGAGGCTGCTCCCTCCGGCAGGTGCAGGGCCGCTCGCGACCGCCGTGGGCTGCGGACCCGACAGCTTCGGGTGAAGGTTAGAAGGTTGGGTTGGCCCTACTCTTTTTCTTTGTCCGTCCATGTGTGGTTCCCTTTGTCGCCTGCCCGCCTACCCCCCGCGTGCAGCGGGTGCTTGGGGCCCAGACTCTCCAGTCAGTGGCCGCTCCCCACGGGTGCTCAGGGGGTGGGTGTCCCGAGGGCTGGGCCTAGCGCAGCGACTGTGTGGGAGGCTGCAGCAGCCAGAGGCTCACCTGCAGCAGACGAAGGGCAGGGGAGGTCCCTGAGCTCAGCACACTGGGGGACTGCGGGCGGGACAGCGCGGGGGCTTCGGGGAGACCAGGGAGGCGCTGGGTGTCCAGGGAGCCGGTGACCAGGTGTGGGCGCGTGGAGACTCCCTCCTTGGCAGCTGCGCCTGGGGCTGCGGGCCCGTTGGTCAGTTAGGGCCTCTGGGTGCTGGCAGGTGGGTCCCTGGGGGCCTGCGTGGACCCAGCCTGGGGGCGCGGTGTGCCCCATCTGCATCCTGTCGTTCAGTCCTGGGTACCTAGATGCGGCCTCTACATCTACCTCTTCTCTTGTTACTAAATAATATAAGTAAGGTACGTGACTACCTAGTCACGTTAACTATCTCTATCTATTAGAAAAGGATGACAATGTAAACTTTTTTCAAATGAGCTTTGCTCTGAGGCTCTGTCTTTTAAGTTTCCATTAAAAATTTAATAAAGCAGGGGCACCTGGGATCCCTGGGTGACGCAGCGGTTTGGCGCCTGCCTTTGGCCCGGGGCGCGATTCTGGAGACCCGGGATCGAATCCCACGTCGGGCTCCCGGTGCATGGAGCCTGCTTCTCCCTCTGCCTCTGTCTCTGCCTCTCTCTCTCTCTCTCTGTGTGACTATCATAAAATAAATAAAAATTAAAAAAAAAAAGCAGGGGCACCTGAGGGGCTCAGCAGTTGAGCATCTGCCCTCAGCTCAGTTTGTGACACCGGGGTCCTGGGATCGAGTCCTGCATTGGGCTCCCCGCAGGGACCCTGCTTCTCCCTCGGCCTGTGTCTTGCCTCTCTCTCTTTGTGTCTCTCATGAATAAATAAAATATTTTTTAATAAACTTTAAAAATAAAGGTCATCAAATCAAATAAAATATTCTTCTGGAGCTTTGCAGGAAAGGGTATCTTGATGGCCAAAAGTCATATGAAAAGGTATTTGACTCTCCTAGACATGCGGGAAATGCAAATTAAAACCACAGTGAAATACCATTGTACGTTTAGCAAAAATGACTAAAATTTAATAGAGAAATAATACCAATTTTGATGATAATAAATGGAGAAAAACAGGGGTGAAACCATCGGAATTCTCATACACTGCTAGTGGAGGTATGACTCAACGTAACCACTTTAGAAAACTGCTTGGCAGGATCTATTAAAGCTGAATATAGGGCATCCTGGGTGGTTCAGCGGTTTAGCACCGCCTTAGGCCCGGGGTGTGATCCTGGGGTCCTGGGATGGAGTCCCACGTCGGGCTCCCTGTATGGAGCCTGCTTCTCCCTCTCCTGTGTCTCTGCCTCCGTGTGTGTGTGTGTGTGTCTCTCATGAACAAATGAATAAAATATTTTTTAAAAATTAAAAAATAAAATAAATAAAACTGAACATATGCATACCCCAAGACCCAGCAATTCAACTCCTAGATATATACCCAATAGAAATGCACACATTTCTCATATATACACAACAACATATATGTGTATATATGTGTGTGTATACACATTAGTATATATACACTCATATATATATATACCCAATAGAAATGCATACATTGCATATATGCTCAACAAAAGATGTATTTAAGAATGTTTATAGGGGCACTACTTACTCATCATGAGCACAGACTGACCCAAATGCCCATCAAGAGTTGAGTTGTGGTATAATAACAAAACAAGATACTGTATTAGATTGAGATGGAATAAACTAGTGCTACATGCAACACATGGACAAATCTCATAAACATAATGAGCGAGAGAAGCTAGGAAAACACAAGAACTTGGCTCTGTACTACAAGTGAAAGAAGCCAGTCTGAGAAGGCTACCTTGATTTCAACTATATGACGTTCTGAAAAAGGCAAAACTATGGAGAAAATAGAAGGTTCAGGATAACCAGGATTGAGGATGGGGAATGGAAGGATGAGTAGATAGAGCACAGAGGATTTTGGGGTAGTGAAAATGCTCTGTATGATGCTATAATGGTGGATACATTTGTCCAAACCCATTGAATGTAGGACCCCAAGAGTGAACCCTTCTGTAAACTACAGAGTTTGGGTGATCATGAAGCGTCAATAGGTTCGTTTTGCTTGTTACAACAGTGTAACAAATATACCGCCCTGGTGGGGAATGTTGATCACAGGGGAGGCTGTGCATGTGTGGAGGCAAGAGGCACATGGGAAATTTCTGCAGTGTCCTCTTAAAACAGCTATAAAAAATAAAATGTGTTTTAAAAAAAAAAGAATTATGCACCGTGTAATTCTATATATAGATAGATCAAAACCAAGCAAAACTAATATAAAATGTTGGAAGTCAGCAGACTGGTTCCCTTTGGGGGAGAAGTGGGTGGAAGGGAACATAAGGGAGCTTCTGAGGCAATGACTAGGTTCTATTTCTGGATTTGTGTGGATTTGTGAAGGTATGTTCACACTGAAAATTCAATGGGCTGGACAGTTAAGATTTGTTCATTTTCCCATATATGTTACACTTCAATAAAAAATGTTTTTCAAAGACACATTATTTTGAAGTTAATGACATGAGAAAATTATGTGGAAATAACATTATTCATACTATCATAAAATGCTACTCAAGCCTGCACCTTTCCCTTTGAAGTTCACAGGAGGGCTTATCTCTAGAAGCATATTTGAAAAGTGATCGATTTAAAAAGTGCTGGAATGGCTCCAGCCTGGATCCATTGTTAGCAAAGGTATCTGGCAGAAAGCTAAATGCTACTGGATCTCCCAAGACAAATTTAAAATGACTGTGCTTAGAAGAAATGGGAATAGCACTGTGCTGCTAAAGAAGAAAATATTTGTCTTCAACGGTGGCCGAGATTGAAGAACCATTTTGGGGAGTTGTTTTCTTAATTTGTTTAATAGCCACACTATAAGGAATGGCCTCTTTGTTCACTGATGCATGTACCGAATCTCCCATATAAACAGAATAGCTGGATTTTAAGACAGTGGATTAAGTACCTAATGCAGTCATTCCTCCCACAGTGTATCTAAAGAAACGATAGGAAAGATATTTTAGCAGGAGAAAGAGGAGAAAGGGAAAAGTAGAAAGAAGGAGAGGAAGAGAAAGGAGGAGGAGGGGAAGAGGACGGGAAGAGAAAGCAATAGTAGCAGGGTAGAGGCACTTGGGTATGGGAGTAGAAGGCGAACTTTCAATTAACAAGAATCTTTGAGGAATCTCTCGGACAGAAGCAGGCTGACTGAAGAGAGAAAGGGTAACACTAATTTTGAGCAAAAATCAATCATTGTGGAAGGTGGGTACCCTCCAAGTGGGTCTTGTTCCCAAAAGTGTCCAATACTAGAAGTGTGATATATACCTCACACTTAGAAGCAATGTAGCCATTTGATGAGAAACAGGATTTTTTTTTTAATGGATCAGGTAAGATCATCAGCTCACTTACAGGAAGGCCACAATAGAGGAGAGTTCAATTCAGCATTCACTGAGTCTCTCCTTTATGGCAAGACTCAACTAGACACTAGAAGCAGTCTAATGGAAAAGAAACAAAAACCAAAAAAACAGCCACTGACCATGAGGAGTCCCAACCTACTGTAGGAGAGAGGCCCATAAACGCATCACTTCAATATGATGCCATTAAATGTCTGGGTGGTATGGGAGGACAGAGGGCAAATCACTTACCCTAACCTTGCAGTTGGGCAAAGTCTTCCTCCTCTTCCTCCCGGGAGGAGACGACATCTTACCTGAGCCTTGAAAACAGAAGGGAAGTCAATATGCCAGAGTAGTGAAGTATCGTTGTGCTGCGCAATGGAGCTTGTATGCAGTACTAACAAATGTGGATTTCATTTGGAAAATTATAGTAACTGAGAGGTCTTAGGTAGGATGGTCATTTGGCTAATTCTGCATTTTTGGATGTATCTCTAGTCATTAGAGGGTGAGCCTGAAGGGATAAGACTGATGATAGCAGGCAACCACAGAGTTGGGAGACAATTTCAGATGACTGAGGCAGCTGCAGCAGGAAAGAGGAAAGAGAGAGGACAAGAGGATAGGCAGATAGGATGAAAATTTTTAAAAAAGGAAGACTTGAATAGTATCTAAGATTTGGACTTTTTGACAGGGAGGTAGTGATGGCACTCACTAGAAACTGGCACTACAGAAAAAGAAACAAGTTTGGAACAGGAAATAATTTTTCCATTTTGGACATGGTGCATTCCTGCAAGATCGCTAAATGGACGTATGCAGAAGGAAATCAGATTACATGGTTCTGAAATTTAGGGGAGAGGGATTAAGACGAGGAATATGGATGTGGGGAGTTATGGGCATCTAAGAGGCACTTGAACCCATGAAAGTAAGTAATAGTCTCCAAGAAGAAAGGGCAGAGATTGAAGAGCGCAAGGCCAAGGGCGGAATTCCAGAGAACACTGACATTTATGGAATAAATAGAATAAAATCCCACAAAGGAGCCTATAAAGTAGAAAGGTTGGAAAATATGGAAAGAATCCTGAGAGAATGATGACTTGGAAACCAATAGAGTATAGAGTTTCCAGAAAGAGCAAATCTAATGCAGGAAAGAGACTCAGTAAGTCCTGTGTTCCTTAAATCTGACAATATGGAGGTCTCTGTTTCTTTGGCAAGAACAATTTCATTGAGGTATAGGGATGGAAGTCAGTGTGGGTTGTTGGAAAGGGAATGGGGAGCAGAGACTACTATGGTAGACGATAAACAACTCCAAAGGGAATGGGAAAGACAGAGTAGCAAGTACAGGAAGACATGAAATTGGAAGGTCCCACTTCCCATCTGTTTTAATAGTGGAAAAGACTCGATTCTGTTTATACATGGAAAGAGAAGAAAAATAGGTGGAAAATAGAGGAAGTGGAAAGAATTATTCATAGAGTAACGAGCTATAGCATCGTAGAGGGGATGGGACCCATAAGCAAGGCTAAGCAAGTAGAAAAGTATAGGTATAGTAAGGAGGGGACAAAAAAAAGAATAAGAATTTGATTTATTTCATGTTTGGTGGCCTACAGAATCTCAGTTGTTTCCGTGAAGTAAGAAGGAAGGTGTCCCATGATGGGAGTCATTGTTGATTAAGAGGTTTGAGGCAAGTGGTAAAGATTGGCCACAGTTCCTGTGGGAGTGAATTGAGCAATCCCAAATAACAGGATTGTGCAGCCGTGTTGAGAACCCACAAAGACCATGAATTTATAGTCACCAGTCTGCACATTTGTGAGTTTCCCTTTTCTAGTAGTGCTCAGTACCCTGGGATAGTAACAGAGAGAATGAATTATGGTGTTTTTCCAGGACTGGGATTTTGCCAGGAGAATGAAACAAAAGACAAGGGACCAGGGGGTTGAGGGTGTGGGTGAGGTAGCGATCCAGGTGACCAATGTGTGGTCTAAGCTAGATTCTTGGGCGAAGACAAAGCTTTCGTACTGGAGGTATCAAAGGACTAGAGACTGAAATAGAAAACTAAGCTGGAAAGATAAAAGCCTGTGTCAGAAACACAAGGGTCTGTAAAGCTAGATCTTGAATCAGGGTGAGGGGAGGGTGGGAGGCATTTGGAAATAAAGAGGCTAATGCATTCTAGGGAAAGAAAATCACATGTGTAAAAACAGATGCAAAGGGCAACAGCAAGAATTCCAAGTGTGTGACTGGCCCACACATGCAGAGAGGAAAGTGACATAAAATAGAGGTGAAAACACACATTAAGGCCAGATCGTGAAGAGCCTAAATAGTTGAGGCCTTCGTTCCTCTACGAAGCCTGGAGCCTGCAGGAGTTCTCAGATGGAGGAGGCCCATATGGCCACAGCTGTGCAGGTCTGCCCTGCACGGGGACTACTCCGTCGGGGCTGAACTCCAGGCCAGGCGCTGCTTGCAAACCATTCCCCTTGTGCTTCTGCTTCAGTGCAAACAAGAGGATGCTTTCTGTCGCTCACATGCCCACCTCCAGAGGAGGCCCCTTTTCCTGTGGATGCACCTGAGGGGTTGCCTTTCTTATTGGCTAATAGTGGCTCTGAGCCCACATAGAAGGGCTCTTCAGGGTGACCTCTCTGGCTGGAGCGTAGAAGATGAACTAGACCCAGTATGAGGGGGCTCAGTGATTACCGCATGGAGAGCACAACCGTGATCCCCATCACAAGGACCTGACCAAAGGTAGCAGCCAGGAAGAAGGAAGGGAGGCCAGATCCAGAAGAAAGCTCTATGGAATTAATACTGGGTGTTTTAAGGACATAGGGAAAGCAGGAAAGGGAAAAGTTGAAGATAACTTGGAGATTGATTCTCCCCACTGGGTCCCTAGATCTGCCCACAATTAATGTTCAACTCACATTTGTCAAATGAGGAAAAACAATAGAGCTGCAGGCAACGAAGACATTGGCAGGAGAGAGCTACCGTCTGCTTGGACGGAAGTCTATTCCTAGGGTACAGTTAGGCCTCCTGAATTCTTAAGTGAGTCACAGAGCTCAGAGAACTCATCTGGAAATTTGGGGGGGGGGCCTCCTTGCCTGAATGTTCCAATCACAGCAAAAGGTCTTCAACATCTCCGTGCCCATACTAGACCAATCAACTCAGGCGCTCTGGGGATGGGACGCAGACCTCAATATCCCATAAAGCTCCTGAGGTGATTCCAATACATAGTCAACTGCTCCCATAGAGCCTTGGAGCCCCCGGTTCTAGATTTCCAGACATGGTCATCAACACACCACCACCAAGAGCTGGGTCAGAGGCAGGGCAGGATGGGTGAACATATTTGAGCATCTTGTCACAGTAAACCCTCCGTGTCTTATGAAATCTTGGTGCATGGTGGCCACTTCTTCAAAATTAATTCCCACATCTTGGCAAAAGATGAAAAAAATTAAAGAAATCCATCACGTTGTTTCACCAATGTTAGGAAACTGAATTATAGACAAAATATGGTGCAACATGAGGCTGCCTTTTAAAATCATTGTTTTGAAAAATAAACGTGTACGGGTTTGGAAATTATTTTAAGACTCCTGATTTCCTGCTAAAGTTATATGTGTTCCGGGTGCCAGAGAGACCAAATACTAAAAAGAAAGGTTTTTACAAATCATTTAAGTAAGAAAGAGAGTATTTTTGTACAGAGTTTTAATGTTCTCATTCTATCATTTTTAACTCAAAATTGACATGAAACCAAGAAGAGCATTGCTAATCAAAGAGTGGTCCAGGGAAGCGTCCTTCCCAGCACAAGGCTGTTTTTTACTGATCCACAACAGATAAGAATTTGAGAGTAAAGATTTGGAAATTTTTATAGTAACTGAATAATCTCTGTCGAATCACATAACAAAGTATTCAGCTCCTGTTTTATGCATTTTAGTGTTTTCAGTTCCCTTTCCTAGTAATTAATTTTACTATTTTTTTAAAAAAAGAATTTTAAACCCACGGCAAATTCAGAATTTTTTAAAGTTGGTCTTTCAGGATGGATAGTTTAGTTTGGGAAGCACCGAGCTAGAGGCCCCGTGTTCCACTTGACTATCAATGCAAAGGTTAACACAAGAAAAAAGGGAATGCAGACAAATTCTTTTTTACCTTATCTGCTTTGAATTTATATTTCAGAGGCCCACTTTCATTTTACCCTATTGATATTAGAAGCTGTTTTTCTGCCATAAGCTTACACGCATTGCTTGGAAGTTCTTTAAAAGAAAGCAGACTCGGGGCGCCTGGGTGGTTCAGTTGGTTGAGCATCCAACTCTTGGTTTCAGCTGAGGTCCTGATCTTGCAGTCGCGGGTTTGAGCCCCACACCAGGCTCTGCATTCGCCGGGGAGTCTGCTTCAGATTCTCTCTCGCTCGCCCTCCCCACTTGCTGTCTCCCAAATAAATACATTAATTAATTAATTAATTAATTAAGTAAATCTTTAAAAAAGAAAACAGATGTCTTAGAAAATAGTGGTAAAGGGACAGTTTAGCAGCATTTGCTCATTTTCTGAGAGGAACCCCCAGCATCAGGTAACACAGAGACGTTACTAAATCGTTTTGGGAAGGGGACACACTCTTTAAGAAACAAGTCACTCTTGACTGGAAACAGCTAGCAATACTCTAATAGCATAAACTACTCATCCAGGGACACTCGAGTTTAAATACAAGGAAGCCTGCCACGCGGACATTAATTCTCCCAAGACCACGCAGCTTGTGAAGTGGAGAGTCAGGATTCAAACCCAAGACACTACACGCTTGTTCCAGGGGAAACCCTGGGAGCAAAGGCTTATATAAGCTGCACTGCCAGGAACCTGAAATAGGATAATAAGTCAAAACAACGTGGAATGTTTATGAACTCCTTAACATTTAATTCCCTTGTTCTAGTTAGAGCTTTCTGACTATAGACGAGAGCGAAGGTTGTCCCAAACTCATTTGCACATCACGCAGGCAAACCCAAGAGGCCAGGAAACTTAGTGCCAGCCCTACCAGCTGCCTTGACATTGGAACTGGTTTGATCAGGGTTGCTAATCAACGTGCTCCCAAAGCAAACCCCCTTGATTCTTTTAGAACGTAAGTGGGCTGTCAACGAGACATAAGTGAGCACCTGAGATCTCTCTAGACGTCGCAGGGATTGTACATCCCCGTGAGGAATCCAGAAACTTCATTGAGTAGTTTAATCCATGTCTGTTCAGTGAACTAATACACTTTTGCTACTACACAGCAATATCTGCATGACAAATTTAAATTGCTAATCAATTATTTGGCACTCTTACCTCGACTGAAAATCACCCCGATTTGTAATAAACGGAAACATAAGGGTTTTTTTAGTGTGTATTTTTGGCATGGTTTAGTTTGCGCTTGAGAATATAGCATTTTGCTCAGCTATAAACTGCTCAGTAGCAGATAATAAAATTTATAATTTTTTAAGCATACATCTGAAACATTTAAACTGAATAATTTATCTCCCTGTATATTGCTGACTTGTTAAAGAGTAAATGATCGATCCCTCAATTCTTTCCATCAATGATTAAAAGTTAATATTTAAGGACTCCTGCGTGGCCCGGTTGGTTAAGCGTCTGCCTTCAGCTCAGTTCGTGATCCCGGGGTTCCGGGATCGAGTCCCACGTCTAGCTCCCTGCTCCTCGGGGAGTCTGCTTCTCCCTTCGCCCGGCTCATGTTCTTGCTCTCTCTCTCTCTCAAATAAATAAAAATCTATTTTTTAAAAAAGTTAATATTTGATAAAGGAACCAAGCAATCCATACTGACATCAGCTGGTCAGAAGCTATGGGGGGTGGCCACTTAAATAACAGGAATAATTCGGATTTTTTTAAAAAGCTCATGGGTGAAATAGGTGAAGGTGGTCAAAAGATACAAACTTCCAATTATATGAGAAACAAATTTCGGGGGATATAAGGTACAGCAGGACGAATATAGTTAATAATTCTGGGTTGTTTATTTGAAAGTTGCTACGAGAGTAAATCTTAAGAGTTCTCATTGCAAGAAAAAATGTGCGGTGATGGATGTTAGCTTAACTTAGTGCAGTAATCGTTTTGCAGTATAGACATATATCACTTCATCACGTCGGACGCCGAAAATTAATACCATGTCCTATGCCAATTGAGTCCATTTTTAAATAATTAATAAAAAGCCCATTGTCTTATCCTGAGCGAAGTTTTAAGTTTGTACACCTGACCTGAGATCATAATGAATCCTGAATATAATCTGAATCTTCAGGTTTGAGCAAGGAGGACTTTTTTTTTTTTTAAGTCATCCTTCCGCTGACTGTTGCATAAAGTCTTAGCTGGTCTTAATGACAATCTGTCCCACCATCGTAGGTCTTTTGTCCTCTGCGATACAGATGGCAGATGTCAACCATGCTGTGGGGTTATGCGGGAGACAGTAAAGAAACAGAAACATAAAAAACAGAATAAAATCTAATTACACGGCGTTTCCCTTAAAACAAAAATTGATTGAGTTCTGCCCAAAGTGGCTTGTTTCCTGTGCCAGGAACTACTGTGCCGGCCCAGCAGGAAGTGTGCTACAGAGCAGGATCACATTACACCCTTGTTTTATGGTTCATTTCACGTATTTAATGCAATCCGAGAACCTGCAAAGGGAACATGTTAGAAGGAGGGAATAGGCCTTTTGTTTTGTTTTGTTTTGTCTTGTTTTGTTTTGTTTTTTTTTAAGTTTCCTTGAATCAAAACAGTGGTTTGTACAAGGTGCTTGTAGCCTTGCAGAGCTGCATGCTGAAGACGTTGCTTTTTGTGGCCAAATTCAGAGCAAGATGCAACATTGGGTTCTGTCCCAGCCCGAGTTACGCCTGGTCCCTCTGCTGTCTGCCTCATGTCATTTCAAACACGGGGTGGGGGGACCTCTGGGTGGCTCAGCGGTGGAGCACCTGCCTTTAGCCCAGGGCCTGATCTTAGAGACCCGGGATCGAGGCCCACATCGGGCTCCCTGCAGGGAGCCTGCTTCTCCCTCTGCCTGTCTCTGCCTCTCTCTCTGTGTGTGTGTCTCTCATGAATAAATAAATAAAATATTAAAAAAAAAAACACTGGGTGGGGCAAACCATGCCCGGGAACAGTCTGGATCCTTTGCAGTTACTCTACTGTGGCGCAGGGCACCCGGGATGCGCTGGGCTGCGGGGAGGCTGTGCTTCAGAGGCAAAGTAGCAGCTCACCTGGCAAGCAGAGGAGTGGGGTGGTTTGGCTGGTTTGCTTGAAAGCGTGTGCAGCGAGCGGCTGGACTTCCCCGCGGTGGCACTCGCAACCCCTCACGTGCTGTCTGTCCTTCCTCTCCAGGGACCTCAGTATGAACAACATCAGCCAGCTGCCCCCGAGCGCCCTGGCCCGTCTCCGCTTCCTGGAGGAGCTGTAAGTACCACCTTGCACTTGCTGGGGGACCAGACAGACCAAGGCCCGAGAAAACAAGCAAAAAAAAAAAAAAAAGCTGTCAGCACCAACAATCTTGGCACATGAGGAAACACTTAGTTGGGAGGGGAGGAAAGAAAAAAAGAATTGCCTCTGATTCTGGAAATCAACTTATACAAGAGTTTACCACGAGGCTACAACTTTCTAAGGTGAGACCTGGCCAAACAAATTAAAATTTTAAAACAAAAGCTGTTTAAGAGCGCTGGATGTCTCTTTGGAAAGAGTTAAGCAGCAGGATATTAAAAGTTTGAATACCGGCTCATGTTTATTAAAAAAAAAATAGCAAGTAAAGCTATAATCAAAACCAAAAACTGCCGCTCGGTTCGGGTTGTGACGGAGAGGACGGAGTCCACGCTCCGTGGCACCGAATCGTCGCGGCCTAATCACTTTTAATCACTATTTTCCGACTCCCTAATTGAGCTGCCCTCAAGGCTTGAGCAGAAAGACGGGAAAGCCACAGAGGACTTGAGGCCGGGCTCTCCCAAAGTCACTGCAAAAAATAAATAAATAAGTAAATAAAAAGGGAGGAAGCTAAAATTAGCTAATGATACACAGAAGAATCTTGATTGAGTCTCGTAATCACTTGCCAGAAGATGAAAAAGAACTGTATAGTCCAAAAATCTGCATTTAAAAATTCATGTGATCTTCTTACCCTTTGGAGTGAGGGAGGCCGAGGGAGCCCCGTGCAGTCGCAGGCGCCGCGAAGAAAGCTTGGCACCATGGCCCGAGTCAGTCCTCCCACTGCTGATTAAAGGAGTTGTGTGGAGGCAACGGCCTCTTTTGAAAATACTTATTTCATAAATCCGGGAGTCGGGGTCCAATCTGGGGAGTGATTGTAATGGTGCAAGTGCTGCGTGATCCACCGCGGGAAGTGGGAGGAATGTTCCACCTTAACCACATGACACTATGTCCACCTTTTCAGGAGGAGGGTATTCTCAAGTCTCCCCCCTTAGGGTTTCATCTGTATTTTTGATGGCCTTGTATTTTTAGCAAGTGCTGTTGTTTTACTACTGAAATCAGTTGAATATCTGCCCAGATTATTACCCAGGGATACGGTGGGGGCCGGGGGAGAGCTCAGATGATGAGACTGTCCAGCAAGTTTGTATCATTTGTGGGTTTTCGCTCGGGGTTGTCCAGGCTCCCCTTCGCCCCTCTTCTCTTTTCTCTCTGGCGATTTCCATCGCTGAAGAGTAACCTTGGTCAGGGCCGAGTCCTCCTCCTCTTGGTCAAGGCTTGGATGTTATAAATAACCAGCATATTTTTGCTGGATGAACCCACGCGTGAATGAATACTGAGAAAACCGGACACGTGAACAGTTAGCTGCCTTAGGAAAAAACAACGGATGGGATAGACACTAGCCAATATTTCTAAAGGTTACCTGTAGCAAATTTCAAGTAAGGTTTTCTCCTGATTTCCATCCTTCCCATCCTCCCTTCCTCACTGTAATTAATACATGATGCTTAGTCCCATTTACACCCTCCCAGCCCGTATTTCGAAGGTGTGCATTTGCTCTGCTTTCCTCTTAAATTTCCTCACACCCCGCAATGGCACAGGCCTGAGTCCTGAGTCAACATGCACCTCAACTGTAGACCACAAACTGAATCAATAAACCATTCACTTCCCCAAGGACTTTGTTCAGCAGAGTTCCTCCCTCCTCGACCCAACTCATTCAAAATAACTCCTCTTTCTTCATGAAGTAAACGTTAATTCTGTTCCAAGGCCGGTTTTTCAAAAGGTAATTGAGAAAACTCAAGGAAGAAAAACTTAAAAAAAAAAAAGAGGGAGGGGACTACCATTTGAAAAAGATATTTTTCTGTATTGTCTTAGTTTTATATCTGGAAAGTCCATTAAGTGTGTCGACCGTGGAATCACGGAATTTCAGAAATCGCAGGGACCCTTAAAGGGCTATTCATTCTAGTTTTTTCATTCTGTTCTGGAATTCCCTCTGCTGAGCTGGCTGACTTGCGGAATTCAAAAGCTAGACCGCTTTCTCATATATAATCCTGTGTTGCATCTGACTGATGTTTCGAAGACATCGTTTTTCATTTCGTGGCAGAAGGGCATAGTATTCATAGAACCTGGAGAAATGCTCAACTCCTCTTGGTTTATTCCTTTGTTCCCAAGGCTAATTTTAGGGTGTTGTCTTTAAAACAAAACAAACCATAACGAGAAAGCACCTGTTTTGCAGAGCGTTGCGATTATGCCTCAGATTGCTGATCATTTCTATCAGACTTAGCTGTGCTTAAGTCTCTCTTCCAGAGTGTAAGAGCTTCAAAATAATGACATGTTATATTATAAGGACAACAAATAGTAGTTTACTCTGTACCGGGAACTGTTCAAAACACTATATACCCGTTTTCCCACTAAACCCTCCTAACAGGAGATCCCTGGGGGGTCAGCAGTTTAGCATCTGCCTTTGGCCCAAGGCGTGACCCGAGGGTCCCGGGATCGAGTCCCGTATCAGGCTTCTTGCATGGAGCCTGCTTCTCCCTCTGCCTGTGTCTCTGCCTCTCTCTGTGTGTGTCTCTCATGAATAAATAAATAAAGTCTTTATTAAAAAATAAAAATAAAATAAATAAACCCTCCTAACAGCCCCATAAACGTAGTTTTTGTTTTTTTTTTTTTAAGAAATGATGAACAGAGAAAATAAGGAACTAGTTCCAAATCATGGCCATAAACGTAGATTTTTTTCTTTTTTTCTTTTTTCTTTTCTTTCTTTTTTTTTTTTTTAAGAAATGATGAACAGAGAAAATAAGGAACCAGTTCCAGATCATGCAATGGTTAAGTGTCAGGGCTAAGATTCAAACCCACCTTCGAAGCTAACCTCACAAAGTTGAGGGAGGGTTAGGAATTGCACATGGTTTGTCCGTGCATTTCTCTCCCCTAACAGGGCCTAGAACAGCAGTTTGCACAGTTGAATCCTTTAAAATGTTGTGTTAAACTGAGTTTGGGGGGATCCCTGGGTGGCGCAGCGGTTTGGCGCCTGCCTTTGGCCCAGGGCGCGATCCTGGAGACCCGGGATCGAATCCCACATCGGGCTCCCGGTGCATGGAGCCTGCTTCTCTCTCTGCCTGTGTCTCTGCCTCTCTCTCTTTCTCTGTGTGACTATCATAAGTAAATAAAAATTTAAAAAAATCCATATTTAAACTGAGTTTGGTAATGATCGATCTGTCATATTCTCTGTCTGTCTGTGCGTTTGTGGAGGAATGAAAGAGACAGTGATTCATCCCTTGTCCGTCCCCGGAGCTTGACAAAGGTGTCACAGTTTAAACTCCTCTAAGAGGGATCCCTGGGTGGCGCAGTGGTTTAGTGCCTGCCTTTGGCCCAGGGCGCGATCCTGGAGACCCGGGATCGAATCCCATGTCAGGCCCCCGGTGCATGGAGCCTGCTTCTCCCTCTGCCTCTCTCTCTGTATGTGACTATCATAAATAAATAAAAATCAAAAAAATAAATAAATAAAATAAATAAACTCCTCTAAGAATCCAGAAAGTCCTAAAGGCACTCAATGGCTCCGCGTTTAGAAATACACGGCTATTACAATCACTGGAGAAAGTGACTGCCTGAAGCAAGTGTTTAAGAAGAATAAAAGCGATCACCGTTCATGGTCTCCCCTTCCTCGTGACATTCTGGAATGCTTCCTACCTGTGCCACGTGTGTTGGCGCACTCATGTCCTGTTTATCGTTTGTTATTCCTTTTCCTAACTCTGCATGGTGACCAAACATGCACAGGCCTTATGTCCTGTTGTGGCAAAGAGAAGGAGAGCCTTTTCCTTCTGGAAACAAAAGCAAAAACCAGAAATCGTATGAGTGTGACAAGGCTGCGCTGTGTAGAGAGAAAAAGCACAGTATTTAGAGGCAACACGCAGGACTCTTATCCTGTCTCTGCCATTCCCTAGCTGATAATCCACTTGGCCCCACTGGGCCTGCGGGGGTATCGGTGAGAGCTACCTGCCTGCGTCTTGAGATGTCCCTGAGAATCGAATGAAATGATGATGAAAGAACTTTGCTAGACTCTAATTCATGCCCTGAGCTGTATTAGTAAAATGGGAGCACCTTCGGGAAGATTCTAACCTCCCTCTTTCCTATTTCCTGAGCCCGATTGTGCGGCCACTCGGGGATCCAGGACTTGGGAAGGAAAAGTTGTTTCAAGCTGTGAGCTCTAAAGGGTTTACAGGATCAGGGCGGGATGGCCCTTTACCACATTGGGACAATCCGTGCACTCATTGCGTTTCTCTCCAACAGTGTCTCTCTTGGTTCTGTTGATTCGGTTCTACCAGGGACTTGTCTTCATGTTCGCTCTTTGGACAAATAAAAGATCCTACATTTGAGCCCCCAGAGCGTATTTAGATGAGAAGAGCTAATGGGAGAGCATGCCTAGGGCGGACATCTACGAGTCCCATGAAACTTAGGTTCGTAGGCTGGTGAAACCAGAGGGGAAAATGAACTGTTACCATTTTAAACAGTGTGCGTTTGAAGGCCTTTGTTTCCGAGGAGTATTTTAAAATCTTTCCAGATTCTAATGCTATTGGAATCAAATACTCGATTTAGCCGTCAAGGAAACATGAGAAGCTCTAGGGAGGTCTGTTTTTAAGTTACTATTGTTCCCTGGAACTATTTGCTCATATTATGGTTGGCCTTGAAGAATCTCTACATAAATAGTAGATACCGATTATTGCAGATGAAATGTGTAATGAGAAATACCACCAAACTTCCTGAAAGCACAATCTATGCTTGTTACTTCTGCTTCCTCATCATGTTGCTGAAAGTGCTGAGAGCTGTCCTGCCTGTCTTTTGAGATTTTTTTTTCCTAAGGATCAAATGAAATGATGATGAAAGAACTTTGGTAAACTGTAATTCACATACTGGTTGTGTTAGTAAAGTGGAAACACCTTCATGCCCGTGAGTAATCTTCCTGCCCCTTGGCTTTGTCACAGTACTCAGTCCCTTGTCTTCGGAGGTCTGGCAAATGATGAAAAATGCTGCCTCTTTGAAATTCTTTTTCTCTAATGTTATTTCATGGCAGTTATTTTGGTTCTCTTCCGAATGTCTACCCATATAGCTAGATATAGACATTTAGGGAGCTGTCCCTGGGTGTGTGCACACGTGTATGTACCTTTTGTTATGACATTTTTGGCAGTGTTCTGCAAGTGCCCTACCTCTCTGGCTCCTCTTCTTTTTCTCTTTAGCATCCTTTCCCCTCCACTCCCAACTCCTATAAAATGTAGGTGTTCCCCAGATCATTGTAGTTCATTTCATTGTTTCCTTTCTCAGGTACTTTTCAGTTCATTCATTGAATACATCTTTATGGAGCCACCAGGAATGTAACAGAGAAGAGTTGCTATGGTTCACCTGCTCATTCAACAGGTCCCCATCCCAGGGGAGCTCACAGTTTAGTCGGAGACAGATATACTCAGTGAGGAAACCAGCACCTATGCTATTTGTATCAAGAGTGCGGAAGAACACAAACACAGGTGGAGAATAACTAACAAGAGAGGACAAGGAGTGGAAAGTATCTCTAAGAAGATGACATCTAAACTGAGATCAGGAGATCAGGAGAATGAAAGGACATTGGTTGTCCTAAGGGCTGAGATAGAATGTTTCTGGCAAAAGAGTAGTGTAAGTAGAGGTCTTGAGGTAGGAAAGAACATGACATGTCAGTGGGCATGGAATAAGGTCATCGGGGCTGAAACATAGTCGGAGGCAGGGGGATTGACACAGGATGAGGTTGGAGAAGCAAAGACGAGATCATGCACGACCAATCAGGCTACGTATAGAATTCAAATAAGAGCAGCGGAAAACCATTGGAGGGTTGCATAGAGCTAGTGAAGCAATAGGGTTTATGATTTTAGATGATTTCTCTGATTTCTGTATGCAGAAGAGATTGGGGAATTACAGAAGCAAAGGAACCTGATAGGAGGCTACAGACCCATTAGGAGACAACTGCAGTTGTCTGGAAAGAAACCCAAGAGTTGAACTATTTTTGTTAAGATAGATGACCACCAAATCAATATTTCTTTTGTCTTTGACCGCTGCACCAGTGGTTCTCAAAGTGTGGTCCCTGGACCTGCAGTATTGGCACCTCCCGTGGACTTGTTAGAAATGCAAATCCTGTGCCACATTCCAACCTAGTGAATCAGAAATTCTGGGATCGGGCCCAGGAAACTGCCTTTAATAAGCTCTTTAGGTGATTTTGATTCATGATAAATTTGAGGACCATTACTCTAGGCCAGGGGTTCTTGAATTCTAGTGAGATCAGAATCTTCTGGAGTGCTTGCTAAACCCATCACTGAGACCCAACACAGCATTTCTTCACCAAGTTGGATGTGGGAGGGGAAGATGTCAAGAATTTGCATTTATATCACATTCTCAGGGGATGCTGGTACTACTAGTCTAGGGTCCACATTTTGAGAATCATCTGCCAAGTGACACTTCCACCTAGCCTACCAATACTTTAAAACCTAACAAGTGCAGAACCAGATTTCCTCGTCCAGCCCCCCCAACAAGCTTTTTCTCTTGCCTTTCCTGCTTGCCATCAGCATTCTTACCCAAATTTGTGATCACTGTGTCTATCACTCCTTTTGTTCTGTAATTCTTTCTCTCTCACCCCCAGTATCCGCCAATTTCCAAGATCCAGAACCCACAACTCCACAACTGTCTTTCCCATTCGTTTGCTCGATTTTATCACCACATAGTTCAGGTTCCTACTGTCTCTTCTGGATAACTATTAAAATCCATTAAATAATCACCTCTCCTAATTCTCCAACAAGTAATGAATGAATCATCGTTTCTGGGAATGGAAACCATAAAGGCCTTTTGTTGATCTTATCAATACTATACTGAGAGAACTATTTCAGAGTTTCCCATCTTCGCATATGCATTAGTATCATATGGAGCATTTTTAAAACTACTAATTACTGGGACTTATTCCCAGAGATTCTGCTATAATGGGTCTCAGTGGGGACCCAGACAGAATTTTTTTAAAGCTCTTCAGGTGGGCTGAGACCCACTGGGATATATGGAAGCATCACAGTGCAGGAAGACAGTCAGGGACTCATCAGTTGATTGATAAGGGGGTCAAATGGAAGTCTGAAGGTGAGAGATGATTGTGAGTAAAGTTATGAGACTAGATGCCAGAAGACTCGTGAGAGGTAGTCAGTGAAACAGGGAATTCAATCAAGGGCAACAACTGATATTTTGGAGGCAGGGGATGTCTTGTTTTGATACGTGTAGGACATCCAAATGGAGATATCATTAACACAGTTGGAATGTGAGTCTTGAGCATGGTGACTGTGTTCCAGAAATAATGACTAGAGAGTTGTTTACAAAGAGGTGATTTGGGGGGCACCTGGGTGGCTAAGTCAGTTAAGTGTCTATTGATTTTGGCTCAGGTCATGATCTCAGGGTTGTAAGATCAAGCCCCATGCTAGGTGAGGAGCCTGCTTAGGATTCTCTCTCTCCGTCTCCTTCTGCTCTTCTCCACCCCTCTCTCTTCCTCTAAAAAAAAAGTGATTTTTGAAGGTGCTGGGGCAGATGAGAACCTTGAGAGAAGGTATAGGCTCTGTGTTTCCCAGTGTGGCCCTCACCCATATTAAAATCACCTGAATCCTTCCCCTTAGAAACTCTTGATTCACTAAATCTGGGTTGAGGCCTGGGGATCTGAATTTTTGTGGCTTCTCAGGAGATGACAATACACACTAAAGTTTGAGCACCACTAGACAGAGAAAAAAGAAAAGATGTAAGGACAGAAACTTGAGGACCATCTATGTTTGGAGGATGAGAATTAAAAGAGGGCTAGCGAGAAGAAAGAGAGACCGCCAGTGATAGTAGTGAGAGCAACAAGGTTGCAAAGATCTGGAGGGCCATCAAGGAAGCTGAATAAGAAGCAGTGAGTACAGTTTTCTTCTGGCCTAAACCACAGTGATGCAGCTATTTGTGTCCTTGTGTTCTTCCTGTTTTAGATGGATTTTTCCTGACCAACCTAAGTTCCAGAGCACCCTACTTTTAGCCAAAGTAATGGTTAAAAACTCAAATTTTTGAGCCAAAATGCTATGATGAACCAAATTCTCTTGTGTAAACTTTTCTATGTAAGTGTGAGCAAATAACCTCTCTTAGGCTCATTTTCCCCTCTGTAAAAGGGGAATAGTCATGTTGTTTGATATGATTTTATAACAATTAAATAGAACAATATATGGAAAGTACTTAACAGTGTGCCCGGCGCTTATGAATTGACTAATAAGAGGTAGATACTACTTTTACGCCGCAAAGCACTGTATGTGGCATATTGGAAGTACTCACAGGAAGGGCACCTGGGTGGCTCAGTCGGTTAAGCATCTGTCTGCCTTTGACTCAGATCATGGTCTCAGGTTCCTGGAATTGAGCCCTGCACTGGGCTTTCTGCTCAGTGGAGAGTCTATTTGTCCCTCTGCCCCTCCCTCTGCTCGTGCTCTCTATCTCTCTCAAATAAATTTAAAAAAAATTTTTAAGTACTCAAAGAAATTGCTGAATTTAAATTTGATACATAACGAAGGAATATTCTTTAGCTGTTTCTGGTCTGGTTATATGACTGACCAGGCATCTTGGAATAGTTATGCCAGACCGGAAGCAACTGTAGCACGATGGCCAACTGTCTTTAGAAACAAGATCAAATGATCCATCAATACTTATTGATTCGGCTACCTGCTCTGTGGGAGCAGTAAGATTCCTGACCTTAGGAATCTATAATCCAATGGGGTAAACTACAAATAAAAAGGTAGAAAATGAACCTTCATAGACATAAAATATGTCCTACACGAAAGTTGACTGTGGACTGAGGTAATTAAGGGAAACCTCACAAAGGAGTAAATATTGAACTTTACTAGTCTGTGATTAAAGAAACCATAGGACTTTATGCCCTCTGAAGTATTATTCTCTGTTACCCTGAAGAGTTCATTTATTCACTCCAGTGGTCTTAGCCTTTGAAATTTGAAATCTGAATATTTTTATCCTAATAATGAAAACAAAATGGATAGCTCACAAATACACAGAAAAAAAGAACGATTTTTGACTAGACTTGACCAATGGGATATGCTTAACTTATGGAGGAGGAGGGATGGAAACCATATTTTTTTTGAAAATCACAATTTCTTGAAGCATATTAGGAAAGACACTTATTTCTTCCAATGGGAAGAAAAAGAGTTGGTAGGATTTCATGGTCCTTGCATCCAAGACTGCTAAATAGGCTTCAGCAAACCTTACCAAAGATGAATACCAGTGGGTTAATGTCTAAGCATCTGGGCCCTTCTGAGTAGCGTGGACGTCTTATAAAAGAAAACCCACCACGGTGAGCTTGGTCAATTACAAAGATGATGCATTACATCCAGCAGAGATAAGATTAGTAGATGACGTCTCATTAAGAGTTTCATCCTATTTATGTCTAACTCTTCATCATCCAGACACTTGGCTCCTTTAAGGACAACCCAAAGCCACACTCATCAATGGACGGGGTGGCCCCAAAAGCAAGAAGAGCACTTAATCCATAGAGTTGAATCATGAATGGCCAATCTGAATTGACCGTGAGGTTTGTTTTCATCACTTTGTCTTTTGAAAGTCATCAATTACAAAATTATTACAGTTCTTGCTAATTTTATTATAGAAGAACTTTTTCACATGAGAATATTTTGATGCATCATGCAGGAATAGGAAACTTTAGAGATTTCATGTTTAAGTGATAGTTTAACTACAATTATTGATCACAACCCAGAAGAATGAAAAGATGTTTAGAAACAGTAACAGAGTCACTGGAAACTGATATCAGAAAATCACAGAGAAGGAAAACAGTACCAGAACACTGGAAATCAGCAGGTGTCATCCAGAGCTTCAGAACGGGAAGAGCGGGGGCAACTACTACCATCAAGCCTGATCTTAGCTGTCACCAAATTTCTAGAACAAATTAATTTTGCAAGGATGGCATGTGTGCTGTCCGGGTCTCATGTACTCTGTAAAAAAATTGGAAAATAAAGCAGTAATTTCTAGGAGCAAAGCATGAATTTGCTAAGTAGTCAGAAATGTCTTCTTTTAATTTATTTATTTATTTATTTATTTATTTATTTATTTATTTATTTATTTATTTATTTTTAGAGAAGGGGGTGTAGAGGAGCAGAAGGAGAGGGAGAGAGAAAATCTCAAGCAGACTCCCCACACAGAGCCCGACTCAGAACTCGATCTCATAACCCTGAGATCATGACCTGAACCAAAAACCAGGAGTCTGACATTTAATCGACTGAGCCCCCCAGACGTCCCAGAAATGTCTTCTTTTAAATCATAAGGGTTATCATATTCAAGCTCATCCTGCTCTGATTATTTAAGTAGCCCTTGCTGCTACATAACTGCTGTGCTCCCTAACACAAGACTACATTATGTGTAAGTAAAACTGGGCAAAGGACAATGGTTTCCATTTTACATAAAACCTTTCTGAGCTTTGGTATCTTTACCTACAAAATATGGACTATAATAATCTTTGATCTACGTCCTGCTATGAAGTAACAGAAAATGAAAATGTTACACGGTGAGGGCAGCGCCTGGGTGGCTCAGTCAGTTTAAGTGTCAGATTCTTGGTCTCAGCTCAGATCATGATCTCAGGGTCCTGGGGTTGAGCCCCAGATCGGGCTTGTCTGCTTAAAAATTCTCTCCCTCTCTCCCCCTCCAATGCACCCTTGCTCCCCCTCCCTCCCTCTCTCCAAAATAAATAAATAATCCTTTTTAAAAATGTTACAAAGAAAAAAATAATAATAAACTGATTAATAAGTAAATAAAATTTTAAAATGTTACATAGGGGCACCTGTAAAATGTTACAACTGGTTCAGCCAGTTAAGCATCTGACTTTTTTTTTAAGATTTTATTTATTTATTCATGAGAGACACAGAGAGAGAGAGAGAGGTAGAGACACAGGCAGAGGGAGAAGCAGGCTCCATGCAGGGTGCCCAACGTGGGACTCGATCCTGGGACCCCGGGGTCATGCCCTGGGCCGCAGGCAGATGCTAAACCGCTGAGCCACCCAGGAGTCCCCAAGCATCTGACTCTTGTCAGTAAAACTAACAATAGAGGGACAAATATGAATCTTACATCTGGAGCAGTATCTTTAGGAATAAAAACGTTTTTTATGCCATATAAAAAATATATAAAAAGTCTTCCTTATTAAGTGGTATCTTAGTATAGAAATGAAGATGATGAAAAAAAAAGAAATGAAGATGATGGAAGAGATATTCCCATGAAATAATTTTAGAAATAGGAAAAAAAAAAACTTTCAGTCCAATGGTATGTGGGTCTCTGGGGCTGGAACAGTTGCCGGAGATTTGTTAGTTCAAATCATCCCAGGAAAGATGTGTGCACAGTTCTCATTATCCGTGTATTTGTTTGAAAGCCTTCTTTCCTCTATAGTTTATATGTATTTGATTTTAGAGTTCCTGAGAGCATCCCACATGGTGAAGAAATCAGAGGGGGACCCAATGATTGCTGTCAATGGTTGTTTTTGTCAGTGAGCTGGGTCTTGCAGCAGCCCAGCAGGTAGCTAACAGCGCCCTGTGAATCCCTTTAGGACGAGCTCCCCGGAAGCACAGGTTCCCGGGTCCACGGGTTAGTTGTGGATGCAGACTTGGGCTCCACAGCCCTCGCCCAGGAAACAGAAACAATGCGTGGGAAGTGATAGGAAGGTATTTGGCCTGACAACGATTTTAGCTAACAAGATAAGTAAATAAAAAGTTTGGACTCCCTCCCTTTCATCTCCAACGTCTGCGTCTCAGGAACCATCAAGGCTCCTTGATGACCCTGGTGGCGTTGGTGGCCCAGGAGCCGAGCCCACGTTTGAAAGCTCTGCCCTGGACTCAGAGAGGTACCGTTGAGGTTCGGGCCTTGAGCAGGGGCAGTTAGGGACCCTTGGGATGAAATGACCATTATCTGTCAGCTCAGTGTGACTGGTCAAGTCACATGTCACCAGCCAAGCCTGAGTGGGCCCTCGATCCTTAACCGGCTCCCACCCACACGCAGCTCCTTAGCGGGCTGCACCAGCACGTAGGGTAGCCGGCCAACGTGAGTGACCTACGCTATGGCCATAAACAGAAAGCGCTCTTCTTCTGGGGCAGCCTGTGTTTCACCCCGACCCTCAACCCTCAGAGGCTGCCGGCTGGGCCTCCCTGTCTCCTGCCCCACATGCCTGCGCCAGCACCCCCACCTGACCTGCTCTGGTCACCCCCACACACACACTTCCACTCCACTCTCGCCTATAAAAGCTCCTGGCAGAAGGACCAGTTTAAGGCACAGATGCAGGGATCCTGGGGGCTCTGTCAGGTAAGCGGCGGCCTTCGGCTCGGGTGATGTCCGGGGCCCCGGGGTGCAGACCAGCCTCGGGCTCCGGGCTCCGCGGGGAGCCTGCTGCTGCCTCCACCTCTGCCCCTCTGCTGCTCACTCGCTCTCCCCCTCCTCTCAAATGAAGAAATAAAATCTTCAAAAACTAAACCACCTAAAGCCCAGATCTGATGACATGCCCTCTCCTGGGCCGTGGCCGCCAGAGCCCTGTGGGAGGTAGACCCGGCGCCTCTCCAAGTCGCCCCTACCCTTGTCTCCGTCTGTCACCCCGCTCCGGCTGTACGGGCCTCCCTGTAGTCCCCGCTCAGGGCCTTTGCATGACCGCTGCCCTCACCCAGGGGCCCGCGTGGCTCAGACGTCCGCTGAAACGCCGTCCCCGCAGAGAGGCTCGGGGCTGAAATTCTAGCTCGCTGCCCCGCACGCTGCTCTCCAGCCCCCTGCCCTGGTGGGTTTCTCGGAGTGGGTCTCGTGTGGCGTGTTGCTGTGGCGTCGCCAATGACTGCGTGGCCCGTTAGTAAGGAGGCTGGCAGGGCCTGGGCCAGGCGCACCTGGCGGGGTCCGGGCCGGGCGCACCTGGTGGGGTCAGAGCTGGGCATACCTGGCGGGGTCCGGGTGGGGTGCACCTGGCGGGGCCTGGGCTGGGCGCACCTGACAGGGTCAGGGCCGGGCGCACCTGGTGGGAGCCGGGCCGGGCGCACCTGGTGGGAGCCGGGCCGGGCGCACCTGGTGGGGTCAGAGCCGGGCACACCTGGTGGGGTCCGGGCACACCTGGCAAGGTCGGGCCGGGCGCACCTGGCAGGGTCAGAGCCGGGCACATCTGGCCCCCCTCCGGCATCCCCAGCACCCCACAGTGCAGGCACAGGCTGCCAGAAGGAAGGGGAAGGCCATGTCCCCCTGCCTCAGCATGGCTGTCAGGAGCACAGCGACAGCAGTGTCCCAGAGAGCTTGGAGTGCGGCTGCCAGCCACCATGCGAGGACCAAGGGAGGTCAAGCGAGGCGACAACGCTGCAGTCGGAACACTGGCTGCAAACGTGGTCCCTCGAGCCCGGCATCTAGAAAGGTCTGTGACAGGGGAGGCCAACCGGCCTCGCCAGCTGAGTAATCTGACTTGGGGGCCGGGCGGCTGCGCCCCGTGAAGCCCTCAGGGGCCCAGGGCCACTCGCGCCTCCCTGTCCTTGCCGCGCCTTCCTCAGAGGGCTCTCCAGGCCAGCGCCGCCCGCAGGAGCTCCCCGTCAGGCAGAGCGGAGGACAAGCAGCCTCTCTCGGGGGTGACCCAGGACCCCCCAACGGCGCTCCGCTCACAGCCCAGCGTGGCTGCAAGGAAGGCCAGCAGGTGTGGTCTCGAGCCGAGTGACCGGACAGTCCATTAAGCTCTGGGTACAGGCAGCTCTTCTGGAAGGAGGGGGCGACGGAGGCGGGGACAGCTGGTGGTGTCCACTCCGATGTATGGGGCAGCCCCTTCGGGGCCAGGCGCTGCACAAGGGCCTACCCCGGACACACAGGATTCCCACCCGTAGGGAATAGCCAGTGTCACGTCTGTGACGGGACAAGTGCACACCGGACACGAGGTGGCCAGCAAACCCACTAGAGAGGCACAAAGTGCCCCCAAAGCGGGGCCAGGCCAAGGGGAGGTTGCCCATCAAGCTTGGAAAGCGAAGGGATGCAGTCGCCGAGAGGGCTGGGCAGGGAGAGCAAGGGGCCGGGGGGATGCTGAGGCCAGCGAGCCTCGGGTGCACCCACTCCAGCACCCAGCTCAGACCCTGGATGGCGGGGGCGGCTGAGGATGCGGCCTTCCTTTCCATCTGGCTTGGGAACCGGCGAAGGATGCTGAGCAGGGCAGTGATACGGTCAGAGTTGGTGTCCCAAAGACCACCAGCGGACACAGGATGAGTGGGGGTGGGGGATCCAATGTGGGAGGCCAGCTGGAGGCCAGCCCGGGAGCCTCAAGGGGTGTTCTAGAAAGACAACCTCATAGGAAACAAGCAAAACACCCGTGGACCCACCCTGGTTACATATTGCCTGACTCCCATGTCACCGACACGCAGTGGAAGCCTTCACCGTGCTCTGCGCTGGCGGCCCTCGCACTCTTCTGACCACAGGCAGGAGGAAATCACTTTCTTCCCCACAAGCCAGTTCCACCAACATATTTCAAAACAAAGCTTTCATAAAATGGTACTTTTACTAGAGTAGAAAATTCAGTCTGTGGTTGTTGTACTTTGGGGTTTTTTTTTTCCTCGATTCTCTTCCAAGCCAGTCAATTTTTGTCGGGTTTGAGAAAGACGCCCATGGCCACCACATGGAAGGCAGGGGAGCACGCTGTGAAAGCTGTCCGCGTCTCGACACGACTAGATTGGTTAACAGAAGGGAAAGCAGGTGAACCCAAGACGAGTCGGAGAAACCAGAGTTCCAGAGCTAGGGGGACCTGAGTAGCTACGCTATCTCCATCTTTCGTGGGATCAGGGAGGAAATGAAACTTAGAAATACAAACGTACTTGACAGCTAGAGCGAGATGACAACAATTGTGATCTATTCTCATTTCAAGTCGATTTGACTTGGATCGAACAAATCGTGCTTCCTAATGCACGTACGAAAAGCGCCATTCAGAAGTTCTGTGTATGGGATCCTACTTACGTCAGTCCTCAAAGTTTAGGGGCCCCTGGGTGGCTCAGCGACTGGGCACCTGCCTTCCGCCCAGGGCATGACCCCGGGGTCCTGGGAGCGAGTCCCGCATTGGGCTCCCCGCATGGAGCCTGCTTCTCCCTTTGCCTGGGTCTCTGCCTCTGTTTCTGGGTCTCTCATAAATAAATAAATAAATAAATAAATAAATAAATAAATCTCTCAATAAATAAAATCTTTTTTAAAAAATGCTCAGAGTTTACTATTAGCGTGTGGACCCGCACAGGATGCTTATTGGAAGGCGCACGCCCAATGGTCAGGGGACCATTTCAGTCCCATCAGGGGAACTCAGCAGAACTGAGTTCTGTCTCCTTTGTAGATAATATCAAAATATGAATGTGAAGCTGTTAAGCCCTTTAGGAATAAGCGTCAGTCAGGTGGGCCCCTCCACCCTCTACCTCCATCTCCATCTCCATCAAGAAAACACAGGGGTGTCTTGATTCCCAGTGTTACCCGACCCTCTCCAGTGTGATCAGCTCCGTAAAAGGTCCTGTGCTCTCCTGAGTCACTGTGGTGATGGTGTTGGATTTTCCATCTTGTGGGACCATCAAATACCCAAGGTTATGGCTTCGATGGGACTTTGAGAAAGGACTGAACCAGATGCTCGGGGGGCCATACCTCGCCCATCTTTTTTGCATATGTTGCCACCTTGACTGTTTCCCACTCAGAAAAGCATTATAGGCTTTTTAAAAAGTTCATTAAAAGCATGAACTTTTACCAGTTCATCATGTCAAAACCTTCCATTACATAAACCATGTTAATGTCTTTCATACTAAACACGCTTTATTGTTTTTCACTTTTTAAGGCGTCGCTCAATCACACCGTTAATTAAGCTACTCTACCCTTTTCTGATAGGGTTTGGGGGAAAGAAACAGTGATAGTTGGGATCCCTGGGTGGCGCAGCGGTTTGGCGCCTGCCTTTGGCCCAGGGCACGGCCCTGGAGACCCGGGATTGAGTCCCACATCGGGCTCCCGGCGCATGGAGCCTGCTTCTCCCTCTGCCTGTGTCTCTGCCTCTCTCTCTCTCTCACTGTGTGCCTATCATAAAAAAAAAATTAGAAACAGTGATAGTCTACATTCTTATTTGCCAACCTAAGTAAGAAAGTTGGGTATTTTGTGAGATAATTGCAACAGAAATACTCTTATGTTACTTATGCTTATAGAGGTTAATTGTAAAAATCATGTGACCATCACATTTGGACGATACAATTTTTGAAGGATATTATGTGTTGCTAACTTCTGTATAAAATTTTTTAGAAAAAAAAATAAAATAAAATAAATAAAAATAAAAAAAATTTTTTAGAAAGGAGAACTATGCATATAGTCCAAGCTAGTAAATGATTTATTGTCCGATAGGTCATGTTTAATACGCCTTCGCAGGCATCTCTTTTGCCAGTTTTTTTATTAGAAATTTACAGAAACTTTTCACGGAATATGACAAGACAAAGTTTTTTACAGTTATCTTTGGCATTTGTGGTTTGAACAAAATTCTATTGCATTTCTTAACAACTAAATGAATTCCACATGAAGAGAACTCTGCTCACTGTCTCTCCTCTCCCTTGAAACCCACAGACGTCTTGCCGGAAACGCTTTGACATACATTCCCAAGGGAGCATTCACTGGCCTTCACAGTCTTAAAGTTCTGTAAGTAAACAGAGTGTTATTTGTTATATATTTTTTGGTCATATTTCTGATTTTAGTGTCAAGTGGATGCTAATTAACTTGTAAAGACTAAAGTCCTCTAATAAGCTCTTTAGAACCATAAGATAATTCATTTAAATTCAAGTCTACCGGGCAGCCGGGGTGGCTCAGCGGTTTAGCGCCACCTTCGGCCCAGGGCGTGATCCGGGATCGAGTCCCACATCAGGCTCCCTGCATGGAGCCTGCTTCTCCCTCTGCCTGTGTCTCTGGCTCTCTCTCCCTCTCTCTCTCTGTCTCTCTCTGTCTCTCATGAATAAATAAAATCTTTTAAAAAATAAAAAATAAATTCAAGTCTACCTTCACTGGTACCGCAGGACCACATTATACCTGGCTGGATTCATGTATGAAAAGAAATTCATGTCTTCTGTTCTAATTTAATATCTAAAATTGCCCCTAAAGAAGCAACTTAGCTCAAACTCTTAATAGAGCATTTCCCTTTCCTTTTGTGTAATGAAGTTGGGGACAGTGTCTTGGATCATTTTCATCCCCAAGTGAATAAATCATTATGATGCTGACATCATGAGACCACAGCCTCAAACCATTTGTCAAGCTGGCTTCCATGTAATGCACCGAATAAGGATTAGCTTAAAAAAAAAAAAAAACTCCACCAAGTTTATGTTCCACTTGTGAATAGAGAAAAGCCCAGTGCATAACAAATATACTGAGTAGTTATTTCGTTGAGAATTGTTCATTCATTGAGACTTGTAAGGTAGTTTTCTTATTATTTAATATCCAGCTTCCCAGTGTGTTCATCAGAAAATTCACTATTACTGAATACATCTTTCTTCTAGTACTCACTGCTAGATATTTTTTCACTTTATTCCTGTAGGGAAAAAAAAGTCGCCTAGGTAGAGAAAATAGGTAACATAAGTTGAAAATCATACCAAAAAGAAAAAAAAGAAAAGAAAATCATACCAGGAAAATTTTATCTCAGAGAATATACTGATAAATATCCTTTTTTCTTGAGATAAAAGTTATGAACTCTAGGGAGGTATTTTGATATACTTCTCCTTAATGGAAATTGCATTTCATTGACATGAGACACTCATAGGTTATTAGAAAAGCGGTTTTATTTAAAATTTACATTTCATTAAAAATTAAATTTAACAGCAGAACCATCAGGTTGGTCTGCTTACATAGTTAAGTTTGATCCCCCTACGCTTAATTTGGTTCGCTATTAGTCAGAAATCTTTTTAGGTTGTCCTATTACCAAATCCTCATGTTAATTCATTATGTGGTTAAATTTTGAGCTGTAGCACCAACTCTTTAGCGCACTGACAACTCCATGTACCCAGCAAAATACTTGGAACCATTCAAAATGCGTCATAAATTAATCAAGTTTAGATTAGACAAATAAGATGTTGTTTTGTCAAGGTTGAGGTATGTGCCACAGAGTATTTTGGATACTTGTTAAATAAATGATACTAGAATCAACTATTTTAATTCACTTCACAAAATGTATTTTGGGTGTACTGAGTAAGACAGAGCGCACATGTGTGTGCATGCACGGGATTGAACACATTTTTGCTAAAAATACAAAAATCAATAGGTATGGTCCATACCCTTGGAAAGTTTATAATATAGTGATGGGCTGTGGGGTCAGGATAGTAGGACGAAGACAAACAAACAGATCTCTGATTCATCTGAGAAGTGTGTCTAGAAATTTATGCAAGACACTGTGGAACTCCAGAGGTTGGGAAACGTTTACTCTGGTCTGATGGGTCAGGTTTAGCTTCCTGGGAGAGATGTTTTTCCAGAGAGATGACCTGGGAGCTGAACCTTGGCCCACCTATGAAATAGCCATCCATAGCTGGTGGCCACCTGAGGGGATAATGTCCCCAGAGACACAGAGGCAGCTCTAAGAAGGTTGGTACTCATCCTTTGGCAAAAGGTGCAAAGTATCTGGAGAAGAGCCTGGACAGATAGAAAGGGTCCTGGTCCCAGAGATCATGTACATCACATCAAAAACACACGGGCGTTATCCTGTTCTGGGCATGATGAGGACTCAAGGAAAAGTTGTCAACATAGGAGTGGCAGTTTCAGACTTAGCAGTTCAGCGGGATCGCTGTGCACCTGAAGAGGACCTTAGAGGAGCAAGACCTCTGCCAAGAGGGGTCTTCACTCTTCCTTTGCCCACTGATACTCAATGAGCAAATTCAGTCAGCAAATATTTTGAAAATGTGTTGACAGTAGAACAAGGGTCCTCAACCACGGTCACTTTGCCTGCCACCGAGTGGAGTGGAAATGCATGGGGACCTCTTTGGTTTTCCAGATGATCGGCACAGAGTAAACTGTCCTGTGATGTGCTACTCAACCCAGCATAAAGGAATCTCCCGCACGTGACCTGATGTCAGTCTGTCCCTCCAGGCCAAATGGAAATCAATAATATCTTCATGCATAATAATACTAAAAGGTTTTACAAGAAGTTCTGCATAAGCCTGATAATTTGTACAGGAGAAGTTAAATGGCATAAGTATATTCTCTTAAAACCATTGAACAATTCTGTTGATGCATTATTCCAGGTATTGAATGAAATATTTAGTTGAAAATAATGTTAGTGAGGGGGAATTACTTCAAAAGCCACAGAACAAATTAAAGATGAATAAAGGTGGGATCCCTGGGTGGCGCAGCGGTTTGGCGTCTGCCTTTGGCCCAGGGCGCGATCCTGGAGACCTGGGATCGAATCCCACATCGGGCTACCGGTGCATGGAGCCTGCTTCTCCCTCTTCCTGTGTCTCTGCCTCCCTCTCTCTCTCTCTCTCTCTCTCTCTCTCTCTCTCTCTCTCTCTCTCTGACTATCATAAAAAATTTTAAAAAAAATAAAGATGAATAAAGGCAGAGGTGTAAAACTTCTTAAAAAATAATTGCCATTAAATCGGAAGAGAAACATGAAACATAAGGGTCTCACTGAATTTCATTAACAGAGATTGTTTTATAAATACTTTGTATTTTGGGCCCTTAAAAGGTTTAGGAGAATAGTCATTAAAAAAATCTACGTTGTGACGATTATATAATAATTTCTTTATTGGGGGTGGCCTGTTGCTTTTGTAACCTTGCTCTTCCACTCTCCACCCCTGTCTACCACCCAACTTCTATGAAGGCAATAGTGTGATATTCCTTTTTCCAATTTGGCTTCAATTCCCCATTGCCTATATGTTCTCCAGGACCTCTTGAACGACTGGAGAATGAATACTTGCCGCAGCGTGTGATGGAGCTTTAAGATAGGATAAACGTTCCCTGTGGTATTTCAATCCTACCTTTATCTTGTCCTAGTGGAGAATTATTTTGACACTACTCTTCTCTATAAGGAAGTCATTTGTGAAAATATCCATGCTCATTTGTGAGAGTCTAACACTTCCTGACTTTCTCCCCTAGAACATCTAAAATTTGTCTTAACATGTTATCTTTATTTTAATAAAGGTTGTTTCCATCCTTCCCATAAAAGTATAGTCCGTTATATATCTTAACTCTAGTTCTTATTCTAGTATCCTCTAATCTCATTCCCTCTTCTTGAACAGAATAGCTTGGGATCATGTTGTTCCTCTCGTGCCCAACCTTATTCATCAAAAGGAGAGGCAGATATCTGACTCATTCATAAAGATGTCTCCTATCTGAACATCATGTGTGTAATGATATATGTATCACTTTATTATAAATTTCTTTTTATTTGTCCTTCATAATATAGTCAGGGCAGGACATTATATTGACTTTTTTCTTCAAAATGATGTGTAATTATTTTTATGAATTTTTATCTAAATATAATAAAGAGGGTATTATAAAATATTTCGTATTAAAGAGAGACTTGGGTCTAGGAGGAAGAAAGAAATAACTGATAACAGTATAGCATGATAAGAAAGGTAATATAAAAGTTATAGTTACGTGGGTCCCTGACCAGCATAGAGAGGGTAAGGATTTTTTATTAAGAAAAGAGAGTGCGAGAGAGAGGAGGAGAGAATAATAATCCAGTCCATTAAGACAATGAAGATAGCAATGCCCTCCTTGGCTAGGACTCTGTTATATCTGAAATCTTGCTACTGTGAACTCTGGAAGATCATTAATATTTAAGAGTACCCCTGTATCCTGGCCTCATAAAAAAAATAAGTTATTGGTTCTGTATTGCAAAATACCCAATCCAATGGAATTCTGAACCAGGCTCTCATTTGCGTGGTTCATTTGCTCACGTAGGCCATTGAGTCATCCTGCCACCCAGCACCAGAACCAAAGCCATGTGGAAATAATGGGTAAAACCCACCGCAGGAAAGTCACCAGTAGCCAAAATTCTCTCATTGCCACATAGACTTACAACAGAGCCTCCACAGTTACTTGATATCTAAACACAGAACAATTAAGCAGAAGGAATACCAAGCCACCGATCATGAGGAAGTCCCCTGGAAGTCCCCTTGCAACAGAGGATTTCATCTCCCTTTGCTTCTCTGTACCTGTTCTCAATCAGTCCTGTTGGCAAAAGAGATAACCAAACATTGTATCATTAAGAAGCATGGGGTGCTGTAGGAAATAATATTTTGCATGTTTAATAATTTAAACATTTTAGATTTTTAATGAATTTTAAAAATAAAAATATTTTAAGATTTTTAGTATTTGAAAATCAGAGACAGAAATTAAGAAAATATGATGCACAAAAAAAATGATGCAGCCATCCTCTGTCTCTAGAGAAAGTGTTTTATTTTCTTTTCTCACCCATATGCAAATGATAAAAATGAAGCTAACAGTGCCTGAACCCATATTCAGTTCTCAGTGCTTTCTGCTGATATTCAATGAACTGAATAAAGAGTATTTGCAAAAGAAATCAGTAGCCATGTTGTGAATGCCTTCTGTTTTAATTGCACTCCTTAGTGCTATAAACCCTTTAATTGTTTTGTCTCCCACTAGGCTATCTTAAACAAAAACAGAATTTTTTAATTAACTCACTGGAGACTTATAAGGATATAATGGAGATAACTTGCTCTTATTTTGTCATTTAAAAGTAATTAAACAGAAGTTCTTTATTTTAGGGAAAGATCAGGACTCAAGTGATTTTTTTAATTATAATTTTGGTATTTTACTGGTAGTAGAAGTAGTTCAAAAATTAAATAGCTGAGAGGTAGTGCAGGAGTAGCTCTAAAAATTTTCATTGGCAAAGCTCATGTAAGCTCTGTTTTCTGAAACCCGATACATGAAACTTCAGAAAGAGTTTGCAACTACTTGAAGGAAAACCGTCTGAATAAGTCTTATCCTCTACTTCAATCTTCTAATTTTTTTTTAAAGAAGTCCACCTTTTAATAGTTCCACCGTTTGGTTAGCAAAGCATAGAGGGACAGTCCAATAAATACTTTATAGAGTGATATATTACCTACAAAGTTTAGACATCGATTTAAGTCCATTATCTGTGTCTTACCATCATTTAAATTTATCACTCAATTACTGAGTGACTTAGAAAATCTTTCTGTGGTTTAACATAATATATTAGAACTACTCGGAAAAGTGCAACATACCCTGGAAATGTAAAATTGTAATATTCAGGTAAATTATGCAAAATATGGAATTCAAGCTACAGTTTTCCCAGTTCCTTAACACGTATGCATAGTGTGAGAGCTTCCTAAAATTTGACTTTGTTCCCAAGGAACCAATACACTTGACCCTCTTAATTTATGAAATGTTAACTGAATTCGAGTTGAATAATGAAATTATCTCGGTATACTTTTGGAACACAAGTGACATGATTCTATTCCTTATTAAACAGGATCTCAGCCGCGGTAAGAAAAGTATAAATTTTATGACCTCTGAATATTTTTCATGTCTTACTTGTATACAAACGCGTATCTGTGCAGATGAAAGGGTTATAAACGCCTTCATGTTTCAAACCTCAAACACCCCATCCATCAGACACTCTTATTCTCCCATTTTACAGATAAATGACCAAGGGTCGGGGAGATTCCATAGGTTGCTCCTTAAGACTCCACCTCAGTGTAGCCTCAAGTCTAGGAGACATATGCTACCAGCAACAACTAAGTGCAGCAGAGGGTGATGCTTAGTGTGTGGTGCCTTTGCCCTCCAGCACTGGGATCACCTGAAAGTTTGTGCAAAATGCAAAATCTCTGGCTCCTACCCAGACCTACTGAACCGGAAACTTTGAGGGTGGGGCCCAACAAGCTGCATTTTTTTTAACAAGTCTTCCTGTGAATTCTGATGAACCCTGAAGTCTGAGAACCACTGGCACAGATTTTTTTTTGGCGGGGGGGGGGTGCATTTTATCTTCTGGTCAATTAAAATGTCACATCCAGTATGATCTCATTATATTGCTCGTTTTGACAAGGAGTCCATCAATTCATACAAAAAGGGCCAACTTTCATTGAATGCTTACCATGCAGCAAGGATTGTTCCATGTACTTTGGCTCATGGGATCATGGCAGTAAGCCCTCGGGGTAGGTGTTACTATGGGTCACTGAAATGTGGAGAAATTGAATGATTTCCCCAAGGCCACACTGCTGGTGGCAGGGGAGAGGTGGACAGATTCAAGAACCCACCCTCTTGGGCAGCCCAGGTGGCTCAGCGGTTTAGCGCCACCTTCAGCCCAGGTCCTGATCCTGGAGACCCGGGATGGAGTCCCACTTCGGGCTCCCTGCATGGAGCCTGCTTCTCCCTCTGCCTGTGTCTCTGCCTTTCTCTCTCTGCATCTCTCTGTGTCTCTCATTAATAAATAAAATATTTTTTTAAAAAAAGAACCCACCCTCTTACCCACCCATACCTTAATCATACCATCCGCCATGAGACCTGGGAATCTGTACATTGAGCAAATACCCCTCAGGACAACGCTGCAAGGTGCTGCAAAAAGCACAGCAAGGTCAGAGTCAGACGTCCCTGGGGCTGGATCCCCACTGGTCGCCTGATGTAAAAAAATGTCCATTGTGCAGAAGAGAACTAGGCAAATGGTCTGAGATCCAAATGTAAGCTGGTAACCTAACAAACAGAAATGTTTCCGCCAAAAAAAAAAAAAAAAAGAAATGTTTCCACCAAATGTCTGCTTTCCTAAAATAGTCTTCTGCCTCTGGTTTACATAAACCATGGAATACAGGGGGAATGGCTGCAAAATTAGGGTATTGTAAACATTTATGAATAAGATAGCAAAATACAAGGCATCTAATGGGGATTTTTTTTCCTTGCTAGTTCACTGCCCGCAACGATATATTTTTATTTCTTTTTTTATATTTTTTTATTTCATTGTTACCAGGTGTTTCTATTCCGTGGTCCTCACGTCCTAAAAAGAACTGTTGAACCCCTGCGAGCAAAAGTGCAACAGCTCTGTATTAAAATAGGACCACACACAAGAAGAAAGGGGATCTTGAATAGCTTCCTAGTGTATCCATATTTCCATTTTGCCTAATTTATATAGTCATCAGAGTGGTCTTTTAAAAACACAAGTAAAACCAGTGCTGTTGAGGATGTGGAGAAAGCATGGGGGGCTCTTGTCCACTGATGGTGGGAATGCCTATCAGGTAAGCAAGCCGCTGTGGCGAAAAGCATGGAGGTTCCTCAAAAAGTCAAAAATGGAAATCCCATACGTTCCAATAATTCCACTCTTGGGGATTTACCAAAAGAAGACAAATACACTAAGCAATAAATAATAAATTTATTTAAAAAAAGATAACTAAAAAAAAGAAGAAGACAAATACACTAGTTTGAAAAGATACATGCACCACTGTCTTTACTGCAGTGACTTTCGGTGACCAAGATATGAAAGCAACCCACGTGCCCATCAGTAGGTGAATGGATAAGGAAAATGTGTGTGTGAGAATATTATGCAGCCATGAAAAGGATGAGGTCATGCCACTTGAGACCATGTGGATGGACTCGGAGAGTGTTATGCTAAGGAAAATAAATCCGGCTAAGGACAAATACCACATGATTCCACTCATAAGTTGAATTTTAAAAAAATGAATAAACAAACAGAAAGCAGACTCAGACCTATAAATACAGAGGACAAACTGATGGTTGCCCGAGGGGGCCGGGGGTAAGGGTGGTGAGCAGAATCAGTGAAGGGAAGTAGGAGATACAGGCTTCCAGTTATGGGATGAATAAGTCGCAGTAATAAAAGGCAGAGCCCAAGGAACACAGTCGGCGACCTCATAATAACAGCCACGTAAGGGCCCCGTGGTCGCTACACGTGTGATGAACATAGCGTAAATCACATCAACAGGTCATGCACCTGAAACTAGGGTTACATTGTGTGCCGACTCTACTGAACTTTTTAAAAGGGGGGGAGAAAAACCATAAATAAGATCCTATAATTTCCCTACATAAACCTTTCTTTTTTTAATAAATTAATTTTTTATTGGTGTTCAATTTACCAACATACAGAATAACACCCAGTGCTCATCCTGTCAAGTGTCCCCCTCAGTGCCCGTCACCCACTCACCCCCACCCCCCGCCCTCCTCCCCTTCCATCACCCCTAGTTCGTTTCCCAGAGTTAGGAGTCTTTATGTTCTGTCTCCCTTTCTGATACCTTTCAATGCATTTCTCGCCACACCTAAAGCCTCACCGGAGCCTGTGAGGCCTCCATGGGATGGCCTCAGTTTCTCCCAACCTCTTGCACTCACTCACTCCTCCTCACTCGGATCCTTTGCTGCTCCTTGAACGAGTCAGGCAAGTTCCGGCCTCTGGGCCTTTGCACTTACTCCCCCAACTCAGAAATTCTTCCCAGATGTACACACGAATTGCTCCCTGACTCCATTCTGGTTTCCACTCAACTGTCACCTCCTAAGAAGGATCTTCTCTGACCACCTTTAAAATAAAAAATCTCACCCCTGTAGCCATCTATCCCAAATCCATGTTTTGTTTTCTATCCACAGTACCTATCCCTTGTCTGACACCATACGCTCATCCGTTCATATTTAATTATCTTTCAGTCCACACAGGAATGGGAGCTCCCCAAGGGCCAAGACTCGGTCTGAGGCTCTGCTGCTTCCCTGACACCTAGATCAGTGCCTGGCACTGCTATGGCTGGTTATTATTGATTTTAACTGTATAATTATGTAATTATTGATTAGGTTGAGCATCTGCCTTGGGCCCAGGACGTGATCCTGGGGTCCCAGGATTGAGTCCCGCATCAGGCTCCCTGCAGGGAGCCTGCTTCTCCCTCTGCCTGTGTCTCTGCCCCTCTCTGTGTGTCTCTTATGAATAAATAAATAAAATATTGTAAAAAGAAATTACTGTAAACCTCCTTTAATGCTTTTCTTCATCTGTTTTCACATGCAGCATGCTGCAGAATAATCACCTAGGACAGGTTCCCTCGGAAGCTCTGCAGAACCTGCGAAGCCTTCAGTCCCTGTAAGTATAAATTGCAGATGTTCTCAGGATCAATATGGGAAGGAGCTCAATATGGGAAATGTCCAGATGACCATTTTAATAAACTCCTTGGTTGGGGACCAAACCTACATAGGTGGTGCAGGAGAGTTTTCCTTAGAGCGACAGTCCTTCGCATCCTCATTAAGCAGTATGTGTGGAGTTCCCCATCAGACGCTCCCAGCACCTGCAGTGAAAAGCCTCTCGTCCCTGCTGGGATCACAGGACAGACCATCCAGGATCTTGCCCTGCATTCCCCTGAACATTTTAGTTCTGGAGGTCAAAGTAGAAATCATGCTTTCTCCTTTTATCTAGAAAAAAATGAGTCTCACAACCTAGATATCGTGGCCTCTTTATTCTGTTTTTAGATGATCTGAGCTGCTTGCCATAAAATGTGTGCTGAGTCAAAGATTTAACGTTTAAAGTTCTTTATGTTCATTAGGGGTCCTCATATCAGTAAATGAGGATCTAATGGTACGTCTTGCAGCCTCACACACACACACAACACACAGCAGGGGTGTTGTCGTTCCTTGTTCTGAACACACAAGTTCTCCATCAGGAGTCTCCATTCTTCATTGAGTTAGAATCTTTGGATAAGCAAAAATGAGTTATTTCTCACAAAAAAAAAAAGCCCTTTCCTACCAACTAAATGTTTTAGAGCTTGGGGTGCAAACATTTGTTGACAGTGATTATTTGGCAAGACCGTGCCATGAGTGGCCAGGAAATCCTCATCTCCTTGGGATGTGTAGGTGTTCAGGTCCCATCACATAATTCCCGATATATCATGTGTGATACCTGCTTTTGTCTTACTTGCACTGGAAGTCTTCCTCCTCCCAACAAAATACCGGCACCCAGTCTGGCACGATGAGGGAGAGAAGTGCATTAAAAAGCCAAACACGTGCCGCAGACTCTGGCTGAAAAGCTGAAAAGTGTTTCAAAGCATCAATTGGTTCATCACGGGGCCCCCCCGGGAGCTCAGTCGCTTGAGCGGCCGACTCTTGATTTCCACTCAGGTCATAGCCTCAAGGTTGTGAGATCTTGCCCCAGCCGGGCTCCACTCTCAGAGGAGAGTCAGCTTAAGGTTCTCTCCCTCCCTCTCCTTCCGCCCCTCCCCCTTTCAAAGAAGAAGAAAAAGTAAACCAAGAGAAAGATCCATGGGTCAAGGTCAATCGTTATATATAGTCTGCTAATGCTTCTCAGCGCTGGCCCAGAGAAGGACAGAGAAGGACGGCGAGGTTCAAGATGAGACCTTCCTCCTTTGATCTTTTTTCTTCTTAATGAAAGCAAATCTGTGCTTGGAGACCATGTGAAGGGCTGTAGCGCAGCCAAACAGCCTTCCCAGGGCGTCAGGGCCCTGGATCAACAGACGCACAAGGGCCCCTTTGTGGACCCCACAGGGCTGCGGCATTTCAGGAGTGCCCTCAGGCCACCCCGGGATCGCTCCTCCTCCAGGGGCTGTGTGCGGGGGGTGCCTGGGTGCAGCCCGGGGACCCCGGACCAGGGTGGTGGTGGGGGCCCTGGGTGCAGCAGGGGGACCCAGACCAGGGTGGGGGAGCCCTGGGTGCAGTAGGGGGACCCTGGGACCAGGGTGGGGGGGCCCTGGGTGCAGCACGGGGACCCCGGGACTGGGGTGTGTACGGGGGCCCTGGGTGCAAGAGGGGGACCCCGGACCTGGGCCGTGTGCGTGCCCCCTGCCCCCCATACCTCCTACCTGCCCCCACACCCCCACACCCCCACTTCTTACCTGGACTCTCCCCTTCTTACCTAGCCTCCATCACCCACACCCCACTCCCACCCCGGGTCTCCTACCCAGCCCCCCCCCCAGGCTTCTCACCTGGCCTCATCCCCCCAACTCGGCCTCCTACTCGGCCTCCCCCAGGCTCCTTACCTGGCCTCCCCCCACTCAGCCTCCTACCCGGCACCCCTTCTTACCTGGCCTCCCTCCCTCCTACCCCACCCCCTCCCACCTCCTACACCCCCTCCCACCTCCTACACCCCCCCTTCTCACCTGGCCTCCACCCCCCCACCCCCGGCCTCCTACCTAGCTCCCCCGAGGCTTCCTACCTAGCCTTTCCCACCCCGGCCTCCCCCCAGCCACCTCCTACCCACACCCTCCTACCCCCCAGGCCCATGCACTGCAGCCAGTCAGCCCCTTGGGTCCCGGGGCCTCCTCTTTCTCTCTCCGGGAATCACTACTTCTCTCGCATTCCCCCTCGGCTCCCTGGGCGGCACCCTGTGCCGCCGGAGCTGGGGTGCATCACCCCCGTGGCGCCTGGCCTGGGGGGCCCAACGGTAATTCTCAGGCCCAAAGCCTGATGCTGTGTTCCCTGGGGCCTTCCTGCCTGGCCCAACGGTAATGCTAGGCACCCTCCGAGGACCGGGAGCCGGAGCTGGGCGGCCCCCCAAGCTGTGCTGGAGCCCGAACTCCTGGCCTAACCCACACTTGGCTTTCCAGGAGGAAGCAATGTGTGCGAAGAACAGGACGGAGAACCGGGGCTTGCACTGTTGCGTGGACTTGAAATAGCACACGTGCGCCTATTAACTCTGCTGACAGTCTGGGGCCCCTAAAGACAGGAGGCCACACTGCTACCCTAACGTGTCCATCACAGCCCCCGCAGCTCCGAGCCGCCCAGGACACCGGCCTCATCTCCGTCTTGATCAGAAACCTCATCTTAACAAATTCCTCTGGGGATCGGTGTGGCCGACGCACTTGAGAAATGACCATCCACATTGTTCTATGAGCTCACGAGTGGTCCACATACCCAGAGCGGCCCATCCCCACTGAAATAGATCCTTGGTACACCTGCTCCACCCTGTGGACTTGGCTTCATAGAATATGGTTGGAGAAACGGGATATATTAAAATCGGTAACATTGCTGTGAGCAAGAGACAAATCATGCTCGCGTTTCAAGGGACGTCATCTTCATTCATTTAACGTGAGCGAAAATCATTCGCCTTTGTCCATGATGAAAGCACACAGGTACACCTGTGTTCTTGTAACCCACTCCTGATGCTTACAAACTCCTTGCCTGAAGCCTAAGAGGTCAAGGCCGTGCGCCAGAGCCCAGCAGGCCAGAGCCGGCCCCTGCACGGCACGGCCCTCTGCCTCTGCGTGGCAATGACCGCCCAGACACCAGGTGGCTTTGGGTAATATGATCGAATATAACTTAACTTCCTTTCTGTCTCTTTGGGACGGAATAGGAAATGTAATCAGAATTCACAATGAGCTGTATTTCACCAAGAAACTGTTGGCATAATAGTCATCTGAGGACTAGGTTCAGATTACAGTGATTTGATGGAAACCCGAAACTTTCCCCTCCCGGGCCCTCACACCTTTGTATCTGTAGTTAAGAGATTGGTCTATGAAAAAGAATCACTGCTTCATCCGTTGACAGTCATCTCGCCGCCCGTGGTGAAGTCCAAGGTGATCCAACAGAGTGATGTAGGCGCGTCGGCCCAGTGTTATTTAATACGCGTTAGTTCTCGTGGGTTCCACGTTTGTGCTGGAGAAGCCAATTGGCTTGGCGTATCTGCAGTGTGGTCTCTATCCTCCGACCAGCTGATGTTCATCTTCAGAGCGTTAAGACCTTGTTTTTAAAACCTACGGAGAACACGTAGCTCGTGCCCGGACCATGATGTGCCCCTGCATCTTGCAATGGCAGCTTCCCGGCCACAGGCTCCCCCTCTGAGCCCTGTGAGGCCGTAATAGCCTCACCGGCCCACGGCCTACCATGTGGGGTTTTGCTGCCAAGAGTCCCCAGGAGAATAAGCAAGAAGAAGAGATGAGGAGGAAGGGGCAGGGCTCGCAGAGCTGAGCAAGAAGCAAAGCAAGCCTAGAACCAGCCACCGGCTTCTCCCTCTGACATCCAGGAGCCTATTGGGTTTCAGACCCTGGATAAAGACTGGGAAGGACAGAACAAAAGACAAGGTGCTGTAAGCAGATAAGAAGAAAGCAGGGTGAGGTAACCCAGAGGAGAAGTTTAAAAGACCAAAGGGATTTAAAAAACAACAAAAAACAAACAATGGTTTCATATTAGTGACATTATTCCTTCCACTAAAATGGTCTCCCGAAAGAGAAATTACAAGCTTACGCAATAAAAAGGCACATCCAGTAAGTAAAAAAAATTTTTTTAGTTTGGTTTTTTTCCACCAAAGTGCCAGCATATTAGGTACAGCCTGGGATGGAGGCAGACTTAGATGTTGCAGAGGCCGCGGCGTGCGCCTGATGCACTGTGAGGAGCTCACTTCCCGGAGCCACGTGCACACCAGCACCCAGCGACCTGTCAAGAGGACAAGGTTTCCTGGTCTCCCTCCCCGCGTGCAAGCAGGAGGCAAAAGTTATTTCCAGAGGGGGGCCCTTCCTACAGCGTGTTTGCGGCGAGTTGGGGCACAGTCCTCAGGATCACATATGGGACAAGAAATGCGAGCACTTACGGCAAGGTCCCCCACCTGAGGCTTTCTGCAGTGGGCCCTGTGCCCGGGCCCCGGGAAAATCCCGGAGGGGACCGTCCTGTCAGCTGGATAAAGAGCCCCGCGAGAGCGAGGACGTCATCGATGAGCAGTAAAATGCCACTTTTCTCAGTCTTGTGATAGGAAAGGAGGCCTTCCTTTGGAAAATAGGTTAGACTCTGAAGAAGCCAAAGGAAGGGCCTCACTGGGAAGGCGCACAGCCAAAGGGGGGCTGTGTCCCCCCTCCTTGGGGTAGACGAGGTCAGGACAGAATTGCAAAAAGGCACATGAGGAAGCAGCAAAGCCTGGGAAGGCTGCTGGAAGGGCCCCAGGACGTCAGCCCCCTGGGGTCATGGGAGCAGCAGCCCCTCCTCTTGGTGAGGCGCGTGTACACGGCCCCGTCTTGGAAGCAGCGTCCCCCAGGGACGAGCCGAGATGCTCCCTTCCTCAGCAAGGAGGAGGCCGGAAGCTCAGAGGTTCAGTGACCTCCTCAAGGTCATCGGGCTCCTAGTGGAGTCAGGCCAGGGCTGAGGCTCAGCTAAGACCTCCCACATATGCACATTTGCCACTGCGCTACCTTGCGGCCTCCGGAATGCAGGCCGGACAATGGGCGCATGGCCGCGGGTGCCAGAGCTCCCGGGAGTGAGCCCTGGAAGGGGGCGAGCCAATCACACCTGCCCTCCGGAGCGCGCCGGGGAGGTTGGCAGGGGGGCAGGTGGTGCCGCAGGTGGCTAGAGAGGGGCAGGGGGCCAGGCTGCTGAGCAGCGCCCACAGAGCCCCCGCTGTCTCCCTGGGCCTCGCGCTGCCCCAGCCTCTGTGCCTGTGGGTGGGGCTCGTCTCCACCCTGTTGACGCGGGAACCGTAGGCACGAAAGGGTATCTCAGCCCTTCTGCAAAGGTGAGAGTCGATCAGACAAAGACAAGAGGGAAGAACATTCGAGACGGAGGGACTACGCAGGCACTGGTCGCCGTCAGGGAGGCAGGGCCCTCGCGCATCAGGGGCAGAAGCCAGGAATCCAGGGCCACAGGGCTGAAGCGGGAAGAGTGCGCTGCAAGGTGTCCCAGCAGAGTCCAGCCAGGTGGCTGGCCCGACACCCCGAGGGCCGTTGGGGGGTGCCAAGGCTTTGGTGTCCGTGGCCAGAGCGGACGGAGTCCACGGGAGGCGTGCCGGCAGCAAGGCCGTCGTCTGGCCTGGGTCACCGGGACAGTCTTGCAGACGGAGGACTTTATCAGGGTTGGGCCCGTGGAGACGGCAAAATGGAGATGGGCTTGAGAAATAGGTGAAGTCGCCGGCACTGGGAACGAATTGGCGACGGAGGACGCAGGAGGACGGGGAGTCGCGTGGGTGCTAGTGAGGCCCGTCGCCGAGACCAGCAACACCGGGACTGGGGCCGCACGGGGGGCAGCGGCAGGAGATGACCGGCCTGGTCTCCCACGTGGGTGCTGTGGAGGAAAGACTGAGTCGAAACAGCTGGAAAGGCAGCCTGGTTCCCGAGGAAAAGGGAACTGTGGGTTAGGTCCTCCCACCATACGGTCCCTTTCACCTAACGTCTCGTTTGTGATGATTGTCTGGCTGCACTTTAGGAAACAGGCTCCGTAAATGTTGGATGGACGCATCTTGAAAGCGTGCTCACGCCTGCCACGTTTGCCATCAGGTCTCCAGCACCTGGAGCAGGACCTGCAGAAAACGTGCTCAGGAAATATTTATTGAGTTTATTGCACCAAAGCCCTAAGTGATGTCCTCAGCATCTGCTCGGACCGGCCAGCCTCCCCCGGGGGGCCTGTGGCCCCGTCCCCAGCTCTCCCAGGTGCCAGGCTCTCACCTGCCACCCGGGCCTCTCCTACCTGCCCTTCCGAGCTGGCGGTTGCGCCGCAGGGCTTCCTCCGGGGCCTCGGCGTTGATGTGTCCGCACAACTTGGCTTTCCATGGTCTCAGCCGCGTCTCTGCTTTGGGAACCCAAGGGGCAGGCTCGAGGCAAAGGGGCTTAAGAGGGACTAATTCCCAACTGTCAAGCAAACGAGTCGCAGAGGTGAAGAGGGCCGGACAGGGATCATGATCGTCGTACTGTCCTAATGTGGCACGGTGACAGACAGACGGTGACCGCTCTTAGCGTCGTGAGCGCAGAGTAACGCGTAGAGCTGTTCAATGTCGATGCCGTGCGCCTGAAGCCACGGCGGCGATACGGCAGGTCAACTGTACCGCAATAACTTTTTTTTTTAAAAAAAGGGGGGAGGGAGTAGGGTTCGAGGAAGGACCTTAATGTGAGGCCTTGGAGGGCTGGTGAAATTCAGATGGGCAGGAAGGAGGGGATGCTCCCGGGGACAAGGCCCTGGAGTACCTGGGTGGGGGGGGCGAACCCGGGACAGCCTGACGGGGACCGAGAGGCCGGTGGGTAAGGTGGACGGCAAACCCTGATGGGATGGGGACCGAGAGGCAGGTGCGTAAGATGGATGACAAGCCCTGATGGGACGGGCACCGAGAGGCAGGTGGGTAAGGTGGATGGCGAGGGGACCGAGGGGCAGGTGGGTAAGGTGGATGCTGAGCTCTGATGGGCCGCCCCAGGAGACGGGCCACAGCCCAGGGAGTGATTGCAGAGATAAGACATCAAAGGCAGGGGAGCAGCTCTGGGACTGTTGCAGGCCCCGCAGGTGTTAAGAGATAAGAGGCTGAAGCAGACAGTGGAGAGTTTGGGAGATAAAGGGAGAGGGCTTGGTGCAGGATTGACTGGAAGGCTGAGAAGATCCAAAAGAATGACCCGCAGATTTCAGGCCCTGATGGGCCCAGGAGACCAAGGCTGCCCTTGGCCAAAAAAACAAATAAATAAAAGCCTTTGTTTTCTCTGGAGAAAAGTGAAACTGGAGACGGGAATGCTCCTGGTGCCCGAGGCCCTGATATGAAACTCACAGCAGCAGGGACCCCTGGGGAGCAGAGCCAGGCTTGCAAATTGACTTTAAGACTGGGTGTTATTCTGTATGTTGGCAAATTGAACACCAATAAAAAATAAATTTATTATTTTTTTTAATTTTTTTTCTTAATTTTTATTTATGATAGTCACAGAGAGAGAGAGAGGCAGAGACATAGGCAGAGGGAGAAGCAGGCTCCATGCACCGGGAGCCCGACGTGGGATTCGATCCCGGGTCTCCAGGATCGCGCCCTGGGCCAAAGGCAGGCGCTAAACTGCTGCGCCACCCAGGGATCCCTAAATTTATTATTAAAAAAAAAAAAAAGACCCAGTTGTCACCGCCCGATGGCGCCACGGACACCGGGTCCCTTAGGTGGCTGTGGCCAGGCCCACTCGCCTGCCTCTAGGGTTCTGCTGTCCTGGGCACTGGAGGCTGTCTCGCCCCCCAAGCCGCGGAGATGAGCCGACTTGCTCACCTTTTCAGAGTTTAAAGCACTAATTTATGTTCCCGGTTTACAGTAAGTGTAGCAACGAATAGGATGGGGACTAGAAAGGGAGGCGCAGAACCGCCCACGTCAGCTGTCGTGCTGCTCCTGTGAATTCACACACGTCGTGCGTTGCCAGCATATGGGTGGGAAATCTCATCCAAAGAGAAATCCCACCTTGTGGTCACTCGGCAAATATTAAATAATAGTAAAAACGGCTCCTATTAATATAAGGAGTTCTATAAATCAACATGAATCCCATCTCTAAGAGCTCCCAGCGATACAATTCTGTCCCAAGAGTATTATCACGACGACCTGACAAATTCAATTTCCAGTGATCCCCTGGCTCCAGGGCGATGCGATTTCCAAGCGGTAGAACTTGACTGTAACAAATATTTCAGCTGCCTCATCAGATTGTATGACGTACGAGCTTGGAACTCTGTGCTTTTCACCTCGCAGGCAAAGCAAGGTAATCACTGAAAATGCTTTCGTTTTTTAAAGATTTTATAAATGAACTAAATGGTTGTGTTCTTCTGACCCTTCATGGATTGCTTGGAGTGGTCTCAGAAAATGCAGGAATGTCCGTGCCAGTGAGTCGGTCATTCCCATTAGACTTAGAAAGAAAATTGCTCATCCAAATATAAAACAGAAAGGTAAAATAAATTTAAAAATTAATTAATTAATTAATTTATAATAAAATAAAACAGAAAGGTCAGTGATGAAAACGCCATGCTTCTCAATTGTGTCGATTGAGAAAACCCCCATAAACTTATATTATACCTGCAGCTGCAACATTTTCACACTTTTGGCTTTTTTTTCTCAAGTCATCTATGTTAATAATTGACATCAGCACAGCCATCTCAGATGCGGAATTAGCCAAGATCTACGGCTTATCTTCCGACTAACGCTTTCTTCCTTGTAGTCTGTGGCTTATCAAAAAACATTCTCAAACAGAGATATGAGTCTGTGTGATACACTGGCAAGGTATCATATATGAGATAGATGTAAAGGGCCTTTTTCTGGAAAAACAATAGCAGGCATGATCTCATAGCTTCTCTAATCCCTACAGTAATGCCACTGATAAATCAAAAATTCCTTTCTGGAGTAGGAAACAGATTGGCAAATTGTTTCTCTTAAGAGAGAAAAACGTGTAAAATCCAGCATCTACACATGAAAAGATCATGGAGGAAAAAAAATCTTTAGACAGAAGGTAAGAACATGAGCTTTTTACATGTTCTTTTTGGTTTTTTGTGTGTTTTGTTTGTTTTTGTTTTTGTTTTCGCCATGGCCTGACATGAAAGATTGCTTTTCTTGCCCGTAAGTCTTCATCACACAGGACACTCCGCGCTCACAGAGTGTAATGTAATGTGTGCAAGTTCACAGCAAACATGCGGTTATATCTTGTTTCTAGTTCACATAATACTGGGTAACATTCATCCCTGCTCTTGCGTGATCCCCACCTGCCCAGGCGCCCCGGAGGGCACATGGAGTCACCATGGGGCCCACAGCCGACAAGTGACCGTGTTCTCTCCCACGCATCCATTTAGCCTCCTTTAGCGCAGTTATCCAGACTAAATGTCTACCTTTGATACTCAAAAGCACCGAAGCCTGTCAGGGTGACCTTGGATGGCCCTGACAAGTTCCCAGCAGCGAGGAGGGACGACCCCAGGTCCATGAGGGACAGTCCCATTTGCCAAGCAGTTTGGGCAGCAGATTCCCTTTGGTAATTATGGAGTCCTCCAACCTCAAGGCCTCCCTACAGAGAGGTAGTTATTTCAACACGTGCCCCACAGTCTTGACAGATCCGCTTGGCCTTGATGGTAGTCCTCAAGGTCACACTGCCCAGATTCACACTTGATGACAATTCTGTTCTTGCACCAACTGATGTCATAGTTTTCCTCAGCCATGTTCACCTTCTGGGCCTTTCTGGGCCTTTCTGGGCCTTCTCGACCTTTGCAGGCCTAACACAGAAGGTGTGTGTGCTCCTTTGTCTGTGATGGGAGGCTTCCTAGACTCTCTCAAAACACGCAGCGTAGCTACTGACCTTACGTAGGAAGGATTACGGGGACTAGAAAAGCGGCAGGCCTGCCAGCCCGTAGGACCCCCTCAAAAATATGTCCATCTCCATTTAGAGATTTGAAACGACAAAGGGTTAAGAACCTTCAGGAAAAATTCGGGAAACCTTTGTGGGGGGGGGGGGGAAATGTTATCACTCCCTAAACGTAAAGATTTTCCTCAAGTAATAACACCTGTCATTTGTAGCGCGCTTTACTACTTACAAAGCACTTGCACATGTTTTCTCGCTTAATTCCCGCTGCAGTTCTGTGACCTGTTATGCTCTCCAGATATAAAAAGTGACCCTCGGAGAAATTAATCGGTGTGTCTCCACATCTCAGGATTAATCACTGACGGAGACTTGACTCAATTTGTCTTGATTTTTCTAATTCAGTGCACTTTCCAGGAACCACGTGCACGTAGTTGTTACCGCATAGAAAAGAGGGTAAAATGTCTTACCTATCAGTTTGCTAGAATTTATAAGTGACGGAAGGAGCATAAAAGGGGTCCCATTTCCATACAGTGATCACTTTGCAGAACACCTTTTGAGACCATGATGAAGAGGTTTTATTTGCCTAAAAGGTGATGGGGCCACTCCCGTTGTTTAAAGGATTTAGTTCGCTACGCCTACCAGCGTGCAGGTTTTGTGCTACGTCTTCACAGTCTTGCTAGATACTTAAATGCCAAGACCCCCGGTAGGACATGTCTCTGAGAACGTGCTATCATGTGTCACCTCTCCTCCTTTACCTTTGGAATGAAGATGTGCCACTCACTAAAGTATCAGGAACAAAACCCTTTGCCCTTTGTGATTCGACACATGCACATGCACACACATGTCATTGTGATGCTGAAGGCTGAAAAATAAGGGTAACTTCTAGTAAGTCTAAGTGTGGACACCTCTTAATTTTTTTTGTTTGTTTTTTTAGAAATTTATTTTTTATTGGTGTTCTATTTGCCAACATATAGAATAACACCCAGTGCTCATCCCGTCAAGTGCCCCCCTCAGTGCCCGTCACCCTGTCACCCCCATCCCCCACCCACCTCCCCTTCCACCACCCCCAGTTCGTTTCCCAGAGTTAGGAGTCTTTCATGTTCTGTCTCCCTTTCTGATATTTCCCACTCCTTTTTTCTCCTTTCCCCTTTATTCCCTTTCACTATTTTTTATATTTCCCAAATGAATGAGAACATACCATGTTTGTCCTTCTCCAATTGACTTACTTCACTCAGCATAATACCCTCCAGGTCCATCCACGTCAAAGCAAATGGAGGGTATTTGTCTTTTCTAATGGCTGAGGAATATTCCATTGTGTACATAGACCACAGCTTCTTTATCCATTCATCTTTCGATGGGCACCGAGGCTCCTTCCACAGTTTGGCTATTGTGGACATTGCTGCTAGAAACATCGGGGTACAGGTGTCCCGGTGTTTCATTGCATCTGAATCTTTGGGGTAAATCCCCAGCAGTGCAATTGCTGGGTCGTAGGGCAGGTCTATTTTTAACTCTTTGGGGAACCTCCACACAGTTTTCCAGAGTGGCTGCACCAGTTCACATTCCCACCAACAGTGCAGGAGGGCTCCCCTTTCTCCACATCCTCTCCAACATTTGTGGTTTCCTGCCTTGTTAATTTTCCTCATTCTCACTGGGGTGAGGTGGGATCTCATTGTGGTTTTCATGTGTATTTCCCTTATGGCCAGTGACGCAGAACATTTTCTCATGTACTTGTTGGCCATGTCTATGTCTTCCTCAGTGAGATTTCTCTTCATGTCTTTTGCCCATTTCCTGATTGGATTGTTTGTTTCTTTGGTGTTGAGTTTAATAAGTTCTTTATAGATCTTGGAAACTGGCCCTTTATCTGATATGTCATTTGCAAATATCTTCTCCCATTCTGTAGGTTGTCTTTGAGTTTTGTTGACTGTATCCTTTGCTGTGCAGAAGTTTCTTATCTTGATGAAGTCCCAATAGTTCATTTTTGCTTTTGCTTCTCTTGCCTTCGTGGATGTATCTTGCAAGAAGTTACTGTGGCCGAGTTCAAAAAGGGTGTTGCCTGTGTTCTCCTCTAGGATTTTGATGGAATCTTATCTCACATTTAGATCTTTCATCCATTTGGAGTTTATCTTTGTGTATGGTGCAAGAGAGTGGTCTAGTTTCATTCTTCTGCATGTGGATGTCCAATGTTCCCAGCACCATTTATTGAAGAGACCAGACACCTCTTAATTATCTCTGTCGTGAGCAATGAAAGAAGTAGCATTTTTCAGAACCGAAATTCACCGACAACATAGGATTCTTTTTGGCCAACTTTTAGGCAAAATTTGAGTCTACCTTTTTTTTTTCCTCAGGGGTTTCCATGGTCAAAAAATAAAAATACAAATACAAACTGTAACCAGCCTCAAGTAATAATAATTTAAAACCATTAAGGCAATTTATAGTTTGGTGTATGTGTTCCTTTAATCATGAAGCAACCCTATAAAATAGCTGTTACCCCCATTTTACAGGTGCAAAGGCTGAAGTCTATTGACTTGACCACAGTCACACACAGCTGCTGTGCACTGACTTGGACCTGACGTTTCTCGTCCCAAATATCTGCACTAATTCAGATTTTAAGCTGCCTACACACACACACACACACACACACACACACACACACCCTTTGTGACTTGGCATGAAATAGAAATAATAGCAAAGAAACACTCAAAAAAGTGGAGCTATAGAGTGCAGTCATTTTTCTTTGTCATATTTGATAATATTACAGAGCTGTGTTTTTCGAGGCTCTGTGGTGATGTTTTTCTTATACGCCAGCACTTAAATATTGCATTTTCCAAGCATATGAATAGAAAATGCCCAGCGGCCCCAAACCAGATTGACATGATATGATCTTTTTGTTTACTCACTGAATAGGCACAACTTGTGCCCTGCCAGCGGCTTTGTCAGCAGTCTTAACTTTGTTCTGTGAGAACCACCTGTACGACGGGCCTGATAATGAATTCCATACTCCAGTTTAGCCTTAGGATCTTCTGTTAGGATTGAATCAGGTAATGTCTCTGGGTGTGAACAGTACACCACTCGCTGTTTGGGCCACTGAGGCATGTGGACAAGGACTTCCAAACACGGCGTTTAGAAGAACTGTGGTTTATGGGGAGCTTCTTATATGAAGGAACTATTGAGGCAGAGACCCGTTTTAGTGCCACACTCAGGACACCTGGGAGTATTGGTATGTGAAGGGATAGGACTGTGCAAAATTGCCCTAAGCTTACAATGTGGAAGGCAGATCATATTCTTTTCTCGAGGGGGAAAAAAAGTGATTCCTAAATCATAAACGATAAATTAATTTTTTTCATAAATTCATCTATCCAGAGAAATGGGTTTATTAACATTGAAAACTGAGACCCGGGTCACTTCGAGATCCAGCAGGGACATTAGCGGGAACCTGAGGCTGGAAGAAGACAGGCCTCTGGCTCAGCGCTGAGAGCCTTCTCTGTAAATGGGCCCCAATGTTTGCACCGAACTTTAAGATGAGTCATCTTCAGGCCTCTAGAAGCCACTTGCTGCATCACATAAGCAACTGGCCATGATCCTACAATCTGTCACCTAAAACGTGGAGGCTCGTATTATTTAAATAAAGTCCCCCGTCTTTAATCGGTGTGGTCGTTACGAGAGTTTCCCTCCATGCTTCACTTCTGGTCGAAGGAAAATCATCACCTCCTCCCCCTGATGAAATCATTCCTGATTTGAACCCGGGCTGAGCGGGTTGTCACTGGAGGCACGAGGAGGAGGCAGCATTGGGTTTTCCTAAACCTTTCGGGTTCTGTTTATTGGCAGGACCTTGAGATCCTTGGAACCTGCGTTTACTGTTCCCTCCCATGACCGCTGCCCTCCTGGAGATGTGCTCGTGAGGGGGCTCTAACCCCAAACCCTGCAAATTCATCCCAGGTGACCTTATCTCAGTTATTATCAAAACCTGGTCCGGGGCCAGGCATTACTAGTCCCCATTTGGTCAAGAGGAGGAGGAGCCGGGGACGAGTGAAGTGACAAATGTGACCAAAAGCGAGGAAGCTGCTTTCCGAAGAGATTAGCTCCCCACTAGAGAGACTTCTACTTCTAAACTGTTTAAATTTGGTTTGCAAGGGATTATTTCATGATCCTGGTGTGCCTCCTGCATCTGTTTAGTCTTAAATGCTTCCTAAAACATTTTTCAGAATCCACTCGTGATTTTCTAATCCTTCCTAATAATGGGCTGCTTAAAATGCAACCCTTTTTTTTTAAATCCTAGCTTTGGAAATGCAAACAAATATGTGAGCCTTACGAACAAATTGGAAAAGTGAGTGAGGGTCATTGGAAGCATAGCAGGGTGGTGGTGGTTCCGTTGTTCACGCACCTTACAGAAAATTGCAACTTCCAATAAGAAAAGTCCAGTCGTTGTCACTACCACCTGAGTGTCTGTTGGGTAGGGACGAAGTAAGTGCATTGCACTCCCTCTGCTGGTTCTAAAGCTGCAACAGCCCGGGGACCAGACCTATATCAGACATAATGGCCTGCAAAAACATAAATAAATAACGGTGTGTGGAAGAAAGAAGCAAAAGCTGAGAAAGCTGTTAATTTTATTATTATTTAAAATGTCGGGAGATCCCTGGGTGGCTCAGCGGTTTGGCGCCTGCCTTTGGCCCAGGGCGCGATCCTGCAGACCCAGGATCAAATCCCACGTCGGGCTCCCGGTGCATGGAGCCTGCTTCTTCTCCCTCTGCCTGTGTCTCTGCCTCTCTCTCTCTCTGCGTGTGACTATCATAAATAAATAAAATTTTAAAAGAAAAAAAGAAAAAAAGAAAATGTCGGGAGAAACAAATACCTGCCTCATGCAGATGGTTAGAAGGAGCCAGAAAGCCGGCAGTTTTCGCGCGCTCAGCACTGTGCTGAGTAATGGGCAGGGGGGCTGCATCTTCTCTCACTGTGGGTTCGCCCTGCAGCCTGCATGACCCCCGATCCTCACCCACAGCTCGGTGGGCAAAGCAGTGGGATGGTGTGTTTGTGTGTTTTTACAGGAGAGGCCTGGGGGCGCCGGGGAGGCTCGGCGCGTTAAGCATCTGCTGGGGGCTCGGGTCATGATCTCAGGGTCCTGGGGTCACAATCTCACGGTCCTGGGGTCATGATCTCAGGGTCCTGGGGTTGCAATCTCATGGTCCTGGGGTCACAATCTCACAGTCCTGGGGTCACGATCTCAGGGTCCTGGGGTCACGGTCTCACAGTCCTGGGGTCACGATGTCAGGGTCCTGGGGTCATGGTCTCATGGTCCTGGGGTCGTGATCTCAGGGTCCTGGGGTCACGGTCTCACAGACCTGGGGTCATGATCTCAGGGTCCTGGGGTCACGGTTTCATGGTCCTGGGTTGCGATCTCAGGGTCCTGGGTCACGGTTCATGTCCTGGGTCGCAATCTCACGGTCCTGGGGTCACGGTTTCATGGTCCTGGGGTTGCGATCTCAGGGTCCTGGGGTCACGGTTTCATGGTCCTGGGGTCGCAATCTCACGGTCCTGGGGTCATGATCTCATGGTCCTGGGGTCACGATCTCAGGGTCCTGGGGTCGAGCCCTGCAGTTGGGGTGGGGAGGAGGCTGCTTGTCCCTCTCCTGTTACCCCTCCTCCTCTTCAGGCTCACTCTCTTTCTCAAATAAATAAATAAATAAATAAATAAATAAATAAATAAATACAATATTTTAAAAAAAGAAAGGAAAGAAAAAGAAAGCAAAGGCAGGTACTCGGCTTGGGTTGAGGGGAGGGCAAGGGGCATATCTCCCGGTGTCAGCAGGGACACCTGACAGACCGTGGCCCAGGGGCCACTTCCGTGCACAGAAGCGTGTGACCCGCCTGCCTGGAGGGAATCAGAGCCTGGGGGTCTCCGTGGCCCCAGCAGCCATGGCCGGGCGGCGCGAGGAGGGCCCACCGGGAGAGCCACCGCGCCCCATGCCCTCCTGTTCATCATGTGGGGATGGTTTTGCCGCCAAGTCCTCGTCCTGCCCAGGTTGGCCCTGGTCACCGGCCTTCTGTCTTCCTCCCCAGACGCCTGGACGCCAACCACATCAGCGCAGTGCCCCCCGGCTGCTTCAGCGGCCTGCACGCCCTGCGGCACCTGTGGCTGGATGACAATGCGCTGACTGAGATCCCCGTGCAGGCTTTCAGAAGTTTGACGGCCCTGCAGGCCATGACCTTGGCCCTGAACAAAATCCGCCACATCCCAGACTATGCTTTTGGGAACCTCTCCAGCTTGGTGGTTCTGTAAGTTTTCTCTCTCTCTCTCTCTCTCTCTCTCTCTCTCTCCACTTTCTGAATTTGCACCGCGGGACGCTGGCCCCAAGTGCTGGTCCTTCAGACCTCGAGTAGGGACGTTTACAGGGAGGAAAACCCCCCGAGCTCCTCCCCCAAACGACCCACGACTGTTCTCATTGCATGAAGACTTTCGGGCCACATGCAGCGCGCAGCTGCTGGGCGCCACATGGCAGTGCTGTGTCCCGGAGCTCACGGGTGGCCCCCCGACGGTCGCCCACCGCCCACTGGCCCTGGGACTGCGGGGAATCAAAGCTCCTCGTTTCTGGCAATACTTAGAATTCAGGGCAAATTGCAATGCGCCCTTCTTGTTATGTAGGCTCAAAAATCCTTTTTGAGCCCCTCCCAAGGGAAGGGAGGTAGGGACAGAGCGTTGACAGAGAGCTGTGCATTCATGTGGCTTTTCCCTCCCCCCGATGGGTCGAGATTTCATTATGTTAAGTAAACCAAAATGGGTCTCGGGTCATAGTTTGAAAAATAATAACCATCTTTTTAGGTGCCCTCAGTGCCCTCCCCCATGTGTTGCATGTGGAAGATCTTCAATAAATGTCACAAAGATCTCACATGAAACCCACATCGATTTATTAGAACAAAAACCTCAGTTGGGGCGCCGGGTTGGCTGGGTCGGTCGGGTGTCCAGCTCTTGGTTTTGGCTCAGGTCGTGATCTCAGGGTCATGCGACCGAGCCCCAGGCCTAGCTGTGCATCAGCACAGAGTCTGCTGGGGGTGCTTTCCCCTCCCTCTCCTCCCGCTCTGCTCCTCCGCCCCCCCCCGCCCCCCTCAGTAAAACAAACAAATAAATAAGATCTTTGGGAAAACACAGAAACAGAACCTTAATCTAAAGGACAAGAAACCTGGGGTGATATTGGCCAATTTCTGCTCTGACTCACCCATGTGAACATGATGCTCCTGACCCACCAGAAGCTGGGGCCGTGCTTTAATTTTCTCCCCCGCCTGAGGGAGTGGATTTGCAGAGATCCAGCGATTCTTTGTCACCCTCTGCTCCTTAGGCCCATTTTCTAAAAATCCCTTGGGTCTTAGTCCAGTTTTCAGTCATGTGCACAGCTGTTCTCATTGGCCCTGACTTAACTGACTCACCAGGGAACCAGAGATGATAATCATACGCATTAATACTGTGTCGAGATAACTGATCTCCTTGGGCAGCCAAAAAAAAAAAAAAAAAACCTGATCACCATCCTCTGTGGCTAAAATTGTTGTTGCCTGTTAACCCGTGGTCCCGCCCCGGAATGAGGTCCCTTCTAGGCCAGCAACTGTAAGAGAAAATAGGCTCGGTAGGCTAGGACTTTCCCTCCAACCTTCATTTGTCAATAATGACCAGAATCTCTGCTTAACGCCGACGTCCCAAAGCTATGTTAACAACCTGCATTTCCCTGTATCAGTCGTGTTGCCCATGCTACTCGATGCGCCTTGATGTCTCAGACCCAAAAGGTAAGATTGTCATCGCCTATTAAATTCTATGGTACAAAAATAAAAAATAAAAAATAAAAATAAAATTAATTAGTTAATTAATTAATTAATTCTATGGTACAGACTCAAATACGATGAGAGTGGATGGGTCATTTGGCCTTTCAGGGAAAAAAATTTTTTTAAAGTTAAAGCATTTCTTCTATGTAATGAATGCATTCTCTCTAAGTTTCTTGCTTTTTATGAAAGCAATCAGAATGCGCGAAGTTTCCACGCGCACTGCGCCTTCCTGACTGTGTCTGTATCGTTCTCCCGCAGGCATCTCCATAACAATAGAATTCACTCCCTGGGAAAGAGATGCTTTGATGGGCTCCACAGCCTAGAGACTTTGTGAGTTGACCTTTTATTTGTTTCCTTTTTTCAGTGTTTTCATGAGTATTCTGAAAGAATCAAGATGGCCTTAAAGCCAAACCTGCTGTCTGATTTGGTTAATTGCTCTGAACAGATATTTACGGTGGCTTCACCTCACACGCGCGTGCACACGCAGCTAAGTAGCAAAACTGAGATTTCATTCTAATGGGACGAGGGTGGTAAATTAGTTAGGGCCGTTATAAGCTAAATGAGATGTTCTCAGCCGAGCAGCGACGGGTTGCTGAGGAACGTGGGCTGTGGGTGTCAGGGATCAACTCCTCGCGAGTCTGCTCCTCCCTGCACCCCCCACGAGGATTCCGCCCAGGCGAGTGCTCTCCGATCAGGGCTCTCCGATCTGAGATGAGCAGGGGTCCCCCTAACAGCAGAAGTGCACACGAGAAAGGAGTAACGGCTACCATTTGTCGGGTGCACCCACCTCCGGGGATCGCACAGCCAGGTGCGCGGGTTCAGCTGACCCCACGCGCACCCCGTGAGAGCAGCTATCAGCCTTCCACGCTAAGCTCTAGTCGGTGAAGTCGCTTTGCCAGCGTGACACATCTAGGCGACTGCATGGCTGGGGTTCGCTTCTGCTCTAGCCTGGCCTGGACATCCGTGTTTGCCTGTGCACACTGCTTCCAAAGGTCGGGGCACAAGCCTAGACCTGAGCTGGCACCTCATAGAGACAGTCCAGCGCTGAGCCCCGGGGCCCCCTGGGCCAGCCGCCCCCCACCGCCCTAGTGAGGAGACAGGCAGCGAGCGCTCGGAGGGTCTGGAGCAGGGCACGTGCTTCCAGTTGTGCCCCCCTGCCCCCATGCTGTTAACACTCAAGTGCAATAAGCCACACAGCACCACCGAACCCACATGGTTGGCTCTGGGCGGGCTGTGAGGCGAGACACCAAAGCCCACCTCCCGTGGGGCCGCGGAGCCTGTCGGCCACTTGTACCCGGAGCTCAGCTTTTGCACATGGTCGGAGTAGCTGCTCATCGGGTCCGGGTGTGACGATCTCCCAACGGGCCACCCTCGGCTGGTGGCCTTCTCGAGGCCCCTGGGTGCTCATGGCCTCCCGCCCAAGGTTGCTGAAGCCACTCTGTGTTCCCTCTTGGGAGGGAGGCACCACCCTCGCGGGGAGATGCCGCAGATGGAGCTCCCCGGGCAGACCGGGCAGACCGTTGAGGTCGACGTAGGGGCGTGGGCAGCCGTCCCTGCGAGCTCTTGGAAAACACTTGGGGCTCTTGGGGCCGCAGGGCTGGGCGCAGGATCTTAGTAGTGGAAAGCACCCTCCCGTCCCTTCCAACGCAGGAGGAACAAAAACCAATGCTGGCTTTCAAGGGTATTTCCGTAAATAGTCTCCCTCCCCCGCCCCTTGGTTGAGATGAGGACCTGGTTTCATGTAAATACCGAGGAGTAAAACATTTCAGGGCAAATTCATCTGAGTCTCGTTGCCCTCCGCCATTCCCCCCCCCCCCCGCCCTAGCACCTTGCCCAGGGCTACAGAGCATCAGTACATTGGTTCCTCCCAACCTCTTCCTTTCCCTCACAAGAGACCCAAGTCATTTATAAGGACCCAGTCCTCGTTTAATCAAAACAGAGCATCTGGAGAGATTCACAAACAGGAAGGAAATTTATGTCCACAACAGACACAGGTTTCCTGGCGGCACTACCGCTTAAGGATGGCTCGTGCCCGACAAGTAGGGCTCTCGATGCTTGCCTCGGTCAGATGATCTCCCTTAAAATTCAAAAGCGGTCCTTCCCCATAGAGGAAGATCTGAGCATATCTGATCGGCTGGCCCAAAGGTCCCTCTGCGTCATCCGGGACACCTGCCATTCCCTTGAGCCCAGGACGCAATGGCTTTTCCATCAGAAGCTGTAGATACGAGGCAGAGTCAGTCTGAGTGATGGGACTGAAAAGCCATTGGTGTCAGGACAGCTAGGGAAACGGAGGGGTTGAAACGGCCTGGCCCTGCTGTGTCTGCGTGGTGGGGTGGGGGGGGCGGGGTAACATGGAGCTTGGCCTCAAAGGCCAAGGAAAACCTACTCCTGGTCTGAATCATGTCCTGTGACCCTGCAGAAATTCTAGGCCTCATGCCCTTCCTGGGAGGGCCCGTAGCACAGAAGCCTCTGAGGACGTGGGCTGGGGAATCCCGGGCATTCTGCAGGCCTCAGGAACAGAGCAGCCCTCCGAGGTGCCCTTTCAGGGGACACAGAAAAGCAAGGGGGAAAGTCAGCGTGTGAGGTGGGAATGGGGGAGGAGCTGGGAGGGGAGGCAGGAGGAGTGCTGAGCCAGGTTCAGGGGAAGAGCTGGCCGCAGGCCCCACAGCCTGGCCCCGGCCCCCTCCTGCTGGGCCAGCCCTGCCCGTGGCTCTAGGCTCCCCGTTTGTCAACACCTCGGTGCCCTTGAGGTTGGACTCTGAAATTTCTCAGAGCGAGCCGTGTGAGGACCATGTTAAGCCAGACGCTGGTGAAGGGCTCGGTCAGCCAGCCCAGACGCTCTCTCCGCAAAGAGAAGGAACGAGAGCTTTCCTCGGTGGCCCCTTGGAAGAGCATGTCAGCTGTCACCGTATGTGTCGTATGCATGAATTTTTTTAAATTAAAAACTGAGAATACTGTTTACTTATTTGCAGAGACTTAAATTATAATAATCTTGATGAATTCCCCACCGCCATCAGGACACTCTCCAACCTTAAAGAACTGTGAGTATTTAGGACAGATTTAATGGGAAAAGTCTATTCTTTGTGAATTCACTTTAAAATATGTTTGATTTTTGTACAGAGCATGACTGACGAGAAGGTTTTCAACCTTGTTTGTATAAATGATGGTTAAGTACGCTTAAAATATATTTTATTCTACTGCCAACAAACATCAGATCATCTTTTTTAGACATGTAATGGATTTCTCAAATATACGTATATGAGAAAAAAATATATAGTTCTCTGAATCATGCTCTCTTCCTCAGCTATATTCCCCAACATTTATACACTTCACATGTTTATAGAAAACTGTCATGGAATTCAGTTGCCTGCTGAGTATTTTGAAAGACAAGCTTTTTAAGGTCATGTAGGTCTAGGACTAGAGAAATGAAATGTATGTGTCTAGTACCGCGCTCGGTGCTTTCACCTACGTCATTTCCTATCCTTTAGATACTAGGTGAATCGTGTTTAATTTTTACAGACCCACAGTTTTACCAGAGTTAAGCCAGCTTTCAGCTGTTAGGTTGTATACGTTGTCTTTGAAGGACTCCATTCAGTTAGCTCTTCTTCCTACCTAAAAATATAAATAACATACGTAAGGAATGTTCCAGAGCTCAGAAAGGACATGGAGGCTGTTCTCTTGGCCAAGGGAGGTAAGACACACAACTAAAGGAGTAGACAATAGAGCCCATTGGAAGAGAAAGCCTGCAGGGCGGGGGGCGGGGGGGGCGGGGGGGTCTCCCTAAGGAACCCACACGTGTGGCTTGACTGGGAAACCCTCCCGGCCTGTGGTCCGGCAGCCCAACGACGGCCCTCACCTCATTCCAGCCGCGGCCCACATGGGACCCACAGGAGGGTCAGTGTGCTCAGACCGACGCACTGAGCGCCTTCCCTCAGCTCAGGAAACCTTGTCCTCCTAAGGCGATTACTTAAATCTCTACTTGACAGCAGCTTAGGCCAACTTTGTCTCCTGGTCTCCTCATATGGGGTCAGAGGAGTGATCATAAACCTCTCTGCAGCGATGGCTCCCCCTTTCCCAAGTGGTTATACGGCGATGCCCTCCTGGATGGAAACAGATGGGTCTTCCTTTTATGACATTAGGGTGTAAGCTTCCATAAGGCACCACTGTTATTTTCAGGTTCTTTATTCCTCTTCCAAGATGACAGCTTGCGATTTTTCCTCCTAGAGAGCACATGTGCTTCGAAACGCGTAGAAGAAATGAGCCTTATCCTCTGGCTATCGAAGATGGTGATCATTGCCACCGGAAGGGGGTACTGTTACATGATGTCACCCTCCATGGCATTGTCTTAAAACAAATGTTTCCCTCTCTTTCTAGAGGATTTCACAGCAACAATATCAAGTCGATACCAGAGAAAGCATTTGTAGGCAATCCTTCTCTTATTACAATGTAAGTGGCCGGGGTTCTTTTTGCTTTTTTTCCATCCTGAAATGTAATACATATTGCACTTTTAAATATAATAAAATGGGTGTCCTGTATGGTCTCGAGTTTTGTGTTTATCAAAATAAGATTCTTTACAGAGAAGCGTACGCAGAGATGTTTTGCCGGGTTTTAGCTGAATGCCGAAATAACATAAAAGTTTCTTTTTTTTCCTAGAACCTACAAGCGAACATGGCATTGTGCTTCATTCCCCCAGAAGCCTTGTCTCCCTTCGCAGTAATCTTAGGACTTACCTTTACATATCTCTATTTTCTAAGGAATAAAACTGATTTTTAGAGAATCATTGTCAAGGTCAGCTAGTCATTCAGAACGTGAATCCAAGTATACTAGAAATGGAAATTATTTTTTTACAGATTTATTTATTTCTGTGGGAGAGAGAGGGAGCTGGCGGGGGGCGGGGAGGGTGGGCAAAGGAAGAGGGAGAGAGGAACTCAAGCAGACTCCGCGCTGGGTGCAGAGCCAGATGTGAGGCTTCATCCTAAGACCTTGAGATCAGACCTATTATTGAAACCAAGAGTTGGATGCTGACGCCAGCCAGGTGTCCTAATAAATATTATATACAAATAGGAGTCCTTTATGGCAATAGATTCCATTGACTGCGGGTGTTGTGGGGAAGACTGTTTCATGCTAGGTAGGTCTCTGCATCTATTTGTTATCAAACCCAAGCACCGAGTCACATTTATACAATCATAAGCTAGGCTGTAATTCTAGAAAGGTGCATATTTTCTAAAAAGGCGTATATCAGAATTCATATGCCGTAAAAGCATAAAATAGACCTAGAGCCATGGCTTGTAATTAATGAGCTATGTGTTCAACCGTCAGCATGGACAGAAGATGGGCCACGTGTAGACGTAAGGGAAGGTGAACACAGGTGTGAGGATGGGTCGTAGTTAGAAGAGCTGGTGGGTCCGGGGCGGAGGACTGGCCTGGTCTTGCAGGAGGGGCCCCCAATAGGCAGGAGGAGGGTACGGACAGCTGTTGGACAGGACTCTAGGGGCATTTCTTGGCAGATATTCATCCCATGCCAACTTGATTAAGAGGCTTTCTGGAACCGCGTAGTATCCGTCACAAATGAGCTGGAATCCCAATTAGCCCTGACAACTGAAAAAAAAAAAAAAAAAAAACATTCATTGTTTCTGAGATAGCCTGACAGCATGTTGGCCAACTAAGGGTTTTAAGGTTTATTGCCAATAAACATTAGGCCTCATTAGAGAGTATTTACATATTAAAAGTTGGCAAATTGCATTGCTTTTGCTTCTTTTTTCCTCCCAGCCACAAGACTGGGTTTGTTTGGGTGCTTTTTTAATCACTCTTTTGATATGCTAATACCACTCGAGAAAGGACTAACAATCCCCAAAATTTATTAGTGCTTCCACCCAGTATTTTATGGTGTTCACTGTTTTCTCCCTGAAACTCCCCTCTCCTGGCTTCCGCATCCTCTCACAGATCCCCAATTCCCAGTCTCTGTGGTCCCACTGGCCACCTAGTCCCCATGTCCCCAGGCTGTGGTCCCGTCCTCCGCCTCAGCTAGCCTTTACCTCAACATTCTTGTCAACCTGAGGCTCATCCCCGCCACCTCGTCCATCCCCCTCCAAACCGCCCCCCATCTCCACTGGGAACAGAGCTGTTGCCCTGAAACACAGCATCCGTCTTGCTGCAAAACACACGGAGATTCAGGATGGTCTAGAGTCCTGTCTCCTGACCAGCTAGCTCTCCACAGCTCTCCTCAACCCCCGACGCCACAGCCCACGTCGACAGTGCTTGTAGAACCCAACTCTTACGTCCTTTGCCCCTCTGATTCCATCCTCTCACTATGCTTATTGAAATTCTGTCTTCCAGGGCCCGTTTCAAATGACATTATATGAGGTTTTTTCTTGATCTCTCAGGAAATCTCCTTCCCGAGAATGCTGTAGTCCTTAGTTGTGTTTGCGAAACTTAGGTACACAAGCGTGTGGATTCATATGCACCCAGTGTACGTCCATATGTATACGCAGGCCAACCCGATGACATGCATCCCAGCATATGATATGGATAAGGGACAGTGTCATCCATTGAGGAGAACTCCACTTTTAGTTATAAAACTGACATTCTAGCTCTAGCTCTTTCTCTTATGGATTATCCCACTCAAGGAAGGAGGGCAGGGGACAGGGACACAGAAGGGGACTTAGGTTTGTTGGGTGACAACTCCAACCCAGGGACTATGCCGGATGTTACAGGAGCATTAGCAAACTAATGTGTAGAGCAATTTGTGCACAAACCCTGCAACTCAGATTTATTATCCTATTTAACAAATTAGAAAAGTGAAGCTCTGGGAGATGCTGACCTTGCCAAAGTATCTGAGCCTCAGTTTCCCCCTCCAGAAATGAGATAAATAGTATTTAAGTGTCTGTGCTATGGATCCCATAAAGTCGTTGAGTGGGTCGATTGAGCTTTGCATGTGGAAGTGCTTTATCAACCGGGACGTGTCACGCTGTGTTCCATCCCCACGGATTCCGAGCTTCTTTGGGGGCAGCGACACTTTATCCATCCTCTTCGAGCTCCCAGAACCTGGGATAATGTCAGGCACGCGGTAGGCACTTGGCGCCCGCCCCCTTCATGACTCCGCCTGTAGACTCGCACAGTCCCGCCTCACACCCAGCACAGCTGACGCCCAGCGATGTGTGTTGAACGTCCCTGAGCTGGGATGTCTCCGCTACGAACTATCTGCAGGGCTTCACTGACCAGACGGTCCACATACCTCTACACTGCAGACATCTGTAACTCAAAATATTTAAGTCCTAAGAATGCCTCACCTTTTAAAGCAGTAGGTGATCTTTTAAAAACCGAGTATTACCCCCCAAAAAAGCAGAATATCCGATTTCCTCTCAGATCATCCGAGGAGTCCTTCACGTCTGTTAGGGGAAGATTTGGCCTGAGAGTCTAACCTTCACGTGGAGAGAGAACTTCAACTTTCTTTCTGTAACGATGCGATTGCCAGCACCTTGAGTCACCTTCCGGCCTCCTGGTGGCTCTTCCACAGACACTGGAGGCAGAGAAAGGTTTGGGGACACCCCCAGCCGCCGCCTGTCCCTTCTCTCCGCCCTGCTGTCAGAAATTCTCATTCTTACACATTTCTCACCCAAAGTGTCCTCAGAGTTAGAATGCCCTCGAGCTTTGCTGGTACCGAGGAATTGGGAATGCCACGTGAGCGGCATCGGCAAGGGCACACGGATCCCCTGTGTTTGTTGGAATTTTGAGCAGGTTTCCATTTGTCGTTCAACTTTTGTACTAAGACTTCGGTGTTTGTGTTTTTCCAGACATTTCTATGATAACCCCATCCAGTTTGTCGGAAGGTCCGCTTTTCAACATTTACCAGAGCTAAGAACGCTGTAAGTGCTTCTCTTACAGGCCACCTGCCCCGGGCGGCGGGGGGGGGGGGGGTGTACACACCAAGTGACCGTCTCACTTGGTGAAAGCGCTTTGCAGATGGCACTAAAGTTACCCCTTCCTGGACCCTCCTTCCGATGGTGCTCCTGTCCCCCTCCTCCTAGGACTCTGAACGGTGCCTCGCAAATAACCGAGTTTCCAGACCTGACCGGAACGGCGAGCCTGGAGAGCCTGTAGGTACCTGGCCCGGCTCTGGGCTCTGTGCAGGCGGCTCCCCAGAAGCCCAACAGGCCTGCTTGGGAGGGCCTGGGTGGGAGGATCTGGCTGGGAGGGCCCGGGTGGAAGGACCTGGGTGGGAGGACCCAGGTGGGGGTGGGAGGACCACAGTGGGAGGGCCAGGGTGGGAGGACCTGGGTGGGAGGATCTGGCTGGGAGGGCCTGGATGGGAGGATCTGGGTGGGGGTGGGGGACCTGGGTGAGAGGATCTGGGTGGGAGGACCTGGGTGAGAGGACCTGAGTGGGAGGACCTGGGTGGGAGGACCCGGGTGGGAGGACCCGGGTGGGAGGACTCAGGTGGGGGTGGGAGGACCAGGGTGGGAGGGCCAGGGTGGGAGGACCAGGGTGGGAGGGCCTGGGCGGGAGGACCCGGGTGGGAGGACATGGGCTGGAGGACCCCGAGCGGGAGGACCTGGGTGGGAGGACCCAGGTGGGGGTGGGAAGACCTGGGTGGGAGGACCTGGGTGGGAGGACCAAGGCAGGAGGATTCGGGCTGGAGGACCCCGGGGGGGGGGGGGGAGGACCCAGGTGGGGGTGGGAAGACCTGGGTGGGAGGACCAGGGTGGGAGGACCCGGGCGGGAGGACATGGGATGGGAGGACCTGCGTGGGAGGATCAGCGTGGAAGGACCCGGGCAGGAGGACCCGAGTGGGAGGACCCGGGCAGGAGGACGTGGGATGGGAGGACCAGGATGGGAGGACTTGTGTGGGAGGACTTGGGCAGGAGGACCCAGATGGGAGTGGGAGGATCAGAGTGGGAGGATCTGGGTGGGAGGGTCCGGGCGGGAGGACGTGGGATGGGAGGACCCAGGCGGGAGGACCCGGGCGTGTGAGGCCTCGGTGAACGAGCGGCACCTGCTTGTGTCTCCACAGGACGTTAACCGGCGCCCAGATCTCGTCCCTCCCTGGAGCGGCCTGGGACCAGCTGCCCGCCCTGCGAGTGCTGTGCGTAGGACAAAGTGCTCTCTCTGCGAGGGGGGAGGGTCGCAGGGGGTCGCGGGGGCCCCTCGTTCCCGAGGCCCACCCGTCCCCCGCGGGTTTCCACTGGCCCCAGCTCCTGCCAGCAAACGCGCCCGAACCAGCCTAGACGGTGTCGCTCCCCCGCGGGGCTGTCGGGGCACCGGGAGCCAGAAGGGCCGGAGCCCGTGGCGCCCACGTAGAACACCGGGACCGGCAGGGCAGGCCCACAGGCCGCGCTGGCGGCGAGCAGCGTTCCTCCGCTGCGGGGCGGGGGCGGGGCCGTGCAGGTGTGGGTGCGGGTGCAGGATGGGTGCGGGGCGGGGCGGGTGCAGGTGAAGGTGTGGGGCGGCTGCAGGGTGAGTGCAGGATGGGTGCGGGTGCAGGTGCGGGTGCAGGTGCGGGTGCGGTGCCTCCGCCTCACGCCCCCGGGGCAGAAACGGCTCCCAGGGGCCTTCCGGGCACGCGGAGCCCCCCACCCTCCCCTCTCTGAACAGTAGGTCCTGGGGGTTTGAAGGCCTTGTCCTGACCTTCCAGGCCCCCCCCCGCCCCGTTCCCACGCGAGGACCCTGAGCCTCCTGTCCCGGGCCCCGAGCCTCGCGAGCTCTTTCTCCCCGGGCACCCGGGCACTCGCAGCCTGTGGTTCCAGCGCAGGCCCCTAGTGGCGCAGCCACGGGCCGCTCAACGTGGGGTGGGAGGGCGGACCCTCGGCCACGGGCCCCCCCGCCCTCCGGCCCAACCCCGTGGTCTCGCACCCGCCACAGCCTCGGCGGGGGGGGGGGGTGAGGATGGGGGGATGGGGGTGGGGGGATGGGGCAAGCGCCATCTTCATCCCGCGCCGCCCGCGAGGTGTGATACCGACGAGGAGACCGGGAATTCGGTGCTGCAGGAGGGCAGCAGGGTCCGAGCTCGCCGCGGGGCCCGAGGAGCCGGTCTACACCGCAGGTGTCTCCGCTGCGGCCGGGGCAGGCCCCGCGAGAGGGGAGGCCGGCTGGCGGGAGGCTGGGGCCGCAGCCCAGCTCCGCAGGTACCCGCGGGGTGTCGTGGGCCAGTTACTCGTCCGCGCGGGGCTCCGTTTCCCCACCTGTGCGACAGAGACGCGGCCCTTCCCTCGGGGCAAGGCATGAGGGTCAAGGGGGCTACACCCACCCGGGAAGGGCATGAGGGTCGAGCGGGCTACACCCACCAGGGCTCACACCCAGAACACGAGCTCAGGCGGCCCCAGCTCCTCTGACCCCTCTCCCTTCCCTTAGGCCGTTCTTCCTCCTTTCTTTCTTTCTTTCTTTCTTTCTTTCTTTCTTTCTTTCTTTCTTTCTTTCTTTCTTTCCCTTTTTTTCTTTCTTTTTTGTATAAAGATTTTATTTATTAATTCATGACACACAGAGAGACAGGCAGAGACCCAGGCAGAGGGAGGAGCAGGGTCCCTGCAGGGAGCCCGATGCAGGACTGGAACCCAGGACCCCAGGGTCACGCCCTAGACAGAGGCAGGTGCTCCACCACCGAGGCCCCCCAGAGTCCCAGGCCCCTGGTCCTTCCCAGCCCCCCTCCTCCAGCTGAAAGGCCTGAGAGAGCAAACCCATCACCCGCAGGAGCTTGTCGCTCCCAATGTGCTTGGGCCTGTCACTGGGACTTGTTCATGGCGGGCGGAGCGGGCTTCTCCTCCAAGGGGAGAACTGAAGGGGCCCTACTGTGCGGCCACCTGCACTGGCCCAGATGAAGAACCAGGGGAGGCTGACAGTACAAGCCAGGGTCGCAGCCTCCACTACAGTCCAAGTGATGTTCTGGAAGCATCAGTGTACGAGCCCCCCACCTCAGGCTGCGGTCCTCACTGAGCACCTGTTACCCTCACCCCCAGGCCGCTTTGCCCCCATGGGAGGGCCTGGGCTGGGCCTGGCTCTCCCCACTAAGCAGCTGGTGACCTTAGCAAATTATTGGACATTGTGCAGTGGTGATCGGCGTCTCCCTCATGAGGGGACCACGGGGAGCAAATGAAATAACTTAGGGGGCAGCCCAGGTGGCTCAGCAGTTTAGCACAGCCTTCAGCCCAAGGCCTGATCCTGGAGTCCTGGGATCGAGTCCCACATCCGGCTCCCCACATGTACCTGCTTCTCCCTTGGCCTGTGTCTCTGCCTCTCTCTCTCTCTGTCTCTCATGATAAATAAATAAAATCTTAAAAAAAAAAGAAAGAAAGAAAGAAAGAAAGAAGAAAGAAAGAAAGAAAGAAAGAAAGAAAGAAAGAAAGAAAGAAAGAAAGAAAGAAATGAATTAGGTGACACCGTGAACATGGTGTCTATAGATGACAAGTGCTCAGTCGGTGTTAGCCGGGAAAATCATTAGGTGGAAGGTGGGTAGAAGGGGACACAGTGTCTATGTAGAAGGTTTTGTGCATCGTGGAGGAAGAGCCGCGCGGGCGGGTTTACGACCCCCGGGCCATCTGCAGATGAGTGAACCAAATCATGACTGGCTTTCATGAGACATATGTGCATTTTCTCACAACCACTGCTTTTTAAAAAATATACAGCATTTTGTTGACCAGGTGCATCTGTGCATAGGCATGGGGCCTGGTTTTGGGGTTTGTTCTTTTTTTCCTGTTTTTTGTTTGGTTTGGTTTAGTTTGGTCTCAAGCCTCTTGGATAAACTATGAATTTGTGTTTGCAAACAGCTTCATCTGCATTTTTATGTGTAGTAGGTAAACTGTATTTCTGTGTGAATTCCATTCATGCAGTAACTGTAGAAGGGAGTGATCGACTAGGAGAACAAGATCATGAAAAACCCTCCTCGAGCACAGTGTGGATTTTTCAGTTGCGTAGTGCTGATCTGGTTTTAAGAATTAGAATCAGGCATGAAAGTGTGTTAGTTGATTAGCTGATAACTTTTTAAACATGAGACAGGAATTTCTTTTAAAAGTATCTATGTTACTTTATCTACCAGCTTTCTTTTTTTTAAGCTTTCTGCAAATTACCACAGCTTGTTTTAGATTAGTTATATTATACCCTAAATACGTCCATATGTTTTTGTTATTCTGTAATTTGTTGAGTTTTGGCTGAAGACTTTCTTAGGTTGTTTTCCCCCTTTGCGGTGATTGATTTCAAAGTTAGTGCTACATTTTGAATTGTTGTTGGGTTGTTCTTTTGTGAGTTTGTTTTTTGGTTTTTGGCTTTTTTTTTTTAAGTTGATTAGAAAAGAACCAACAGTGATTCTCTTAGCTGTAGAGCTATAGCAGCGCTCAGGGAGGCACAAATCATTTAATTTAATTTAATTTGTAGTCATTTTGGTAAGATAATAGCTAGAACATTGTAGATCATCACTAACAAAATATAAATAAATCCGTTAAGCAACTTATTTAAATCAATTAAAGAAGCACAACAGCTACATTTCAGTGAATGTTTGGCTCTATGCTTAATCCAATAATGCCCGGGCCTACCGGCTCCACATCAGGGCCGGCGAGACGGTCAGGCTGGCCTTTGGGAGATGCGTCCCTGTGGACGGGAAAGGAGAGCAGAGCATGTTTCCTTAGGATTAATATGTAACAGACTTCCCCTTTCGTACCTTCTGTTTTCCAGAGATCTGTCTTACAACCTGCTGGAAGATTTACCCAGTTTTTCAGTCTGCCGGAAGCTTCAGAAAATGTACGTCTATACGAGTCTCTAAGTCGCCTGACAAAAAACAAGAGCCAAGACTCACATTTCCAAGGGTCACTGGTTTGCTTGCCCCGCGAGTCCCCGGGGAGACATTTGGCGCTTTCCCTTCTCACGCGCACAAGGTGTGACTGGGTAGGATGTCTATTAAGTTCGGGAAACATAGATAATATTATTTTACCAGGCATTTTACTGTAAGTAAAGCATTTATTATGCTTCCGCCCTTCCCCTTCCCCAAACTTGGCTTATGATGGAACTTTGGTGTCATTCGAGCCTTGAGTTTTTTTTAAGATGCTATTTATTTATTCATGAGAGACACACAGAGAGAGAGAGAGAGAGAGAGAGAGAGAGAGAGAGAGAGAGGCAGAGACACAGGTGGAGGGAGAAGCAGGCTCCATGCTGGGAGCCCGACGTAGGACTCGATCCCGGGTCCCAGGATCACGCCCTGGGCCGAAGGGCACGCTAAACTGCTGAGCCACCCGGGCTGCCCGAGCCTTGAATTTTTTTAAGCTTACATATCCAATGAGCAGTATTATTTGTAAAAATGGGAGGGATTGGGGTATGTTGGGGTGTTCGTTTCACAGCAGCCACCTCTAGAGGAGGTGCCACTTCCACATGAAACATTTTGAAACTCCTTCCTTAAAATTGCCTTCATAAAACGTCGGCTCTGCTGCTTTCAAGGCATACTTCAGTTTTGATCAGAACACTATTAACCATCTATCTTTTCCCATTTCATTTTTCTCTGAATGCCTTCGGGCACCTAAGAGAGAGAAAGAAGGGCAGAACTGTCCCTGAAAGGTAAGGGTTGGGTGCTCTTGAGGCCCAGAGGCAGAGCCAGGCACCACGTGGCTGAGCGATGCTCGCGTTTCTGGCGGAGGCCCACGTCCACCCGAGGAACTCCTGCCTCGAAAGAGGCAGTGCTGACATGTAAACGTTGGGATGCCGATGCCATTCTTTAGGCTAAGCAAGGTTGTTAAATCGGTCGCTTGATAGTCACCTGCTCCTTTGCGTGAGGGCAGCTAATCCCTCTGTAGCCCTTCTCCGAGGACTAATCTTTGAAGCCACTGACTCTGGATCAATCTTGGCCCTCTGTCATTTCAGAGACCTGCGACATAATGAAATCTATGAAATTAAAGCTGACACTTTCCAGCAGTTGCTTAGCCTCCGGGCGCTGTGAGTACCGCCTCCCGGCACCTTCCCCAGCCCCTTCCCCAGCATCCTCCCCCTACGCTGGCGTCCTTGGGCCTTTGTGCCGAGTTATGCTACATAAAGGCAAATATCTTGCTCGTGATCATGTCCAGGAATATATGCGAAAGCAGTAAATTTGCAGGCTTGGAATTTGGCTAAAGAAGAAGGAGGCCAAGTCATTGAATTGCCTACGAAACATGTGTCTGCCAGCAGCCCGGAATTGCTAGGGGTTGTTTCCCACACAGGGATGGGATGACCACCCAGTTCTTCCCACTTGCTCGTGTCTCCTGGGTGAACGGTTCCCAGTAGGTGTTGCAAAGGGCTTACGAATCATTGGGGGGTTGCGGGAAGGAAGGCGTCCCCACCCGCCTCCTCAGTCAGAATCTCAGGTGGTTCCTAACCATCTGCAAGTGAGCAAGTACCCCAAGGGTTGAGTACCACTGCCCTGGCAAACGCTCCTGTTGACCAGATGACTAAGAATTGTAAATAGAGTATCTAATTCCACTCCATGAGGGAAAACACCATCTATTAACCATACATTTAAAAAAAACAAAAAACAACAACAAAAAAAAAAAACATCTTGGTAACAGATTGTTTTCTGGGACAGTTAAATCTTTTTCATGTCAAAACTGAATTTCAATGTGATTATTCTGATGGATAATGACAATATCTAATCTTTAAATTCCGGTATATTTTCTTAAAAATGCTTTTCTCTCTAAAGTATTTCTTTGTGTTTTTTAAGGGTTATTTATTGGGGCACCTGGGTCCCTCAGTCAGTGAAGCATCTGCCCTCAGCTCAGGTCATGATCCCGGGGTCCTGGGGTGAGCCCCACATTGGGCTCCCTGCTCAGCGGGGCATCTGCTTCTCCCTCTGCCCCCACCCCCCCGCTCGTGCTCTCTCTCTCTCTCTCTCTCAAGTAATGAAAAAATTTTTTTAAAAAAAAAGGATTTATTTATTTATTTTAGAGAGTGAGGGAGAGTCAGGGGGAGGGATGGCAGAGAGAGAGGGGAGAGGATCTCAAGCAGACTCCCCCCGGGAACAGAGCCCCAGGCAGGGCTCCATCTCACCACCCTTAGATCATGACCTGAGCTGAAATCAAGAGTCCGATGCTCAACCCACTGAGCCGCCCAGGCGCCAACCTCCCCCCACCCGAAGTTCTTCTTAATACTTAAGAGACTATACCCTTGAAAAATAGTCTTTTTTTTTTTAGATTTTATTTATTTATTCATGAGAGAATAGAGAGAGAGAGAGGCATGAGATACAGGCAGAGGGAGAAGCAGGCTCCATGCAGGGAGCCCAACGTGGGACTCGATCTCGGGACCCCAGGGTCACTCCCTGGTCTGGAGGCAGACGCTCCACCGCTGAGCCTCCCAGGCGTCCCTACACCTTTGTAAAATAATATTTATCCTCAAAACATTTTAAATTTATCCTTAAGAATTATCTTCTCCTAAAAACTTACCACGAAAACTATCTTGTTCTGAATTTAAACGTGTTGCCCTTTCCCTACTTGTCACGAGTGTGAGCTTGTGAAGTGCTTGCACTTTTTTTTAACAGACGTAAAACAAAAATCCCTAACCTATTTCCATTACCTGCCATGGTCACCCATTTGGAGTTTTGGCTGCTTCCCAAAGTCAGTCCCATTTTAAATGGCGGATAGAGTTGGTAATGGTCCCTGCGGCCCCGGCAAGTCGCTGCTGTCGCAGAACTCCTGTCCCCACCGGAAATGCATATGTAGATTTTCTCACAGTCACACGAAATGAAAGGCGGCCCCCTACCGACAGCAGAAGGCCCTGAAGGCCAGAGTCTGAGTCCCCCTGAATTCCCGCAGCTCCTTAGAGCTCACGGGTCACCCACCTGTCCCCAGGTGGGCCAGGCTTCTGCCCTGGGTCCCCGCCCTCCTGAGCGGCCTGTGCCCCACGCCGCCCCGCTCTTCATCCCATCCTCCGCGTGCACTGTGGCTTGGGCACCAGCGTGGTCACCGCGCCCCCAGCCTTGGGGTCTCCTTCTAGGTGCAGGTGACCCTTCCCGCCCCGCCTTCAAACTGCGACCCCAGCCTGGTCCTGCAGCCCCCGATGCACCCAGGCGTCGCCAGGCCTCTGCCCCACAGTGGCCGTCCCCGGGGTCCCCAGCCCTGAGGCTTGTCCTGTGTGGCCCGCATAGCGCGGCCCTGGGTGGCCAGCACCCAAACCCCGAGCGCCCGGGCTCTCTCACCGTCTACTGAAGAGCTTCCAGCAGGTTCTGAGCCACAGCCGAGACCCTGTGTCATCTGGGCTCAGAGGCCAGCCCCTGACCTCATTCCACAGCTTTGAAAGAGACACTAACAGCCTGGGCCTCAGCCCCGAGCTGAGGGTTGGAGCCGCGCAGAAACAACACCCTGGGCTCCTAACCTCCCGGCGGTCAGTGTGCAGTCGTGACCTCGGTACCTGCAGCCAGAACGCGCACCTGGCCGCCCAGGGTGTGTCGGTGAGGGGCCTGGCGGGGCCAGCTTCCACCCGGCAGCCAGGGGGCAGGGGTCAAGGTCGCGGCCAGGGTCAAGGTAATGGCCAGGGCCGAGGAGGGGGCTACGCTGGAGAGTGGGGCGGGGATGACTTGCTCCCCTCGCCCTCGAGCTTTTGTGAGCTGCTGGAGGGCGCTCTCCTCCTCCCACTGCCCAGCCCCCGCTGGAGCTTCCCGCTGCCTCCACCCCCCCTTTGTGGCCAAAATCATTGTCGGTTCCCAGACCCATGATGGACCAAAATAAGACGTTTCATCCAGGTTAGGGAGCCTTTCACATGCGACTATGAATGTTCTGCGAAGAGCATCTCCCTAGGGAAACGCAGGAGGGCCGGCCTCATACGAGCCACCGGGAAGTGGATGGTGGCCGCTTTCAGGTTCCTCACAGGCCTACACCTTGGTTATCCCCATTAGTTAAGCATTTCACTTTAGTTTTTAAAGATTTTACTTATTTATGCATGAGAGACACAGAGACAGAGAGGCAGAGACGCAGGCAGAGGGAGAAGCAGGCTCCCTGGGAGGAGTCCAACGCAGGACTCGATCCCAGGACCCCGGGGTCACGCCCTGGGCCCAAGGCAGATGCTCCACCACTGAGCCCCCTGGGCATACCCAGTTCTGCATTTTAAAAATACAAAATTTAAGTTCATTTTTCCTTTCTTTGAAATGTGTAAGTTCTTATTCCTGCTGAATAATCTCCATTTCAGTGCGTGTGTGTAGGGGGTGTGAATTGTAGGTTTTTCCTGGTTATCAAAGAATTTGACTTCCCAACGTATTAGCCCCTTTTTGATTTATTTTGCAGTTAAGAATTTAAATGTGCATCTCTGTTACTGGGATTTTTTTTTTAATACTTCTCAGTGTATCTCCTGCGGCCCCGACGTACCTGACAATATGCACAGCGTGTGGCTCAGTTTCATTACGTTTCCAGGATGTTCTCCAAGTTTACTTGGTAGTCAGAGGAAGACCCTCCAAAGCTGAGGTCCCTAACTCCTCCTCTGTCCCCACTCATCTCAGAATTGCCCTCATAAAATCTAACGAGCATGTTTAAGTCAACTTTTTAGCAGAGTAAAATCTAAAATATCCTCTTGAATAATATTCCCTTGATTAATTTAAAACAAGATTGATGCAAAGCTCCAGCCTTAGTCACTTTGTACTATAGACATCTGTATCTCGAGGCTGATGTGATGGGCTAAGTGTTTTGTCCTGAATGAAAGCTAAGTTTTGGCAGAAGAATGAATATATGTGGTAAAACTTCACACTATATATATATAATCCTCTCACTTGCCTTTCTTCTTTTTTTTTTTTAATAGGAATTTAGCCTGGAACAAAATTGCCATCATTCATCCCAATGCATTTTCCACGTTGCCATCTCTAAGAAAGCTGTGAGTGTTTCATGGCTCGTTGATGGCATATTTTACGTAATTGGGGGCCACCTAAATTCATCGGAAACATTGGTTTTGCTGAAGAGGCCACGATGCACACACTGCCCGGCCCTTAGTGCTCTGCACCCTGGAGCTGGATGGGACCAGGGGGAGCCCCCACCCCTGCTGACCCTCCCCCAGGAGACCCTCCCTCCTCCAAGGCCCCCCCCCCACCAAGGCCACATGGGCCCTGACCCGCTAATTGACGATCTGCGTGGCAGCTGGTTCTGGTTATTGAGGTGAAATTTTCCATTTTCTCTGAGCAGTCAGGTGGGGCGGAATAGATGTCATTTCAGTTCCAAAGGGTTTTCTTTTCTTTTCTTTTTATATTTTATTTATTTATTCATGAGACAGAGAGAAAGAGGCAGAGACACAGGCAGAGGGATAAGCAGGGTCCCCATTGGGAGCCCGATGCAGGACTCGATCCCAGGACCCCAGGGTCACATCCTGGGCCCAAGGCAGATGCTCAACCACTGAGCCCCCAGGTGCCCCCCAAAGGGTTTTCATTTCCTATTTGCCATCCCGACGAAGAGGTTTCCTGTCCCGATTCTCCTCTGCGCGGGACTCCCTCCAGCCTGTCCTTTGTCGACTGGACCGAGAGGGAAGGAGCTGGTCAGCCAGGGGCGCAGGGACCCAAGGGACTAAACCCGCAGCGCCTCCCCCACCCCTAGCTGAATCCGCTCCACCGCACTTCTCAGATGACCTGTAGCTCCTTCTGATGTCTGATGTCCCCACCAGGCAAAATGCAGCTGAACGCAGAAATGACAGTGCAGGTGCCCCAGAGACATCCCCCCGGCCCTGCAACTCTGATCGTAAACCGAAAAGTTATCAGGAGCTAAGCCCAAAATGGTTATTTCTACCGCCAGGGTATGGACCCTGCTTAGGTGTCCTTATGGAGCAGTTTAATAATCTTTAGGTTGCTTTTTTCTTTTTTTCTTTTCTTTTCTTTTTTTTTTAACATCGACGCTTTCTGCTAACACAGACCAAAAGCCAATTGTTGTTGATGTTTTGCAGGGACCTGTCGTCCAACCGCCTGTCGTCCTTTCCTGTAACGGGGTTACATGGTTTAACTCACTTAAAATTAACAGGAAATCATGCCTTACAGAGCTTGATATCATCTGAAAACTTTCCAGAACTCAAGTGAGTTTGTCATTAAAACTAATAAGATACATTTGTGGTCATGCGAAATAATAGACGTGTTAGAGTGGTTTTCGAAATTTATGAGGTCATGGGACTCCTTTGAATTGCATTTCATGCCCTCAAGTCCCCCACCCCTGCGGCACGGTTAGGACGAGCCCTGCAGGGGGAGAGCGTCATCCTGACCACAGTTCCTTTCTTCCTTGAAGATGCCCCCCCTCCACCCCCCCGCATCCTAGCCTTCACCGGGAGAGTTGGAAAACCACCGATCCATGGGGTAGAAACTAGGACACGTAATTAAATAACATTATAACATGATCGCAGTCCTGCTTACTTTTTAAGATTTACCTAGCTTGTTGTACGTTCTAATAAAATGTCCGAAATGGCTATTTCTTTGAGGAAGTAATGCTCTTTAAAACCTGTTGTGCGTATTACTGTTTAAAAAAAATCCCTTGAAAGACCATATATATACATATATGTATGTAGTAGGTGTGTGGGGGGGTACATATACATACATATTTTTTTAAGCCACACTACATTTTACATGCTTTTAGAACCATAACCCCAAAAGAGATTTAGGAAGGGAGAAGAGAGTAAAAAAATCTGAAAATGCCCCCAAACAACTTTTTATTGTATTTCCTTCGTTGTTTGCGATGTATTTTTAACGGTTAGAACCGCAGTACGTATACGGACTTACATCATGTTCTCACTGCTTTACCTTATGTCACCCTAAAAGCACTTTTTAATGGTGCTACAATTTTCCTAGCAGTTCTTTTTCGACTTCCTTATTATGGAAATTCCCAAGCACCGAAGTAGAGACAATAATAGAATCTGTGCATCGCCCAAGCTCAGCAACTATCAACATTTCATGGCAATAACTTTTAATGACTCCGTTGTTATTATAAATAGCGCAGTAATGAACATCTTTGTACACAGTCATTATTTTAGATTATTAATTAAGGCTAAGACCCAAAAGCAGAATTAATGAGTGAAAGAAGATGAAGACGGTATTTGACAACCTGTGTCTTTAAGCCTGTGTTTTTTGCTTGGTTTCGTTCATTTGAAGGGTCATAGAAATGCCTTATGCTTACCAGTGTTGTGTATTTGGGGTGTGTGAGAATGTCTATAAAATCTCCAATCAGTGGACTAAGGATGACAACAGCAGTACGGATGACCTTCATCAGAAGGATGCCGGGATGTTTCAAGTTCAAGGTAAGACCTGCTACGTCACAGTGATGAAATCCTATCCAGAAGGGTCTTGAAAAATCATCAAACGGGTCATCTGAACTCGGGACAAGTCCCTATGTAAGCAGCCCCAGCAAGTTGGGACTCAATCCCAGTATTTAGAGACCCCCAGAGAAAGAGAAATACCCCTTAAGTTTCACTCTAAAAGTTCATCTTTTCTGTAGGTGACTCCTTCATACTTTTATTAATAATTCGATTCCCCCTTAGCATGTACTATCCTCAGGGATAATTCTTAATTATCACCAGTATTTTCACAAACTTTTATTTTATTTTTTTCACAAACCTTTAAAAGGGCCTCCTCCTCATTGGCTTTATTTTTTTAGCCGTGTTTCTGAGCGTCCTTCTCCAGAAGATAAAATCCATTTTTATTCTTACGGCCTGAGAGAAGTGGACCGTACAGGCACTTAGACGCCTCCGCATGGGAGCAGAAGGGCCTAAACACCCCACTTCTTAGCCAACTAATTCTGAAACGTTCTCCCCTCCTACCCCCCGCAAAGGTATCTGTCAGGAAGGTGAAATGAGATAATGTCTGTAAGGCACTTGGCTCCCCTTGAAGTAAGAGCTTACTTAAACAGACAGCAATGCCCCTGAAACCACACGTGTGGGAACGGGGAGACGCCACGCGGCTCCCACTCGCCTCTCCCTGCCAGCCTTGCAAGTTTGCACAGAGTTGCACAGACGGGCTTCTCCTCCATTGGGCCCTAATGATCTCTTGATTCCCAAGCAAGTGTGATTGTGTCTGAGTGTTACTTCATTTATTTTTCTTTTAAAGATTTTATTTATTTATTTGACAGAGAGAGAGAGAGACAGAGACAGAGAGCACAGGCAGGGGGAGCAGCAGGCAGAGGGAGGGGGAGAAGCAGGCTCCCCACTGAGCAGGGAGCCCGATGCGGGGCTCAATCCCAGGACCCCGGGATCATGAACGGAGTCGAAAGCAGACGCTCATCCGACCGAGCCAGCCAGGCGCCCCACCATTTCTTCATGTACACACATCAGTTTAAGGAGCTGATATTGTAGCCCGTGGCTTTTTTGTTTGAGGCCACAGCAGGCATCTCACTTGGGTTTTTCCCTGAGTTTTTGCTCCCTGCCCCATCCATGCTGATTTTTACTATAGTCACTCAGGGGAAAAAAAAAAAAAAAAGTAAGCATGCCTCGCGTGTGCCAGGATACACGATAACAAGAAAGACAACGTTCTTCAAGGAGTTTATTTTTAAGGGCAGTGATGCCGTGTGTTGGATCACAAAGCTCCCATTGCAGAAATAGGCGCTAAACCGAGCACCACTTGTGTCCTGCTTGGTCCTCTGTTAAGCACAATCTCCCAGAAAGGCTGAACTCACTGCACCTGGTTCTCCTTCTTGGGCCCCGAGAGTACAGCCCAGAACATTTGCCACGAGGCTCCCCCGGTGTTGGGGGGTTGGCACCCAGTGTGAGGTCAGTGCGGTTCGGGGCCCTCGTGAGCTGCAGGGAACAAGAACAGAATGAGAGCTGAGGCGCTACGGCGGGGGGGGGGGGGCGGCTGGGGCTCCCTCCCTCACCCCCGTTTCCCCGGAATCCTGTGTCATCCAGTAGCTTGAGAACATCCCCAGGGAACCTCGTAATAGATTGCAAGAAAGCCAGAGCCCAGGGGAATGTGGGACCCTTGGCCTTCAGTTCCCTTGGTGCCATCCCGTGTCTCGAGGATAATGCAGGCCTCTCTCCCCTGGGATGTGGTCTCCAGCCAAGAGACCCAGAACCCCCATTACAGGGCTTCTCGTTCCTGCAGATGAGCGGGATCTTGAAGATTTCTTGCTGGACTTTGAGGAAGACCTGAAAGCCCTCCACTCGGCGCAGTGCTCACCTGCCCCAGGTGAGCCGAGCAGCGTCCCCGCCCTGCCCCTGAGGTTGGGGTGACATACCCGCCACCTGTCCCAGCAGAATTGCTTCCGAGGCTCTTCTATCCCTCCCGTGGGAACCTTTAGGATAGAGACGCCCATGCCCTGGGGTCGGTGTCCGGTCATAGGGTTGCTGCGGAAGACCTTTGACTCAGATCAGTGAAAACGGAGGAATCAGTCGGGTAGTTAAAAGCATATGCCAGTTTTTAAAAGATTTTATTTATTTACCTACTTATTTGAGGCAGAGGGAGGGAGGGAGCATGGGGTGGGGGTGTCCTTGAGCAACAGATGGGGAGGCAAAGTCTCTCGAGCCACCTCCCCGCTGACCCCGGACCAAACCAGGGACAGCGACGCGGGCCCTGAGCCTCAGTTAGAGTCTGACCCTAACCCACAGAGACACCCAGGCGCCTCACCTGAGCATCTGCCTAGATATTGGCCATCCAGCCTGAGCTGGCACACAGCTGTCTTGCTTCACGTCATCAGTTTTTTAAATTTGTATTTATTCACGAGAGACACACAGAGAGAGGCAGCGACACAGGCAGAGGGAGAAGCAGGCTCCCCGCGGGGCCCTCTATGTGGGACTTGATCCCTGTGTTCCGGGATGACACCCTAAGCCGAGGGCAGGTGCTCCACCGCTGAGCCACCCGGGCGTCCCTATCACTTATTTTTTTAAAGTGTCATCTTCCCTAAATAGCCATTTGATTAAAGCAAGTAACAGTCCATACAGACCAGCAAAATCCTGTATATGGACCTCACAGCGCTGTCCCAGTCCCAGGAACAGGGTGGGCCAGGCGAAAGGAAAACAAGAACAGCCAAGAAGGGCTGAGATCTTAGTTTCAACAACTAGCCTGTCTTGCTCTCAGACATCAAATGTCCTTATCAACCTGAGACCAGGTTTTCCTGAAATGCACGTCTACACTACCCACCCTGCCTCTTCTACTCCTACTACTCGAGCATCTACTCGAGATGCTCTTTCTCTGCTTCCAAAACATTCCTGAGGCATTCTAGAAAAACATGTAGAGGGAAGCCCCGGAGAGCTGGCCCTGCAGCTGGCCCCAGTCCTCCGTCCCTGGGGGACTGGGATCAAGGGACTTAAATCCCACCCCCCCACCCCCACCCCCCGCGGTTCTCTGCGTATAGCTGCTCCAGCAGGCAGCCTGTGTTGGCAGGAGGAGGGGGAGGGGAGGAGGGAGGAGGAGAGGAAGGGAGGGGGAGTGGAGGGGGGAGAGGAGGGGTTGTTGGGGGGCAGGGGAGCAGCCTCAAGGTGCCTGGAGGGGCGGAGGTGGGGAGGGGCTTCCCGGGGAAGCAACAGCGAGGTGCCTGGAAGGCGGGGTGGTGGTAGGGGGGTGGCCTGTGGGGGGGGAGCCGCCACAGGTGTTTGAAGGGCGGGGCGAAGGTGGGGAGGGTGTGTGGGGGCAGCCGCAGGTGCTTGGGGGGGCTGGAGGGGCGGGGTGGGGGAATGAGGGGGCGTGGGCGTGTGTCCGAGGGAGCCGCTGCAGGGGCTGTGGAGTCTGGGGGTGGGGGTTCGGGGTTGGGGTAGGTGGAGGGCGTGTGTCTCAGGGGGAGCCACCGCAGGTGCTTGGGGGACCGGGGCATGGGAGGGGCTGGGGGGCGGGGGGGGGTGGAGGGCCGGGGCGTGGGAGGGTGGAAGGTCTGGGGTTGGGGGGGCGTGTGTCCCGGGGAGCAGCCTCCAGGTGCTGGGGGGGGGTGGAGGGCGGGGAGGGGGTTGGGGGAGGCGCACGTCCAGGGGGCCAGGGGGCTGGGGGGTCGGGGGGGGGGTGGAGGTCCTGGGCTGGGGGGCCGTGTCCCGGGAGCGGCGTCCAGGTGCGTGGAGGTCCGAGTGGGGGGGGCAGCCTCCAGGTGCTGGGGGTGGAGATGGGGGGGGAGGCCGTGTCCCGGGAGCGGCGTCCAGGTGCTGGGGGTGGAGGTGGGGGGGAGGCCGTGTCCCGGGAGCGGCGTCCAGGTGCTGGGGGTGGAGGTGGGGGGGGGGAGGCCGTGTCCCGGCAGCGGCCTCCAGGTGCTGGGGGTGGAGATGGGGGGAGGCCGGCCGTGTCCCGGGAGCGGCGTCCAGGTGCTGGGGGCGGAGCTCCCGGTCCCGCCGGGCCCTGCTGACGCCCCCGCTCCCTCCGCCCGCAGGCCCGTTCCAGCTGTGCGAGGACCTGCTGGGCAGCTGGCTGACGCGCGTGGGCGTGTGGACCGTGGCGGTGCTGGCGCTCGGCTGCAACGCGCCGGTGGCGTGGACGGCGCTGCGGGCCCCGGCGGGCGCGTGGCCGGCGCAGCGGCTGCTGGGCTGGCTGGCGGCCGCCGACCTGCTGACCGGGGCGGCGAGCGCGGCGCGGGCGGCGGTGGACGCGGCGACGTTCGGCAGCTTCGCCCGGCACGGCGCGCGCTGGGAGCAGGGCGGCGGCTGCCGGCTGCTGGCGTGCGTGTCGCTGTTCGCGGCGCAGGCGGCCGTGTTCGTGCTCACGGCGGCGGCGCTGCAGCGGGGCGCGCGGGGCGCGCGGGGGGCGCGGGGCGCGCGGGCGGGGCCGCTGTGCGCGCTGCCGGCGGCGGCCGTGGCGGCGGGGCCGCTGCTCGGGGCGGCGGCGCGGGGCGCGTCCCCGCTGTGCCTGGCGCTGCCCCCGGGCGGCGCGGGCCCGGCGGCCTTCGCGGCGGCGCTGCAGCTGCTGAACGGCGCGTGCTCGGCGGTGATGGGCGCGGCGGCGGCGCGGCTGCTGTGCGCGCCCGCGGGGGACGCGGCGGCCCGGCACGCGGCGCTGCTGCTGCTCGCCAACTGCGTGCTGTACTGGCCGCCCGCGCTGCTGCGCCTGTGCGCGCTGCTCGGCGTGGCGGCCGCGGGCCCCGAGCTCAGCAGGTTCGTGCTGCTCGTGCTGGCGCCGCTGCCCGCCTGCCTCAACCCGCTGCTCTACATCCTCTTCCACCCGCACTTCAGGCCGGCGCCGGCGGGCGGCCCGCGGCGGCCCAGGCCCAGGGAGCCCAGCCTGGCGTCCGTGAGCTCCGACGACGCCGACAAGCAGGCCCCCGGCGACGCCACGCAGGCCCTGGTCGCCGCGGCCCGCGACCCGCCGCGCCCCGGCCCGCAGGGCTGCCGCCTGCCCTCCGTGCCCTTCGTGCCGTGCCTCTGACCCGGCCCCCGCCCCGGGGGCGCGCCCCCGCCCCCCCCCCCGCGGGGGAGGATGACGATGAGGACGAGCTTGAGGATGGGGACGAGCCGCCCCCGCGGGCAGCGCAGGCCCCACCCCGGCCCCCGGGCCGCCGCCGCCGCTGCTGTGCAGGCCCCGGTGCCGCAGAGCCTTCCCGGAAGATGCTCCACGGTTCCAACCCGCCCGGCTGACGACTTGGGGGACGGGGGCGGGGGCGAGCCACCTGCCCACCAAAGACGACCTAGACCCGAAAAGACGCTCAGATAGAAGGTGGTTGCAGGTGGTTGCGGAAGGCGGCCCCCAGCGGGCAGGAAGGAAAGGCCGGACCCGCAGGACTCTGCTTTTAATGCCCGCCCTTTGCCCTTCCTCACAAAGGATCCTTCCAGGCCCCCCCCCCCCCCACAGTGGATAATGCAAGGCTTCAGGAGCTACAGTCACGTCTTAGACCCTTAGAAGATGGTTGCAGCTCTTTGCAGAAGACAGTCCTCAACAGGCAGTAAGGAAAGACCATGACCCGTAGGACTGTTTTTAATGCCCCCGCCCTTTGCTCTTCCTCACAAAGGATCCTTCCAGGCCCCCCCCCCCAGTGGATAATGCAAGGCTTCATGAGCTACAGTCATGTCAGTCTTAGAGACGCCAGGTTTTATCTATCAGCAGATGGTTCCTGCTGATGTACAACTGCCTACAAGTGCTTCGAAAGGAACATGAGCTTAGATGCCTAGGTGGCCACCGAGGCTCTCAGGGTAGGAGCCAGGTCTGCTTTGTCGCATTCATGGTCGCCTCCTTGCGGTGCAGAGCTCAGAATAAAAGTCCATTGCCAGCGATATATACCTGGGAAAGACGGCGAGCAACCTGGGAGGGGTTTGGGTGGGTGGGTGGTTGATTGGTTGGTCTTCAGGGGAGTGCAGGCTCCTTGCAGGAGGCTTTATCAGGTGGCTTGAACCGATGTGCATCTTAAGGAACTGATCCAACACAGACCAGCACAAGTGAAATCCACTGGCATAGAAGCTTCTCGCACACATATTGCTGTAGCTCCATGCAATGATGACTGAAACCACTTTGGACTCAACCGGGGACGTGGTGACGTAGCCTTTTTACTTAGCTTGGTTTTAGCTGTGTTGTCTCTGGACCAACCCACTTGATGTCAGGAACATGACTTCTCTGCTTACCCCATACGTAATACAGGTGTTAAGTATCTTACGAAGCAAGATCATTAAATACTAAAGGTCAAAGGATTAATTTGTAACGTCTATTATACTACATTAGCTTCAATACATCCAAACCAAAAGACCGTTAGGTAGATTTATTTTTATATAAGCATGTTTATTTTGATCAGATGTTTTAACTTGGAATTGAAAAAAATACATTTATGAGATGTTTTATAAGATGTGTAAATATAGAATTGTATTTATTACTACAGCAAAGATTCAGTAACACAGAGGACCATGATAATGAACCATGTACAGTGGCATAATCTTCCGTATATATTGTGTTTCTCTGCCCATTTTCTTAAAACTCATTAACTGTATATAATATGTGTAAATGTATAGTACTTGTAAATAGATCCCAAACTTGCTTTTCTATTGGGTACAAAATAAGATAAATTTGTAATAAAATGTGTGACTATAAAACAAGATATCTTCAGCTCTTTTATTGAGCCCAGAGGCGAATATATGATCTCCTGAATGTTTGTTTTTGTGTTTTTTTGATGAATAAGTACCTCTGCTACGTATTTGCACCTTAACATTTTAGGTATTGTGGACTTATCTTAAGAAGCAAATCCCCCACAAGAACAAATCAAGGTGTCTCTACCAACTCCCGGATCGTGTTAAGTGGGGCTAACAAGCAATTTTATCATGGCAAACGACTTGGTAAAGTTTACTGCCCCCAGTGCGGATTTGGATTTCATAGCCAGAACCTATTTCTTTTGCAGTTTAAGAAGAAAGAAAAAAAAATCCACAGCTAGAAAGAAATATATAAATAACAAATCACTGTTAAAATCATTCAACATGAAGATGAGTTTTTCTATCCATCCTCCCTTTAAGAAAAGCAACCACATTTCATGACCACGTGAAGGCCAAGACGTCTTCCAAGGACTCAAAGAAATGCGCTGTTGCCCTTCAGTTCCCATCCCCCGACACATAAGAAATGAAATGATTTTCCCAACATCCTGTGCCAAACCCTCCCCGTTCCAGCGGGGACTCCAGCTGCCCCCATGCGGGTTGCTAAGCGAGGCTGTCAAGTCTGGTTGGAGGCCCAGCCTTGTCCCATATTTAATTTGACCCATATTTACTGAACACTGAGTCCCCGGCCCTGAGCTCACCACCACCCGTCCTGTGTAACCATATGCCTCAACCTAACCACCCTACCAGGCATCCAGTGGTGTCTACTGGGCCACCCGCACTTGGTTTGTCTTCATCTAACACCAGGGTTCTCACATGAGCTCCTTCCTCAGACCCCAGACAGTGGACACAAAAGTTGCCTCTAGAACAATGGAGCTCAGTCCTCCTTCTCAACGTACTTGCTTTTGGGTACCTGAAATTAGGGACCAGTCCCACAGCCTGCCTCTTTCTGCCCCACTCAAGAAAACACAAGTCGGTGATGTAGCTTTTTTTTTAAGGGAGGGGGAAATCCAATCTGATGTGTTCCTTTAAAAATCCACAAACTCTATGACTTTGTTAGCAAAACCTAGTTAAGATACTCCTCCCACCAAACAGGCCCTATCAGCGTCCCATAAATGCTCTCCACTGTATTATGGCAAATGGGAACGGCTGGAATTGCATCGGCAAATAAATAGACCTAGAGTGAGAAGCAGGAAAGACACAATCGATCGGCGACCGATGGAACAGCAGCAAAAACAAAGACCAGAGGACTGTCAACTGGGGGGCTAGTCTAGAGTAGGGGAGTAACTGTGTTTTCAAGATGGATTTGCTCATTCGACAAATACCGTGTGCCCGCGATGAGCCACGTCCTGTCCTGGGGTTTCTTCGCCAAGCCTGGTCTGGAATTTGCACCCTAGGGGCGGTGAGGTAGACAGTTCGCAAATATAAACGAGGAAATACGCGATAGGAACCCGAGTGAAGGAAAGGAAGCTTCAACAGCATGGCAGCAGTGACTGGCCACTCTAGACGGCCTCTCCAAAGATTTTTTTTTCAGATTCCTTTGAATATAGAGCTCAAGAAAAGGTGCCCAGAAAGGCACCTTTTAAACTAAGATATTATTCACAAAGGAGCTACCTTCGCTTTACCATTCAACCGGTGACGTCAGTAAAACTCATCGTTTTTAGTCTCCCTCTTCATAGGTCACCCCCAACAAATCGTTTTAAATGACATTCTAATATAAAAATAGGTGGCTGTTACTGCACATAATTTTTTCTCACAACTACTGCTAGAGAAAATCATTCTCGTACAAAAAAGAAAACATCTTTTCATTTTGTTTTGGCCCAAAGTGGAAAAGCAAGGTAGTGAAAAGCAATAAAAGTATAGCAACCTCCCTGTGTATTATTTAGAAATTGGAAAGCTTCAACATCTGAAAAACTAACGGTGTTTGGCTTTTTTTCTGAATCTTATCCCTACATGTAGCTCAGGGGCCCATGAGCCACCATGAGAACGAGTCCTAGATAATGAGATGGGGCTCCCTGTGATCACACGAACTCCCTTCATGCTCTTCTGCATTTGGAAACTTGGTTTTACAGTTCAACTATGTAAATTTTTTTAAATTTATTTATGATAGTCATACAGAGAGAGAGAGAGAGAGAGAGGCAGAGACACAGGCAGAGGGAGAAGCAGGCTCCATGCACCAGGAGCCTGACGTGGGATTCGATCCCGGGATTCCAGGATCGCACCCTGGGCCTAAGGCAGGCGCCAAACCGCTGCGCCACCCAGGGATCCCAGTTCAACTATGTAGATAAAAGAGACTGTCCCGCCCCAAACCACTGAACACTGAAACTCTTCTCTCTTAGGCCTCTGAGGCCCTAAAATACAGTTAGGTCTGGGAGGATGTTCCTGTAACCGTAGCCCCACTTCAATGAGCTCCTTATGAGCATTTCTGAAGATTCTGGACTCAGATTCGACACTGACTCCTTCATCTCAAAGCCAGGTTCCAGCGGGTCAGACCCTAAAAGCTTATAGGGTAGGATGATAACACAGCCTTAGCTTGTCTGGATGAAGAAACTAGAAGAAAATGAATGTTATGCACTGGAGAAGCATTGCCCGCCTTGGGTTTTCCAACTCTGGACACATTAAGACGTGACTTCCCATTCTGGTTGCTACATTTTATTTTATTTTATTTTTTAACATTTAAAGATTTTATTGGCCATATTAATCACAAAAGTTTTAAGTTATCTATAAATTCTTAGAATGTAAAATTAAGAAGAGAAGAAAAACTAAGTTTAAGAGGTGGTGGGGAAGCAGCAATTTAGTGAAAAATTCTTCCATCGAAGTATGTTCAGACATCTTTTTTCTCCAGTAAAATTTTATGCAACTTAGCTGCATCCTCATCTATTTTTACCCAAACTAACATGGTAACAGGGATGATGGCATCCTTCTCATTGATATGTAGATTTGGAACACATACAATAAGCATGTTGTTTTTTCCGGTTTGAATACATGGCATATTGGGTGGAATAACATTCAGCAGTGTTTCTTAATTGGTGTCAGCCCACATTAAAAGTTGTGTTTTCTGATTTACTGAAGATTTTATTATTTATTTATATAATTTTAAAATAATTTTGTTTATTTATTCATGAGAGCGGCAGAGACATAGGCAGAGGGAGAAGCAGGCTCCCTATAGGGAGCCTGATGTGGGACTCCATCCCATGACTCTGGCTGGGATCATGCCCTGAGCAAAAGGCAGATGCTCAACCACTGAACCACCCAGACATCCTTACTGTAGGTTTTTTTTAAGCTTTACTAATATTTATTTATTTATTTATTTATTTATTTATTTTTAATAATAAATTTATTTTTTATTGGTGTTCAATTTGCCAACATACAGAATAACACCCAGTGCTCATCTGTCAAGTGCCCCCCTCAGTGCCCATCACCCATTCACCCCCACCCCCCGCCCTCCTCCCCTTCCACCACCCCTAGTTTTGGAACATTAAAAACATGCTAGTCCATGAGTCGAGGGAATCTAATGATGTGGATAAAGGGAAATGATAGCTCATCAAGGTAAACCTGATGGACCCCCAGCTGGCTCAACCCGTAGAGCATGCAGTACTTGATCTCAGGGCTGCAAGTTCGAGCCCCACATCATGTGCAGAGAGTACTTAAAATCTTCCAAAGAAAAGACTGAGAATGTTTTTCCCAGAGAAAAAGAAGCTCAAGAAAAGCACTTGAGATATTCGAATAATTGAAATTTAGTAAGTGCTTTCCTAAGTAGCAGCTCATAGCAGGCCAAATAGTAAAATAGGCTACCGGTCAAACCCGCGTTCAAATTCTGGTTCTGTTGCTACCTGTGTAGTAATTGGGCAAAATATTTAATTTTTCTTTCTTTCTTTTTAATATTTAATTTTTCTTAGCCTCGACTTTGTCCTCACTCAAATGTCTCATAGGACCAGAGGTATTAAGAGCTCAATGTGTATAAAGCGCTCACCACAGCACCTGGAACAGAGCGGATGTTTAATAAATGACTGCTGTCTTTTTTCCCCTTTACCAACAGCCCTAGGACATAAGCAAAGCGGCATCTGCCATTTTGTAGGTAAACTGAGAGAGTGGAGAAGTGACTCCCTAAGATAAAAAAATAAGGAGCTATGATTAAAACTTGGATTTAAAAAGAAATAAAAATAAAAATAAATAAAAAAATAAAACTTGGATTTTACATAATAGCACTTGAAAGGCAGTCGCTGGATGACCCAAATTACTCTTTTAGAGAACAAAAACCACTTGGTGGATAATTCAGGGAGGCAGAGTTGGGCTTAATGTAAGCAAGATTCACTCCGTCAGATGTCTTGAATTCCAAAGACAGTCTCTTATATCCAGCGAGAAGCTACATCAAATAATGGTTAACTTCTCAATTCTCAGTGTTGTAGATGAATTCTTGGAGAGTGTGGTATTGTGATTTAACATAAGAAATATGTATTTGGTCTTATTCCCCATTCCTAGCAGAGTTCCTAAAACCTTTGGAATTTCCTAACTGATGAGAACCACAAAAGTCTGTTCTGTATGTTAAGGAATGACTTTGGGGGGACTCCTAGGTCACCTAAGGATGGAAGCCGGTTGCCAGAGGAGCCAACCCTGTGATGAGAGGGTTGGAAGCTTCCGTCTACCCCCACCCCCACCCCACCACCTCCTCGCCCTGAGCCCTGACCCTATCCTTGAGCTCCCGGGAGGGGAGGGGACTGGAGATTGAGTCCAATCACCAGTGGCCAACGATGTAATCAATCATGCCTATGTGATGAAGCCTCCATAGAAACCCAAAAGGCTGAGAGCTTCCAGGTTAGTGAGCATGTGACTTGGGGACAGTGGCTGTCCTGGAGAACCGTGGAAGAAGCGCCTTCCCCCATACTTTGCTGTACGCATCTCTTCCATCGATTTCCAAGTTATGTCCTTTTATAACGAACCGGTGGTCCAAGAAGTAAAATGTTCCTCCTCTATGTCCCATGAGCCGCTCCAACTCATAGATTAATTGAACCCCAGGAGGGTGTCTTTGGAGCATCGCATCTGCAGCCACTTTGCCAGAAGCACAACCTGGGACTTGCCACTGGCATCTGAACCGGTGGGAGGGTTGAACTGTGGTTGTGTGAAGGAAACCCACACATGGGACTTGGTGTCGGAAACGTAGAGGAAATTTTAGAGATGTATGAATTCGCTGGGGAAGGCGGTGAGCTCGTAAACCAACGTCCTGAAGGCTGGAGCACGGAGCTGTGGGTCACGAGTGATGGCATTCTGTCCATCCATTTCGTGACGACGAGGAGCAAAGACTTGGAACTTAAACCCCCTCTTAGAGACGCTCAGGCATCGTGGGCAGCTCTTAATTTCTCCGGCTGTTCACTGTCTCTCATTCTTCTTCAAACTACCAATGAACTTGAACTTTCCAAGGGTACAGTAGGTTTGAAGCCTCTTTCTCTCCTGCTGCTGTCTCTCCCGGGTCATGAGAGGGGCAGGTAAGGGCCAAGTAAGCCGGAGGGTCACAGCCCAAAGTCACGGGAGGCACCAGCCCAAAGGTCACGTGTAGCCAGGCTGGTGGGCACATACCAAACTCTACCTCGGTTGTTTCAAATCCTTATTCCCCCCTTTTTGTCCTTCTTCTTCCTCTCCTGTATTTTCTACCCTACGCTGTACACACTAAAGTGCTGAGGTGACAGTCAGTAGTCGTGGCTAATTAGGGCCTTGTGACCATGCTGAGGGAGAATAGAGCAGCCGGGAGGACACCGTGACAATGGGAAAAGCTGGAGCCTCGGTGGCCCTGTCAGTTGAGCGTCTGACTCTCCATTTCAGCTTGGGATGTGACCTCAGGATGGCGACATCCAGCCTCGCCTGGGCCCTGCACTCCGGGGAGTCCGCGTAAGGTTTTCTCTCTCCTCCCCCCATTCCGGGTGCATGTGCTTGCTTACTCTCTCTCTCTTTCAAAATAATAAGTGTTTTTTTGAAAAAAACAAACAACAAGAATCTCATAGGAACACAGGGACAATAAAGCTGGGCCTAAGAAATTCCATGTGGTGTGGAGACCTAGGAGCCTTCAACCCAGCTCTAGGAATGGAACATTCTTTTTACCCCTTAAATTTATGGGTCTCTCACCTTTATTTTTTTATCTCTCTTTTTTTTTTCTCTCACCTTTAAAGTGACCCAGTCATTGTGCTTCCACTCCTTCCACTGCTACCAATGGGCCATCTCCACTCTGTAACTTCTCTTTAATGCACAGTTGGGGTTATTTATAATTTGGGGTCATTCACGACCTCAGCCTGGTGTCTCCCAGGAGCCCCCACCATCCCCCAAGTCTCACTGTAGGACCCCCACTTGCTCTCCTTGCTGTGGCTCATCCTGGGTCTTCCATTCTTACCCTAGAAGGGTAAGACATCGATGGAGCACTGTTGTCCCCAGGGCCAGAGCTTCGGGGGCTACACAGGCCCAGACACCACTCCCCAGATGGTGCACAGGCTGCCTCTGCGTCATGTAGCCCTTCCTGATCCAATTACTCATGGTGGTGATGAGAAGTCAGGGGCACATGGCCAAAGTCTGGACCCTCAGGACTTACGGAACCTCAGCGTCATCTCCCTGTCAGGCTACCTGGGCATGGATCTTCTAGAAGAGTCTGGGGGCTCTGGATTGGCCCGTTGGGTACATGTGACTGATTTCGATTCTCCTTAGTAAAGGAAACAGATTGGAGGTTCTTGTCCAGCCCATGGCTGCACCATGGTTGCCACCGCTTCCCGGCCGCCACCCCTATCACATCCTCCTTGACTCCAGCCAGACCAATCAGATACTCTTTCCAAAGAATTCAGAGTTAGGACACTGAGGCAGTCTAACTAAGTCAGATGATAATGGGATGGGTGCTTGCACCAAAAACTCCAACAGAATTTGGTTAGCATGAACATCCCCCCCCCCTGCCCCATTCAGGGCCTGGGACCCCCGGGCAGGCCACAGCCTCACCTGTCCCCCACCTGGGCTCAGGGCCGCAGGGCCACCCCTCCAGAGGCCCGCTCGGCTGCCAGTCGGGGTGCTTCGCTCCACGTTGGCGAAACCCAGCTTCTGGAATTATCCCTGGGCTAGGGATACCGGAGCTCAATCTCCAGAAGGTGTTCTCCGAGGAGCCCCGTCCCTTCTCAGCTCAGGCCGCAGGCACTCGGTGGCCCAAGGCAGCCTCCCCGGAGCTCATGGGCCACAGACTCCAGAGGCCTGTCGTCCACCGAGGCGGGGACACCACGGAGTGGCCCAGCCCTCACCCCGCATCAGAGGCCTCAGGCTCGTGCATCCCTTCTCTCCGCCTGTATTCTAAGGAACTGAGAAATCAGAAAAAATGAAGCACGTAATGGGTCGATGTGTCACATTTTTTAATGTTTAATGTTTTTAAGTTTTAATAAACTTAATATTGCAGGGTGTGCCTTCACCGCTCTCGAGGATCAGTGGTCTTCTCTTCCCAGACACAGGCAGCCCTGGGTGACCCAGGCCTCCCACAGGGGCATCGGCTTTCCCCTTGCTACTTCATGGGGCCCCAGACTGATGGTTCCTGTGCACAGACTAGCTCCAAATTTTGTATTTTTAGCTCCAAATTTCCAAAAAGAGAGGAAGGGGGATTACACGGGCAGGCCAGATGCCCCTCCTGGACTTTCTAGGAAGGGTTAGCTCGTCTACTCCCCTGAGAGAAGTAGCCTGAGAGGCCAGGGTCATGACAGAAGAAAACACTTCTCTACTGAGAAGTAATTATCAAGGAATACTTTTTTTTTTTTTTGGCTAGTTACTATGATTTGAGTATTAGATGTATTTTGTTACCTGGAAGCTTGGTTATGCCGGGCGGTGTTGGTATTGTATTGTATTCCTCAGTGAATTAGGAGCTAAGCCTAGGAGATGGGTCCTGTTATCACCCCTGTTTTATAGATGAGGAAGCCGTAGTACAAAGCTGTCTTTGTTTTAATTTTATTTTATAAGTCATCTACACTCAACGTGAGGCCTGAACCTACCAGCCTGAGGTCAAGAGCCAGCCAGGTGCCCCCACCAAGTTTTGATCAACACAGATTGGATCCCTCCCCTTGTAAATAGTAAGGGTGGGTCTCAGAGGTTCTTTCTTTCTTTCTTTTTTTAAGATTTTTTAATTTATTTATTCATGAGAGGCACAGAGAGAGAGGCAGAGACACAGGCAGAGGGAGAAGCAGACTCCATGCTGGGAGCCCGATGTGGGACTCGATCCCGGGTCTCCAGGATCACGCTCTGGACCAAAGGCAGGCACTAAACCGCTGAGCCACCCAGGGATCCCCTCAGAGGTTCTTTCTTTCAGGAGCTGCATGACTGATTTTCCAGGTGTGGCCCCTAGGAACCTAGAACTTGACATTCTCGGGCCTCGCTCCAGACCTAGTGCTCGAGGACCTCGGGGGCTGGCGCCCAGCAACATGGGCCAACCGCCAACCGGCCCTCCAGGTGATGCTGATGCAGGCTCACCGGCTCCTGCTCTCCGGCCCATGGAGCCTGGGTCCCTGGGGGCGGGGGGTGGGGGTGGGGTGGAGCCAGCCCTGCTAGGGAGAGGGGAATAGGAAACAAATGGAAAGAAGTAGCCTTGGAGTGTAGAGAAAAGGGGAGTCGTAGAGGCAGACAGGATGGCACTTATTTCAAATTTAAGAAAAATTAGTGGAAATGTTGGCCAAAGCCTTGACTAAGAGAAATATTTGTAAAGCATCTCCCTCCTGTGTTTGACATTTGTCTACAGGGAATTCGTGTAGCTCACATTACAGCACATCAGGTAGGTAGTAAACATGCACCGGGTGGTCATGCGGAGGAGGAATCGAACGTGGTGACCGAGGCTTCAGGCTGTGAAGCCGGAGGCCTGGGGGCCAATCCCAGCTCTTGTGCTTCCTAGCGAGCAAGTGTCTTCACTTCCCCTTCCAGAGCGCTCACTAGGACACGGGGTTGATACCCACAGTAAACCACATCTGTCAACAAAGTTCATTTTCCAATTGACTGTAGAAATCCAGGGTGAAGTGGGGCACGGAGCTTTATTAATTATTGAAGAATTTATTTTCATTGGAGGGATTTGCAGTTCATGTTTATCTGATGCCTACCTGATTGAGTCCTCAAAGTTTAAATCTCCATTCCGCCGTAGGAAAAGATCTTGCTCAACATTTTGGTCAAAACTTGCTAACCACTGAGAGGTTTATTGGAAGCCACAATGAGGAAATGGTCCACAAAAAAAGAAAAAAAGTACTGTTGTATATTTTTTACCCAAGGCTTTTGTCTTAACAAGAGCGGGAATTGGCCCTCTGGGGTATGGAGGGGCCTTTGATCTAAAGTAGACCAAATGCCATTGTTTCTGATTAACATAACTTTATTTTCCAATAGAAAAATGAGAATTCTTTTTTTTTAAATTTATGATAGTCACACAGAGAGAGAGAGAGAGAGGCAGAGACATAGGCAGAGGGAGAAGCAAGCTCCATGCACCGGGAGCCCGACGTGGGATTCGATCCCGGGTCTCCAGGATCGCACCCTGGGCCAAAGGCAGGCGCCAAACCGCTGCGCCACCCAGGGATCCCGAAAAATGAGAATTCTTGATGTGCTGCTTTGTTGTGATGATTAGAAAAAGATTGTGTAGCTGATTTTTGCCTGCTACGATCTCTGGAATATCCAATTTTTCTTCAGAGCACCTTTTTAATGAGAAATATAGTTTACATATTGGTCATGTGTGACGGAGGCATGTCCAGCCAAAATTTCTTGGAGATGGACGATAGCTCCTCTGTGCAATTTTTCCAACTTAAATAGTTCGTGGACAATGGGATGTAAAGCAAGCTGGGTTGGTCATATGATTGCTCCAATGGCGGAGATGCACGGGACTGAATAAGAAACAGGTGGCACCACCTGAAGTAGAAGGGTGCAGTCACATTTTATTTTTTTTAAAAGATTTTACTTGTTTATTCATGAGAGAAACACACAGAAAGAGAGAGAGAGAGGCACAGGCACAGGCAGAGGGAGAAGCAGGCTCCATGCAGGGATCCTGACCTGGGACTCGATCCCGGGTCCGCAGGATCATGCCCAGAGCAGAAGGTAGATGCTCAACCGCTGAGCCACCCGAGCATCCCTGCAGTCCCATTTTAAAGGGAAATGAGGGGGCAGCCCTGGTGGTGCAGTGGTTTAGTGCCACCTGCAGCCTGGGGTATGATCCTGGGGACCGGGGATCAAGTCCCACGTCGGGCTCCTCTGCCTGTGTCTCTGCCTCTCTCTCACTCTCTGTGTCTATCATGAATAAATAAAAAAAATAAAAATAAAAAAATCTTTAAAAAAATAAAATAAAGGGAAATGAGGGAGGTGGGTGGGGGGACTGGGTGACAGGAACTGAGGGGGGCACTTGATGGGATGAGCACTGGGTGTTATGCTATATGTTGGCAAATTGAACTCCAATTAAAAAAATATGTAAAAAATTAAATAAATAAAATAAAGGGAAATGAAACCAAAGTGATAGAAATCCCCCCCTCCCATCTGCTGGCCTGTTGATAAGAGGAGTTTAGGAGTCTCTCCAACATTTGGACATTTGGTTATACTCCTTGTTCCCTGCTTCTGTGGCTCTAGGTCAAAAAGACCCACCTTTGATGTGGGAAGGTCATTCTGTGCAATGAGTATGGCCTGTCTAGAGGAATCAGTTTGACTATTTTCAGGTAAAACATCCCTCCCTACTTTTTGATACAATGATGAATTGAAGAACTGCTGGGACCACTCTGCACCCAGAGGGGTTGGAATGCAAAGGCTGTCTCAACTGAACAGGCTCTTTGCTTCCATATTCCCCTCATTTCCCCATCCAGTTAGGACTAGAATCCATTTGCGCTGGGATCAGTAGCTCCTGAAGTAGTTCAAACATGGGTGTGACATCTGTGAGTCCTTTATAGTTTGGCCTGCCTCCTCTGTGGAGACTGAGGAGGCTCCCAGCTGCCCAGCTTGCACCTGGGCTACTGATGGGTTTCCCTGCTCATAGGGAACCTGCCTCCCCCACCACAGCAGCCGGGCTCCAGGATCTCCCCCTGCAGTGGTCACACCCTTGGGTAATCCCCTCCCACACTGTACCCCGTTGGTCTGCATGGCCAGTAACATATGGCAAAAGTGATGGCATGCCGTCACCGACGTTAGGTTATAAGATGCCAACTTCTGTTTGGGTGTCATCTGTCTCTGTCTCGGCGTATCTCGGTGTCCCCCGGCTCGCTCTCTCTGGGGAAACCAGCTGTCATGCCACAGAGCCATTTAGGGAGTCTGTGGGGACATCCAAGTGGCAAGACGCCGAGGCCCTGAACATCTATGTGAGCAAGCTCCAGACTGACCCCTGAGCTCCAGCTAGGCCTCGGCCGAGGGCCTGCACCCCCACCAACAGCTCGCTCCAACTCCTTACGAGACCCTGAACCAGAGCACCTAACCGCCTGGCTTGGCCCTGACGGATTCCTGACCCGCAGACTTGATGATGCAAAAGCTTGTTGTTATAAACCGCTTAGTTGGGCAGCCCTGGTGGCTCAGCAGTTTAGCGCCTGCCTTCAGCCCAGGGTGCAATCCTGGAGTCCCAGGATCGAGTCCCATGTCAGGCTCCCTGCATGGAGCCTGCTTCTTCCTCTGCCTGTGTCTCTGCCTCTCTCTCTCTCTCTGTGTGTGTGTGTGTGTGTGTGTGTGTGTGTTTCTCTCATGAATAAATAAAAATAAAATCTTAAAAAAAATTAAAAAAAAATAAATAAAATAAACCGCTTAGTTCAGGGGGAAACTTGTTACACCACAGTAAGTCACTCCTGCAACGTCCCTGTGACTACACCAGCAGCTGTCATCCAACAGCTCTTAGATTTCAAGAGCACGTGAAGATTTAAGACTCGTGGAGTTCGCACCATTCCCGAGCAGGTTTTAGAACAGAGCATCGACGACGACGTAGATCTGCAGTGAGTAGTGTTCCTGAGACTTGGTGGGTGCCCACGCAGAACGGGACAGAGCCTGAGGAAAACCATGGAACTTACAGCCACTGTGTTCCAGATAGTTAAGTAGATACTCCAATGGTTCCGGACATTTCTTATTCTCTTGCATAAAAAAACACAAATTTCCCTCTACCCTAGAGCAGTGCTTCTCAAATTCCAATGAACATAAAATCACCCCAGGATCGTTAGAACACAGACTCCAGTTCCGTAGGTCTGGGGGGAGCTGAGCTCCTGCACGTCTAGCAAGTTCCCGGATGCCCCAGATGCTGTAGGCCCAGAGGCGCACCGAAGATCGCTGCGTCGGGTCAGTACGTCCCCACAGTAGGGAACCGCCAACGGAGAAGGCTGCGCCCTCTCTCACCTCTTTGAAGTCCATCCCATCCCTCAGCACCACGATGCTTCCAAGCGTCCAGTAGACCTTTGCCAAATACGTATTGGCCTAAGTCGACAATAATAATTATATCACAGCTAATTTACTTGCCTATTCCACTTCCTCAGTCACAGTGTGTTCCTCAGGCCTTCCTTACCCTCAGGAAGCTTCAGCAGTTAGCATGCTCCTCCATGCTCACCCATGCTCACCCATGCTCACCAACGCTCCTCCATGCTCCTCCATGCTCACCCATGCTCACCCATGCTCACCAATGCTCCTCCATGCTCCTCCATGCTCACCCATGCTCACCAACGCTCCTCCATGCTCTGCCATGCTCACCCACGCTCACCCACGCTCACCCATGCTCACTCACGCTCCTCCATGCTCACCCACGCTCACCCATGCTCCTCCATGCTCTGCCATGCTCACCCACGTTCACCCATGCTCACTCACGCTCCTCCATGCTCCTCCATGCTCCTCCACGCTCCTCCATGCTCACCCACGCTCACCCATGCTCACCCACGCTCACGCATGCTCACCCACGCTCACCCACGCTCACCCATGCTCACCCATACTCGTCCATGCTCCTCCATGCTCCTCAATGCTCACCTATGCTTCTCCATGCTCACCCACGCTCACCCATGCTCACCCACACTCACCCACGCTCACCCACGCTCACACACACTCCTCCATGCTCAGTCATGCTCCTCCATGCTCACCCACACTCACCCATGCTCACCCATGCTCACCGACGCTCACCCATGCTCCTCCATGTTCACCCACGCTCACCCATGCTTCTCCATGCTCCTCCATGCTCACTCACGCTCACCCACACTCCTCCATGCTCACCCACGCTCTTCCACGCTCACCCACGCTCACCCACACTCCTCCATGCCAACCCACGCTCACCCATGCTCACCCACACTCACCCACGCTCCTCTATGCTCTTCCACGCTCACCCATGCTCACCCACGTCCTCCATGCTCACCCATGTTCATCCATGCTCACCCACGCTCCTCCATGCTCACCCACGCTCACCCACACTCACCCATGCTCCTCCACGCTCACCCACACTCCTCCATGCTCACCCACGCTCACCCATGCTCACCCATGCTCCTCCATGCTCCTCCATGCTCACCCACACTCCTCCATGCTCACCCACGCTCACCCACGCTCACCCACGCTCCTCTATGCTCACCCATGCTCCTCCATGCTCCTCCATGCTCGAGTGCCGAGCCGGTGCCCTGGGGAGTCCAGTGAGCTTTCCCAAGGTCCTGCAGAGGGTGCTGAATTTCCAGTAGAGCTCCCCAGCGCCAGCCCGGCTTCTCATCCCAGCCCCAGTCCCTACATCTCTAGATATACGACTCTCTGACCATCCCGTCTTCCAGACTCTTCGATTTCAACATGAAGTCACTACTCGAGCAGCCTTATTCATGAGGTTGTGGACTTGCTCCACTTTCTGTCCCCAGTGTCTTAGGCAGTGATGCCATTGGTTCTTCAGGTACGGGGCCACAGGTGCTGAGTTTGGTCAACCTGCCGGGTCGCCCGAGGACCAGAACTTCCACTGAATCTCAGAAGCTCATTTTAAAAAGGTGCGGGGAGGGGAGGGGAGGCAGGTGGGCTGATGAGAATGAAAGCTGTTGAATGCCTGATCCTTCAGGGGTAGGTCTCTGGTTTGAGGCAGAGCGGATCCTGCGGCACCCTCAGCGCCACCTCCCTCTGGGCCTCACTCCCGGGCCCTTCACGGCGTGCTGGCCAGGCGGCCACCAAGCTCCAGGCTTGCATCCTTCCAGCTCAGTACCCAAAAGAAAGAGCTTTTCTCAGTAATTCCCTCCAGGCTCCAGGACTGCTTCTCGGTGGACCAGCTTAGCTCACTTTAGACTTCAGGGAAGTTGCCAGGGCAGGGCACAGCCTGTAGCTGCCTTCCTGCGTAGTCATGTACGATGCTGGTGGCTTAGTTCCTTAACCTCTCTCAGCTCTGTCATCTGTAAAATTGGGGGCCCCCTGGGGAGCTCAGGGGTGTAGCGCCTGCTTTCGGCCCAGGGCATGACCCTGGAGACCCGGGATCGAGTCCCGCGTCGGGCTCCCTGCATGGAGCCTGCTTCTCCCTCTGCCTGGGTCTCTGCCTCTCTCTGTCCCTCAGGAATAAATAAGTAAAAAGAAAAAAAAATATTTCATAGGAGCACTGTGAGGATTTAACTGTTAACAAACCTGAAGCACTTACCAGAGTTGGGGCCTCAGTGTTAGCTCCTGTACGAATGGCCGCCTGTGAACCTACGTTGGCCCGCTCACCCTGGGAAACGCACTTTCCCCTCTTCTATACCAAACGGGAGATTCATGGAGCAGGACTATGGACCTGGAAGGGATATTAGTGGTTTGCCATTAGAAAGTCACTAACGTCACCCTATAGTCTGTTGACCCTTTGATGGTGGTGTGACAGGGAGGCTCAGCTGGCCTTCATCCTTGACTAGACCAGCTTCCCTTGAAGTGGCTACGTGCCTGTCCTAAACGATGATACTAGAGCAGATGTGGTTATGTTCAGCTTCTGGCAAGTACTCAAGAGGGGAAGTTCGTTCTCCTGTTTCTTCTTTCCTGCCAATCATAATGTAAACCAAAGGGCTGGGGCTGGAGAAGCCACCTCGCATCATCAAGACCACCCCCCAAGATGCTGTCGCACAATTGAGAAAGAGGCCCACCTTCCCATAGAACTTGGGGTCCAGGTGACCCTTTGTGTGAATTTTAAAAAGGCCCCTGGGCAGCCCGGGTGGCCCAGCAGTTTAGCACTGCCTCCAGCCCAGGGCGGGATCCTGGAGACCCAGGGTCGAGTCCCGCGTCAGGCTCCCTGCGTGGAGCCTGCTTCTCCCTCTGCCTGGGTCTCTGCCTCTCTCTCTCTGTGTCTCTCATGAATAAATAAAATCTTTAAAAATATATTTTTTAATAAAAAATAAAAATAAAAAGGCCCCTTTCCTCCAGGCTGACTCTCCCTAGGCCCCGGTCCGCTGATCACAGGCTCGACGGCACCACCTGCCAGTTCGGCCCTTCGGCCACATGCAGGAAGTGACCTGCGGACCCTCAGGCGGCAGCCCTCTGGAGAACAGGGGCCGCGCGCACCCAGCAGCAAGACTGGGACTCTGGGGTTCTCTGGCCATGCGGTGCCACGCCGGGCAGCCTCTCCTTACTTGCATTTGTACTTAAACCTCCACCGCGTTTAAGCCACTGCTGTTTGCATTTTTGTCCGTTCTGACATGGAGACTCCTCTGCAACATACTGAGAGCCTTGGATTTTATTCTCGGCTGTTTGGATTCATGCTTTCTATCCCCCCTCCCCCCATTATATCACGTTGCCTTTATTTAGTAGCACATTAATCAACAGCCAAAAGTGAATGCTACCGATTACCCTCTGTTACACATTCTCTGGTTTTCTTTTCTTTCCACCACTGGGACTAGAGCTTCCCCCAGACTTGGAATCATTACGGTAGAGTAAAATTATGGTTAAAGAAAAAAAAGCATTTCTCTTCTAAGTATGTCCCCAGAGGGTTGTCTGCCAGCTTGGGGATCACGCAAACTCTTGCCTAATTAGGAGGTCACTTTATTACTCCTGCCTGGCCTGCAAGAGTAAGCCAGCCGGAATTGGTCAATAGTGCCACGCTCTTCAGGCGCAACTCCAACAGTGTTGGCTACTCTCTACACCTCAGTTAGCAATGCATGCTTTCCCCACCCTTCAAGAAGTGGAAACGGGGCCCGGAATTAAGTGGTCCTCCCCCGTTACACCACCCAAATAAGCTAACATGCTGAGAAACCTCAGAACTGGTGACACAGGATCTTCATACTGCTCTCTTCTGACTTAAACCTGAAGTAAATACCATCTGCTAATGGCTAGTTTTACCTGTTATTTTGGGCAGGAACACCACTAAATTTAAGTGGTAGTGCTTTCCCTGGTTTCTTAGGGACGGCAACTAAATCATGCTGGAGTATTTGATCACATGCTCCGACAGTAGGGTATGTCCACAAAATTTTACAAAGCAAACTTATTTTGTACCATCTCTTTGCCCTCAAGATATTTCTATGTTTAAAAAGATAATTTCTGGGGCAGCCCGGGTGGCTCATGGGTTTAGCGCCGCCTTCAGTCCAGGTCCTGATCCTGGAGACCAGGGATCGAGTCCCGCGTCGGGCTCCCTGCATGGAGCCTGCTTCTCCCTCTGTCTGTGTCTCTGCCTCTGTGTGTGTGTGTCTCATGATTAAATAAAATCTTTAAAGGAAAAAAAAAAAGATTTCTGCTATATAATCTCTCGGCACCCCTTACCTATTTTGTGTATGTGGAAACAGACAAGAAGCAATGAAATGCCCTGTTAGGATTACGCACTGGTTAATGGTGGAGCTAAATCACATCCAGATCTTTCAGCTATGTGTTTTTTTTTTTTTCCCATTATTCACATTGGTTCATACCCCTCTATTTCCTGAAACTATTCCTTTGTGGCTCCGTTTCGACCAGCACGAAATGCCAAAGCTATCCACAGGCAGTCTCGTCATTTTGAGTGTATGATGTGCTGAGCGGGGGGCCTGGGCAACAATGTCCCGATTATCTCCACTAATGCCAACAGCTCACCAGTACTCTATCACTCTTCTTAATCGGTCCAGCTCCCTTAGGCTGTTGGCTATCATTCTTTCATAAGCTTACATCACTAGGTAAGAACATTTGCAAGATTTAATTTGCTTCATTGACCAAACACTATTGTCAAACCACCTTTGATTTTGGTTGAAGTTTGATAATCTTGAAGTTTATGTTACCAAGTTAAAGGCAAATGCAGTATCATCTTTTAGAAAAGCTGTGCAGTTTTCTTGTTGGGATTTAGGCTTTTACCCAATTCACCGAAGATGGCTCTTTGAAGAGTTGCATTCATTTTTATTTTGGGTGGTCCCCCAAATTTATTAACATCTTCTATATAAGTAAAATATTTGTTATTCTACGGTGTTTGTGATATGCAGTTGACTCACATGTTGTTAGTATTCTATTTGCGGTCACCTATGCAGTAAGTTGTACCTTTAAACTGGAGGAAAAAGATTCAGGCCCACGAGCACTCACGGGAAAATCACGTAAGACAAATCAAATTTACCTCAGGTATTTCGGATCCTCTGCTTTCTTGATGAAACCAAGAAGCACACATTCCTTCTAAGCTCATGTGAAATTTTTTGCTCCCCAATGGAACTACTTTATTCCTGAGTCCCACACTGAAACATTTCTTGTGTTGGGCTACACTATGTCATTTGGAAAAATCAGTTAAAAGCACTGTAAGCTGGGCTGTCTCCAGGTAGTTCTTTTATAGACAGAAAAATAACCGTGAGTCTCAGAGTCATGGAACAGAAGTTTGTTCAATCCCTTGGCAGGGATTGAACAGGGCTCTGGAGCATCTGCAGATCCTGGTAAATGTTCAGAGGAGCATTTTACTCATGCATTACCCATGGAGTTAGGGGGAAAAAAGAAAACGTCAGTTGTAGCAGTTGGAATTCCAATCAGACTCTGCACATCAAAGCTGTTTAAATTGGGCCTGACAAGAATGACTCCTATTCAACATGTTCATGTGGATTTGGAAGCCCAATGTGTCCCGAGACGGACAGATGAGGCTGGTATGGAGTTTAACGTGTCAGACTCGTCATCATGTCTAATAGTTGTGAATTAGTACAAAGTTGAAGCAGCTTTTCAGGAAGTTGTAAAAAAAATGTACCGGTTTATAGACAATGTGAAACCCTTCTACAATATTCAGGTATTAGTAGCATGTAATTTTTGAAAATATTACTGGCCTTAACTTTTATTTTAAGAGTTAGCCGATGATTCACTTCATCCAAGAAGACTTGCCCAACCTTTCCCAGCCCAAACTCAGAGCCCTCTGAAAATGTTTCCTTGGCGGGGAGCCTGGGTGGCTCAGTCTCAGTTGGTCAAGCGTCTGCCTTCGGCTCAAGTCATGATCCCAGAGTCCTAGGATGGAGCCCCTTGTCTGGCTCACTGCTTCTCCCTCTGCACTCCCTCCATCACGCTCTTTCTCTCAAGTAAATAAATAAAATCTTAAAAAAAAAAAAAAAACTTCCTTGGCACATACTCTTCTGTTAAGATTCATGGGCCTCTCTTCTCATCTTTGCATATACCTAGCACAAAGCTCAAGTTGATTTTTTAAAGATTTTATTTGAGAGAGAGAAGAAAGAGAGAGCATGAGTTGGGGGGTGAGCAGAGGGACAGGGAGAAGAAGACTCCATACTGAGCAGGGAGCCCAACACAGGGCTGATCCCAGGACCCGGAGATCACGACCGGAGTCTAAGGCAGATGCTTAACTGACTAAGCCACCTAGGCCCATCAGATTGATTCTGAAATGAAGAAAAAAAATGTGATTGTTCTCTGGAGTCTCTGAAGACTTGTGGTGGGTTCTCTCTTGTAAAGATCAAATGAAGAGTGGAGACAAATTCTACATCCATTTTACTACCTATGAAAGACAGACACAGCTGTTATCTACCTCAAAGATGTCAGAGGGAAAAATAGAGAAAAACTCTTCACATTTATTGCAGATACCTCAAGTAATACAAAGTACAGCCTAACTATTACTGAGTAGGCTATGTGAGGGGTGGTGGGCCATGGCAATGAGGGCAGGGTCGGCTAACCCCCTGAATAATAAATGCACTACTGAAGAACACCTGCAGAAAGCCAGGGGACTTCTTGGTGGTAAATGGAACACAGCCCTAAGAAAATAAAACTTTTTTCAGGGGCACCTGGGTGGTTGAGTGTCTGTCTTTGGCTCAGGGCCGGACCTCGGGGTCCTGGGATCAAGTTGCACATCAGGCTCCCTGCATGGAGCCTGCTTCTCTCTCTCTGCCTGTGTCTCTCATGAATAAATAAATCTTAAAAAAACAAAACTTTTATCCAGCTCAGCTCTATCACCTACATTCAGTATCACAGATTGGAAAGACAAAGATAGACCCAATTGTGAAACTGTGAGGTTGAACAACAAAAAAAAGTCAAGAATGCTCCTCGGAAGTTGGCCTTTTCTTGAACAGTTCTTATTCCAAAATGCTCTGTATAATCGCTGTTAATTTGTACTGAGGGGCAATGTTACATCTGCAGGCATAATACCCAAACCTAAAAGGTTACTGAAATTGTATTTCCCCATTCTTCCCTCACACTAATGTCAACGCACAGATATGAAAGCAGACTAAGGAAATTAGGATTTATCTGAGAACACACGACAGCTTTAAGCAAGAATTAAGCTTTGTATTATAGCCACATGCTCCTACTTTTCCAACCTTGAAAAATAAATATCTGAACTACAATCTTCAATAAAGTCTCTCTACATTTGTTGTCAGTCTTAATCACCTCTTGCTTGTCCGCTTAGTGCCTTTAGCTCTTAGATGTTGCACCTGGAGATTCCTGCCTGCTTTATGATGTTTATATGCCCTTTTAATTGAAAGCAAACCGCCTTAGATAATCCAGTGACAACAATGTTACAAGGTCCACTTTCCGTTAAAAGGCAAATAGAAATATTAGGCTGTTCTCTAAAATGGAGAAAAACACATAAAAATAACCCCACAATCTGCCACACCACTTCCTTTACCAGAGATAAAGCCCCGAAGCCTAAAATGCTCCTTTTGTATTTCCCCCGCGGTGGGAGCAGGGTAGAGCGAACAACTGCAGTTCTCAGGGACTAAGCTTTCCTCGCTGTTTGCCGCTTCTCTGCCCAAAGACTTCAAGTCGTACAGCAGGTTAAATACCGTATTTATGCTACCACAGTAACTTTATCAACTTTAATCCCAAGTTTTAATATTCTATGTTAAAAGCATTTAATTAAAAAACGGGAAAAAATATGGAAGGATGATCAAAACGCATACATACACCTTACTTGTAAGCAGTGCGTTTTTTTTTTTTTTGAGGTTAAAGTGGATTTGTAAAATGACAGGAAGAAGGGGTGACATAAGACGGTATCTTAAAGGTAATTTGTCAAAGAGCTTCTTCATTTTATTTACTTAAAATACTTTTTTTTAAGTAAACCCCACCCACAATATGGGGCTTGAACTTACAAACACAAGATCAAGAGTTGCATGCTCTACTGACTGAGCCAGCTGGGCATCCCAAGCTTCTTTATTTTATTTTAAGATTCTATTTATTTATTCATGAGAGACACACAGAGAGAGGCAGAGACACAGGCAGAGGGAGAAGCAGGCCCCATGCAGGGAGCCCCAAAGTGGGACTCGATTTGGGGACCCCAGGGTCACGCCCTGAGCCGCCTGAGCCGAAGGCAGACGCTCAACCGCTAAGCCCCCCAGGCGTCCCAAGCTTCTTGATTTTAAACAGCAGTATGACAACTGATCAGAGGAAAAGAGCTGCGTAACACACGCTAGGTCTTCTGCCTGCATGACTAAGCACAATACGTGATGGCGACCCCTGGAGTTGTTACAGTGTATAGCCTGCATGGCTGGACCTTGGAGTTGATGCACCAAAGCATTTTCTTCTTCTTTTTTTTTTTCTTCAGGGAGAGGGTATAGGGGGTGGGGGTCAGAGGGAGAGAATCTTAAGAATCTTAAGCAGGTCTAGTGTGAATGAAGCCTGATGCAGGGCTTGATCTCATGACCCTGAGATGATAACCTAAGCCAAAATCAAGAGTCAAGACGCTCACCTGACTGAGCCACCCAGGTGCCCCAAAAGTATTTTTTTTTTTTTTTTTAAAGAGAGAGAGAGAGACCACAAGCAGGGGGAAGTAACAGAGGGAGAAAGAAAAGCAGACTCCCTGCTGATAGGGAGCCCAAGTGGGGCTTGATCTCAGGACTCGGAAAAGGCAGACACTTAACCAACTGAGCCACCCAGGCGCCCCCAAAGTATTCTTTTTTAAAAAAGATTTAAAAGGTACTGCTGGGGCAGCCCGGGTGGCTCAGCAATTTAGCGCCGCCTTCAGCCCAGAGTGTGATCCTGGAGACCCGGGATGGAGTCCCACGTCGGGCTCCCTGCATGCAGCCTGCTTCTCCCTCTGCCTGTGTCACTGCCTCTCTCTCTCTCATGAATAAATCTTTTTTTTTAAAAATTAATTAAGTAAAAGGTACTGCTGATGAATTGTTAATTCAACAAATGTCAAGTTTAAGAATACACACAAGTTCAAAACGTAGCACTGTCTCAAAAAAAATCTATTGAGACATTTCAGTTAACAAAACCGTTACACTATGAGGGAATAGACTGAAAGAATTTTTTCTAAGGACCTAACAATGGTGTTCAAAAAACAGCAGGAAAACCTTTAAGGTTAAACAGTTAAATGCATACAATGGAAGAATATGATCTTCCTCCCATATTCTTTGATTTAAGGGAAAATCAATTAGCTTCTTTTTGATTTAATGAAAGACACTAGACAAGTAGGTTTCATTCCTTACATCACCAACAGCACTTGCTAGCCAAATATGCACCGTCCAGTGCACACACAGTGGGGCCTCAAAACATGGTTTTGTTTTGACTAAGAATTACACGAATGTACAGATGTACAAATGTGCCTACTACTTCAAGGGGGCTGCTGTTCTGCTTCCAACAGTTAGATTAAATTGTGGCTATAAAACCACATTTGTGAAACTGTGTCTGTGTGATTAACCAATTTTCTACCAGGTGCAAATAACCGACTACAGACCGGGAAAAAAAACTGCAAGGTCTTCTTTATATTTGGTCATACTGATATTCAACATAAGCATGGCACTAAGCAAACTACAGTTGGGAGATACTTTCTAAACATCAGGTCGTCAGAATGAGGAATTTAATGGTAATGCAAACCTATGTGTTCGCTGCCTTGAAAACAAAAGAAAATCTACCTTGTGGTAAATTAAAAAAATCACTGGAATGTTTTTATGGGAAAGCAGGTTAGGCTACAGTTACGGTGAAAAATCCGTATCTCCTACTTCAACCCTTTCCCACCACAGTGTGAAAAGTGAATAAAGACAGCAACATTTTTTAAAAAGTTAACTTATATTAAAAATATTTTGTTTATAAACAATTTTAATACTACAAAGTAGTATTTCAGTACAAAGCAGTTCAAATATTAACTGTTCTTTAAACTGTTAAACTTTATTATAAATTAAAATTTCTTTACAAAAAAATTGCACATAATATTTGACCACTCTTAGGTTCTGATGCACTGGCATTTGCAATAGTTTCTTTAATCTTCAAGTTAAACAGTCTCGGCAAGGAGTCCAGAACGTAGAAAGGGCAATAAACAACCCTGTTAGAGCATTCAAGTGCAACTAGCAGACTTGTGGCCATGGCAGTTACACTTTCCTTAAGGTGGACTGCTTAAGTTTTAAATCCTGAAATGAAGAATCTCAAAAGGTTTAAAGAAGAAGAACTAAAAGGGACTGCCTGCTTTTTACTGTAAACACAGCCCTGGAAATTAAATCCCAAACAAGAATCTCTCAGGCATCAGAGAGTGTCAAGTGAATCAGGAATAGCACAACATAAAGAAGGGGGGGGGGGGCAGTAAAAAATAAAAACAAAAACAAAGCAAAATTAAAATAAATGTCAGTCACTTTGAGGAACTATACTTACGTACATGATGTTATGAGAATCTGGCAGGGCCCAGAAGTAGGCCAAACAGGAAGTTCATTTATCCAACCGAAGAGGGTCATGTTCATTGCTTCCGGTTTTGAGGATAGATATTGTAGGGGACTTGATATGATCAGTAATGCTTGTCTGCCTTACGCAGACCTTAGCCAGGGATCAGCCTAATCTTGAAGGATCATTCAAATAATTTTGGCAATTATTATAAGGACTTAGAACTGACTGCACCCAGTGTTCAGTGATTCTTGCTTTCTGTTTTGTAACTGTTTAAATTTAAGAGCTCATTTAGGCTGACTCCAATCTCTTGGCACTTGGAAACTAGTTTTCTCAGGTTATCAGTTTTACCTCCTTCTGATGCTTCAAACAAGAGTTGCTGTAAAAGACAGGGAAGCACAGAAGTAAGACTTAGCTAGATTTTGAGCATCACCACATCAATGGATATGGCACATGCAGAAAATTTATAGGAAAACTTCAAGATGAAATAAAAGATAAAAAGCATTACATCTTTCCACAGTGATGCACAAAGAGGTAACTTCTGTAAGGCTCTCTGATATAAACGGTGGACCTATAAGATAGATATATACACAATTCCATCAGGAAACATGATGAAAAACACCTTCATAATCCTAGTTATTTCACTGGGACCTCATCATATACAAAATGGTTACATTGGGTTTCAAGTTTCCCAACGTTTAGAGCTCTTAGCACGTGAATGTTTAGGTTTTAATCCTTTTAAACTGAGGACACAACAAAAGGGGCCGAACAGCTTAAAAACAAAGTGACCCATCTGATAAGTCGATCATAGCTTACCTCTCTCTGTCCCTTTAGAACAATCTCAGCAGCAATGGCTCTAAGGGAAAAAAAAAGGAATATAGAAAAGGGAAAAGAAAAATTTATATATTTTTGAACGAGATGAGACACTACCACTGGCAGAAAGCTGACTGTGGGAATGAATCTGAGTACAAAACTTCCTGAAAGTAACAGGCTAAACTTCCAAGGAGGGTAACCTATAGTGAAAAGAAAAATTCAACAATTTTTATCAACTTTACAAGAATTAAGCAGACCAGTGTTTTGAACATAAATAACGTTCGTTAAAAATACTCGTAATTATAGTAGAAACACCTGGCACTAATAATACCTTTAAAAGAAAGATGACACCAGACTATAATACGGGGAAACCCCACGTTTAAAAAAAGATGGTCTTAAAATATGTGTAACAGATTTGTTTTATAGCAGTACTGTTATCTAAATGTTCTGCTTCAAAAAAAAAAAAAAATAATTCCATCTACTTTGCTTTTAGAAGCAATGGTTAATAAAAACTCCCTTACTCTCCGTAGAAAACCTCAGCAAGTACCAAAATAAATCTAAATTAGAGCAGAGATCTGTCCAAGAAAAAAAAAAAAAAAAAGATGTCATTTCAGATTTACCTGTCTGGAGCAAACCTTACAAATAAAAGCAATAGCTATAAAAACATGTACATGATTGCTGCATTACATTTTCCAGGTGGCCAGGCATGTTGGAATATTATATGTAAACATCTTGGCTTGAAGTTTCAGAATCTGAACATTGCTTTCTTCCCATTCATGTTGAAGTAGCCTGCAAAGTACATTCAGGAAAATGAACAAAAGCATTGCAAGTGTAGGGAACCCCAAATGTGCTCTATGAGCAGAATATTTGATGAGGTATAATTTTTGATCAGTTATAATCCCTCAAGGCTACTCAGCAAGTGACTATAGAATGTCTCTTACAAAAATTGCCCTGGAACAGGAATAGGCAAACTAGCAAGATGCCCAGTCAAGACCCCTACCATATTCAACAAACAAAATAGGCCTACGTAGTCCTAATAAAGCACTCACTCCACGTGCTCTCTCCTCAAAATTTTTGAAAATGACTTGACATATTAATGTAATTTCCTTGTAATTTTTTAATTAAAGAGTAAATATAAATATGAATGTTTATTGGATTAAAATGTAAGTACAGTGACTAATTATTAAGTTCTCTATTCGGGGGGTGGGGGGGAGGATAACCACAAGGAAATTACCAAAACAAGTGGAGCTTTAACCATTAAAACCAACAATTACCCTATCTGTATTCCTAGAAGCCTATCCTAATAGAAACTAGTCAAAATATAACATTTTCTATTTTTCATGTTTTACCAAAGATAATGCTTTATTTTTTTAAAAAAAGGTTTTATTATATATACATATGAACAGGGTGAGGGGCAGGGGGGGACAGAAGTAGCAGGGAGTCAGATGAGGCGCTCGATCCCACCACCCTGGGATCATGAACTGAGCCAAAGGTAGACACTTAACTAGACTGAGCCACCCAGGTGCCCCAAAGGTGATGTTTTATAATAGAAATTTCTGTATTAGTTTCTGTAGACTGGGACGCTTACTAAGAACTTTTATTATGAAACACGATTTTTGTCATAGCCTTAGGCCTTTACATTTTTTTCAATCTCAAACCATTTTCCCACATACATGGTTAAGTGGAATATAAGTAAACATAATATTTGGTATTTTAGGTACCTTATTGATCCACAAAACAAACTTAGAAACATAAGACAACTGATGCAGTGGGAGTGACTGCACAAGAAGAAGCCAAAATATTAGCATGGAGGGTACTGTTTTGAATTAAAATGCACAATTCTTGGGGGTGAGAAGAGGTTTACTCTGTTAGAGCAGGGAAACTACAAAGAAATGCTCAGAAATCTCCCTCTCATTCAAAATCCCTAGATAAATGTTTCTCAAATGTGATTTGAGGGCTCCAGCTCAGGAATCTGCATTTTATTTAGTATTTATTTTTAAAGTACTTATTTTTAAAGTAGGCTCTATGCCCAACTCACAACCCTGAGGATCAAGAGTCACATGCTCTACTGACTGAGCCAGCCAGGTACCCCCAGGAATCTACATTTTAAATAAGCATCCCAGGAGACTCTGATGCATGCTATTAGCTGAAAGCAACTGACCTACATGAAAACAAGTCATAGTAACCAAAATATATATAGTTGGCTGCTATCTCTGTTAACACTTTACAAACCTTTTAAGTAATATTCCTTTGCTGTGTAAAACACGCTTCTTGCTATTAATGCATGTGCTAAGGACAGATGGCATGTGCTGAGGGAACACAGATGAACTTTACTTGAATTGTATGCCTCTTATAACCTGTAGTTTTCTAAAGTGACCAGATTTTTACACTGACTTTTACATGAATAGCTGTATATTGCTTAACAATTCTGAAATTAAGTATCAATGAGAAAATAAAGACTATTCTTATCAAGTTTTTAATAATTTTATATGAAGAGCTATATACTATTAAGCTGAGACAAAAAATAATTTTATTTTTTCTTACCTCAGTGCAAGTCCAGAATTAGTTGGCATAATTGAGCAAAACCGTTCCAAGGTTTTGGAATGCTGAGTCTTTGGAACACAGCTCAAATAAAAGAAAATAACCTGTAAAGGTTGAGGGGGGAAAATGAATGCAACAAAATGTGAAATCCAATTACCTATGTGTTTTAATGAGAAAACCAAAATGGTCTTTAAGACATGAATGTATAAATTATAATAATGTATGATGCTGTGAGTTACAGTTCCTACCATTAATTATATTAGTGACTTTCCAAATATGAATTAGGAAATATGATCTAGTGATGACAGCCATGGACTGAGAACACTGACAAGAAGCCAGGAGTCCGGGTTTACATTCCTGAGTCTACCTTTACTTGCTGTATAGCTGGGCAAGTCATAGGACTAATAATACCTGCCACATCTTGCTCATGGAATGCCCGTGTGTAAATGACTTAATGTCCATAAAGTGGTTTGAGATCCTGGGATAAAGAATGGCATAGAAGTACAAAGCATAATAATTGGTTATCCCGATTAGCAACAAAACCATCCCACCAAAAAATAAAAATACATATATGTTTTAGTCTACATGGAGCTTTAATAGGAGCTTTTAGACCACATTGTACTGAATGAAAGGAGTCTCTGAAAAATAAACTAAAACAAACCTCTGCTTCCTTTCCTATAATAACCTTATAAATATATCATTAGTCATTCTACTATTAAAATTCTAAACAGCATGTAATTTCACCTTTTTTATGCTCTACTTATAGCTAATATTCACTTGACAAATAGTAACTAAAAACAGTAGGTACACTGTATATTATGGTATTTTTCATTCAGTAAAATTTCCAACTAATCAAGCAAACATTACAGGTATCATTATAATTACTTCTTTTAATCTTTCTTCTTTAATATGTATTAAACCTTAACATCTCTTCAATGTTAGATTTTCTTAAATATATCAATATGCACATTTTATCTTAAAGGGCTCTGTTCCTAGATTTAAGACATAAGAAGGAAACATGGTCAAGAATAACACTAAATGTTAGAAAAGTGATCCTAAGAAAAGCTCTACTGACATCAAACAAGAGATTTGCTGTCATTTTTTTAAGCCCCCTTCTTTTATACAAATAGCTAAAGAAAAAAAGTTTTAAGTTCTTACCCTATTATGAAATTCATAGTTGGACCAGTAATCAGCACTGCTAAAAGGAATGGGGTATCGGGCAGGGACTGTAACCAAACATCTATTCACTAAATCAGTAAAAAATTTGAATTCTTGGACTTTGTTTCTGGATCCAGCAGCTCTATTATTGGCAAAGACAAGATAACTGCCAAAAGAAAAATATTATAATTAAGGCAGTGTTTCTCTCACTGAGAAAACTGATCACCCCTTTCCCCACCATATCCCCTTATTCCAAATCCCATTCTTATTAAGATGAACTAAACTTACTCCATCCAAATCTTCTGCACTATATCAGATCTCATGGCCACCCCTAATGCTGCCTCATATGCCTCCACTGTCTCTTTAATACTTGATTGAAGAGGATGACAAAGGCTGTTTAAAAAATGAAGGAAAACATTGTATGTCTACAGCTCAATTAGATTAGGTAAAGGAATGAAAAAGTATTATTTTAAACATTACAGATATTATTACAATGGAATCCTTCTTTTGATGTTTCTTCTTTAATAATGTATAGACCTTAGCATCCCTTCAATTTTTGCTTCAATGACTTTAACACCAAATTAATTTTAATACAGTGTAATTCAGTAATAACAAAGGCAAGTCTAATATGCAATATTTCTCTCTAATGTCTCACCAGTAAATCAGCCACAAATAAGGAACTTGGTAGTTAAACATCTCATCATCAAAATTCCCTTTACATAAACGGGCTGGAATGTCAAGTGGTCCTGGGATATTTAAAAGATACCTGAAAAAAATAAGAAACCAACAAACCTCTGTTTGAAATTATGCCTATGCACACATGGATTACTAATACTCAAGAAACCAAACCAAATCAAAACAAAACAAAAACACTTCTGCTTCAACTTAACTCTCTTTGAAGTATTTTTGTAGTCTTGAAACTTTATTTTCACATGTATACCATACTGGTTTGGTCACATCTCTAGAATTTACATAGTCTATTTTATACCCACATGAGTAACTCCTCTTTAAAATGAATTTATTCTAGCCCCCAAATTAATCATCTAATTAAATCTAATGAAAAACAGGACAAACGGGATTACCACGTCTCTAAAATTCTCCCACAAAATCTATACTTTTTGTAAAAAAAAAAAAAAAAAAAAAAATTCTATGAATTACAAAACTTGACATCTGAAAACAGTCTCTTTCTCATATACATACAAATAATGTACTATTGCAGGTTTCATTTTAGATAGGATATCAAAGTGTATTCTGTAACAAATGGTCCATATGGCACTTGTCAAAAGAGGTCTGTGAGCAAATAAGACTGGGAAATACTGAAATTTACAGCCCTCTCTTAAAAAGCCACAGTAGGATATTTAATAGGATATTAAAGGCTGTACTGAAGTCAATCAGTGAAGAATCTATTTGCTTCTCACTAATTGAGGTTTCTCCCCCAATATATCTGAATTTGTGTGTACAACACACATCTGCAGGGACAATGTGTTTAAAGGAAACATACTGATCTCTTGGATCTAAAAATTATTTCAAGGAACTAGGTTTTAATGGATTAGAGAAGCTGTATGGTAGCAGAGGGCAGGAGGAACCATAAGCAAGGGAAGAAATGGGACATCTAGAAGTCAGGTTATCACCTTGCAGACTTGGCTATAACTAGCTATATTACCATGAGATAATCACTTAACTTCTAAAGATGTTAGATTTGTCAACTGAAAGCTGATGTAAGAAGAGATCACTTCAAATGTAATCTGTGTGAGACTCCATCCCTAGGTTAACTTCAGTAAAATGAAATCCCCAAGTTAACTTTTGTGGCTATGTACTAATCTTCAAATTGACTTGAAATGCATGAAAATTACCTTACCTAGTTCTTTCTTAAAAAAAAAAAAATTATTTTTTATTTAGGGGGGGAGTGAGGGGGAGACAGCAGAGGGAAAGGGAGAGCAGCAGACTCCCCGCTGAGCACGGAGCCCAATGCAGAGCCTGATCTCACAACCCTGAGAACATGAAGTGAGCTGAAATGAAGAGCCAGATGCTCAGCCAACTGAGCCCCCACACGTGCCCTCTGTCTTTATAGTAAATGTTACATAGAAAGGGAAATGACAGGATCCAACTCTAGGTAAATATTATAATATATAGGATATTCTAAGCATTTTGCTTTACAGTTTCTACTCATAAAGTGGAAAAAAAAAATTTGAACCTAGCAAGAGCACTGACTTATCCCATTGATGATCTGGCTACATTTATAAATTTAAATTCTCTCACCTACTGCCATCTTCCTAATAATTGACTTTAAAAAGATTTCTTAAATTAACAGAAAATGTATACTCTGTGTAAATAAGGTCTTCAGTTTAAATAAACTAAGCACAAGATACTCTTTTCTTGTAAATCTTGGTGTACTGTGAATTATGACTATTCCCATGGAAAATTTGAAAAAGCAAGGGGACTTAGTAAACACTGGGAAGATTATTTAGAGGCAACCCATTTCAAAATGTTTATCGACAGTTAGTCTGCTTCATTTATTTTTTATTTTTTTATTTATTTTTTTTTTTAGTCTGCTTCATTTAAAGCTGACATCAAGAAGATCTGAAGATCTTTGGTTAGCTACCACTAGAAACTGGCAACTAAACCAAGTACCTCCATGCCCAAGGGAAGACCAGAGCCAGCAAATCTGTAAAAAGTTCAGTATAGGGTCTGTCCTACGCACAAATTTGAGACATTAAAAAACTCTAACTTAAACATGGACAAAGCGGGGATCCCTGGGGGGCTCAGCGGTTTAGCGCCTGCTTTTGGCCCAGGGTGCGATCCTGAAGTCCCGGGATCGAGTCCCGTATCAGGCTCCCTGCATGGAGCCTGCTTCTCCCTCCTCCTCTGTCTCTGCTTCTCTCTCTCTCTCTTTCTCTATGTCTATCATGAATAAATAAAATAAATCTTTAAAAAAAAAAAAAAGCATGGGAAAGCTGAACAATCTCTAAGTTCTTATAGAATAGTTTAATTCTTCTCCATTAATTTGTATTTTAAATAATTCTTTTATAACTGTAAGGTATTATTCTAGATGTAACAGCAGAAAGAATTTCAGAAATTACTAAAATCACTATGTCAATAAACTGGTTACCATAAAGCAGACATACAGACTCAAGTCTAGGAAAGAATAGTGACCCCAACTTTTGCCAAATCTCAAATAAGACTGGAATGTTCACAAAATATTCTAGGGTAGACGGACCACCAAATTAACAAAACATGGGTTACTTTTTAAAAATATGGTTTTTAAAAAATATGTTTTTATATAATACTGCTACAGCTACACTGTAGGGTAGGCAGAGAGCACCTAAGAAAAATATATGTAAGCATTAGACTTGCATATGTAAAACCAAAATCTTATCTGTGCTATTGTCTACAACAAAAAAATTTTAGGAGATTTTCACCTTACAGACCTTCCTTCCTTTCTTAAAATGTTTTTACTTTTTTAAGAATATTTAATTAATTTATTTATTTGAGAGAGAAAGGGAGTGAGTGAGCGAGAGAGCGAACACAAGTCGGGGAGGAGTAGAGGGAGAAGCAGCAGGGAGCCCGAAGCGGGGCTCAATCCTGGAACTCTGGGATCCGGACCGGAGCTGAAAGCAGATGTTTAACTGAATGAGCCACCCAGGTATCTCAGGCCTTCCTTCTCTCAGTTCTTCATAACAAAAAATAAAAGTATTTTCCTTTCATGCTGTTTTACTTGGGATCAGGAGATTATACCTACTTTTGTAAATTAGGTTTTATTAGAATACAGCCGTGCTCATTCATTTACATGTTGTCTATGACTACTTTTTCCCTGAAACAGCACAGGTGATGAGTAGTGATAGACCACATGACTTGCAAGCCTAAAACATTTACTATATGGCCCTTAACTGAAAGTTTGCTGATCCCTAGAGAGAGATGAGGAGGAAGGAGGGAAGACAGGCCCCCCCTCCACCTCGCCAGGCCAAAATAATTCCTTATAATTTCCTGCAGCCTCTTGCAGTAAATACAGAGCTCTACGTAAGTTACTGAGAAAGTGATGCTTGAGAAAAGACTTCAAAAACTTTTCACTCTGTACTTCAGAGGTTAGAGCAGTTCTCTTTAGACTTAAAGTAAAAGGTTTATTATTTATATCCATTTGAGATCACCAATCAAATAAATTAAAATTCATTTTTTTCAAAACGTATGAGAATTATCTGAGGCAATCTCAGATAGTATGAAGTACTATAGTTGCTATAGTATTAAGTGCTAAGTTAACAATAACAATGAATTAAAAGCAAAATGAGTCACTATTAATACAAACCTTCCTTTGTTAGTCTTTCATACAAAGAATGCAAAGTATATTACATCTTTTGTTTTTATTCAATTCTGCTGCCCTCATAACAGTTATGTAAAAGTGTTCAAGGATTTTTTTCAATTAGTCTAAAATGTAATTAACCCACACAAAAAAAAAATCTGTCATCTTTCCACTAAATTATCTTTTTCTTCTATAAAATCAAGGGTTCAACAAACTTACCGAAACAGATCCAAGTTATTATACTTCTCAAACCCAGGTTTAAAGAAGGATGCGATAAATTTCCCCAAAAATGGAAGAAGATTATCTCCTTGATTCTATTTTTAAAAGAGGAAGGAAGGATACACATTAGACTTACAATGTTTAATTAAATCTGTCAAGGAAGGAAAAAAAGCCCTTAACCGCCCCCACCGATTACATTAAGTTTTTTGAGTAGGTGGGGGTAGAGATAACTTCTATATTCTGATCTCCAATTAAATCCAACCAACCATTAAACAGCTTAACACCCAATATACCACGACTACCAACTGTCCAATAAACTTCTATTACATGTTTAGCACTGGTACTAAGTGTGTTGGGGGCTCTAAATCTGATTAAGACATGGTCCTTGCCCTCAAAGAGTCCTTAGTATAGTATATAAAGCAGCAAGAAACAAAACTACAAAGCAATATAATAATATTGCTTGATAGAACTATACAGAGTATTTCTAGCAAAGAGAAAGAATACCTAACACAGTTTGCAAAGGGAAAAAGACCAGGAAAAGCTTCCTGGAGAGGCTGATGCCTAAAACATCTTAAAGAATAAGAAAATGTAAAAAAAGTAAAAAAGAAAATGTGAAACACAAAAACACCTTTAAGAATTATGAGGCTTTTTTTCTTACTTGTAAGATGAAGAATTTGCACATATGATAAAAAACCTCTGCGTTCTGAGGATTTTTTTCAAATGCAGTAAGCCATACTCCCCTGGCTTTGTCATGCTGATCTGTTTGCAAATATAAAGCAACAAGGGCTTCCAACAATTGGCAGTTCATGGGACATGTTTCCAATAAACATTTACAAAGCTCCACTGCAGCCTCATACCTTAATAAGAAAAAAACATGTCTAAACATATGAAAAAAATCAATTTTTAACACAAGGTTAACTGCTGGTTGTCAATCAAGTTTTACCTCTCCAGAAGCTGGTGCAGAGCAATCATGTTTGTGTAAAGTGGAACACAGACCTCTACTCTCTCCTCAACCGTAAGGTTCTCATCTGTGCAAGCTTTCACGGCATCTATCCAAAAATATCACAGTAACAGAAATCAAACATAAAATGAATGGATTGTTATTTAAATTCTGAGAGAGATGCCATCGAAACACGGCAGCTTACTCTTTTGTTGGACCATCGTCTTATCCTTTACTGAAATCCTGGCTTATTACTACCTAAAGGAGGTATTTTCAGATATCTCCAAACTCCATAAAACTCAATCTCTTACCTTCATATTCCTGGTAATAAAACTATTCGTTAGATACGAGCTCTCACACATCTCAATGTTTTCACTTAAAAAACTATGTCTGCATTTATCTAAATTCCTTAAAACTCATCTAAAAAAAAAAAATCAAAGAACGAATTATCTTTTTAATTATCTTTTCATCTTTCTTGACACAATTCAACAGGCCCTGCTGCTCTCTGTTCTACAACCATTTAAATGTCTCCCCCTACACCAGATCCTTTCTTTACTCCTTCAAAACAGGTCTTTTCCCCTTGTAGTCCCCACTCTGTCTCAGAGAGTGGGTCACTGTTTTACTTTGCACAGCTGTCACCCATTTCCTCCTTGCTCAGTGGTAGCAAGAGATCCTGGATTTACAGTTTATAAGTGAATGTCATTCCGAAAATGCACTTCTGAAGTTCATTTATAAAAATCATCTAAATAAACATAAAAGCCGATCTCTCCATTTGTTTTATTTGATTAGCATTTGATAATGTTCTTCTTCTTTTCAATTTCTTCTTTATTTACATGTCTTCTTGGTCTCATTCATGGACTATTCTTTCACTCCTTACTGCTATACTCTTTTTTTTTTTTAAAGATTTTATTTATTTATTCATGAGACAGAGAGAGAGAGAGAGAGAGAGAGGCAGAGACACAGGCAGAGGGAGAAGCAGGCTCCATGCAGGAAGCCCTTTGTGGGACTCAATCCCAGGTCTCCAGGATCACACCCCAGGCTGAAGGCAGTGCTTAACTGCTGAGCCACCCAGGCTGCCCCTGCTATACTCTTAAATGTCCATTTCCACAGAGAAAATATCTCACTCCTTCAACTATGAAATAATTTACAGCAAAAGCATATTACAAACTGTAAAGCACCACAATAGCTCCTATGTTAATAACTTTCAAATCTATTTTTCTATCCATAATCATTCATTTAAGGTCCACTTCCTTATTTCCTTCTGCCAACAAGCATCTCCACTTGGACCACCAATTACCTACTCTTTTTTTAAAAAAGATTTTATTTATTTATTCGTGAGAGACACAGAGAGACGCAGAGACACAGGCAGAGGGAGAAGCAGGCTCCATGCAGGGAGCCCAATGTGGGGCTCGATCCCAGGACCCTAGGATCATGCCCTGGGCTGAAGGCAGGTGCTTAACCGCTGAGCCTCCCAAGTGTCCCACCAATTACCTACCATTCACAAATACTATTCCTACTACCAAAATCAGTCTTCCCAAATTTACCTATATTTATCAATACATTTTCAATCATCTTGGACTATTTCTTCTCTTCTTCCCTGACATTTAATCTGTCCCCCACATCTCTATGTGAGTTCAAATGTTGCTAATTAATATTCCCTCTTTCCCAGGTTACTTTTTTTGTGCTTCACTTTTGGCCATCAGTTCTCGTTATTTTTGTACCTTTGGGATCATTCCTCTGCAGCACATGCTTCCTTTCTTCAAGAACCACTGTCATCAACTCTACCACACTTACAAAGTTCTTGAAAATGTGGTATTATTCCACTTACCGAGCTTAATTCTTACTCTTCTACAACATAAACCCTCGCTATGATAAGGATGCTCCCTTCAAATCCATTGTTGCACCAATTGCTATGTTGCTTTTTGTTTACTTAGCTCCCTTAACAGGAATATCCTCCTTTTCCTCCCTTTCTTTGCTGGTTTATTCAATAAATATTTATTATTTTTTTTTTATTTTTTTTTTAATTTATTTATGATAGGCACACAGTGAGAGAGAGAGAGAGAGGCAGAGACACAGGCAGAGGGAGAAGCAGGCTCCATGCACCGGGAGCCCGACGTGGGATTCGATCCTGGGTCTCCAGGATCGCGCCCTGGGCCAAAGGCAGGCGCTAAACCGCTGCGCCACCCAGGGATCCCTATTCAATAAATATTTAATAAGCACTTAGTAAGCTGCCAGACATTATATGTCCTTGGGAAATACAGAGATAAGACAAGGGTCACATCTTTGAGGAAGCCAACTATGTCACATCAGAGTCAAGCATCAAAGGCCAGCTCCAAGTCCTAATTCTTCTATGAAGACTTCTTTCATCATGCCAACCTACAATAATCTCTTTGCTTTGGGTTTATGACCTGTACAGTATAATTCTATAAATCACAGACCTTTGTCTCTTCTGTAAGCACAGAATTTAGACTACATACCAATACACAGTTACATGGCCTCATATATTTAGTAATGATATCAAATGCATAGATTTTATCTTCTGATTATGCTATATACTTCCTACCAGGAGGAAACAGGCTTTTATACCCTACTGTTTTCCATAGTTACCTGAAAAGATACTCTCTTCTTTCACCTTGATGGACTACTTTAAAAAAATTACCTGGTTCTCTAATTCAGTCAACTCAATAAACCTATATAATCTCTATTATATACATATTTAGCTAATCTCTTTTGCTATAATCAGAAAAATTATGTAATGCAGTTCCTGGCTTTCATATATGCCAAAGGTCTTTCTTACGCGATTCAATTCCTAACCATCTTTTTTTTTTCAATGCATAATCTTCTAAGCATTAATATAACAAAGTGTGAAACTACAACTTACAACATATACATACAAATTTGTTCCTATTAAATATGAAGACTTATAAAGGGATAAGCTGACGTTCTATATAACTTATAAACATTTATCTTACCTTCAAAAACTGCTAGTAACATGTCAGGATTAGTCTTTACATCTTGAACTGCTTGCCATGGCATTACAAATGATTCTGTGTTAACAATTCTTGAAGGATTGGCATTAGATGGATCATAAAATTTTGAAGGGAGGACGTTGAACTCAATAAGATGTATGTAGGCCAGCCATGCCAAACATCGATCGCCTGTTTTAAGGTATTCAGCTACTATTCCACCATTAGCTGATTTCAAAGCATTCTAGGTAAAATGAAAAAATTATCTGTGTTTTTTAAAATAATAACTCCTATTCCTATTAAGATTCAAATGTAAAGTCAAAGAAGTATACAAGTGTCATATTTCTTTGGAGTAGTTCTTAAATACCTAAGTCAAAATATTGATAGTCACCATTTTTTTTAATGAAAATAAAGCAAAATATTAATACCAGATTTTTACTGTGCTAAGGTTTATAATTTATGAAAAAATATTCAATTTTATTTGTACATTTTAAGTGTCTTGACATTCATGGTCTAGTAAGATAAAAAGAAAACTAAACAACAAAGAAACCCCACCAAACCCATAGAGGAGATTTTCACTATGGACTAATTTTTTTCCTCCTTTTTGTCTGAATATTGAAGTTTTATTCTGATAGGTACTTAGCATACATTATTTTCATTTAAACCTCATTAGCACTCTTAAAAAGGCATTATCCCCACTAAGCAAATGAGGCAACAGTCATTACACAACTTACTAGTAAGTGGCAAAACCAGGATTCAAATCTAAAGTCTGTGTTCTTATGAAATAATGCTAACCTATAATGTTTTAGACCTTTAAAAAATTCTCTATAAAGTATAACTAAAAGCTGTAATAAATGTTTACCTGTAAAACTGCAAGTGCACTCTGGCATCTTCCAGTAAATATGTGCAGCTGAACTCTAAACAAGAGAGCCTCTAAGAGCTGAAAGGACAGAACATCTGATGCTTCCTGCTTGGCTGCTCCCATGAGGAACTCCACCATCCTTTCACATACATAATCCTTTTCTTCAAATGTGCTTTCTAGGTGCAGAAACTACCCAAAGAGGTTTCATATAATTATATTTTGTAAAACAAAACAAAACTGTAAAGCTACAGATTTTCTACATTTCATAAGATGTTATATTAAATCTTCAATTTCTGCAAAATGGATTAATTATAAATATATATAAACCCATCTTCCTGGGGCATCTGTCTGGCTCAGTCAGTAGACCTTGCAACTCATCTTGGGATCCTGAGTTCAAACCCCACGATGGGTACAGAGCTCACTTAAAATAAAACAAGAAAAAAACAGAACAGCCCCCCCAACTTCCAGTATTATAATCTAGATTTCCCTTTCTACAAATTGCAAAGTGCAATCAAATGAAAACTAAAACAATACAGATGTACTCTTAGAATCACCACTGAATTAACTTCATCTCTCCTTTCCTTGAATCAACAAATAAAAGGCAGTAAGACCATGATAGATTACAAAAGTTCAAGCATTTGACAAAATACAGCATCCATTCCTGATCAAAACTCTTCAGAGCGTAGGGATAGAGGGAACATTCCTCAACATCTTAAAAGCCATCTATGAAAAGCCCACAGCAAATATCATTCTCAATGGGGAAGCACTGGGAGCCTTTACCCTAAGATCAGGAACAAGACAGGGATGTCCACTCTCACCACTGCTATTCAACATAGTACTGGAAGTCCTAGCCTCAGCAATCAGACAACAAAAAGACATTAAAGGCATTCAAATTGGCAAAGAAGAAGTCAAACTCTCCCTCTTCGCCGAAGACATGATACTCTACATAGAAAACCCAAAAGCCTCCACCCCAAGATTGCTAGAACTCAAACAGCAATTTGGCAGCGTGGCAGGATACAAAATCAATGCCCAGAAATCAATGGCATTTCTATACACTAACAATGAGACTGAAGAAAGAGAAATTAAGGAGTCAATCCCATTTACAATTGCACCCAAAAGCATAAGATACCTAGGAATAAACCTAACCAAAGAGGTAAAGGACCTATACCCTAAAAACTATAGAACACTTCTGAAAGAAATTGAGGAAGACACAAAGAGATGGAAAAATATTCCATGCTCATGGATTGGCAGAATTAATATTGTGAAAATGTCAATGTTACGCAGGGCAATGTACACGTTTAATGCAATCCCTATCAAAATACCATGGACTTTCTTCAGAGACTTAGAACAAATTATTTTAAGATTTGTGTGGAATCAGAAAAGACCCCGAATAGCCAGGGGAATTTTAAAAAAGAAAACCATAGCTGGGGGCATCACAATGCCAGATTTCAGGTTGTACTACAAAGCTGTGGTCATCAAGACAGTGTGGTACTGGCACAAAAACAGACACATAGATCAGTGAACAGAATAGAGAACCCAGAAGTAGACCCTGAACTTTATGGTCAACTCATATTCGATAAAGGAGGAAAGACTATCCACTGGAAGAAAGACAGTCTCTTCAATAAATGGTACTGGGAAAATTGGACATCCACATGCAGAAGAATGAAACTAGACCACTCTCTTGCACCATACACAAAGATAAACTCAAAATGGATGAAAGATCTAAATGTGAGACAAGATTCCATCAAAATCCTAGAGGAGAACACAGGCAACACCCTTTTTGAACTCAGCCACAGTAACTTCTTGCAAGATACATCCACGAAGGCAAAAGAAACAAAAGCAAAAATGAACTATTGGGACGTCATCAAGATAAGAAGCTTTTGCACAGCAAAGGATACAGTCAACAAAACTAAAAGACAACCTACAGAATGGGAGAAGATATTTGCAAATGATGTATCAGATAAAGGGCTAGTTTCCAAGATCTATAAAGAACTTCTTAAACTCAACACCAAAGAAACAAACAATCCAATCATGAAATGGGCAAAAGACATGAAGAGAAATCTCACAGAGGAAGACATAGACATGGCCAACATGCACATGAGAAAATGCTCTGCATCACTTGCCATCAGGGAAATACAAATCAAAACCACAATGAGATACCACCTCACACCAGTGAGAATGGGGAAAATTAACAAGGCAGGAAACAACAAATGTTGGAGAGGATGCGGAGAAAAGGGAACCCTCTTACACCGTTGGTGGGAATGTGAACTGGTGCAGCCACTCTGGAAAACTGTGTGGAGGTTCCTCAAAGAGTTAAAAATAGACCTGTCCTACGACCCAGCAATTGCACTGTTGGGGATTTACCCCAAAGATTCAGATGCAATGAAACGCCGGGACACCTGCACCCCGATGTTTCTAGCAGCAATGTCCACAATAGCCAAACTGTGGAAGGAGCCTCGGTGCCCATCGAAAGATGAATGGATAAAGAAGATGTGGTTTATGTATACAGTGGAATATTACTCAGCCATTAGAAACGACAAATACCCACCATTTGCTTCAACGTGGATGGAACTGGAGAGTATTATGCTGAGTGAAGTAAGTCAATCGGAGAAGGACAAACATGGTATGTTCTCATTCATTCGGGGAATATAAATAATAGTGAAAGGGAATATAAGGGAAAAGAAGAAATGTGTGGGAAATATCAGAAAGGGAGACAGAACATAAAGACTCCTAACTCTGGGAAACGAAGTAGGGGTGATGGAAGGGGAGGAGGGCGGGGGGTGGGGGTGAATGGGTGACGGGCATTGAGGGGGGCACTTGACAGGATGAGCACTGGGTGTTATTCTATATGTTGGCAAGTTGAACACCAATAAAAAATAAATTTATTATTAAAAAAAAGATTACAAAAGTTCAGGTCTTTGGTCACGTACAATTTGCTAAAGGTTTATGACTGTATACAAATTTTGAGAACAGCATTCATTATCATACATATGTGGCGAAATAATTAAAAAGAAATTAAGAGGCCCTTTATTTTTTTATTTATTTTTATTTATGATAGTCACACAGAGAGAGAGAGAGAGGCAGAGACACAGACAGAGGGAAAAGCAGGCTCCACGCGCCGGGAGCCCGACGTGGGATTCGATCCGGGTCTCCAGGATCGCGCCCTGGACCAAAGGCAGGCGCCAAACCGCTGCGCCACCCAGGGATCCCAAGAGGCCCTTTAAAGACCAAATAACTCTAAGGAAAAATATCACACCCTATAAAAATCTTATGATGATCCGTAGCATAAACTTTGGCACAAGACTCCAGGTCAAAAATCAAGCATCTTTCACTTCAGTACCTAAGTTAGGAGTAAGAGTGGCCAAGTTCATTCAGTAAGGAATACCATGTCATCCAGATGGATCTGTTCTGAATTTCAGTTAGCAAGTAAGTGACAGATCTGACAGTAACAGATTGCAAAATCTTATGACTGCTGAATCCAGCTGGCAAAAGTTCAGATATTAATGAATATTTTACAAGTGGATTCATCAAAATTTTAAGCATGGGTAGGAAACATCTCATTGACTCAGAAAATAAAGAAACCATTTTCTCACTAAATCTTTGTATCTTGGCAAAGTTCACTATTACCATGAATTATAGATTAAGATTATTTTCGTAAGTAATGAGGACAGATAATACAAATATCAAAATGTTTCTTGGCATTCATGAAAATGTTACATAAGTAGAAGAAATTTTTTAAAATTGTTTTTCAGGTGCTTTGCAAAAAAAAAAAAAATTTTTTTTTTCACATAACTTTTGCCTAAATTAAAACTGCCTATGAATAGCTAAGTGTAAATGTTTTAAAATGTGTGTATTTTGGGCAGCCCAGGTGGCTCAGCGGTTTAGCGCCACCTTCAGCCCAGGGCATGATCCTGGAGACCCAGGATGGAGTCCCACATCAGGCTCCCTACATGAAGCCTGTTTCTCCCTCTGCCTATTTTTCTCATGAATAAATAAATAAAATATTAAGGAAAAAATGTGTATTTTTTCCTTACCGATTTAGTAAACAACAAGAAAATTTACTTCTTCACTAAATATTTTCCTCTTGTTTATTCTAAATTTAAACCTGACCCAGGAGTAGTTCTGAGGTTATGGGACAATGAAAAGTTATGATATCTACATGCAGATAAAGCATATGACTTTATTAAGCTACGTATCAATTTTTAAGATGATCCAAAGAATTATAAACACACAGATACACACACACAGACACACACAGAGAACTATTATCTTTTTCTACTCACAGTCCAAAAACTCTGATAATCAGGAGCATATTCAACAGCTGTTTCACACATTTCCTGCACTTCTTCCTTGGTTCCTCTTTTGGAGAACAATCTGAGGTAATGGCACCAAATTTCTGGATTGTCTTTATTGTTTTCCAAAGCTCGAGCCAGAACATTTAAAGCAGAATCCAAGGACTCTGAACATAGCCTACGTGTTTAAAAGAAACAAGAAGTTTTTTTTTTTTAAATGCTTCAAAATACTCTTAAATCAGGCTCATCTAATGAGTCCATTTTAAAGTTCTAGGAACCTACCAAGAAGTTAGAATCACCTAAGAGAGTTAGATTAGGATTTTAAATCACACTAGTCCAAAAAAGGTCCTAATTTCCCACAGACCTAACGATTCCTTTTTAAGTTGATATTCAGGGAGCATTTACAGATAAAAATACAATGTTATAAAACCCCTAGAAAAACAAAACAAAAAAAATCCTAGATTATCAACTTCAAATGTACTTTATGTCCATATTCAGCAATACCTTTTATGAGTTACAGTCTTCTGGGAATGGGAAAACAATCCCCCTCAAGGCCAGCTACTGTCAGCACAAAATATCAAAGCTTTCAATGTAACAGTTCTTTTCAAAGGTCAAAGGCTTGCTATCTCTTGAAGAAGATAACTGTCTCTCATGATTCTATTCATAAAATAATGTACAGTTCTTTTGGCCTTCACTCAGTAAATGAGTCAGAAAAGAAAACACTAACTTATCCCATTAACATGGAGATGACACACAAGGCAAGTTAAGTTAAATAAGCACCGTATTCAGGTATGTGTGATATATTAGCACTCTAAAGCTGCCTTACTGAAAAAGCTTTTATGTCAAGTTGTTTGACGGACATTCAGAATAGCTTTTTTAAAAAATTAAATTATAATGATTTAAAATCACAATAATAAAAGACCATTCCTGCTAATACTATCAAAAAGTAGGAAATAGAAAATACAATAGGTTAGTGAGAAAAATCACTTATTTACCTTATACAAAGACACATAACACCACCCATAGAAAAAATGTCAATTCATCAGAATTTAGGTGTTCCTACAGAAGCTTTAAATCTCTAAATAAAAATTAACATAAAATTTAACTTGTTCTATTGTACCAACATAATTTTAAGACTATCACTACTGGGGGTGCCTGGGTGGCGAAGTTGGTTGCACAGCTGACTCGGCTTTAGCTGAGGTCATGATCTTGGGGTTGTGAAAACAAGTCCTGCATGGCGCTCTGTGCTCAGTGTAGAGTCTGCTTGGGACTCTCTCTCTCTGCTCCTCTCCCGGGTGTACTCGTACATGCACAATTTCCCCCTCTACCTCTAAGAACAAATAAATCTTAAAAAAAAAAAAAAAGGTTCCTATCACCACCACATGTCTTAAAAACAATCAAACCTTATACCACTCAGAATTTACTGTATTAACTAATCCTACTCTGAAAAAAGAGCCTACCTCATAGAGTTAAAAACTGGGGCTAATTTATTACCTACACTGAGCCATGAACAGAACTCAAGATCTTATCTTAAAGTTTTTCTAATGGCTTTTAATTTATTTTTTTTCTCTCATAGCTTTTAAACAATAGAGTGCTTTTGGCTTTGTCAAAAACAAGACTTCATTGATACCATGATGGAAATATGATTACCATAGATGAAATAAACTTCAAACACAAAAATATAAACGTGCAACAGTTGACACAAAGATTAGAAGTGGACCCACCCATCATTCTGATTCAAGTACTTGTACGCAAGCTTGAGCCAAAGCTGTACATGAGAAGGATTTTCAAGCACACTTGCTTCTAAATTAGCGATGTCATCAGTTTCATTTGTAAAGTATCTCACGTCATCTGGGGTGACAACTGTATCTAAAGCCGGAACATTTATCCGGTTCTCTGGCTGGAAGGCTGGAAGGAAAAGTATCATTAGCTTTACACTTTCTCTTATCCACAGACCAAGAAAACAACTGGCCTCATCTTTAAAATAGTCTAAAAATCTAAAGATTCAAAATATATGCAGTAGCTCACTTTAAGGTAGAATGTCTTATAATTTACAAACCAGGGGGATCCGTGGGTGGCTCAGGGATCCCTGGGTGGCTCAGCAGTTTAGCGCCTGCCTTTGACCCAGGGCGTGATCCTGGAGTCCCAGGATCAAGTCCCGCATCAGGCTCCTGGCATGGAGCCTGCTTCTCCCTCTGCCTGTGTCTCTGCCCCTCTAGGTCTATCATGAATAAATAAATAAATAAAATCTTTTAGAAAATTTTTTTACAAACCAGAACACTTCTAAAAGTGAAAGGGGTGTTATTAAAAACTACACCAGGATAACAGGTATAAACTAGGATTCTGCTGGGCAAACCAGAAGTATGGTCTCTTTTTTTTTTTTAATTTTTTTTTTAATTTATTTATGATAGTCACAGAGAGAGAGAGAGAGGCAGAGACACAGGCAGAGGGAGAAGCAGGCTCCATGCACCGGGAGCCCGATGTGGGATTCGATCCCGGGTCTCCAGGATCGCACCCTGGGCCAAAGGCAGGCGCCAAACCGCTGCGCCACCCAGGGATCCCTGGTCTCTACTTTAAAGGTAAGTGGCATAACTTGATAATTCACATTCACTAAACAGTAAAAAAAAAAAAAAAAAAAAAAAAGTTATTATTTATGAAGGTGATTTATCCTACATTTAGAAAAAAAAGTACATTAGCGTAAATAAGCACATGAGAGCATGTACCTATTAGATATCTGCTAATCCACAAATAGTAAACAAATTATGTGAACTTTAATAAGAATGCAAACTTAGTATGTGCTTGACAATATAGCACTTCTTCATATTTGCTTTTTTCATTCATTTATTTATTCTTTGTGTGAGCCTACTGCATATAAGAAAGCACAGGCTTGAAAACTAAACAAAATACTACACCTGCCCACAAGGACACAGACCAGGCAGTAGGCAATCCCACACAATGAAGAACTGTATTAAATGCTAAATGCCATCACTGTTCTTAAAAAAAAAAAAAAAAAAATAGAAAAGGGGATGCCTGGGTGGCTCAGTGGTTGAGCATCTGCCTTCGGCTCAGGGCATGACCTGGAGTCCTGGGATCAAGTCCCATATCGGGCTCCCTGCAGAAAGCCTGCTTCTCCCTCTGCCTGTGTCTCTGCCTCTCTCTGTGTGTCTCTCATGAATAAATAAATAATCCTAAAAAAAAAAATAGAAGAAACAAAAAGCCAAGCTACTAGATACACCAAACATAAGTAAAGTGTTAGAAAAAGATGGAACATCAGAATTTAATGATTCAGGGTCTTAAATTACTTCTTACCATACTTAATTGGTCCTGTAGACTGTTCCTCATCACTACTGAAGCTATTCTCTGAAATAGGTTTCCTCCAAAATTTTGGCTTCCACTTTCTTTTATCTTTATAGGTTGTAAATGGTGGTGCTAAAGTAGACAGGAGAAGATTATTAGTTGATATAACTTGTTTTTTATAGTTTTAAAGGCTACCCAAACAGTATTCAGAAAGAGCTAAAATTATTGTTAGTCAGAAATGACATACATATGTATTTTCTACCCTAGAAAAAGATGTTTGTTCTACCCTATAAGCATGTTACATACATATATACATATACATATGTATTTTAGAGAACATAATGCCATCCGTATATAATTCGGAAAAATTTGCTCTCATAAATTACAAGGTCCTTGTGTGTGCATGTGTGTGTGTGTGTATGTGTGTATGTGTGTGTGTGTGTGTGTGTGTGTGTGTGTGAGAGAGAGAGAGAGAGAGAGAGAGAGAGAGAGAGAGAGAGAGAGATACTCACTATGGCCTTTACTTTCATTGATATTGCTAACAAGGAGAACAGCCATCTGGTCCATTGACATTCGATCTTTATTTATTCCAAAAAGTTTCTCAACATATTTTTCTGAAATTAGAGGAATGTTATCCTCACTTACAAAAAGTATAAAAAACATGGATTACAGAGACAAGATTAATTAAAGAGTATATAGTGAAGAGTAATTTAAAAATTAAAAGGAAGCATACATTACTAGTCAAAAACACATATGCCTCCTGGAAGGCAAGGCCTCCATTACCTTAACTACTATGGCAAATCTTACATCACACACCCAAATTGGGTTCCAAAAACAAAGTATTTCTTGAAACAAACTATAAAGAAGTGAAAATTAAAGTCCCAAACTGAGAATGATTACATAGATTCAGTGACTTTATAATTACCCTGTGTTGTGGTTAACACTAAGTTTAATAATCACCAATTCATTTACTTCCAAAACACTTGCAGTAAGGTTTAATATTTAGCAATAAATCTGGAGACAATCTTAATAGTATTTATTCACAATGTTTGACATTAATCTACGCTTCCTACAATATCAAAGTGTATAAAGCCCTTTTTATTTCTTTGTAGAATTTGAAACCACATTCATCTTAATTTCTAATCCTCTATTTTTAAAATGATAAATAAAAACAGAGGTCTGTCTTAAAATCATTAATAAAATTGCTATACAAATATGTTAACATATTCTTCTAAATAAATTGAACCTATAGATAAGCTCTGTCCAAAGCACTTCCCGCAATGATGGAATGTGTGCAATATCCTATTGGTAGGCACTTACCACCAATGAACTATTGAGCTCAAAAGTAGCTATCAAACACTTGAAATGTGGCTACTGCAACTCAGGAAGAAATTTTAGTTAATTTATACTTGAATAGCAGGATATGGCTAATGACTACAATATTAGAGCAAATCTGGATAAAATGCTATAGGTGAATGAATTACTGCAACAAAAGACATCAACAACTGAACATAACATTTTTTAATTGCCTTCATTCAAATTTTCACTTGGGTGAACAAGAGGTCTTTAAATACCTGCTGCAGCAGCAATTTCTTCATCAGTGCTTGTCTCTGAACAACCAATCAGAGACAGATTATACGACAGAATGTCCTGGAACAGCTGCTTTCGGCTAAGTGTGTAATCCTGTGTATGCTGCCTAAAATAAAATGACAACACAGAAAAGATAATCGTGTATATATCAAAGCCAAATAACCAAGGTTGCCTTTTAGATCATAAAATATTCACAAATAAAAACTACTCACCACTGACAATCATCATCATTACATGTTCCTGTTAAATCAAAACGGCAGAAACACTGATCCGGTTCAATCATGTTACTGTATGATACTGAGCTTAAGGGAAGTTTTTCCTTGGTTCGATAGTATGGACTAAATCTAAGGAGACAAAAGGAGGGGGTACATTATACTCCATACACATTCCCCAGAAAATGAAATTTTTCATTTTTCTCAATTAAAATTTCTATACTTTGAGCTTACTATTATCTACTAACGTAGAGCCAAAATGAACTCTAAAAAAAAACATTATCAACTGGTAGGGACTATTTTTATACCTAGAACACAAAAAAATCTAAAACATAAAACAACAAAAAGCCCTGTATTTTAAAAGTAGTGTTTTCCAGGCTGCCTGGGTGGCTCATTGGTTGAGTTCGACTCTAGATCTTGGCTCAGGTCATGATCTTAGGGTCCTGAGATCAAGCCCTGAAGCAGGCTCTGTGCTCATCAGGGAGTCTGTCTGAAATTCTCTCCCTCTCCCTCTGCACCTCCTCATGCTCAAATAAAATCTTTAAAAGTACTGTTTTCTTATCATATAATAAAATGGTATGTAACATTCATATTCCTTGCACATGTTACCAGGCAACAAAAAAACTAGGGGAAGAGTCCACCACCTGATAGGTGCTTTATGATAATTAAATCCTACCCACTTAACAGTCTCACAACTTCTGGAAGTCTTTTTAAAGAGACAACCCCCACGAAGTTAATCATCTGAGAATGTCTAAATAAATTTTATGAAAGCTGGCCAATGCATTCCTTAGAGAACAGTAAACTTCTTTTTAAAATTTATAAATTCTCATTTGATTCTAGTCATTTTTCCTAAAATCCCTAACAGACAGTAATCCAGATTCTCCACAATTCTCCCAGTAACTTGGTAAGAATAAACCGTATGAGCTAAACCTTCCTGATATGGTTCAAATCTGACAATAAGGCTATTTTATTTTCCCTAAACGACCAAGTTCATTTTTAGTCACCATGACACAATTATTTTTTTCATTATTTCATTATCATAAAATATCCAAGATTATACTGTCATTAAGATCAAGGAGCAGTTCTGAAATTCCAGCTCATTGAATGTTTCTTTTATACCTGTAGGACTTAAAAACTAGAAGAGGACTATGGTAGGGTCTAAAAGGACACGGCTTCACTTCTGTTGTTTTACTCTGCGCTGTCACAAAATCCACATCCACAGAAATCTCCTACGAAAGAAAACAGCCATTACATAAACCAAATAAGGCTAAAATTAATCCTAGATTTTATAAAGCATATGAAATGTCCAGTTACCTGACCATGTAAAGCCTTTTCTGTAATGCCTGTAGTGGTTTTTAAAATCAACTGTTTTAAGCTATCAGCTTTTGAATATAATTTCTGTAATTCACCAATTTTTAACCCCAGAAAAAGTTCTGGTTTTTCCACTGTATTCTTAGTAGGTTTGTTTATGCATTCTTTGTTAGGTGTATCAGTGTGCTTAAGGTTAGGTTTAGTAAAAGAATTAGACTCTAAAAATGATCTTCTTCGTTCCCTGTTTGAACCAGACAAAATCTCATCATCAACATCATTTTCCTCAGTGTCCAGACTTAATTTATCTTGAGTCAGATCGTGAAGCGACGGTTGAGGTAAAGAAAATTCAGGTTCCTCTTCCACAACTGGAGCAATATTCTGTTGTTCCTTTGCTTTAAGGGCCCGCGCTTCTTTTAGTTTCTGAATTTTCAGGGCATATTCATATTCTAGCTTTTGTAATCGTCTTTTTTCCATAGCAATCAGTTCTGCTGAATGCTTTCTGGGACTTGATATTGGAGAATTGTCCAGTCTCATCATTTTGTTTGGCTGGGGGAAGAAAGTGATACACATATTTTACATGGCTATGATTTCATAAACAATTTTTGGTAAGATAAATGTGTTATCCCTACAACATAAGTCCAACATTATAAAACTAAATCACTGATGAGAGTAAAATATAAAAAGTCCCCAAAAGTTATGCCAGTTAATCTGGCATAATCTATGGAAAACAAAAAACAAGAGTCAAAACAGTAACTATAAAATAAGACTTTCAAATTGTGGATGTCATTTAAAAACAAAGCTTTAATCTTTCTGAATATGCAGATAAAAAGTTATTTTATATATATCTTACCCTCAAAAGTATCATGAAAACTTTCCCCTTTCCAAAAAGAAAATATTCCTACAAACAACTTACTCCAAGGCGATCTTGTTCCAGTTTACGTTTTCCTATTTCTTTACTGGCCACTGCCTTTGCCCGAGCAAGCTCTTCTCCATACTTTAGAGTCAAAGCTTTCTTAATGGTAACACGTTGTTGAACTTTGTGAATCTGAAAATATAGGATAATTCTGGAAATATAAATGTAAACCTTAGGAGAGGAAATACCTTCTTTAACACAGCAGCTTTAGGGTATTCACCTGAAAATAAAAATATTCCAGTATCATGTCACAATGGAAAACAATACAAAGGTTCTATATTTTGATGGTTGTGATTTATGGTTTTGTTTTACAAAAAATTTGGCCCATAAAAATGTGCAGTAAACATGAGACTACAATAGCTTAATTTAAAAAAGAACATTACTTGTTCCTGAAGCTTCTTTAAAAACATTCTGTTGACACTGAGAATTTTCTCTGTTGCCTGAAGCTGTTCTGTAAGTTTTGTAATCTTTGTTTCAGCATTTCGAACAGATTCTTTCTTCTTAGCTTCTTGCTGTACGAGATTCTTTAAAACAGATTCATCTTTCATCAAGAGAATCCTAATTGGGAAATAATAAAATTCATATGTTTTTAAACTAGTGGACTAACACCATCAGAATAAAATATTTACAAAGCAGTAGCTCATTTTACAAAATATACTGCAGTGGGTTAAGAATCCGACTCTTGATTTCAAGCTGTGAGGTGGTAAGACTGAGCCCCCACAACCAACTCTGAGCAAGGTGGGGAGTCTGCCTAAGACTCTCTCTACCTCTCCTCCTCCCACCTGCAGTGCATGCATGCTCTCAAATAAATAAATCTTAAAAATACATATATATTGATAACACACAGATAAGAATTAAAAGGATGATTGGGCAGCCCCGTGGCTCAGCGGTTTAGTGCCGCCTTCAGCCTGGGATGTGATCCTGGAGACCCAGGGTCCAGTCCCACGTCGGGCTCCCTGCATGGAGCCTGCTTCTCCTTCTGCCTGTGTCTCTGCCTCTCTCTCTCTCTCTCTCTCTCTGTCTCTCATGAATAATAAATAAAATCTTTTAAAAAAAATTCTAAATCTTAAAAAAAAAAGAATTAAAAGAATGACTACTTTCATATTCACTAATCACAGAGGTATTCAAATATATTATTACATTTTATGAAAGGAACTATAGGTCTGAACAATGTGAATTACAGTTAAAAAACTACTACTAGTAGATGTGACTGAATCTGACCCTATATAACCCCTGAAAGATGAGGACTTAAGACAAAAACTGCTTTAACATCATTTATAATACTCTTAATACATAAACAAGCATCTAATAAGCATAATCAAAAGCACACTTACAAATCTCTAACTCATAAAGCAAGGAAAAGGAAGTCTGAATTTTTAAACAATATACAGATGTAAAGTTTGGAACTAAGAATAAAAACAGGACAAAAAATAAATGTACGGATATAAATTTTCATTTTCTCAACTACTGAATATTATAGTTAAAAATATTAAGTATCTTTCCCAGGAGATACTATATTTCAACAGTTACGAAAATTGACATCTAGAAAGAATCATATAGAGAATATGTGATAGAATGGGGAATAGAAAGATAAAAGAATTTTTTAAAACCTTTTCACTTTTTATTAGCTATTAAATAAATGGAACCTAAATGAATTTATTTTAATCTCCTTTAAAACATACAAAATACCATTTCTTATTCATAATTTAAGAGATCTATGGTCACCACAACATTTCATTTATGGAGCACATTTTTCAGATCTCTAATATCAGTAATGTCTTAAGCATTACTGTATATCACAGTTTGGCCAGGAGCAGGTTTTCTTTCTTAGTGCATAAGATAATGGCATGCTTTAGAAGTAATAAAATATGATAGCACGAAGACAAATATTCAAAGTTGAAGATGTTTATAAACACTATTTTAAAATGTATTTCATTTTGTTCAGAATACTTAATCTCCAATGTCTTGTTCAGAAATGGAGAACAGAACATACTTTTGTTTACTTATAAAAAATTTACATAGTCATTAACTCCTTGAAGGATCTATGGTGCCTTACCAAAATACTCCAAGTTACATTGTTTTTTCATGATTTAAAAAAGATAAGGTGGTTGTAAATTTCTACCTTTTTCCTTTCATTAAGTAACTATGGGTGGTGAACTTTTGAAGCTTGCTTTAATTTTAAAAACCATTAAATTATTTACACATTGTTAATGATTTTTAACATTAAGAGTTAATTCCTCACTAAGATCAATTTTTACGGTCAAGCTTGGAGTTTATGAATTAGTTATTAAAAACAGAGTAAGGAATGTCTTACCATTCTTGAATAGAACCTCCCTGTTACATGTGTAAACTTACAGGGGGACTAACAGAACAAAATTCATTAAATGCTGATGTTAACAAAAGCCATTTTGTTCTTCATCAACTAATGATTTCAAGGTGTATGGAATGAAAAAGATGTATCGCCATATCGAATATAATCATTTCTATCAAACATATGCTAATGGTCCTCATCACACACCAAAAAATTTGTAACCATATATATGGGGATAGATGTCACAAAACTTACTTTAGTGACCATTTCCTAATATACACGTATACCAAACCATTATGGTGTACATCTGAAACTAATATATGTCCATTAAACCTCAATAAAATAATTTAACTTGCCTAAATATGCCAATGAATTCTATGATTATGTTCATCCTGTGAGGTTATACATTTTCAAAATTCTGAAACACCAAACAATACATTGATTTCACAAAACATGTAAGTTTAGGATCATAAATTAATATTCACACACTTATAACATTTATAATAATGCCGTATTTGACTATGTGTCTTACTCAACAGACTGGGTAATGACTATTTACAACAATCAAGCCCACCTTTAACAACATATGGTTCCAATGAAGGTATTTCAAAAAGATAATCAAAGTTTTAAAAAAAATCCAAAACAAGGAATTTCATAAATGTTTTTAGCAATGAATAAGCCATGTATATATCTGCAGGGAAACAAATCTTTCAAATCTTGATATTTCTAAACATTAATACTATTACTTTATGTAAATGTGTAATTCAACAAAATGACAGCTTATTAGTTTTAGCAGTATACTTGTTGACATACACCACAAAAATATATTATTCCAATATATAACATTTAAAAATATGCCAATATTTAATGAGATAAAGAGGCTCACCTATGTTTTTTAAGTTTTGCTTCTGCATCTGTAACCTGCTTAGTAACCATCGCTATTCGGCCAATTCCATCAATTTCCACATCAGAGTTTGCTGGGGATGACGAACTTGTCTTCAGCTGATCTGATTTAATCAAACGCTGTTTCTCTCGACTAAGACAATAAAAGTAGATGAATTATACCAAAGCATAAACTGAAATTATTTATCCTTAAACATCTATTCTATTTCATAAAATAAAAATATTAGTCATATTGGCTAATAACGATGATGATCAATACCCATGACAAAGATGCCATTCAAAGCTGAAAGTCTGCATGGTATAAAGTTGTCAAATCACTATGTTGTACACCTAAAATTGGTACAACACTGTGTGTCAACTACACTTTAATTTAAAAAGAGAAAAATACTGCTGATTCTACTAAGTATTTTTTCAGCTTTACTAAGGTAAAAGTGACAAAATTATTGAAAGTATAAAAAAGTTCATAGTTCTCCTTTATTACAACTTTCATCTTTTTCCAAGCTGTTTATATCTCAGTGTGCCACTGTATTCAAGTCTATAAATGATCACCTGTGAGTTATCTTGGATAAAATCAGCATCACTCATGACAAAAAAATTGTGTAAAGACTAAGTACTGAAATAGCACATACTTTTAAAGTTAATTACAAGAAATGCCACTTACTTGGCAATTTCTTCCTTTAACAATCTATACTCAATCTTCTTTTCTTCAGGCAAGGCTTCAGGTGTCCGCATGGGATCATTTTCTTTTTCAGATTTTGGAGGTACTTTTGGTTTTGACGCTTGCTAGAAAACAGTTGAAGTCCACCAGATCAACCGCTTTTAATAATCCCACACTAAGATTTGCACTTTACATTGTAACCCACTGTACATTTACATATTTAGAAATAGAGGAGTAATTCATAATTATTTCCTACTTCTTTTAACAATGCAGCCTACTCTACTAACCACAACTTAATTTTAAGACCTAGTAAGCCCTACAGTTTTAAAATAATTGAACTAAATCATAGTAACCAACATATGTAATAATAAGAATGAGGGTAAAAGTTTAGATTAATTAGTTTAGATTATAAATTTAATAAAAACTGTCTTCTGGGCAGCCTGGGTGGCTCAATGGTTTAGCGCCACCTTGAGCCCAGGGCCTGATCCTGGAGTCCCATGTCAGGCTCCCTGCAGGAAGCCTGCTTCTCCCTCTGCCTGTGTCTCTGCCTCTCTCTGTGTGTCTCTCATAAATAAATAAATAAAATCTTTAAAAAAAGAAAACAAAAAAAACAGTCTTCTGGTAATACGATACAATTTTAAATCAGTAAGTTTCCTTCTGGTAATACGATACAATTTCAAATCGTAAGTTTCCTTAGTACAGAGACAATTATCCACTCAAGTTTTACTATTTTGAAAAAAGGATTAGTCAATTAGTCAATTTAAAAAAAATTAAGTGGGTTTTTAATAGTTAAATCTAACTAAATTATACATTCTTCATTATATAAAATCCTCGATAACACAAATACTTAAAATATTTCCACAATTCAATATATTAGAAATCTAGACCTCTAAGGTCTAATTTTCAGGAAAATAAAAACTTTAATGATTACTAAGACATCATCTTTCATTTCATCTTTCATTATTGCACTTACCTCAGCAGTTCTTCTTGCTTCTTTAATCATAGACTCCAATCCACCAAAAACACTATTTGTTGACTTGGAAGCCTCTCCATCAGACTCACTGTCATCTGAATCATTCAGTGTTACAACCACTGATTTATGCTTTGGAAGCTGCAAAGATAACAAGTTACTTTTGATGACCAAAGTATTCTTTTCTTGACTTTACCCCAACTAAAGTGGCCTTGAATAAGTCTTGAATTTCAATTCTTAAAAATAATAAATTCCAAGTAGATAGTCTATGGTTTCTTATGGTTATGTTGCATAACTAACTTTGTTCCATTTCACCAAGACTGGTTATTTGTCGGCCACAAAAAATATTCTCTATTTTCAGATATGGAAATATCTTTCTAGATACTAGTATGATCACCTGTCTCATTAAGTTTTATTTTCTCCAACTTTCTTTCTTTTTTTTCTTTATTTTGGAGATGGGGAGGGACAGAGGCTGAGGGAAAAAGAATCTTGAGCAGGGGCTCAATCCCACGACCCTGAGCCAAAACCAAGAGTCAGATGCTTTAATCAACTGAGCCATCCAAGTGCCCCATTTTCTCCAACTTTCTATATAAAGAACCATAATGCCACCTAAATTAATAACTCTTTACAACCAAAAAATTAATAATTCTACATAGTTATTTGACAAAACTTTTTGGCTTTTGTGGTTATATAGAGAAAGTGGCCAAAATTGGTTTACCTAACAGAGGCAAGATTTCCACTTGGCTTTACTTCGGTTATTTTATTTCAAAGCCATTGGAAACAAGGTAAAAAGAAACTGTCATTTCAAGTTCTTTAATGGACATCAGTAAATATCATAAATGAATTCTGTCATTATGGTACAGTCATTAACTGGAAAAAATATGAGAACATAAATTAAGATGGGAGAAATAAAAAATACACATACAATTTGCTAAAAGCAACTCTAGAACAAAAAAATATAAATGGACCAATTTATTTATTTTTTTTTTAAATTTTTATTTATTTATGATAGTCACAGAGAGAGAGAGAGAGAGAGAGGCAGAGACACAGGCAGAGGGAGAAGCAGGCTCCATGCACCGGGAGCCCGACGTGGGATTCGATCCCGGGTCTCCAGGATCGTGCCCTGGGCCAAAGGCAGGCGCCAAACCACTGCGCCACCCAGGGATCCCAGTGGACCAATTTATATAGAAAAAATGAAGTGAAGTGAAAAAAAATGGCAGAGGAAATGATGAAAATAATGCTTCCCCCCCAAAATTATCACTGAACTATACTAGTTTTCAAGTGAAGAAGCCACTCCCATTTCACTATTAATAAAAAATAATAAATTTTTACTTATATGTGAATATATGTACATATATAAACTAGGAGTTAGGGAGTAAGACAGCACAATTTCATAAAAATTTCTCATAAACTATTTAACAGTAGGATTCAATACTTTGCTTGTTCTTACCGAGATGACAGTTCGTGGAAGACGAGGTCCTCTGTGAAACTTTGGATTCTGTATCCTAGGCTGAGATACTGTATTAATACTGACTATTGATAGATTGCTTCTTGGCACAGGCTGTGAATTGTTCAGAACTGGAGGTGAAGGTGGGTCACTATTACTGGATGTTTCCTGAATAAGGAAAAGAGAAATATGAAATATTTTTAAACAAAAAGAAAGTTCTGTCATCTTGAAAAATCTCGAGTAAATCAGTTTCAGACTTACACTACTTTACTGAAACGCCCAGTGAATTCCAGAGAAAAGCAAAGCTAAAACAAGAGTCAAGAGCACCACCTAGAGGTTCAAGCACCTAAATTACCTCTGGCTTAAAAGCTCTTTTATTTGCAAGAGATTTAAGTAGCTCTTCTCGAAGCAGCATTTCTTCCTCCTCTTCTTCATCTGCAAAAGGTGGTTTTGGAGGCTGTTCTGGATCTTCAGGTGGGAGAGGTGGTAAAGGTGGTAGAGGAGGTAGAGGTTCAAGAGAAACACACAAGCCTTCCACATAAGGCTGGCTCAAAGGTGGCATAGACTAGTTATTTTTAAAAGAGAAGAAATAACAATTACAATGAAAATTTTACAAATTCCAAATATTTAAATCTGGAGCAACAATAAATTTAAACAGATAAACTTTAGGTTATTATTTTAGTTGTAAGCATAAGTGAACAAAGTGTCCTATACATCTTTAAACTAAACCAAATTCAATATTCAACCATGAAAAACATGTAATTTTTGGAATAAAAAAATCAACAATATTTGAAACATTTAATTTGTGAACTTCCAGGTAATTAACTATATACACTTCTCCATTCCCTTTATTTTCATTCAGCATTCCAAAAGACAGAAATCAAATTTTATGAGGTCTTTCTTCTAGATACTACCTGAAAACAAGTGAAGATACTAAAAACCAAGAACACAGGTTATTTAAGTAAAAAACAAAAATTAGGCACCAAAGAGATTCTAAGAATAGTACCGAGTATCTCAATAACTGTGTCAAGAAAAATCTCTTAAATCCCTGCACAGTGGCTTCTTAGAAATTATTTATAAAGAAAACTAAATTTATACAAATCTCTGAGTTTGGATATATTTTTGTTTCAAAGACCTTCCAGTATTTCTCTCAGCATTTAATTCATCCATTCTCCATTTCCCAAAAGGAAACATTTAAAGGAAGAAGAAAAAAGTTTTCTCTCACTCAGTGCTCTAAAATATCCCTCTCCAAAAAATAAAAAATAAAAAAAAATATCCCTCTGACTTTAGGCTTCCTAAGAGGACATCAGATGTCCACCCAATGACTGTGAAATGGCAAAGTTCCCGCTAACCTACTGAGAGAGCTCCAACTTGATCTGTAGGTTCTTTCAATCTAGAAATAACTTTAGAACTTTTCTTTAGGATTCCCCTACTTCCTTTTTTCTTTTCCCTTTTTTTTTTTTTTTTTTAATGAGGGCCTGGCACTTCTTTTAAAAGGAAGGGTAGGTGGGGGAAAAGAAATTAACTTCTATATACAATGCTCTTCCTTTGCTGAAATTTCAAATTAAAAATAACTGTATTCATCAAAAGAGTAGAAAGGAGAGAGTTTATTTCTAGAAGTATCCTAAAGCACTTAAACCCCAACTGCCAAAGAAGATAATCCCAAACAGTATATAATCTTACTCTGTTTTGGAATAAATTTTTGGAGTAGCTACTAGCTGAGAAGGAAAAAAGGAAACATGCTAGTAAGTATTGAAAGAAAGTACACAGGAGATTAAAAATTAGCTACGGAAAAAATCTACCAAATGGACAGCCTGCCAATACATAATTAACTATTTATTCTGTAGGTTTCATAGTTATTAATTCTGGTGAACAATTCTAAATTAAGATCTCTTCAAATATTAACTTTTAGTTACATGTCAGTTTTTCAAAAAAAAATTAGAAAAGACACAAAACAACGGAATAATTTTCTTAAAAATCACATCAATTCTCACTTACAGAAACCTGAGGTGGTGGAGGCAGAGAAATAGATGGTGCTGGAGAAAAATACCCCAGTGAACATTCAGAGAAGAATGGTGGTTGCACCGGTGAAGGGGCTGTAAAACAATTTTTTGTTAGAGGAGTTTACAAACAAATATACTTTGTTTTGTTTTTGTTTTTTTTTTAACAAATATACTTTGAAAGGAATAAACTAATAAACTTATGATTTTTTTTTTTTATTTATGATAGTCACAGAGAGAGAGAGAGAGAGGCAGAGACATAGGCAGAGGGAGAAGCAGGCTCCATGCACCGGGAGCCCGATATGGGACTCGATCCCGGGTCTCCAGGATCGCGCCCTGAGCCAAAGGCAAGCGCCAAACTGCTGCGCCACCCAGGGATCCCAAACTTATGATATGCTTGAAGAAATATAAATACATCTAAGTAGATGTGCAAATTAATATCTTTAACCTCCATGAGACCTTTCCACCAATTCAGTTTTGTCCCTTATCATCATAAAGTCAGCCTTCCAACCTAAGTTGACAATTAGTGTCTTAAAACTCTCTCCTTCTGTTCCACTTTTCACCTAATAATGGAAACAGGAAACAGTGCAGGAAAGACAATAGAGCAGGTAACAGGCAATAGAGCAGGAAAAGATAAGAAACATATTTTTTCTTTTTTACAAACATATTTTTTAAGGAATAACAAAATAAAAAATTCCCCTGAATCTACTGAACTACCCTAACCAAAAAACAAGTAATGTGGTAACTTCATTCTTCCCTTTGTATGGAATGAAAAAATGAGCTATTTAAATTGTATAGACAGCAAACAGGAGTAGGAATGAAAAGAACCACCTTCTTAATGCATTAAGAAGTTAAATGGGGATCCCTGGGTGGCGCAGCGGTTTAGCGCCTGCCTTTGGCCCAGGGCAAGATCCTGGAGACCAGGGATCGAATCCCACGTCGGGATCCCTGCATGGAGCCTGCTTCTCCCTCTGCCTGTGTCTCTGCCTCTCTCTCTCTATCATGAATAAATAAAATCTTTAAAAAAAAAAAAGTTACATATGTATACTTTGTCACATTTAATAATTCTGAAATAGAATCAATGCATTTTTCTTCCCTTCCATTTTTCTTCCCTTCCCTGCTACTAGCAGATAAAAATAATTGTGCATTTTATCTTCAGTGGTTTCTTAGTGAAATATGGCAGATTCAGACTACTTTTGCTACCCAATAAACTATATATAAACTCAGGGAAAAAACTCAGTAGTATATATAATACTACTTTTTATCCCAGCTGTATCACAAGTCAATATGGCTATTACCCATATGATTTATATAGTTAACCTGTATCCAAAATATACCATTTGAAAATACATCAGCCTTTAGAATATTTTATTCTTAAAAATAAATACCTGTAGTGAATACAGCAAAGAGCTAGAATTTGACAAAGCTGAGTGAAGAGTACATTCTCTATTAATTTTTTACAAAATTCTTTTCAAAGTATAGTTCGCAAAGTTGTTTTATAGAAGTAAAATGTATTAATATTGCCAGTACTTGGGAATTTAATAAATTATCTTGACAAACCCAGAAATAAGAAAACTTAACTCTGATCAAAGAGAGTTAAATTTTGAAGTCAGAACATAATATGAAATAATCAAACATAGCCTAAAAACAATAACCAAAAAATAAGCACTTTTGGTAAACATACCCAAATCATATAGATTTTTCTTTGTCTCTATCTACACACACTCAAGTAAGATTCCAGTGTTGATGTGTTTTGACAATGTGACCACAGGGAGAAGTACACTGATCACACAATCTTTCAAGTAAGTATTCCAGTTCCTAGAATGCCAACTGCATTCAGTTATCTGCCTATCTTGTGTGTTTTAATTAGTGAGAAAATACGTCTCCCACAGAATCAGCCCTGAATATCAACTAAAATCTCCAGCCCTCAAGAATAGTCACATCTTAGAGTATGCAATCTAAATGAAGTACTTCCCTGATCAGTTCTAACTAGCCTCTCCTAAGCCACTAGTAATACCACTTACCATCTCCAAATTCCTACAAAGTAACATCACTGGAAGGAGAAAGGAAGCCCAAAAACAATAAAGGTTTTTATGACTAAAGCAGAAATTATGATATAAAGGTAACTTAAGAGATCAAAAGTTTACTGTGGTTATTTTTATTTAAAAGCACTGCTCTAGGGAAGCCCAGGTGGCTCAGCAGTTTAGCAACGCCTTCAGCCCAGGGCGTGATCCTGGAGACCCGGGATCGAGTCCCACGGCAGGCTCCCTGCATGGAGCCTGCTTCTCCGTTTGCCTGTATCTCTGCCTCTCTCTCTGTGTCTCTCATAAATAAAAAAATAAAATCTTTAAAAATAAAAATAATAATAATAATAAAAGCACTGCTCTCATCTTTCCCACAATCCTCATTTTTTAGATCAAATAGTTAATAGCAGAGTTTAAACACTGTCTTTTATTTAAATACTATCTAGAAAGAAAAATCTGAAAAAAAAAAAAAGGTTAATATAAGAAACGTGAGGTTTGCTCTCAAAGTACACCATTAAACATTTATCATTACACAATTCACCAGCAAAAGTCACTTTCATTACACATTTCTTTCAAGGTTTTGGTTGGTTTTATGATCATTTTCCATTTATGAAAATTTGTGAATATGAGAATGTTTTAAGCTTTGGCTCATACCTGGAGAATTGGTTTCACTATCTGTATCCATAGCAACTTCTTCATAGTTATCATATTGATAAATACCTCCTCCACTATCAGTAGGTTGCTTATCTAGGGATCGCCTTAGGTCAGGATCTGAAGACTAAGAACACAAGATTTTTTTCAATTTCAAAGCATTTTCTGTCTTAGTCTATTCTTAGGCTACAAATTATGAAACAAATGACAGTGATCTAAAGAACAGTATCAAAAATCATATTCCTCTATAAATAAGATGACACGAAGTTTTTGAACACTTATGGACTCTCCCTGTATGAGAAACTAGATGAATAAATTCAAGTTTCAGGTCATCAAAAGAGTGTATTTTAGGGGCACCTGGGTGGCTTAGTTGGTTGAGTGTCCAACTCTTGGTTTTGGCTTAGGTCATGAATATCCTGGTTGTGGGAGAGAGCCATTGCATTGGGCTCTGTGCTCTGCAGAGTCGGCATCAGATTCTCTCTCTCTCTCTCTCTCTCCCCCACACTCATTTTCTTTCTCTTAATCTTTTTTTTAAAAAAAGGACTATATTTTAGAGCTTTCTGAAAAAATCCAGTAACATCTTAGTTATGAACACAATGATGACAGCTGAAAATTAGAAACTCTTAAGTAGTGGGCTTATGTCGTTTTCTTTTTTTTTTTCTTTTTTTTAAAGATTTTATTTATTTATGATAGACATAGGGAGAGAGAGAGGCAGAGACAGAGGCAGAGGGAGAGGCAGGCTCCATGCTGGGAACCCAACGTGGGACTCGATCCCGGGTCTCTAGGATTGCGCCCTGGGCCAAAGGCAGGCGCTAAACTACTGAGCCACTCAGGGATCCCCTTATGTGGTTTTCATTTTGTATTTCTTACAATGTTTCACTCACAAAGACAGTTCATAACTAAAAACTAACAAAACCTACCCAGATTGACAAAAGAGTTATGTGAAAACAAATATGGTACTTTTCTCTTAAAAAATATTCTATCAAGGGACACCTGGGTGGCTCAGTGGTTGAGTGTCTGCCTTTGGCTCAGAGCATGATTCTGGGATCCTGGATGAGTCCTGCACTGGGTTCCCCGCAGGGAGCCTACTTCTCCCTCTGTCTGTGTCTCTGCCTTTCTCTACCTCTCTCATGAATAAATAAATAAAATCTTAAAAAACAAAAAAAAAAAAGTCTATCAAGGTACTTTTTAGAAGTTCAAAGTATATTTATAAATTCCTTCCTTAAGCAAACCTAACTTGACTCTCTACAATTAAAGAGCTCTTACTTAACATCCCTGTCTTCTTCAATAGTTCATTCACAAGTATAATTTCAAATATACCACTAAATTAATATTAAATCTCCAGTTTACTGCCTGACACCATCCATAAAAAATAATGACAATCATTATCAATGACTTTACTTAGTAAAGGTTCACAAATGCTAAGTAACTAAAGTAGCCACAGAACCAAGACTATTAGGAGTCAACATTCTTTAAAATAATCCATACCAATTGGTCATGATACACTTTCAATTCTGCAAAACTAAACAAATGCTTAAAAAAAACTAAATGAAATTCTGCCTATAATATGCTTAGGGTATGGCCATTTTTAGTATAAATCCTCACAAGTTAGTAATCCTACTTTCTTCTAAATAGAGAAAGATAAAAAAATCAAAGCAGACTTTGCTAACCATAATTTTTGGCTTTCATTTCTTCTATTTCTAATATCCACAACTACAGGAAACTTATTCTCAAATTATAACCAACCTTCCCTTCTCTCCCAAAGTTATAACAAGTTCCATCAAACACAAGAACTCTATACTTTTTCATAGCTGACTGAATTTATGAAGTAGGACAATAAGGACCCTTAAATTTGTTTTTTTTTTTTTTAGGACCCTTAAATTTGAATAATATTTTGATTTTATCTTTACCTTACTTCTTGATCTCCTCTTTCCACCAACCAATTTCATGAATCGATTGTACTGCTCTTCCTGATTTGAGAGATCTCGAATTTTTCTGATTTCTTCTTCTCTTTTCCTTCTCTCTTCTTCTTCAGCTTGTTTCCGCTGATCCTCTTCTTTCTGTCTTTCCTGTTCTTTTTGTTGTTGTAGCTTCTTCCATGCCTTTGTTTGCTGCTTTCTTAATGCTTGTTTAGCTTTAAATAAAAATACAGAAACATCAGTATCTATTAGAGTTAGAATTTTCTAGATAAAACAAGAACTTTATAATTTATTTTCATTAACTATGTAGCTGCTTGTCCAAGTTCTGTTTATATAAAACTGTGTCCCCCATTCAGGGACCTATAATTCCCTAAACTCAAACTTTTCTGAATTAAAATCTTAATTAAAACTATATTGATATATGAAGTCAGTTAAAATAATTTAACAGAAATGATCACCTGTAGTGCTAACTTTTTTGGCCGAATGTGTTTTTGTACTGGTTTTAACTTTTTGTTGTACACTTTTCGTTTTAGTCAACTTTTCTTTGCTTTCTTTCATCACCTGCTGTTCTTTTTGTTGCCATTTTTTACTGGCTGACTGAAGAGCCAAAAGACGAAGTTGTAGTTCAGACAGTTCCTCTTCATCTTCACCAAGTTTCTTTAAAAAAAAAAAAAAAAAAAAAAAAAGTTGCAATTGTTTAGTTCTATTATTTGACCTTAAACATTTCACCAACCCAAACCTTTCCCAAGATCAGAATTTAGCATTAGTTGTAAAGCAAATATTTAAAAGGCAATTTAAGTCAAGCAGGGAACCTAAACTACTTACCACATCCCTACACCCTAATCCAGTTTCTATTATATACAGACAGAAAATCAATCTGTGGAAGGGGTGTGTGTGCAAGCTGAAGGGTTAGAGGGGGTGAGCATAACTGATGGAAAAGGATGATACAAAAAAGGAAAATTAAGGGTCAGAGATCAGCATTTAACTGAGTTTCCCAAATAAGAAAGTAAAAATCTTTGTTTTTTTTTAATTTTATTTATTTGAGAGAGAGAGAGAGAGAGAGAGAGAGAGAGAGAGCGCAAAGCACAAATAGGAGGCAGTGAGAGAGAAACAGGCTCCCTGCTAAGCAGGGGATCCAACATGAAGCTTGATCCCAGGACCCTGGGTATCATGACCTGAGCTGAAGGCAGACATTTACCCGCCTGAGCCAGCCAGGTGCCCCAGAAAATAAAAATCTGATGACAGTGAATCCAAGAAGAAATGGAAGCAGGAGAGGTCAAGAATGAAGAATGAAGCAGTTCCATAGTCATGTGATTTACTAGTCTTACAAGTAATACACAGAACAGGTACACTGAATGTCAAGACTGAAATTTGTGAACTTTAAAAAAAATACACATTTTATAATTCTTTAAATGAGATTTACTTATATTTGAATATTACTTGTTCTAAAACTACAGATACTTACCTGAATATTTAAAATATTTTGAGGGGCAGGTGGGTGGCTCAGCAGTTGAGGGTCTGCCTTTGGCTGGGGTTGTGATCCCAAGGTCCTGGGACCAAGTCCCACATCAGGCTCCCTGCAGGGAACCTGCTTCTCCCTCTGCCTATGTCTCTGCCTCTCTCTGTGTCTCCCGTGAATAAATAAATAAAACCTTTTTATAAATAATTTATAGGGATCCCTGGGTGGCGCAGCGGTTTGGCGCCTGCCTTTGGCCCAGGGCATGATCCTGGAGACCCAGGATCGAGTCCCACGTCGGGCTCCCGGTGCATGGAGCCTGCTTCTCCCTCTGCCTGTGTCTCTGCGCCTCTCTCTCTCTCTCTCTCTGTGACTATCATAAATAATTAAAAAAAAATTAAAAAAAATAATTTATATATATATATAAATATATATAATACATATTTTGAACACCCAAGACTTTTCTTTAGGGATGCTATAACAGAAAAATAGGTTAAGAGCAAATATTTGAAAGCTTTTTTTCCAATTGCAATATTAATTTTTTCACTCTACCTTTTTAAAGATAATTTTAAAAATTTATTCTCTACATATCAGTTAAAATTAGTTGAAAATGTGAGGCAAACTAACAAGCAAAGATTCTCAAATGGAGTAGATGGATTTGGTGGAGAGAAACATATTGGGACTCCTCTGGCCTCTCCATTCTTTGAAATTAAATGCAAAACCATCTATGTTTTTCCTTTATGTATATATATAAAGAAGGAGGGAAGCAAAAAATATTAAAACTCAAAAAAGGTTAAGGCCCACTTACCTAATAAATAACTTTTACTTAGAGGTGAATTATAATCACATTTTGTCTCTGATTAAACTATTTAACTCCTATGCATAAAGAAAATATTGGGTCCCTCCTACTGGTTTCATTTTACCATGAACTATTTATTATAAATGTATAACTGAATTGTCTCTATGCATTTCAGTACTTCAGTTTATCCAAGCCAGGATATAGATACCCTTTCCACTGTTAGGAAATACTGTTACAAATGAGTTGAAAAATTAACCTTTTTTTTTTTTTAAACTCTAAGTCACTTAAACATACCAAATTCTACTGCTTGGTCCTGACAGTCTAGAGCTGGGCTATCCAGTGTGGTGGCCATGAGCCCCATGTGGCTACTTAAATTTAAATTAACTAAAACTGAATAAGAAATTTCGTTCTTCAGCCACACTAATCACATTTCTAGTGCTTTAAAGCCACAAGTGATTAATAGCTACCATATTGGAAAATGCGAATAATAACATTTCCATTATTGTAGAAAATTTTATTGGATAGTGCTGATCTAGAGTGTTTAAAATGAAGCTATCATCACTTAAAAGTCTCTGATTACTTTCTGCAACTACTCCTTTTGGAATAAAACATAAAAGTTACTGATTCTGGCCTTCAGCCACCGGAGCATCGAGCAGCAGCAGCCGTCTGCAGCCATGGCTCTGTGCTACCCCATGGCCATGGGCCTCAACAAGGGCCACAAGGTGATGGAGAACGTGAGCAAGCCGAGGCACAGCCACCGCCACGGGCACCTCACCAAGCACACCAAGTTCATGCGGGACATAATCCGGGAGGTGTGTGGTTTCGCCCTGTACGAGAGGCAAGCCATGGAGCTGCTCAAGGTGTCCAAGGACAAGCGCGCCCTCAAGTTCATCAAGAAGTGGGTTGGGACGCACATCCGCCAAGAGGAAGAGAGAGGAGCTGAGCAACGTGCTGGCGGCCATGCGGAAAGCAGCCGCCAAGAAGGACTGACCCCCTCCCCACCCCTGTAATAATAAAGCCTTCTCGGGGAAGAAAAAAAAAAAAGGTTACTGATTCTGTCATACAATTGTATGTTAACTTAAAGCAGCGACCTGGTCAGCCAAGAGCACTGAACTTCATTTAACTCCTTGCTCTGACACTTACTCACTTTAGGCGAGTCACTTAATCTACCCATATGAATCTTACATCATCTGGAAAACAGATAATGTCAGCTTAATTTATAAGGTTATTGTTAAGGATATTAAAAAAACACATACACATGCATATGTGTATGTGTACATATGTATCTATTACATTATCAGTCTTAAATTCAGGATCATCTCTTTCCTAAAGCTTCTAGACTCCTTGCATCATTTTAATTTACTCATAAAAACTAACTGAAATCTTAAAAGAAGGAACTGAAGGTATTTCAGATCTCTAATTCAACAAAGAAAAGGCTTGGGCTATTGAGAGCTCTTACATATTAAACGCAGTGCTTGGTGCTTCTATACATTATCCTGCTGAACTTCACCACAATCCAGAGAACAGATGACACTGAACTCATTTTGTAGAAAAGAAAATAGAGGCAAGCAAAGGCAAAAAGCTTACACAAGATCACTGAGCTAGTAAGAGGAAGCTAGACCTGAATAGCAGATCGAGATCTAACTCCAAGGATTTCCCCCACACGGGATAATCCCCCTAAAGCAGGAAAACAAAATCTCTGGGTAAAAATTAAGTTTCAAAAAACTAACAAACCAAAAGATCATCTATGGATATGTATAAAAACAAAAACAAACAAACAAACAAAACCATCAATTAATCAATTTAACTGAACCCAACGCAAAGATACTCCAGGACATCTCTCCAGATTTTACCTTTAAGGCTTATGTCCAAATGGAGGTAATGATGAAAGAAATGATGTAAAGAAAGTAAGTGGAAACAAGAAGAATCTTCTTTCAAAAGAACAGAGCAGTGCAGTATAAGAATCAGTCTTAGAGAGACACCCAATTCCAAAAAACAGTATCTTACCTTTTCAGAGAGAATGTCTGAGGCACTAATTCTTCTTGTTAAATTTTGTTCTTTATCTTCTAACCCTTTAAAATAAAACAGCATATTTTGAATACTCTAAAAAACAGCTAACACCAATTTAAAATAAAATGCTGTATATTTAATAGTACTTATTTTAAGGGGTCTCTCATTTTCACAATCTCTGGACAAAAAGAGAAGAATGCTGTTAGAATGAAAATCTGACCAAACTTTTCATACTAGCCTCATTTCTGAAAGTTATAACGCAAAATGATTCAAAATATTAAATAAGTTAAAACTGTATTTTGATAAAATGACTTATGAACTGAAAGTAATCATTCCATTAACAGAATTTACATTAAGCTGGCAGTACCTTATGAGCACAACATTATCTTAAAAACAAGTACGAACCACAAATTTCAAACTATAAATCTAACTTTACACAAAGCTTATAAAACCAGGTAATTGTTTAGTTCATCAACTATGTAGTTTGGCATTGTCCTACCACTGTTATGGGTCTCTACAATAAAATTATTTCATTTTTGACTCAATACTTCCAAGATGAAAATTGGTTTTGTAAAAAAAAAAAAAGAAAAGAAAAGAAAATTGGTTTTGTGCAGTCATGTAGTGTTTTTAAAATTATTATCTGGAATTCTAAACTGAGCTAAAGACAATCATCAGGATATAGATGGTAGTTAAAAGCATATAATTAAGAACACCCCTGGAGAATGCAACACAGAGGACATCAACAGTTAAGAAATTTCAAAGGAAAACTATTTTTTTAAAAAAAGAAGAAAATCAGAAATTATAAAAAATTCCAGATATGTATAGTATTACCAAAACCCCAAAATTTCAAGTTTATGAAGAAACACATTACTGAATATAGTAGTTATGTCTACGCCCTATAGAATATTCTCAACATTGTGGCCTAACAGGTCCTTTGAGAACATAAAACAAATTATATCAGTCTTTGATCGAGCTCTCATAGCAATTTCATTCAGAGTAAAAAACAAAGGTGTTTTTTTTTTAATTTTATTTATTTATTTGACAGAAAGAGAGCACAAGTAGGGAAGAGGGTCAGAGGGAGAAGCAGACTGTGCACTAAGCAGGAAGCCCGATGTAGGGCTCAATCCTAGAACCCTGGGATCATGACCTGAGCCTAAGGCAGACGCTTAACCAACTGAGCCACCCAGGTGTCTCCACAACAAAGTTCTTATAAACCTCTACATGATCTATCCCAATCTATCACCTCTGACCTCCTCTCTCCTACTATTCAGCACCCCCACTCTCCTTTCTTTAGTGGCACAGGCCTCCTCCCTTTTATTCTCCAAATATGCCAGGTATCCTTCTGCCTTAACAGTAGTTATTTTAGTTCGCAGATTCTCAAACTTTACCAGGTACTAGAATCAACAAGAAGGCTTGTTAAATTTAGAATGTTGGGCCCCATTTCCAGAGTTTCCAATTCAGTATATCTAGGATAGGCCCTAGGCATTTGCATTTCTATCAAGTTCCTAGGTAATGCTGGTCCAAGGACCAAAGTTAGAAAATCATTGCTCTAGCTCTTTATTATCTGCCTAGAAAGCTCTTCCTTCAGACATTCATTTGGCTATTCCCTCACTGTCTTCAAAGACTTTAAATCTCACCTTCAAATTCAGGCTTCCCCTGATCACTTATTAATACTGCAACCCACAGTTACTATCCCCCTACTTAACCCTGCTATAATTTTTCCATAACTGTTCTTTACTCATCATATTTGTTTCCCCCTTCTAAAACGCAAATCCATGAAGGCATAAATGACTGTCTATTTTGTTCATGGATATACTGCCAAGAGCCTGGAATAAAGTGCTCAATTTCTGAATGAATGGAAGAATGAAATAAAAAATGATGGAAAATTAAAATTAATTTTGCAATTCCATCAAAATAACTCTGCCCTGATTAGTTTCGGTAAGGAATAGAAAAGCAGATTGCACTGGATTAAAAGGGAATGAGAGGTAAAGTGGAGAGAGTCAGCACAGGCTAGCCTTTCAAGAAGTCTGGATGAAAAGACAGAAGTTAAGGAAGAATATAGAATGGGGAGGAGAGAGTGATTACATTTTGGGAGGAAAACCCAAATATGTTTATACTAAGAACCCCTTAAGAGAAAGTGGTTAAAGATGAATCAAAGCAAACAACAGATGGAGTAAGGTTCCAAAGAAGATAGAAGAGCCAGGAACACAGGTTAAAACAAGGTGGCCATAAACAAAAATGAAATGAAGTGAAAATCAATAAGGATGTAAGTTTACGATCAGAAAGTGAAAAGCATCTCCCTCTGCCTCTCCCTCTGTGTCTCTCATGAATAAATGAATAAAATCTTAAAAAAAAAAGAAAGTGAAAAGTTGAAACTTAAGTGAGATAACCTGATAAAGTTAAACAAGGAATAAAGTTGAGTAAGAGGCCTAAATAATAAATAAATAAATAATAAATAAATAAATAAATAAAGGTTTAGAAGAGTTGTTGAAAGAAATGGAAAAGCAGCTGATCACCAACAACTTAAAAGCTTAATGGCAGAGCTGAGTCTTCCTCAAGGCTGAGGGCAGGGCTGCAGTGGGGGGGGGGGGGAGGATGCATATGAAGAAACTAACCAATACAATTTATTCGGATAAATTTTAGCTTTTTTGGTTTTCCTCCAATTTCTCTTCCACACTGCTGCAAGTTACTTTTCTAAAACATACACCTGATAACATCATTTTCCTGTTTAAAAATATTTGCTGGCCCACCTGACGTTTAAGAAAATCTAAATTCCTTAGCCAAGACATTCAAGGCCCTCTGTAACCTGATTTCAATCCACCCTTTTTATATTTATATGCAACTGTTCCCCACACTGCACTCATTTTAGATCAAACTCCATTATTCTTTAAAAGTTCTCTATGCTTTATCTGATCATTTGGTTCCTTCTTACTTCCCAAGTCAGAAAGACTCATTTTTTGAGACACATATCAAACATTTCCATTACTATGAAAACCTTCTAAACCCAGGTGGACATATTTGATCCTTCCCCTGTATTACTGCAGGCTTTCATACATAACTCTTACTACACTCTGTGATAGTTACTTGCATGTATATATTTTTTTATCCTACAGAGTTATACTTTTCAAAACTGCCTGCCTGGAATCATTGTGCTAAATAGTCTACTCAGGTGCCTGGCAGTGGCAAATGCAAAAGCAAACCCTCTCTCAGAAGTCCCATCTTTGTCCCAGGCCTCAGAAAATTACCACCAAAAAAATAAATAAGTAAAAAGAAACAAAAGTGAGCACTTTAAAAAACAAAAAGGAAAGAAGAGAAAAAGAAGAAAAAAAATCACTAAACTGTCAAGAAGAGGTACCAAAAATGGGAACCAGAAATGAGACCCATAAAAACGTCAGATATTAGAAATTAGCAAAGGAAAAAACAAACCAGAGCAAACCTATGGTTAACACACTTAAATAAAGATAAATTTGAAAAAAATAAGCAAAAAAATCTAAAAAGACCAAAGTAATTTTAAAAATAAAATAAAAATGAAATAATAAAATAAAAACTGTAACTGACATTTAAAAGTCAATAGGTGAGTTTATTAAGGCAAATCAGACAAAGCTAAAGAGAGAATCCAGGAACTGAGAGACACATCAGAAGAAATTTTCCAGAATGTAGCACAGATTTACAAAGAGATGGAAACTTAAAAGAAATTAGAGAAATGGAAGATAAAGTGAGATCATCTGATATAACAGATATACAAAATTCCAAAATAGAAAGAGAATGGGAAAATATTTTAAGATAATGACAATTTTTCAGAATCAATGAAAACAAGAGGCACAAATCCCAAGCTGAATAAAAATAGCAATCAATTCATTATAGTTAAACTCCAGAATATTAAAGACAAAAAAAAAAAAAAAAACAGGGTTTTTAAGGCAAGCAGAGAAAGAAGATAAATTACCTTCAAATTAGAAACTATTAAGACTGATGGCTGACTTTTCAAAATCAATAATGGAAGCCAGAAAGTATCTTCAATATGTTGAGGATGTAATTAGCCAATCTAGAACTCCAAACCTAGAAAATTATCTTTAAAAAAGGGCAAAGAGGGGATCCCTGGGTGGCGCAGCAGTTTAGCGCCTGCCTTTGGCCCAGGGCGCGATCCTGGAGACCCTGGATCGAATCCCACGTCAGGCTCCCGGTGCATGGAGCCTGCTTCTCCCTCTGCCTGTGTCTCTGCCTCTCTCTCTCTCTCTCTCTCTCTCTGTGACTATCATAAATAAATAAAAAAATTAAAAAAAAAAAAAGGGCAAAGAGGGGATGCCTGGGGGGGGGGTAGAGGGGGGGACGGGTCAGCTGGTGAGAGTCTGCCTTCAGCTCAGGCGTGACTCAGGGCGTGATTCCTGGGATCTGGGATCAAGTCCCACATTGGGCTCCCAGCAAGGAGCCTGCTTCTCCTTCCGCCTGTGTCTCTGTCTCTCTCTGTCTCTGTCTCTCTCACAAATAAATAAACAAATCTTAAAAAAGGGGGGGGGCAAAGAGTAATAAGTTTCCTATCCAGCAGACACATCCAAATTCTAAAAAATGTATATCGAGCATAAATGATTCTAGACAAAGAGTGAGCTAAGAAAGTGTTAAATATATGAGCAAAGCTTGGCAAATACTGGCTTTTTGTATGTGGAGAGAGTAAAGACCTTGATTAATTTTAAACACTGATAAGAATTCATGTTACAATTCCTAGAGAAACCAATATGAGACAAGAAACTTAATATCTGGGATCCCTGGGTGGCGCAGAGGTTTGGCGCCTGCCTTTGGCCCAGGGCGTGATCCTGGAGACCCGGGCTCGAGTCCCACGTCGGGCTTCCAGTGCATGGAGCCTGCTTCTCTCTCTGCCTGTGTCTCTGCCTCTCTCTCTCTCTCGTGTGTGACTATCATAAATAAATAAATAAATAAATAAAGGAAACTTAATATCTAACTTCCAAACTTGTAAAAGGAAAAAAAAATTGTATTGGGGGAAAAAACAAAACAAAAAGAGTCAAGAAAAAAAGAACAAAAAACCAAATATCAGTAATCATGAAAAATGCAAATGGACTATGTATTCTAGCAAAGGACAAAGACTGTCGACTAAGTTACAAAAGAAATCCAGTTCTTCCCAAGAACTTCCCAAGAACTGGGAAGCCCCGGTGGCGCAGTGGTTTAGCACCGCCTGCAGCCCAGAGCATGATCCTGGAGACTCTGGATCAAGTCCCATGTCAGGCTCTCTGTATGATGCCTGCTTCTCCCTCTGCCTGTGTCTCTGCCTCTATGAATAAATAAATAAAATCCTAAAAAAAAAAAAAAAAAGAAATCCAGTTCTATTCTAGGTACAATTGACATTTGAGGCATGAGAATATGGAAAGACTGAAAGAATAGAAAATAATATACAAGGTATATATACTTATCAAAAGAAAGGAAGTGTGACTATTAGCATAAGAGAAGTCTTTCAGGCAGAAACATTACTAGAGATAAAGAAGGCTACTACATAATAAAGAGAGTAAGGAGTCAATTTCTCAGCCTCAAGGTATTTGAAACAAAAACCATAAATCCACCACCACAGTGGCTGATTTTAACAAATCTCTCAATAATTAATCAAGCAGATCAAAAAATGAAGGAAGATCAAAAGCTTGATCCATACATTCCTTTCAAGCACACACAAAACAGTTATTTAAAAAAATCACATACAATAAAGCAAGTCTCTACAAATAAATATGACAGTACCTACATTTTCATTCTTTCTTTAATATCTTATTCTGGGGCCCCTGGGTGGCTCAGTGGTTGAGCATCTGCCTTTGGCTCAGGTGGTGATCCTGAGGTCCTGGGATCGACTCCCGATTCAGGCTCCCTACAGGGAGTCTGCTTCTCCCTGTGCCTATGTCTCTGCCTCTCTCATGAAATAAAATATTTAAAACACAATAATAGGGCAGCCCTGGTGGCGCAGCGGTTTAGCGCTGCCTGCAGCCCGGGGCGTGATCCTGGAGACCCCGGATGAGTCCCACGTCGGGCTCCCTGCATGGAGCCTGCTTCTCCCTCTGCCTGTGTCTCTGCCTCTCTCTCTCTCTCTCTCTCTCTCTCTCTCTCGTGTGTGTGTGTTTCTATGAATAAATAAATGAAATCTTAAAAAAAAAACTAATAATATCTCATTCTGACAATATCTTATTCTGACAATATCTCATTCTGACAATATTAGGAATCAGTAACAAAAAATAATAAGAACCTTCATGTTTGCAAGTTAAGAAACACACTTCCAAATAGCCTATAAAGGTCAAAGAAAAAACAAAAACTAGAAAATATTTAGAAATAAGTGGGAAAAAAATATATATCACAAAGAGCTAAAGTAGAAATTTCATAACCTAAATTGATCTCAATAGAAGATCTGAAAACTCGTAAGTTTTAAAAACTATGGACTTATTTCTTGGGAAATTTAAAAACTTATAAATGCTACAAGTAATAGAAAAGTGAGACACTTTTTTTTTTTTTTTAGATTTTACTTTTTTGAGAAAGAGAAAAAGAGAGGGGGAGGGGCAGAGGGAGTGGGAGAAGCAGACTCCCTGCTGAGCAGGGAATGCAAGCCAGGCTCTATGCCAGGGCTCGGGGATCCTGACCTGCGCTGAAGGCAGATGCTTAACTGAATGAGCCACCCAGGCAACCCCCAAAAATGAGATTCTTAGGCACAATTTTTTATAAACTTTACAACTTACAGGAAATGGCGACATTACCTAAACCGCCTTAAACAGAAACAGAAAGCAAGAACAATCAACAGTATAAAACCTTCCCTCAAAAGATTCCATTCAGGCCCAGATACTTCTACCAATAATACCTACTAGACAACCTAGAAACAATTCAATCTTAATTTAGTCCTGAGAATAAAGAAGGAACCAGGGGATCCCTGGGTGGCGCAGCGGTTTGGCGCCTGCCTTTGGCCCAGGGCGCGATCCTGGAGACCCGGGATCGAATCCCACGTCGGGCTCCCGGTGCATGGAGCCTGCTTCTCCCTCTGCCTATGTCTCTGCCTCTCTCTCTCTCTCTCTCTCTCTCTCTCTGTGACTATCATAAATAAAAAATAAGATAAAAAAAAAAAAAAAGAAGGAACCACTTCTCAACTCATTTTGAGCATATCATAACCTTATACTAGAACTTGGCAGGGAAAAATAAAGGGAAAAAATTATAGGCTATAAAGTTCTAAATAAAACATTAGTAAATCATTATTTCCGAAGACTTTTTAATTGCCCAAATTGGAAGAACCCAAATATCCCTCAAATGGAAATGGATAAATGTACCATTACCCTACAAAGGCACATTCAGCAACAAGAATGAACTAATCATATACACAAACATATTGATGAATCTCAAACACACTATGCCACTTAACTGAAAGAAGATAGATGCAAAAGGCAATATACTGCATGATTCCACTTATATGACATTCTGGAGAGGACCAAACTATAGAAAACAGTAGTTACCTGCTGGGCTGAGAGTTGGGGGAGGAGCATGAGAGACTGAGAGTTGAGGAGAAACTGTTTTGTATTTTATTTTTTGTTTGTTTGTTTTGTTTTGTATCTTAATTGTGGTGCCTGGCAATGGTTACCCAACTGCCTGCATTTGTCAAAACTTAAAGAGCTATGCCCTAAAAAGGGTAAATTTTACTGCATATTAAGTTATTCCTTCATAAAAAGACCAAAAGGAAAAAATGAACAAATCAAATCCATGATGTACAAAAATGACGTATCATGAACTGGCTGGATTTATCCCAAATATTAAAGAGTGGTTTAACACTATAAAATTAATTAATATAATCCATTACACTAATAAAGGAGAAAAATGTTCTTCTCAATAATGAAGGAAAAAGTGTTATAAACTTCAACATCCATTCATGCTGACTACTCAAAGAATTGGGAGGAAAAAAACTTTTTACCCAATATAGGAAACCTCCAAAAGAAGCTAACATCAGGGGATCCCTGGGTGGCGCAGTGGTTTGGCGCCTGCCTTTGGCCCAGGGCGCGATCCTGGAGACCCGGGATCGAATCCCACATCGGGCTCCCGGTGCATGGAGCCTGCTTCTCCCTCTGCCTGTGTCTCTGCCTCTCTCTCTCTCTCTCTGTGACTATCATAAATAAATAAATTTGAAAAAAAAATAAATAAAAAAGAATAAAAATGGATATTTATTAAAAAAAAAAAAAGAAGCTAACATCATGTTAAAAACAAACATCCAAAAGTACTCAAGTTAGGAAACAGAGATGTCCACTGATAGACTTATGATAAAAATTGCATTACAAGTCCCAACCAGGGGCAGCCCCGGTGGCTCAGCGGTTTAGCGCCACCTTCAGCCTGGGGTGTGATCCTGGAGACCCGGGATTGAGTCCCAGGTCGGGCTCCCTGCGTGGAGCCTGCTTCTCCCTCTGCCTGTGTCTGTGCCTCTCTCTCTCTGTCTCTTATGAATAAATAAATAAAATCTTTTAAAAAATTAAAAAAAAAAAAAGTCCCAACCAGCAGGTAAGGCCAAAAAAAGAAAGGTCAGAATGAAACTAAACCTATCATTATTGAATAATATGCCTATGTAGAGAGTGCAAAAAGAATTCACAGAGAAATATTAAAATCATGTCAATGAAGCACACCACCAAAAAAAACCAGTTACCCCACAGCGAATGAAGAATCATCTTAGTACTAATTGAAAATCTTAATTCAATTACCTTGACTAGGTTCAGTAGTGTCAGATTTCAGGGAGAGCTGTTTTGTTCCATCTTTAACTTTTTTCAACCGGTTCTTATCCCCTGGTAAAGTCAATTTTTGCCTGAGTGGTTTCAATTCAAACGCCTGAAAAGTTTTGACCTGTGTTTTTTCCTCGGGAGCTACTTCTTTACTTGGGTCCTTTGTAATACTGACATTATCAGTGCTTGTTTGGTCCTCAAAGTTCAAAGTTTTAGGATCTTCCTGCACATTCTCTTCTTTGCTACTCAAAGCTAGTTTTTCATCCTTATTGATGCATTCTAGTTCCAACTGTATTTGCTTATACTTCAAAAGTAAGTCTTCGAAAGTTTCTTCCCCACAGTTTTCACTTTTTGACGAATAATTTTGTTTTCTTGATGGAGATCTTCCAAAACTTTTGGCTGAACAGCACATTAAGGAAACCAGTTTCCAAAATTTTTCCAGTAAGTTTAACAAAAACACATTAAGTTATAAATTGTCTCCCCTTTAACTTTTCAAAAAAAAAGGTGAATTAGTATTTTAAATTACATTTAACATATGTGCTAATGCCCACTTTCATAATGTGCCCATGTTTCAAATTTAACCAGTAACCATACAAAATAGTCCATTTAGAAAATCACTGGTGTCAGTTATTTTCCCCACAGTACCTCTAGGTATCCCACCTACTTAGGTTATAGCAGCATTCCTTCTGTAGTAATCAGAAAAGCCACAATAAGCTGGATGTTAAAGATTCCTTTCTGAAGAGAGGAGAAACCAAATAGTTTGTCACAGATGTGGATAATTTACACTTCCGATAGGAGGAAACATTTCTTCTTTTTAATTAGTTTCTTCCCATGTCTCAGATTAAAAACAAACAACAAAAAAAAAAAAACAAGGAGATAAAGAACACTGACAACTACTAGTTAAAACTAGTTTATAAACAGGAAGCATTTTCTTAAAAATCCAATACATAACAATCTTACTATCTAACATCTGCACAACTAAAACAAGGAAGGCAATTATGTTATAAAAATAAAACCTTCTATAGTATTCAAAATGTATCTTATAAACTCATTTGTCTCTGAAGATAAGAATAACTCTACCAAAAGAATTTTCTCCTAACACAGTGATACACAGAACATGTAAATGGCTTGGAAATGGCTACAAAATTCCAAACTATAATTTTTACTCAAAATAATTCACACAGGTAAAAAGTGTTACACCCCACTTCTCCAGCCTAGAAATTAACAAGATTTAAAGACAAGTACTTTAAGGGGGTTTTAATACAGTATGTCATTCACAGATCATTTCAACTGGCTAGGATGTAACACTATAGTCCCCTAAAGATGGAAACTATAATGTTTAACAACTTACAGGAGAATCAATCTCCACGTATTTTTAAATTTCCCTAATGACCAATACAAGAATGAGAATCACCACCGAATATTTTTTTTTACTACCAATAATTTTATTTTATTTTATTTTTTATGACAGTCACAGAGAGAGAGAGAGGCAGAGACACAGGCAGAGGGAGAAGCAGGCTCCATGCACCGGGAGCCTGACGTGGGATTCGATTCCGGGTCTCCAGGATTGCGCCCTGGGCCAAAGACCGGCGCTAAACCACTGCGCCACCCAGGGATCCCCTACTACCAATAATTTTAGAAACTAAACCAGCATTACAACTCAAAATCTGAAAAATATAATAAAAATAAAATAAAAATTAAAAAAAAAACAACTCAAAATCTGAACTGTTTTAGTAAATCTTGGTTTTGTGATCTAAGCTCTTCAGACCCAAGGTTCTTGAAATACTAGTTTCTCATAACCTGTCTTCTTCTTTGACCAATCTGCCATCAGCTGGCTGAGTTGGTTTATCCATCATGTTTTCAAACTTTATTTTACCTGGCCTCTCTGCAGCTTTGGACACTGCAAACCACTCTTCTTGGCTTCCCTAACTACACTATCCTGATTTCCCTACCTTCTTTTCCCCTTTATGCCTTCGTGACCTAACTCCTGCAATAACGGTGCTTTCCAGTAAGCTCTATTTAGCCTCTTTCACTTTTCCTTTTGAGCATTCTAATGCACTACCGTATGTGTACGTAATACAAGAGAGGAGGTCTGGCTTCGTGATAAATATTTGGGGTTTTATCTTCCACAAGCCAGCCCTATTCTGTTGCTGGACTAATCTTTCTAGAACACAAATCTGATCAGATCTGTCCCCTTGTTTAAATCTCATTAAGAACAGAGTTCAAAGGACACCTGGGTGGCTCAGTGGCTGAGTGTCTGCCTTTGGCTAAGGTCGTGATCCCAGGGTCCTGGGATGGAGTCCCACATCAGGCTCCTGGTGAGGCACCAGCTTCCCCCTCTACCTATGTCTCTGCCTCTGTGTGTCTCTCATGAATAAATACATAAATTTATTTTAAAAAAGAGTTCAAAATACTCACAATAGTATATAAAGCCTTCATGATCTGACCTGTACTTCCTTTCCCATCTTACAATTTCCTTGTTCATCACAACGTACGTATCGTTTTGTTTTAAAGATTTTTTTTTTTTTTATGATAGGCAGAGAGAGAGAGAGAGAGAGAGAGAGAGACAGGCAGAGGGAGAGAGAGGCAGGCTCCATGCCGGGAGCCCGACGTGGGACTCAATCCCGGGTCCCCAGGATCGCGCCCTGGGCCAAAGGCAGGCGCTAAACCGCTGAGCCACCCAGGGATCCCCATACACATCGTTTTGTAGTTAGGTTTCTCTGTTCTTCAAACTGACCCCAATTCAAAACTGAAATGTCATCTATGTGAACCCAGAACATTACTTGTTTCCTCTCCCACCATTATATACTCTTTGTACATATTCTCGAATTACCTGCAGCTACACCTTACTTTTCAATGGAGCCATCTAAAGATAAAAATGAAGAAATAAAATAAAGACAAAACTGAAGATCTTGGAAAGATTTGTAGAGGGAAAAGATTCAATACACTAACAACAGGAAAATGAGGAAAAGCAATTGAGTTACAACTATAATCTCTGTCAAGGCTAAATGAAATCTCCAATTTCTAATACAGGACAAAGATGACACCAACACTGAAAAGATTTAATTTTAAACTAGTTAAGTTGCAATTTCTAACCGAAATGTTTTGTAAAAAAAAAAGAACTGCTTTTCAACTGTAGGTGGAAAATGAAATGACTTTCTACTGATGAGAGACACTGGCCTAATTATGTTAGCTCTCATCAGATTAGAAAGTTTAAAACAGCAGTCATCCAAAGGAAACATGCTAAGCGGGACTGACGAAATGTCTATCATTCAGAAAAAATTTAAATGAATAAAACTGAAAATAAGTGCCACATTAGAATCTGCTTATTATATTTCATTAAAGCTGCACCTACCATGCCTTGATCATTACATAAAAATGTTAAAAAAAAAAATACTTGTACTCCTGCTACTTCACTTCTAGATGATGAAATTGAGCCACAGTACATTCCCTATTCTTTCTTTCTCCTTTTTTTTTTTTTTTTGGCGGGGGGGAAACTCTACCCCCAACATGAGGCTTGAACTTACAATCCCAAGATCAAGGGTCACATGCTCTACTGACTGAGCCAGCCAGGTGCCCCAACACCCTAAGTCTTTTTTAATGTAATTATTAGTAAAATAAAAATGTCATTACTCTAAGTGCACAGTGGATAGATGAATAAACCTGAATATAATCTTGGTATTAAGGAACCTGAATTAATAAAATTTTGTATTACAAAGTTTGTTCACATTATATAAAAGTAGCTGAACACTATGTTTTCCTTCACAAAATCTTACAAAGAATACCACCTCTAGGATGGATTAATGATACTTCACGAGGAAAACAATGAGCAGAAGATCAAAACAAGCATCCTTTTCCTTAAGTGCAGCATCTGTGAAAAGAAAAACAGCAATACAGCTCATTTCTGCTAAATTACTACAGAAATCAGACTTGATATATTCCTGTAATTTTTTCCACACTGTATGCTTGTTTCTAATAAAAACATATAAGCTAAATAATAAAGGTATAAATTATATAAATAAAGGCCAAATTGGTATTGAAAGATTGGACAGAAAAAAGGCAAGGGCAGGAGCTGGGCAAGCCCCCTCATCACCACCTTCTCTAACACAGTTTAAATGAAGAAAAAGCTCTGTGCCCCCACAGTACTATTTACACATCTCAATAAGAACTTTTTTTTTTTTTAAGTTTTTTTTATTTATTTATGATAGTCACAGAGAGAGAGAGAGAGGCGCAGAGACATAGGCAGAGGGAGAAGCAGGCTCCATGCACCGGGAGCCCGATGTGGGATTCGATCCCAGGTCTCCAGGATCGCGCCCTGGGCCAAAGGCAGGCGCCAAACTGCTGCGCCACCCAGGGATCCCTCAATAAGAACTTTTTACATTAAAACTCTATTTATTCACATCGGTCTCTCCAACACAAATTCTAAGTTTCCTCTTTTGCATTCTTAAAACACACACATGTAGGGCAGCCCCGGTGGCGCAGCGGTTTGGTGCCACCTGCGGCCCAGGGCGCGATCCTGGAGACCTGGGATCAAGTCGCGCATCGGGCTCCCTGCATGGAGCCTGCTTCTCCCTCTGCCTGTGTCTCTGCCTCTCTGTGTCTCTCATGAATAAATTTAAAACACACACACACACACACACGTATGTGCTTTAACAGCCTGTTTTTAGATTCAGAATCAACTAACAAAAACTTCCTTAAAAAGTTAGCTTGGGGGTAGCCTGGGTGGCTCAGTGATTTAGCGCCGCCTTCGGCCCAGGGCATGATCCTGGGGACCCGGGATGGAGTCCTATGGTGGGCTCCCTGCATGGGGCCTGCTTCTCTCTCTGCCTGTGTCTCTGCCTTTCTCCTTGTGTCTCTCATGAATAAAAATATAAAATCTTAAAAAAAAAAAAAAAGTTATCTTGGGCACAGTTTTTCTTTCCTTTTTTTTGAAAGAACATCTTCTATCTTTTTTAAAAGTCAAATCCTTCTATGATTTTCTTTGAAACAATCCTAGGTGTACCTCGCCTAACTTGTGGTTGCAGAATCAAGTGTTTTCAGGGCCTTAGCCCCAGAAGCTGCTGTGTACCTAGATTCTTATTTCTTGCCCCTTTACATGCTGACATCTGGGAAAGACCATTTGATCTTGAGAATTCTACAAAAACACCCTTGAGGGTCTTCCAAACAAACTTCATCACGTGTAAGTTTCATATAGAGTGCGTTTAAAAAAAAAAAAAAACATTGTACCTTAGCAACTACAACCGGTGATCACTGCACGTGGCAAATCATCTTTATGCAGTCATCAGGAAAACCTAGTTCTACAAACCCTTCAGGTGGCTGACGCCCCAATATAAACCTTCAGTACATTCAAGAATCTTAAAGATAATGGTATCAGAGGGAACAACACATCAGGTATTTTGCTATTTTCCACCTCCCCATAATCTCCACTGTCTCACGCGCACACCGCATGGCGTTCAATACGCTAAAATCAGAACACTGTCTTTCTCTCTCTAACCTACATGGGTCAGCGCTGGGTCATAGAAGGTCCCAAAACTTTCGTGTATGTGCTGCCGGGGCGGGCACGAAAGCACAGAATGCCCCACAACGAAACATAGGAGGAGGAGGAGGAGTCGTTTTAACAGAGAGTCGCTTGAAGGCACCACCTGTGACTTGGACTTGCGGAAGGTACGAGGTGTTTCACACGCACCCACCCCCCGCCCCCACTTAAAAAAAAAAAAAAAAAGGCCGCGTGTGTAAGAACAGGCCGAGAAGAACCTTAAAGGGCGGAACCGTGCAGGATGGAACCTCACAATTTTCCACGTCAAGGTTCGATACGGTGCAAGCAACCGGATCAGGCCCTAAACTGTGCATCCCTTTTTATTTATTTATTTTTTATTTCCCTCCTCCTCCCTGTAGCACTCGTAAGTCAACCTGGCACACAGACAAAAGTTCCCGCCGCAGCGAGGGAGGGCGCGTCGACCTGAGCTCGGGGCACCTGGGCTGCGGACCGACTAGGAGGAAATCTCGTTTCAGACTTCCCGGGGATCACTTTCGCCGGTTTGGCCCCCGGAAGCGTGATACGTTAGCTTGCATAAAAAAATAATAATAATAAAAAGCAAATCCAGAGACACAAGCCCCTGCGCCGGGCGGCGACCCACCGAGGAGCCACCTGCTTGCTGGGAAGCGCAGGGATGGACGGAGGGACGGACAGAGGGATGGACCCAGGGACAAACGCAGGGACGAAGCCAGGAAGGGTCCCAGGGACGGACCCAGGGCAGGACGCAGACACGGACCCAGGGAGGGACGGAGGAACAGACAGAGGGATGGACCCAAGGACGAATGCAGAGACGGACGGACGGACGGACGCAAGGAGGGACCCAGGGAGGGACGGAGGGACAGACGAGGGGATGGACAATGCAGGGAGGGACGCAGGGACGGACGGAGGAACGGACGCATGGAGGGACCCAGGGGCGCACCGAGGGACCCAGGGACGCACCGGGGGCGGACGGACGCATGGAGGGACCCAGGGACGCACCCGGGGACGGACGGACGCATGGAGGGACCCAGGGAGAGACCCAGGGAGGGACCCAAGGAGGGAGGGACGCAGGGCCACCGGGGCGCGGACGGGCAGGTGAAGGATACAGCTCTTCCGAGGCGGCGAGGGCTCCCGCCAGCTCTGTCCGCCACCGAACCCCGAGCCCGCCGCTCCGGCCGCGGCGGGCCGGCCGCCGGGCTTGCCTCCCCGCTCGCCGCCGCCGCGGCCCCGGCTCCAGCGGCTGCCGCCGCGGTACGGCCTGCCCCGGAAGCGGAGCCGGTCCAGCGCGATGTGGCTGCGCTCCCAGAAGGACGGCCGCGGGCTGCCCTCCGACAGCGGCCCGGGCGGCAGGCGGGCGGGCGGCGGGTGCGAGCGGAACGGCTCCTTGGGCCGGTAGCCGGCGTGTCCCCGGAGGTGGCCCCGCTCCGCCGCGTGGCGCGGGCGGCAGAGGCTCCGCAGCTGCTGCTGGGACGACGACGACGACGAGCCGCCGCCGGACGCGCCGCCGCGGGCCGCAGGGGGAGGCCTCCGCCGCGCGTAGGGCAGCAGCCCCCCGGCCCCGCCGCCGCCGCCGCCGCCGCCGCCCCCGCTGCTGCTGCTGCTCCGGCTCCGCGCGTCGCTGTGGTTGTCGTCGTCGCTGATCTCCCCGTCCTCCAGCTCGCCCTCCTCCTTGGGCGACAGGCCGCTGGGCGCCGGCGCCGGAACCTCGGCGGCCGCCATCCGCGCCGCCGCCCCGCCCGACAGCGCCCTCCGCCGCCTCGGCTCCCCGCCTCGAACGCCGGCCTCCCGCGGCGGCTGCTCGCTCCGCCGACGCGCTCCGCTCCCCGCCTGCCCCGCACCCCGGCGCCTCTCGCCGGGCCGCCGCGGCCCGCTTCCCCTCGCCCAGCGCCCCCCGGCTCTTCCGCCTCGCGAGAAAGGGGGCTCTGCCCGGGGCTCGGCCCACGACGTCACTTCCGGCGGCGCGCAGGAAGCCAGCCGCGCAGCTCCCGCGTCGTCTCGCGGGACGCCGCGGTGGTCGCCGGGATGTGTAGTCCCGCCTTGCGGGGCGAGCCTCCGGGGCAGGGAGAGGGGTTCGGGTTTTCGGGTTTTCGGGTTTTCGGGTTTGTGCTTCCCGCGCAGCGCTCGCGCCCCGCCCGGGCTAGCCGCTGACGTGGACGGCCCCGGAGGCTCCTGAGTGATGCCGGGAGCGTTGTAATGGCCGCGAGCGCCTCGACCGAGGGGGCGCAGTGATCCCGCTCCGTTTTAGGGGGGCGCCTTAAGGGGGAGGCTAACGAAGGCGAGCGCGGCTCCGGGGCCGTCTGCTGCGCGGGCTCCAGGCCGCCGTGCTACTAGAGACCCCGAGGAGGCTGACGCCCCCGCCCGCACCTGCAGCTACACCTGCACCCGCACCTGCACCCGCACCCGCACCTGCACCTGCACCCCCGCCAGCGCCGCAGGACCGGATGACGGCGACGGGGACATGCCGACCAACTGCGCCGCGGCGGGCTGCGCCACTACCTACGACAAGCACATTAACATCAGCTTCCACAGGTAAGCGCGGCGCGGGTTAGGGACGCGGGCCCTCAGGTGCAGGGTCGCCGCTGCGGGCGCAGCCGGGGCTCAGCCGCCGACCCCACCGCCGGGCTCGTGCCCAGGAAGCAGCACTTCTGTCCTTTGCGCTGCCCTTCCCCGCCTCTGTCCCCCCACCCTTCCCCTTTTTTCTTTTTCTTCTTCTTTTTCTTCTTCTTCTTCCTTCTTCCTTCTTCCTTCTTCCTTCTTCTTCCTTCTTCTTCTTTTTTTTTTTCCTTTTTCTCCCCGCCCTCCGGGAAAGATTAACTCACTTTGAAAGGGAAATCCGAGTCCCGCCCTGTGCTTACTCCTTGGGGGGAAAAGTAAAAGGAGCATCCCGTGATTTCGTGCTCCGCGATGCATGGGCCTGGGTCTGCACGGGAATGGTGCCTTCCAAGCAAGCGAAACCTCCTGCTGCCGTCCAGATCGGGAAGCCAGGGGCGCCCCACCCCCACCCCCGGGGCAGCACCTGCGTGACCCCGGGTCGCGCGGTCGAGTCTCCATCGGGCTCCCTGCAGGGAGCCTGCTGCTCCTTGGCCTGGGTCTCTGCCCCTCTCTCTGTGTCTCTCAGGAATAAATAAAATTAAAAAACAACAACAACAACAGCAACCGGGAAGCGATCACTAGCCAGGTTGGCGTGGGAAGCATTTAGGTGCCTAACAGCCCCGCGCAGGTGGGTAAGCGCAGAACTGAGCTGTCAGTGCTGAGCCCGGCTTTCCTCCTCACTACGGTGCTGACCTTAGGTGTGGCTCCTCCGATGGCTGCAGGAGCAATCCACAGTCTTTCCTTCTGTCTAACCGGAGCCCTTGAGAACATTTTGAAGGCTGCGTGAAATACAGTAAGTACTCCATAAATGCTTACCTTCCCGGCAAGTGCCAGCAGAAAAGCAGCCTTGAAAAAAAAAGTTCTGTGCCAATAGTTCCGATTTATTATTTTTTTAAGATTTTATTTATTCATGAGAGACACAGAGAGAGAGGGCCAGAAGATACACACAGGCAGAGGGAGAAGCAGGGAGTCAGACACAGGACTCCATCCCAGGACCTCGGGGTCACGCTCTGGGCCCAAGGCAGATGCTCAACCACTGAGCCACATGGGTGCCCCTATGTTTTATGTTTTTATTTTTTATTTATGATTATTATTATTAAAGATTTGATTGATTGATTGATTGATTGATGAGAGACAGAGAGAGAGGCAGACAGAGAAGCAGGCTTCATGCAGGAGCCCGACCTGGGACTCGATCCCAGGACCCCAGGATCACACCCTGGGCCCAAGGCAGATGCTCAACCACTGAGCCACCGGGTGCCCCTATGTTTTATGTTTTTATTTTTTATTTATTATTCTTATTATTATTAAAGATTGTATTGATTGATTGATGAGAGACACAGAGAGAGAGAGGAAGAGACACAGACAGATGGAGAAGCAGGCTCCATGCAGGGAGCCCGACCTGGGACTCGATCCCGGGACCCCAGGATCACGCCCTGGGCCCAAGGCAGATGCTCAGCCACTGAGCCACCCAGGTGCCCCTATGTTTTATGTTTTTATTATTTATTATTATTATTATTAAAGATTTTATTGATTGATTGATGAGAGGCAGAAACACAGGCAGAGGGAGAAGCAGGCTCCATGCAGGGAGCCTGACCTGGGACTCGATCCCAGGACCCCGAGGTCACGACCTGAACGAAAGGCAGCCGCTCCACCGCTGAGCCACCCGGGCATCCCCAATAGTTCTGATTTTATGTATCTCACAACTTAGTACAATCTTAGAATGTGGAAGATTATATCCTTGACCCTTTCCTTACCTAATTATCACTAAATGCTCTCTTACTAAAAACTGCTACTTTGGGCAGCCCTGGTGGCACAGCAGTTTAGCGCCGCCTGCAGCGGGGGGGTGTGATCCTGGAGACCTGGGATCGAGTCCCACATCGGGCTTCCTGCAAGGAGCCTGCTTCTCCCTCTGCCTGTGTCTCTGCCTCTCTCTCTCTCTCTCTCTGAATAAATAATCTTTAAAAATAATAATAAAATAAAATAACTGCTACTTTAAAAAAAGTCCTTGTGATGTTTCTGTTTTTCAGATATTTCATGGGAATGTAGCACTTCATTCATTCATTCATCGAACGTGTACAGGATTCTTGTGCCTGACATTGTGCTAGCAATCCAGAAAGTTCTTTTTTTTTTTTTTTAAGTTTTATTTGTTAGAGCTGGTGTGAGTGGATGGAGGGGCAGAGAGAGAGGGAGATAGCAGTCTCCCAGCCAAGCAGGGACCCCCCCCCCCGGGGCGGGGGGCTGCATCTCCTGATCCTGAGATAGTGACCTGAGTTACAATCAGGAGTCCAGGGCTTCACCTACAGAGCCTGGCTGGCACCTTCCCCACCCCCAGAAAGTTCTTTATACTCCTTTAGTTTAGTAAGTAGTGAGAAAAACATAAATAAATATAGTTAAGTGCCGCAGAAGAGACATTCAGGGATGTCTAACTTAGCCTTGCAAAGTCAAAGAACACTTCTTACAGGATGTGAAATTTCAGATGATAACCAAAGGATGACGTAGATTTAGTCCTGTATGCTACCCTACAGATTTTCTCTTTTATTCAGTGAGCATTCGAGAAGACCTGAGGGTTTCTTAAAAGAATAGCATGATGAGATTTGCATGTTAGGAAGCCCTCTGGCTGCAGTGTGGACAATTTATGGTGTTAAAGTGCTGGTCAAGCATCATCAAGAGAAGAATTTGATGAGAAACGAGCTTATTCAACATTAATTCGCCCACTCTTTCTTTCACAGGGAACTCTCATACAGTATCAACTGAGCTACACAAGGTACCTCAATGCAGGCACAACCAGCACTAGATTAGAAGAGGTGAGAGTTGAGAAGAAAGAGGAACTTGCAGGAAAACAAGGGAGAGCCCACCAGTAACCTAGGCCAGTAACTACTGACAGAAGGGGAAAGAAGTAGATAGACTTAAGAAATGTGTGAGTAGGAGGCGCCTGGGCGGCTCAGTGGGTTGAGTACCTGCCTTCAGTTCAGGTCATGATCTTGGGGCCCTGGGATGGAGCCCCATGCCGGACTCCCTGTTTAGTGGAGAGTCTGCTTCTCTGCTTCTCCCTCTCCTTCTGTTCTCCCTACCCCCCCCCCATGTGCACTCTGTTTGTCTGAAATAAAATCTTAAAAAAAAAAAAAGTAGAAACCAGTGTATTTGGTAATTTGATGTGGAAGATGAGGGAGAGGGAGGAGTCTGAGGCACCCATCATCTTGAATGTTTGAGAGATACACAGTGATACAGTAACATGCATATTTGATGATTTGTCTTCTATGAGATTAATGTGTTCATGGAAATTCAGATCTTAACATTATATAATAAATTACATTCCTATTTCATAAATACAGTTTTGACCAACTTTTTTCCTAGGGTGTTGATAGGTTTATCCCAGTGTACAACTTAGGTTGCCTATGCTCATTGTCCTGTTTTTCTTATCTGTTAGCCCACTCCAGTCTAAGTCCCCCCAACAGTCTCCTGAAACTGCTCTTGCTAAGATAAGTTATCGCTCTTGTATTTCTTTTTCATGGCATGTCTTCATTTCCTCCTTGAAATACTCTACTTTTGAATTATTTGATACTGATTTTGTGATTTTCATCTGGGACCTACCTTCAGTTTTCTCGGCCAGCCCCTTCCTTTCTCTGCCCCCGACCTAGGTCTTTCCACTCTTATCAAAATGATTTCAACTGTTCCTGTGGACTCAGTTAACTCGCCGAAGCCTCGGAAATCAACATCTCCAGTCCAATCTTTCTAATGAGTTCCAGACCTATATAGGCCAAGTGTCTCGGTATTTCCCTGGTCTCTCTTCAGTTCCTCGGGTTCAATATGTCAAAACTGTACTAATGAGCTTGCTCTTCCCCTAAAACTACACCACGTCCCGTACTCCCTTTCTCAGTAAACGAAAACACCGTCCACCCCGAAAGTGAGAGGATATCCTCCCTTGACTTCTCCCCATTCCCTCTTGATTGGATTGTTACAATAGCCTCTTACCTGGTTCACTGCTTCCATTCACGCACTCCTGACCTCTCTTCTATAATCAATGGTGTGTTGCTAAAGGTTTAACAACAGGATCGGGATCTTCAGGGAAAGGGGAAAGCACTGATTTGTGGTGTTTGCCCAATTCCCATGGCTGGTTTCAAGCTACCAATATGAAATCACTGATCACAGAGTTGGGAAGAAATGTGCAGTACCACTCTGTTCTATAGCATTTATATCACACAGTTATAACAGACACAAACAATTTTAAGAATATAGGCAATAGTAAAGTAATAAAGAAATTATGGGTTTCAGTGTTTACTACCTTTGTTCTTCATTTAATTGCAAACTTATATAATTTTTAATAATGGCTGTATTTAATAGCCAGCTAAAACATTTTAGGTTAATAATTACCCTCTAAATTAGGCCTTTTAATGGCCTACCAATGCTATTTTGGATATGACTTCAAAATTACTCTTAACTTAGAAGACTCTCCAGCATCATTTCATGTCATAACACTACACTACTCCTACCCTACTTTCTCTGGGTACTACTAACTCCTACTCTCTTAAAGCCTCCTGACCAGGGGATCCCTGGGTGGCTCAGCGGTTTAGCGCCTGCCTTGGGCCCAGGGTGTGATCCTGGAGTCCCAGGATCAGGTCCCACGTCAGGCTCCTGGCATGGAGCCTGCTTCTCCCTCTGCATGTATCTCTGCCTCTCTCTCTCTATGCCTATCATGAATAAATAAACAAAATCTTAAAAAAAAAAAAGTCTCCTGACTAGATTAGCTCTTCCTGTTTTATGGCTCCATGCCACCCTGTACTTATCCCTTTATAACACTCATGAACTTGTAATTACTTTTATTAATAAATAGCTTTTATTTAGTATTTACTGTGTACTGCACACTGGGCAAAGCATTTACTCACATTTTCTCATTTAATCCCTGGAACCATAGTAAGTACCATTATTACTCCACTGTATAGGTGATAAAACTGAAGCCTAAAAAGGCTCGAGAATTTGTCTGGTGTCACTCAGGTATCACACTGAAGGAACCAGGATCTGCACCTCGATTTGACACCAGAGACAACATTCTCAGCCACTCCTTTTTCCTGCGTCAAGCCATTTGATTTCTACCCTTCCCATTACAATATACCCTCACATAAAGGGTAGATACCATAAAGGTTAGGTCGGTTTTGTCTACCACTATGTCCTCAGTGCCTACGACAGTCTTGGAATATAAAAGGCATTCAGCTATTATTAAAGACCCAAGCAAAGTAGCATTGTTTAAAACACTGACTTTTCCAAAACATCTAAAGTTTCTGAAAGTTTGGTTCTATTACTGGTAGACAAGAATATATCCAGCAGTTACCACCATGTTAATTTTTTAGTATTTACAACAGGATTTATTATGACTTAAATTAAGCTTATGGGCTATATCTCCCACCCTTCGAAAATGCTGAGAAAAATCCAGACACATGAAAAACATGATTAAGGTTAATGCTGTATATAAATATTGTCCAAAATCAAATATAAAATTGCTGATTATTTTTATTTTTCTATTTCAACACAGATAACTAAACATTATTTAGTAATGATGAATAATCCCCTTAGTTTGTTCATTCTTTGATTCACTGAGACAGTTCATTGAGTGCTTACTTAACCGGATATAGTGAAAAGCATAGCTCCAACCATGAGATACTTAGGATATAGGAGTGGAAGTAGAAAAGCAAACCATTAGAATACAAATGATATTCTATATGATATATAGGAACATCTAACCCAGTCCATGAAAAATTTCCTTAGGAATATGGGATTCCTAAATTGAATCTTAAGGAAGGAAAACTAACTCAAGTTAAAGTTCAATTAGGCATCAGTTTCATAATCAGGGAGCTAGTTGGCTTTTTTTTTTTTTAAGACTTTATTTATTTATTCATGAGAGACACACAGAGAGAGAGGCAGAGACACAGGCAGAGGGAGAAGCAGGCTCCATGCAGGGAACCCGACGTGGGACTCGATCATGGGTCTCCAGGATCACACCCTGAGCCAAAGGCAGATGCTCAACCACTGAGCCACCCAGGCATCCCAGGGAACTAGTTTTATAAAGAGCTAGAGACCTAGAGACGCCTAGCTGCCTCAATTGGTAGAGCATGTGACTCGATCTCGGGGTCTTTTTTTTTTTTTTTTTTTTTTTTTATGATAGTCACAGAGAGAGAGAGAGAGGCAGAGACATAGGCAGAGGGAGAAGCAGGCTCCATGCACCGGGAGCCGGACGCAGGACTCGATCCCGGGTCTCCAGGATCGCGCCCTGGGCCAAAGACAGGCGCTAAACTGCTGCGCCACCCAGGGATCCCCGATCTCGGGGTCTTGTGTTCAAGCCCCATGTTGGGTGTGGAGCCTATTAAAAAAAAAAAAAAAGTCTTCTACAAAGAGCTAAAAAATTAAAAGGCTGAAAAATAATATCTGAAAAACACTCTTCATACATCTGAAGAATATTCTAGCAATGATAATACAATGATACTTATTTGTTCTGCATCTTTATTGAGGCCCAAACAAGAAATGTGCTTGTAAACTAAAGTTTGACTTTTACCTGAGGCTATAGGAAACATTTCCAAACCCTTAAGTATTGGAACAGAAATCTTTGAAATGAGAATACATTATTAGTAACAGGTGAGGGCTAGGCGGAGTAGATAAATCCTCCATCACAGGTTTCTTTCTTTCTTTCTTTCTTTCTTTCTTTCTTTCTTTCTTTCTTTCTTTCTTTCTTTCTTTTTTTCTTTCTTTTTACTATCACAGGTTTCTAATGATTTTTCTAAAAGCCTACATACATGAAAACATGAACTGTAAAGTGACATACAAATGTTAATATTTTCAGATTAGGGTATGTGTGGGCGGGGTGGGAGGGACAGGAGGTGGGAGGGTGCTTACCAGTTAGTCTGGGTTTTCATCTGTCTGAGTCCCTCACTGCTGGTGATTTGAGCAAACCTACTATATCTGATCGAGCCAAAGTTGTTGCTACCTAGGAAAGCTTCATTTGGGGGTTTTTGAGCCACATGATCTTTTAACATCATTTTTTTTAAAATTTTTTTTATTTATTTATGATAGTCACACACAGAAAGAGAGAGAGAGAGAGAGGCAGAGACATAGGCAGAGGGAGAAGCAGGCTCCATGCACCGGGAGCCCAACGTGGGATTCGATCCCGGGTCTCCAGGGTCGCGCCCTGGGCCAAAGGCAGGCACCAAACCGCTGCGCCACCCAGGGATCCCATCTTTTAACATCATTTTAATGGTTCTTTTTAAACACGAGTCAGTTTATAATTAATACTTAAAGGATAAAGTAGTCAACTTTAAACTACTTTAAAGTAGCTCAACTCAAACTTAATACATGTAAATTTTGATTGTCATGTTCTCAAGTCAGCACAGTTTACCACTAGAATTTTGGGGCAGTCTCATATTTTTCTCCTTGACAGGTGTACACTAGTACATACATATCAGTATATTTTGTATTTAAAATAACCATGAAAGGAATGACATTCCTGCTGGGCTTGTCAGCAGCATTTTACTTTTTGTAATAATCATGCTTCCTACTGTACTATATAGCTTAAGAGTCCACTTTTTAAAAATATGTGCAGTTTACATGGAAGTAATACAGTGAATTGTTAGTTTATATTGTTTTACATCAGTTATGCCAACATTTGTGGAGCCCCTACTGTTTGCAAGGCACTGTGCTAAGTGTTAAAGATAAATAGATGATATAATGATCAATATGTCCTCAAGAAACTTATAATCTACTTTTATTTCACTGGAAATTTATTAAAATGGAAAAATTACATAAGAATGCGTTAAGTGTGTCACAGTGAAGGAACACAGAGGAAGGAATATCAGAATCTGTCTAGGCTTTCCCTGATAAAATTTAATCTGTAGATATTTGATTTGTCCTATGTACATGTCAGCAGCAAGCTGATCACAGCATTGTGAATAATACTTATAATGGTTCTACATAACCTTGATTTAGATCAATATAGTTTTATTTTTACTGCCAATGTTAAGAACTAGGTTGGGAAGAAAGGTCTTTTTTAAAGGCCTGAAAAATAAAAGCACTCCAGTCAGTTTTTCATTAGTTGTTTTGCAACTTGTAAAAGATAGCATGAATTGGTTTTTGTTCCAATGTCTGGATATTAAAATTTTGTATGTAAATGGAAGACGCTTTAAATCATCATCCATCTTAAAATTTAAAATTCCTTTTAACCATTACAACCAGAAGTGTGATTGTTGGAAGTTGAATTGCCTTTTTTTTTTCTTTTTTTAAAAGGTTTCCTTTGGATCCTAAGAGAAGAAAAGAATGGATTCGTCTGCTTAGGCGCAAAAATTTTGTGCCAGGAAAACACACTTTTCTTTGTTCAAAGCACTTTGAAGCCTCCTGTTTTGACTTAACAGGACAAACTCGACGACTTAAAATGGATGCTGTTCCAACCATTTTTGATTTCTGTACCCATTTAAAGTCTATGGTAGGTAACATCACTTTTCTTTTACCCATTTTTACCATTTTTGGTACCCATTCTTTTTTCTTTACAAAGTAAAACAATTCAGAATATAATGAAGTTCATATATAATGATATGCCTCAAGAAAGTCACAAAACTTCCTCTTGTGCAGTAAAGGTGCAGGCTGCAGTTATTGCTCAGGTCTCCTGACTCCAATATTCTTTCCCCAATCCAAACTACTTTTACTGTATTGGAATTTTACATTACTTCCAATTATTATCAATGATTGAATCAATGGTAAAACAGAAATCCTAAATAAGGAAACCTCCAGCATCATTCTGCTCTGATGTTTAAGATAACATTCAAAATGGATGTGAAGAGCTTTAAGAATACCACTCCCCAAAGAATCCCAGAGTTATACCAGAGAGTGTAAGTTCAGAAGAAGGCATCACAGAAAACTTCACTGTGCTCAGGCATTTAGGCTGGAGTTTGGGCTTGAACTTTGGAAAGTAGGAGAAGGTTCTTAACCTTGCACAGGACAATTACGGTAACATGATGAGAACAAAAGCCAATGGGTTGAGGGGTAAGTAGAAAACAATTAAGTGTTAGGTAAGTGGTATGTAAAAGAAAGGATAGAATTAAGGTACATGATGAATGTATTAAAACAATATTTCATGTAGTTGGGGAAAATCTGATCAGAGAGGAAAAGGTATTTGTCCACAAATGAATTTCTGTGTTAATAAATGTTTGTTGAATCAATAAAAGATACAAACTTATGAAGTTATAACCTAATCTGGGAACTTAAAGTGATTTAATAGTTGTGGGAGTATAAATCAAGACGGTGAGTGGCAAAATGGGGTGAGATCCTAAATTGTAAGTTCGCCATGTAAAGATTTTTTTGTCTTTAGATAATGAGGCAAAGGGGAATTTAGCCAGTTACAGAAACATCAAATCTGTCAGAAAAATTATTTTGGTAGCAGAATATGAATGAGGTTCAGAATGAGGTGGACATCATTAAAGAATTTTTTAGTGGGACGCCCGGGTGGCTCTGCAGTTGAGCATCTGCCTTAGGTTCAGGGCATGATCCCAGGGTCCTGGGATCAAGTCCCATGTCGGGCTCCCCACAGGGAGTCTGCTTCTCTCTCTGCCTGTGTCTCTGCCTCTCTCTCTCTCTGTGTGTCTCATGAATAAATAAATACAATCTTTAAAAAAAAAAGAATTTTTTAGTATATTCAAGCCATATGTGATATAGGCTTGGTGTAGGCCATAGCCTTAAGAATGATGGAGAGAAAGGATTGATGATAGAGATATTTTAAAAGTAGAATTAGTTGAACTCGATGACTAATTGAGTAAAAGAAATAAAGGAAAAAAGAGTCCTTAGATTTGGGTAGAAAGTTCCTAGGCAGATTTTAAATCCTTGAATGGAAGATATAACTGTGAACATTTAGTAAATCTACTCAGAAGCTTGATACTTGGGAATAATTTTTTATTAAGTAGAACCTCAGTTTTGAAATATCAAATTGAAAGAATAGTATTTACTTAAAAAAGAGAGAAATCAGTACCACAGAAAAACCAGATGTTTACATACATTATATTGGTCTTAGAAATTCCAAAATATTTTTAAAGTCTCCACAAAATCATACTCAGTAACTTAAAAGAGACCTTGGAAGTCCATTGTCTATTTTCAAACAATGTTTGTATCCCTCTGGAGAGAAAAGACAAAAAGAAATAAGGTGGCTGGAGTTAATTTAACAAGTTGAGAAACTTAAATCCACAATTACATGTGACGGGCAGGTGATGTTGCCTGTAATACTTTTAAAATCAGTTTTTACAAGAGGAGTTTAATTACTTTTACACAAAACTAGGCAAAATTTACTTATTTGTGATATTTCATAATTTATGTTCAACCCTCTAATTTTATTTGGCTTAGAAACTCAAGTCAAGGAATCTTTTGAAGAAAAAACAATTGTACCCCAAAAGGACCATCTAATTTAAAACCAAACATTAGTAGTCAGCAAGTACTACTTGAACACAGTTATGCTTTTAGGAATCCTATGGAGGCAAAAAAGAGGATAATTAAACTGGAAAAGGAAATAGCAAGCTTAAGAAAGAAAATGAAAACTTGCTTACAAAAAGAACGCAGAGCAACACGAAGATGGATCAAAGCCACGTGCTTGGTGAAGAATCTGGAAGCAAATAACATATCACCTAAGGGCACATCAGAACACATTTTACCAACTGCCTTAAGCAGTCTTCCTTTGGAAGATTTCAAGATTCTTGAACAAGATCCACAAGATAAAACAATACCAATTCTATAAAACAGTCATTTAAGATTAATTGGCCTACAAGGAACTTGAGGCCCGTCCTTCATTCTATTCAAAGGTAAAGATATTTAAGGAAATTGTACCAAATTGGATATTTAATAAAGTTTTACTTAAAATAACATTATATAATTTATGAAGACTTGATTATAAAAAAAATGGAAACTTTCTATGAAACTTTTATTTGAAAAAGAATGGAAGTGCCTTACTTAAGAATTATGTACTTAAAAATTTTGCTAAGAAATTGTATGTTTGCAAGGTGTTTGTTTTTTTGTCTTTTAAAATTACTTTTAAAGAACTGTGATATGTTTAATTTATATTGGAAAAAAATTGTTTTTCCTGTACCAGTGTTGGGATATTACATTCTAAATAGGATGCTAAGTAGGAGTTAACCAACATTAAATATGACTTTAAAACTGCTGGGTTTTGTATTAATTGAATCATTATTGGCACTGGATTTGGAAATTTTATAGGAAAAAATTCTGAGGTATAAGGCAAATTCTGTTATCTAGTTAAACTTTCTGTATCTACTCACCAATAAAAGTGAGCTAATCATGGCTTCCCTCATGAAAATATTGGCTTTTAAAATAGATTGTAAAAAAATAAAATAAAATAGATTGTAAAATATTTTGAAAATAATATTTTGAAAGTGAAGTACTCTTGCATCATCCAAGCAAGGTAAGGCCTCAAGAACCTCAGACTAGTGAAAATAGGTAGCCGATTATAAATCGTGAAATACTCTAGACATTGTGATCTAGCTTTTACCTTAAATAAAGCGATAAATTCATATTATTTTTTCCTCATAATAAAAATATTTCATATTCAGTTCCAAAGATGGTACATTAATTAGGCAACATGATACAAAGTTCTGTTAGGAATACCCCCTTGCCTGCATATATGTTGATACCAAAACTCTTATGCTGTTTTTTCCCCATAAGCCCTCATTAGGTTTAATCACAGAAAGGTACTTACCATATTATATCTTCACAACTTACACTTTAAAATGGAATCAATCTATTGTACATATCAGCTTGCTTTTATCTCCCTTTTTAGCGAGTCTAATAGAGCAACTGTACTGCAGAAGGGAAGTGGAATGTATTTTCTATATAAATACATGTGTCTGAAAAGCTATGCAAATGCTAATTATTTTACAAAATAGAACTATGATAGTTTCCACTTGAACTAATTAAGCGGTTCACCATAATTCACCACATAAATTTTTTATTTTAATAAGAATCCTTCCCTTCAAACGGCTTTGGGAAAATCACATTAAATTTATTAATGTGTAATCAAGTTATTCAATCTTAGTTCAGGCTTCTGACACTACCATATGAAAGTAGCATGCATCTACCTAACCAAAATTGCTCTAAAGTTCTTCCTTTAAGGTAATAGCTATCTTATTTTATAAAGAAATTTGGGGGTTTTATTGGGGTGAAAGTTTTGTTTTTGATGGTATTTGCTTGGATCCTAGCAATAGTCTCCTTCCAGCATTAGCACTCTTTCTTTTAATAAGGATTGCCTCCCAACCAACTAGATTTCACAAAGGCAGGGATAAGAAAAGTCTGTATTATTATCATCAGGCACTTACAACAAATATTTATGAAAATCCTTTTGTGAATATTGTAAACCTTGTTAGTCATTTTATTTTAAATATTGGACATAACTCCTTGGAATTGTCATTGTGTTTTTTTCTACTATGGTTTCAAATATCTCTTCACTTACCATAATGTTATACCTCAAAATAAGTTGGGCAAATAATCCTTTAAACATAAACTGTTTTCCAACAATAAACTCTCATGTAGTTCATCACCCCTCTCCAATATAAAACAAAGTACTAATTAATGAAGGTCAGTTCCTATCTACAATAGTATCTTGGTATCTTAAGGTAACATTTAAAAAATTACCCAAAAATCCCATAAAATACAAGCTTTTGACAAAGTTAACTTAGACTTCATTATTATTTGAGACTACTGAATAAACTACCACTCAGTAATTTTAAAGTAAATTTTTTTGGTGTTTTCTCCATGTCATTGTCAGGTTACTGTCCTGATAACATGTTTTAAATTCTCCCTGCATCAAATTGTTTCATTAACATACAGATACTTGTCTACCTTAAAACTAGGTTCATTCATAGAGAAAAACCTAAATCTTTTTAAATCCTGTTTTCAGTAGTTGATAAACTTATCATTTTGACCGTCTACCATCTGCTCTTTTTCATCTGCTGGACCCAACACATATGCTCTGTTCATTCTCTGTTGTTATTCATTCTATGCCTGCCAGGAACTAACCTCTACAAAGAACCAGCAAAAGGCTAATGACTTTATATAAAGATGACATGATTATCTGCCCTTAAATTCCTTAAGAGTCTCCTGAGAGAAAAAAAATATCTTTGTAATACAGTATGATAAATGTCATAAACAAAATATATGTGAAGTGCTTTGGTAAATGCTGTTGAGTTAGAATTTAATAAGTATATAAATTTTAGACCTTTTTCCCAAAAAAACTTTTTTCCTTGAAACAAAACAGATTTTTCTTATGACTTACCAAAGGAGATAGAAAGACATCAGTATGGAACCTGAATTAAATAGTGTTTTCATGAGTTGTAAATTTTTCCCATTGAAAATGAACACTGAACAAATTAGTTGTTAATGTATCTTTGTTAACAGGAAAACATAACTGAATAAAATACTGTGTCAAACCCAAGTACCCAGATTTATTTGACATTTGATGTTTTTATAAAATAACGATCTACTAACAGATTTTTACAAATAATTCAGTGCAGAGTCTTAAAGTTAACAAAGCCCTATGGTATGCATTAGCTCTCTTGTCCTTTACAAATACTCTGTGGTGGGTGGCATTATCTCCAATATACAGATGAAGAAATCCTTGTTAACGTTATTTATTTACTTAGACGTTTAATGTGTGCTTATTGGCACAAGGAATAGAAATGCCAGCAGTCCAGGAAGTTCAATCCTTAAATTGAACAATGGTGTTCAGCCTTCAAATCCTCTGCTCTGCCCTCCACGTTATAGCCCCCTATCCAAAATATCAAGTAGGACATCATGTGTCTCAAAAAACTAAAATAAAAAATTTTTACATGTGTATATACTTAAGATAGTCTGTGAAGTCAGTATAGAACTTTTCTAGGTAGACTTTATAATGTTTGTATTTTATCTCATTTCTCAATATTAGAATACGGGTACATTTTAATTTTGGTATAATTGAGAAAATAGCTCATCTTTATGCCAGGACATAGTTTTCTTTAGGTATTTAGACAGTTGGAAAATTTCTAAAATTGATGATTTTATAACGTATGTTAAACAATTACATATTGTATTCTGAGTATGTTGATATTAAACATTTTTTACGAGGAAATTACTGTCATTCCTATTATTTTACAAAAATGTACATGAATATCTCTGGGGAAATCTTTCCCCTAAATGGACCCCCTAAAATACTTCTGTAGAAGTCCTTGCCCCTAGATTGAAGCAAATTGTAAACAAAATAAAGATATGTAAAGCCTAGAAGAGGAATTTTAATTTTTATTGCTCAAATTATATCCAAGCATACATTATAGTTTATTTGCACTGTTTTTTTTTAATCTTTTGGGTTTTTTAAAAGATTTTATTTATTTGAGAGAGAGAGAGCAGGAGCTTAACAGGAGAGGGGGAGCAAAGGGAGAGGGCCAAGCAGAGGGACACAGGGCTGGATCCCAGGAACCTGAGCTTATGACCTGAACCGAAATCAAGAGTTGGACCACTCCCTGAGCCACCCACGTGCCCCTGCACTGGCCTATACTGGTCATGCAAACCTAAACCAGACATACTAAAGGCTATTAAAATTCTCATAAAACACCAACATCAGACAAGGTTGCCCTGTGACTGATGAAATGATGGGGAAGAAAAAGCAAGATCAATCCATAATTTTGTCCAAGAGACAAAAAGGTCATTAGGCAAGCCACAAAAATAATATTTTTTAGTCTGTGAATAATTCTATCCCATTATCTGGTGTGACTGATACCGGCCAGCTTGCTGTGAGAATCCAATTATTTACCTGTAGTGAACACGGTGAGACAAAAAAGTGCGCACAAAATTTCTGCAGGAAGACTGTATTTACATGTAGTGAAATAAGGACACTATTTAGTTCTTCTTCACAGATTTGGTTCTTAATCAGCTAATTAGGGACGCCTGGGTGGCTCAGTGGTTTAGAGCCTGCCTTCAGCCCAGGCCGTGATCCTGGAGACCCGGGATCGAGTCCCACATCAGGCTCCCCACATGGAGCCTGCTTCTCCCTCTGCCTCTCTCTCTCTGTGTCTCATGAATAAATAAATAAGATCTTAAAAAAAAAATCATCTAATTAGATGTCTTATTGAGGAAAGGATGTTAAGTTGTTTTGGCATGTTATTTAAATGTGGAAGCATGTGTTTTTAAAAAGTAGTGGTAAAAAAAACAACGAATTACTTTTCAAAGTAAAAGTGCTCTGGGTTAGAACACATTTGAGTAACTGGATCGGAAACTCCTTTTCCTCCTTACATGGTCAGCATCAACTGAAAAAGTTCAGATATGCTGCATTTATCCATTTTAACCCGGGCACACAAGTTCATTTCCAATAAAATGCGAAATAAGCCACAGGTTCATACGACATGCTAACGAGATGTTCTGCTGAAAGCGTGAGGGGTGCAGAAACAGATTTGCACAAGTTGAACCCAGTGGCCGGAGTGGGTCGGGCCTCATGGTCGCAGGTGCAGCAGCTGCAGCAGCTGCAGCAGCTGCAGCAGCCAGCACGTTGTAGAACTCAACGCTGTGCTGGTTTGAAGTTTTCTCAGGTGTAAAATTGCTCCTTCCGCACAACATACCCCCCTTGCTCTAAAACGTCCACGTTGGGGCCCTCAGTGAAGCCTCGACCTCTTGATTTCAGGTCCGGTCGTGACGTCATCAGGATGCTGGGAGGGAGCCCCACCTGGGACTCCAGGCTCGCCCGAGTCCGCGGGGGACTCCCTGCCGCTCTGACCCGGCCTGTGCTCTCAATAAATAAATAAGACTTGGGAAAAAAAAAAAAAAAAAATCCAGGGCAGCCCGGGGAGCTCAGCGGTTTAGCGCCGCCTTGGCCTAGGGTGTGACCCCGGGGTCCTGGGATCGAGTCCCCGCATGGAGCCTGCTTCTCCCTCTGCCTGTGTCTCTGCCTCTCTCTCTCTGAGTCTCTCATGAATAAATAAAAATCTTTGGGGGGGGGGGGTAAAAAAACATTGCATGCCATGAACTCTTTTAAGATAAAAAAGTACTCCATTATGCACGACGTGGACTCTACAGGGTCTAAATCCATCTGCGCTCCTTTTCTTCTATTTCCACTCTGGTGGTGAAGTCCTTCCGTGTCCGCCCGGACCCAGGGCTCCCCCGACACCCCCGACGCCCGCCCCGACCCGGGGCGCCCCCGACTCCCCCGACGCCCGCCGCGACCCGGGGCTCCCCCGACGCCCCCGACGCCTACCCCGACCCGGGGCGCCCCCGACGCCCCCTGCGGCGGGGCTCCCCCGGCACCTCCTCCGCGTGCCCACGCGTGCCCCCGCCCCGCCCCGCCCTCCAGCGCTCACGTGAGCGGCGCGGCGTCCTGGGCGTCCCCGGCGCATGCGCTGGAGCGGCGCGGGCGGGGCGGGGCGGGGCGGGGCGGGGCGGGGCGGCCGCGGGGTGTCGGTGCTCGGCCGCTGGGCCCCGTGGAAGCCCTCCGGCCTCCGAGGCGGCGCGCCAACCCCGGGGCCGCGGGGCGCAGGCTCATGTGACGGCCGAGCCCCTCCCCGCAGCCGTCTCCCCCCGCGGGCGATGCGGGCCTGGCCTTGGCGCCCCCGCGAGCCCCGGGCCGGCGACCCCGCCCGGTGAGTCGGCCCCGGGGCCCGAGCCCATGTCGGACGCCGCCGGCCGCGCGCGCACGCGGTGCCTGAGGATGATCGCCCACGTCGCGCTGCTGAGCCTCGCGCTCTGCATCTCCCTGGCCTTCTGGGTCGTGTCTCTGACCGCCAGCACCTACTACGGTGAGCAGCGGGGCCCCGGGCGCCCCGGGCTGCGGCGGGGCTGGGGGCCGGGGCGTGACCCCGGGTCGCGGGATGCGGCCCTGCGGGGCTCGGCGGTGCAGCGCCGCCTCCCCCCACCCCAGGGCCTGACCCCGGGCCCCGGATCGGTCGGCTTCCCCCCCCCCGCACCCCGCCGCACCCCCAGCTTGTGCTCCCTCTAATAAGTAAAATCAAACAAAAGAGCCTTTCATAAATGCTGCTTCTGGTAATACTAGTTAAACCTGTTTCAAAGGACATTTTTAGGGACACCTGGGTGGCTCATGATGGGCTCACGGTGGAGCACCTGCCTTCGGCCTAGCGCGTGACCCCAGGTCTAGGATACGTCCCACGTCGGGCTCCCTGCAGGGAGCCTGCTTCTCCCTCTGCCTGTGTCTCTGCCTCTCTCTCTGTGTGTCTCATGAATAAATAAATAAAATCTTAAAAAAAGGGGGGGGGGATCCCTGGGTCGCTCAGCGGCTTAGCACCTGCCTTCAGCCCAGGGCATGATCCTGGAGACCCAGGATCGGGTCCCACGTCAGGCTCCCGATGCATGGAGCCTGCTTCTCCCTCTGCCTGTGTCTCTGCAGCTCTCTCTCTCTCTCTCTCTCTCTTATTCATGTCCCTCATGAATAAATAAAATCTTTAAAAAATAAAATAAATAAAATTTAAAAATAAATAAAGCAGAAGTCAAGGTTCTGGATTTTTATGTGAAATCTCCTAACCTTTAAATATTGACTCCCGATGGTTTGAAAACATCATGCTTAGCCAAACAGAAGAAAACCTCTGTGGGGTGGATGCAACCTTTGGAAAGCTCAGTTCCTAATTTGTTGAGTGCAGGTGCGTAGCCTGTAAGAGTGATACTTCAAAAAAATAAAATCTCTCTGAAAGACAGAAAGAATGATCACTGGATCCTAGTAAGAAAGTACTTTGCTCTGTACAATTCTTGCGATTTAATACATGCCTCTTCCCAAACCATGGGGAGCTACAGATACGTAGGAAATACTGAAACTTGGATGGAACCTACGTGGTCATTCCCCAGAAGGACTGTCTCTTTGGTAAACATGCAAGTCTCAACATAGTCCTTTTGCTTTGGTGACTTTGTCTCAGCTTCCCTGCTTACCACAGTGTCTTAATCGGGAACGCAGTTATCAAGGCTTACAGCCAAAACTCACCTGTGTGGGCCTCACACAATCTGTTCTAATTTTTTAGGCAATTTACAGCCTATTTCTCCTTGGCGTTGGCTGTTCTCTGTCGTCGTTCCTGTTTTGATCGTCTCCAATGGCTTTAAAAAAAAAAGTCTAGACCACAGTGGGGCCTTAGGAGGTATGTTTCTCTTTTGAATGTTTCTATAATAAGTGTTTGCTTCTATAATTTACACTCATGTTTTCTAAATTCTGAATATATAAGATCATAAACCGGTTATGTATGTTAGACGAAAATAAAGTTATTTACTGCTCAGCATTCCTGTTGTGTCAAAATTTCAGATACTGATACTCACTGCAGTGTACAGATTTAACCTTGTTATTGATACAAGTAGATTAATAGGATACATTTTTTTTGAGTTCCTTGATTATTCTGTTCTTTTAGTTATATTATCTGCAGCAGAAACATGGGCGCACTCCTGTTAGGTGTACAGTAGAGAAGCTGTTGGAAAGAGTCATTCTTGGAAATTGCTATTAGAAGCCTCCAGCAAAGTGGTCCAAGCTAAATATCCTAGATTTATTTTTCAGAAGTGAGTTAGAAATAGGCCAAGTTTTTGTTATTTTAGGACATATTTATTTATTAAAATATTTTATTCATGAGAGAGAGAGGCAGAGACACAGGCAGAAGGAGAAGCAGGCTCCATGTAGGGAGCCTGACTTGGGACTCTATCCCGGGTCTCCAGGATCAGGCCTTGGGCTGAAGGTGGCACTAAACTGCTGAGCCACCTGGGCTGCCCAGGACATATTTATTGAGCTCTTCTAGAGACTGGGGTTGTGGCTGTGAATAAGGACAAGGCTTCAAGTTCTTACGGAACTTTTATTCTTTAGAACAGCTAGATAACAAAATACATAAAACTTGTTATATAATGATAATAGTTCATGAGAAAAATTAAGATAATAAAGTGTGTGTATTGGGGGATACAGGTGTTCTTTTGTAGATAGGGTCAAGCATAACCCTTTTCTCTAAGGAGGTAGTTTTAACCCAAGACCTGAAGAAGCCAGCAATGAGAAGGTCTGAGAGAAGCGTGTTCCAGGCTAACAGAATAACGTGTGCAACGACCCTGACCTACACCCTGGCCTGTTCAGGTGTGAGAATAAGGCTCATTTTGACTGGAAGATAGTTAAATAAATAAATGAATGAATGAATGAATGAATGAATGAATGAAGAAGAATAGAGAGAGAGAGAGAAAGGGAGGGAGGGAGGAAGGAAGGAAGGAAGGAAGGAAGGAAGGAAGGAAGGAAGGAAGGAAATAGAGAAAAAAATAAAGATGTAGGCAAGGACCAGGTAATAGGGGGCTTAAGCGGGACACAGTTAAGGTGGTTTTTTTTTAAGATTTACTTCTTTAGGGCAGCACAGTTGGCTCAGCGGTTTAGCGCCGCCTTCAGTCCAGGGCCTGATCCTGGAGTCCCACATTGGGCTCCCTGCGTGGAGCCTGCTTCTCCCTCTGCCTGTGTCTCTGCCTTTCTCTATGTGTGTCTCTCATGAATAAATACATAAAATCTTTAAAAAAAAAAAGATTTACTTCTTTATTTTGGAGAGCAGAGAGTGCATTGGTTTGGGGGAGAGCTCATGCCAGGGGGGCGGAGGGAAGGCGAGAATCCCAAGCTGACTCCCCGCTAAGTGAGGACCTTAACGCAGGGCTGGATCCCAGGACCCTGAGATCATGACCTGAGGGAAACCATGGCATCTTTACTTGCAGTTGGTACCCTCCAAGGCCTTGGGAAGAGCCCTAGCAGTGTGCTCTCATGGTCCTGTGGTTTTGTAAACTTTACAAAGGTGGACATAATTTTGTATTCTTTTTTAAATTTTTTAATTTTTTTTTTAATTTATAAACTTCAGGCCCTTCAAAGCCTTGACCTACCTCTTACAGGTTGCAGTAAGAATAAAATCAGGCGATCAGTATACAGTTATTAGCTCAGGGGCACCTGGGTGGCTCAGTGGATTGGATGCTGACTCTTCATTTCAGCTCAGGTCATATTCTCAGAGTCCTGGGATTGAGCCCTGAATTGGGCTTCCCGCAGAGTCTGCTTGTCTCTGTCCCTCTGCTCCCCCGCCCCACACTTGGTGCTCTCCCTCTCTCTCTCTCTCAAATAAATAAATAAGATCTTACAAAACTTCTTAGCTCAGAGCACAGACATAGCCAACATTTATTGGGTGCTTGTTACTATTATGTACAGTTCTTCAGAAACATGCTAATTCTCTTCATAATTGAGAAACATCTTTCAAGGTCTTTTTTTCCTTCTGCATAGTTGAGAATTGCAGTTAACCGACATATTGACATTCTTACATCTTATCTTACCATATAATGGATACTAGGAATGGTTATGATTTATCTACTTAGCAAATGTTCATGCTGTGCATACTGTGTACCAGGCACTGCTGTTAGCACTTTGAAAGTATTCGCTCATTTAAAGCAAATAATTTGAACCATCTCTATTTGAATATAATTATACAGAGTTATGCTTTATAAAAAAAATAGCCTTTCACCGGGCACCTGGGTGGCTTAGTTGGTTATGCGTCTGCCTTTGGCTCAGGTTGAGGTCTCTGAGTCCTGGACTGGAGCCCCTGGCCCTCGGGCTCCCTGCCAGCAGGGAATCTGCATCTCCCTCCCTCTCCACCCCTCCCCCCTGCTTGTAGGCTGGCTCTCTCTCTTTCAAATAAATAAATAAATAATAGATGTTTGTTTTATTTTTTAATGTCCTTTCTCGGGTAGTCTTGCCTTGGTTTTTATTGTTCTTGACCCGTAGAAAGAAGGGTCCAGTCCTTCTTGAAATTCTGTCTTCCTGTGGTTTCTGTGTTGTATATTGCCCTGCTTCTCTTCCTTTTCTGATCTCTACTTTTCTAGTTATTTGAGACGCTGAGCAAGCAAATGAGAGAGCACAGGCAGGGGGAAGGGGAGTGGGAGAGGGAAAAGTGAAAAGCAGACGCCCTGCTGAGCTGCTCCCCCACCACTCCGGGGCTGGGCCCAGGAACTCCCAGATCCTGACCTGAGTCAGAGGCAGCCGCAGGCCTGCGTAACCCCTGAGCTACCCCAGGACACCCCAGGACTCTGCCACTTGAGTCTCTTTCCTGCCACCATTTCCTTTGCTGCCTTCCAGCCCTCTCTGTCTCTCCTGGCTAGCTTGATGTAGAATGAGAAGGTATGTATTTTGAATCCTGGGACTGCCACTTGCTGTCTCTGTGAACTCTACAACATTCCTGACTCCTTGGATCCTGAGTTCCCTTCACCCCTTATGAAATAGTTCTTAGGGCTTATTGGTGAGGGTCCAACAGGATAATGTATGGGACATCTTTTTACACTGTAAGGCTTTATATAAACATTCGCCATTAGTGACTTATTCTGCTTTCACCATGTTATAAACTCTTTGAAGACAGGGAGTGCATCTTCCGCTTCTGTGTCCCATGCTTTGAATAACTGCTCAGGAAATATATGTATATTGATCATTTCATTCCATGAATATTGGTATCTTTTATTGAGAGCGTTTTTTCCCCCCTTAAGGACTAAAAACTGTGATGCTAACTCATATTATACACAGTCCTTGGGAGTACTTTCTGTAGTAGGACTACAAATCACGTAAGCTCTCAGCATTGTACTTTTCCATCCGTACAATGAGAAGGAATGATTTTATCTACAGCATTGACCTACTGTGAAGAGTTTCCATGTGAAAAGTTTAGCACAGTACCTGGCACCCGGAAGCATTTTATGAATGTCACTGTTATTGTTCACCTCCCACGACTTCTGTTCACAGTCCTGGGCATCTCACCATGGTTTGCTGTGTCGTGCCTTCAGGTGCTTGGGGTTGGAGAGAGTTTCCAAACTTCCTCAGGATACGGGTGTTCAAGGAGCCCCCCGTGACACAGAAACACGTACCTCAGTGTTGATAGAAGGGGCAGGGCTTGAGGCAGTGCTCAGATGGGCGCTGAAGTGAAAGTCTCTGGTGTCTCTGAGAGATTATTTCTAGAATAAGGAGAATCACATGGGGGGGATATATGGGAAAGTGATTATAAACCGTAAAGCACTGTGTAGATGATTTGCTCCAAGGAGGTATCATACAGTCTTTCATTGTGTTCTTTGAACTCATTATCTGCCCTCAGATTTTTGACTTGACAAATTTAAATATAATTCCACTTAGGAAGACTTTTAGTGGCTTACCATTTTTTTCTTTCATTCATTCATTCATCCATCCATCCATCCATTCAGCAAATGTATAGTTAGGGTCTCCTGTATGCCACACACTGTCCTGGGCACTTAGGATTTCGTAGTAAACAAAATGGATAAAAATCCCACCATCAGAGAGCTTACAGGTTTAGTTAGGGGACAGACATGATAAAAGAGATGGGTTTGAGGCATTTAATCCCCATAAATAAATTCTGTAAGTGTAGTGAAAATGCACGCAAACAGAGAATTATCTAGAAAGCCCAGTGGTTGTGCCTCATTCTCACGAGAGTGGCCTTACCTCTTTTGGGTCACCATAGTTAGATCTGGTGTTCAGTCTTTCTGAAATAGAAGCCTTGTTTTGTCAGGAACCCAGTTGACGAAGACCTAAGAAAACCAGTTTATGTTGCGCATTGTCACAGGCACTGGTTTAGGCGTCAGAATGCCACTTTGTCCATCTGATAAAATAGAGACTAGTCATGGTGCCTGGCTGGCTGTCAGTAGAGTGTGTGATTCTTGATCTCAGGGTCGTGAGTTCAAGCCCCACATTGGGCTTAGGGGGTGTACTTTAATAATAATGATAATAATGAAGTATATCTTTTAAAAATATATATAGAACTAGTCCATTGCATGCCCTGTTGAAGTCAGGCCATATTAGAAGTCAGCTTATAACTATAAAATTTTTTTGGTGAGTACTGAGTCTGGGAAACAGTCAATATGTTGCTGGCAGGCCAGGTCTAGGACCTGGAGGAGTCCCACCGGACTAGCCAGCAGAGTCCCTGGCTGCAGGATAGAAATCAAAGGTGAGCCAGCAGGAGGTGAAAGCAGAATTTATTGAAGATGTAGAAAGAGTGCTGGTACAGTGTCTGGGAGACTCAAGAAAAGAGAGTCACATCTTTGTTCGGGGCCAGAGGTTTTTACTGAGGACTGTGGTCCATCGTGTGTTAGAACGAAGGTGAGGGCCTAGGTGTTATTCCTTGGAGTCGGGAGTCTTGGCACAGATGTCAGATGTCAGGTGGTCTAGAATATACATGTGATGGCTTCCTCGGGTCATTCTCACCTCGTCCTTCCTTAGAAGTTATCTAGTCCAGAGAAATCCTTGACTCCTGTCCCTTACAAAGAGGCATACACTGTTTGCATTATGAGGCACGTATAAGGTGGGAGTTTAGGTTCTAGCAAGAATAGAAGGAGAAGGAGCAGAAGCAGATGTTTATGGAGTCCTTCAGTTTCCTGTGTCACATACTGCCAGTACTGAGGTCAAAGGGTCCCATCTCTTGTACAGGATTCAACAAGTTATGCCAACTTCTGGTTCTTTGGCCGTCATGTTCTGTATTTTGGGTTAATGACCCTTGTGTTGATTCCCACAGCCTTGCTGTAGGTAGATTACCTGTGATAACACTTGATTTGATTTGAACTTATTAAATTTTAAAATTCTAGTCCTGCCTTTCCCTTTTCTGATTCTCAGGGTTATTATGCCTAGGTCACCTTAGTTGAAATTTATGGTATAACTCTACACCTGCTATTAGAGACATTTGTAGACTGTGTTTTACTTCCGCATATGGCTCTGTTAAGTGCAGAATTTACCTGTTTAAAACTCAGGAGACAGCCATAATTCTTGAATCTTGAAGTGCTTTGAGAGCACCCTGTTGTGCATATCAGCTCTTACCAGTGACCATTAGACTCCAGAGGTGGTTTGGGGGAGATGGAATAGATAGGAACTCGAGATAGCAGTTACTAATTTAAGAGTTGAGAGATAGCAAGAAGTTGCAAAAAAATAACCAAGATATTTTTAGCCTACATGAAAGAAATCATTCTTTCACAGTACATTGCCTTCAGTTTACTTCCTCATTCTGAACCTTTCGTCAACAGGAACACTGATCACTTCACGTGGTATTTTAAGGCAGCTGAAGTAAAAAGATGTAAAAAGTAAAAAGGATGATTTGCAGCATTTCAGTGTAGGGTGTTTTAGGGCCATCCTACCCTGTGTTTGTTTAAAGACAGTGGAACAAATTGTTGACAGTGACTATCTGTAGAGAAGGGATGAGAGGGTGGGGGTGCACAGACACATTTTGATTTTTACTATGTATACTTCATGTTTGTGGCTTTCCCCTCCAGTAGTCACGTGCTACTCTTGTAATACTTTAAAACCAATTGAAAAGAAGTGATCATTGGGTAACAAATCATATTTATCATTAATATTGTTACAATAATAGTATAGAATTACAAAAATAGTGTTGCTGAGGTTTTACTATCAGAGCTGCTATTATTATCAGTGATATTAGTAAACATTTATGAAAGGCTTCCTAGATCTGGCTAATATAATGTACTGTAAAAATTATCTCATTTTGCTTTTCACAGCAAACCAGCGAGGTAGGAATTGTTGTTAATCTAATTTCACCAATAAGAAATTGAGGCTTTTTTCTTTTTGAATATTTTGTTTATTTAAAAAAAATTTTTTTTTTTAATTTATTTACGATAGTCATACAGAGAGAGAGAGAGGCAGAGACACAGGCAGAGGGAGAAGCAGGCTCCATGCAGGGAGCCTGACACAGGACTAGATCCCAGGTCTCCAGGATCGCGCCCTGGGCCAAAGGCAGGCGCCAAACCGCTGCGCCACCCAGGGATCCCTTTATTTGTTTATTTGAGAGAGAAAGGAAGAGCAAGAGAGCGAGCGTGAGTGGAGGTAGGGGCAGAGGAAGAGGGAGAGGGAGAAGCAGGCCCTCCTTGAGCACCAGCCCAACGCGGGGCTCAGTTCCAGGATCCCATGTTTGCCACCTGAGCAGAAGGCGGATACTTAACCCACCGAGCCCCCCAAGTGAACCAAGAAATTGAGGTTTACGATTAGGTAACGTTTAGTCAAACTGAGGTAAATTAAGGAACCAAGATTGAACTCCAGAGCTGAAGCAGTATATTAGTATTTCATACAGCATTACCCTATTGCTTGCACTTTCAATTAAAATGTGCTAAACTGGGGATCCCTGGGTGGCTCAGCGGTTTAGTGCCTGCCTTTGGCCCAGGGCGTGATCCTGTAGACCTGGGATCTAGTCCTGTGTCAGGCTCCCTGCATGGAGCCTGCTTCTCCCTCTGCCTGTGTCTCTGCCTCTCTCTCTCTCTGTTTGTGACTATCATCAATAAATAAAAATAAATAAAAATAAAAATAATAAAATAAAATGTGCTAAACTTGAGTAAAATCCCAGTATTTTGAGTGTCTCTGGATAGATCAGTCAGTAAATGTATCAGTAGTAGTGGTACCTGAATGTTGAACTAACCAACAGAAAGAGTTTCTGCAGAAATAGAAATCTGGTCCCCTCTTCTATTATTTAAGAAAATACTATTTAATGGTTAATACCTGTTTAACTTCGGGCAGCCCTGGTGGCTCAGGGATTTAGCACCGCCTTCGGCCCAGGGCGTGATCCTGGAGACCCGGGATCGAGTCCCACGTCAGGCTCCCTGCATGGAGCCTGCTTCTCCCTTTGCCTGTGTCTCTACCTTTCTCTCTCTCTCTGTGTCTCTCATGAATAAATAAATAAAATCTTAAAAAAAAAAAACCTGTTTAACCTTCTATTAATAATTTTGTTTAATGTTTTAACAAAAATCTTTATAGAACAAAATTGAATGTTTATCTTAAGAGTTACAGAGACACAAAGAGTTCTTTGTTGTATTTGTTTTAAATTTAACCAGTTTCCACCTTCAACAGGGGGTTTGAACTCATGATCCTAAGATTAAGAGTTGCATGCTCTACCGACTGAGCCAGCCAGGCACCTGGAGAATGGAAATTGTTAAGAAAAGTAAAAAACTAACTTAATAAAGTTAGGGATAGAAGAATTTGTACTTAGAAATACAAGCAAAAAAAAAAAAAAAATACAAGCAGGCAGCCTGGACAGAGCCACACAAGATAACAGTGGCTCAATGTGGTTATCACAGTCTGGGAAATCAGTCCCCAGCCCTAAGGGCCAGATGAATTTTTTTCAGACCTCCCATACCCTAAACTGCAAATTTAGACTTGAAGCAGCCACAATCAAGAGAGACTAATTACCAAAGAATGAAAATTTCTTAGTGCCACTGATCTGAGTGCTCAACAGCAGAGTTAGCATGTTCTCTCCCCAAAAGGAGGACTATAAAATTATTATTATTTTTTTTAATTTTTTATTTTTATTTTTATTTATTTATGATAGTCACAGAGAGAGAGAGAGAGAGAGAGGCAGAGACATAGGCAGAGGGAGAAGCAGGCTCCATGCACTAGGAGCCCGACGTGGGACTCGATCCCGGGTCTCCAGGATCATGCCCTGGGCCAAAGGCAGGCGCTAAACCGCTGCGCCACCCAGGGATCCCTAAAATTATTATTTAAAGGGTGCTTTATACGGGTGTCTGGCTGGCCCAATCAGTAGAACATGTGACTCTTGCTCTTGGGGTCATGAGCTCAAGCCCCACATTGGGCGTACAGCTTAACTTTTTTAAAAAATGTGCTCATAAGTTGGAAAGAACACATACAGAATGTGGCCTTTTATGTAAAGAAATAAGAAACATGGCGTTATATATTCTTTACAAAAAGAAACACAGGAATGATAAACTAAGAAACAATAGAGTTTGTTATCTACAAAGAATAGAGGGAGAACAGAATAGACGGGGGGGGGGGGGGCAAAGGGACCTGGGAGAAAGTGACCCCTCTCTGAGTATGCTGTGTAAGTTTGACTTTTGAGAGCATACTAATGTTCTGTGTATTTAGGAAATAAAATAGTAAGGATGGGAAAAGGGGAAATCCAAAACTGAATGCAAACTAAAGCATATGAACCCAATTGTATTTTAAATCAGTACTGTGAACACACTGGAGGGAAAAAAAGGAAAATTTACAAACATAGCATTTTTGTAGCATAGGAATAACTATATTCCTTCGGTCTTGGATGAAGGGAAGGGGAGACTTGCAATCCCTTAGGATTAAAGTAATTACTAACCAGAAGCTTAAATTTGTCATTCTGCTACTTGTTTCTCTAGGTCTTACACTTTTTTGTTCCTCACTTTTTGTATTAATGTCTTCTTTTGTGTTCAATTTTTTGTAGTGAAATTTTTGAATTCTTTTTTCATTTCCTTTTGTGTATAACTATTTTCTTTGTGATTACAATGACAATTTAACATCCTAAAGTTACAATGTTCTAATGTGAATTTCTGCCAGCATAACATCCATAACAAACTCTTAATTTCTCTCTTACTTTTTTTTTTTTTAAGATTTTATTTATTTGAGAGAGAGAGAGACAGCATGAATGGGAGGGGCAGAGGGAGAAGGAGAGAGACTCTCAAGCAGACAACATGCTGAGCATCGGGCCCGACACAGGGCTTGATCCCAGGACACTGAGACCATGACCTGACCTAAGACACTGAGACCATGACCTGACGTAACACCAAGAGTTGGATGCTTAACCAACTGAGCCACACAGGTGCCCCTTTCCTTTACTTTTGAAAAATAGTTTGCTGAGTATAAGCTTCTTGTTTGACAGGTTTTTTTTTCTTTCCTTTTCACGCTTTGAATATATCACCCCCATGCCTTCTGGCCTCCAAACTTTCTGATAAGAAATCTGTTGATAATCTTTTTGAGGATCCCTCATATGTGATGAGTTGCTTATTACCTCTTTCTGCTTTTGAGATTGTCTTTGTCTTGGAACAGTTTGATTGTCCTGTGTCTCATTGTGACTTTCTTTAAATTCATTCTACTTGGAGTTTGCTAAGCTTCTTTCTTGCATGTTTATATGTATGTCTTTCACCAAACTTGGGGTGTTTTCAAAAAAAAAAAAAAAACTTGGGAAGGTTTCAGCTGTTATTTCTTCAAATAATTTCTCTGCCCCCTTTCCCCTCTCTTTTCTCCTTCTGGGATCCCCACGTGGATGTTTTCTCCTTGATGGTGTCCTTTATGTCCCTCAGGCTCTGTTCACTTTATTCTTTTTTCTTCCTATTTTCAGACTGGATGAGTTCCATTTTTTTTTTTTTTTTTTGGGCTGGCTGTGCATTTTCGCACCACAACACTTTATTTATTTATTTAATAAATTAATTTTTATTGGTGTTCAGTTTACCAACATACAGAATAACACCCAGTGCTCATCCCGTCAAGTGTCCCCCTCAGTGCCCGTCACCCATTCACCCCCACCCCCCGCCCTCCTCCCCCTCCACCACCCCTAGTTCATTTCCCAGAGTTAGAAGTCTTTATGCTCTGTCTCCCTTTCTGATATTTCACACACATTTCTTCTCCCTTCCTTTATATTCCCTTTCACTATTATTCATATTCCCCAAATGAATGAGAACATACACTGTTTGTCCTTCTCCGATTGACTTACTTCACTCAGCATAATACCCTCCAGTTCCATCCACATTGAAGCAAATGGTGGGTATTTGTCGTTTCTAATGGCTGAGTAATATTCCATTGTATACATAAACCACATCTTCTTTATCCATTCATCTTTCGATGGGCACCGAGGCTCCTTCCACAGTTTGGCTATTGTGGACATGGCTGCTAGAAACATCGGGGTGCAGGTGTCCCGGCGTTTCATTGCATCTGAATCTTTGGGGTAAATCCCTAACAGTGCAATTGCTGGGTCGTAGGGCAGGTCTATTTTTAATTCTTTGAGGAACCTCCACACAGTTTTCCAGAGTGGCTGCACCAGTTCACATTCCCACCCACAGTGTAAGAGGGTTCCTTTTCCCTCATCCTCTCCAACATTTGTGGTTTCCTGCCTTGTTAATTTTCCCCATTCTCACTGGTGTGAGGTGGTATCTCATTGTGGTTTTGATTTGTATTTCGCTGATGGCAAGTGATGCAGAGCATTTTCTCATGTGCATGTTGGCCATGTCTATGTCTTCCTCTGTGAGATTTCTCTTCATGTCTTTTGCCCATTTCATGATTGGATTGTTTGTTTCTTTGCTGTTGAGTTTAATAAGTTCTTTATAGATTTTGGAAACTAGCCCTTTATCTGATATGTTATTTGCAAATATCTTCTCCCATTCTGTAGGTTGTCTTTGAGTTTTGTTGACTGTATCCTTTGCTGTGCAAAAGCTTCTTATCTTGATGAAGTCCCAATAGTTCATTTTTGCTTTTGTTTCTTTTGCTTTCGTGGATGTATCTTGCAAGAAGTTACTGTGGCCAAGTTCAAAAAGGGTGTTGCCTGTGTTCTCCTCTAGGATTTTGATGGAATCTTGTCTCACATTTAGATCTTTCATCCATTTTGAGTTTATCTTTGTGTATGGTGCAAGAGAGTGGTCTAGTTTCATTCTTCTGCATGTGGATGTCCAATTTTCCCAGCACCATTTATTGAAGAGACTGTCTTTCTTCCAGTGGATAGTCTTTCCTCCTTTATCGAATATTATTTGACCATAAAGTTCAGGGTCCACTTCTGGTTCTCTATTCTGTTCCATTGATCTATGTGTCTGTTTTTGTGCCAGTACCACACTGTCTTGATGACCACAGCTTTGTAGTACAACCTGAAATCTGGCATTGTGATGCCCCCAGATATGGTTTTCTTTTTTAAAATTCCCCTGGCTATTCGGGGTCTTTTCTGATTCCACACAAATCTTAAAATAATTTGTTCTAACTCTCTGAAGAAAGTCCATGGTATTTTGATAGGGATTGCATTAAACGTGTAAATTGCCCTGGGTAACATTGACATTTTCACAATATTAATTCTGCCAATCCATGAGCATGGAATATTTTTCCATCTCTTTGTGTCTTCCTCAATTTCTTTCAGAAGTGTTCTATAGTTTTTAGGGTATAGATCCTTTACCTCTTTGGTTAGGTTTATTCCTAGGTATCTTATGCTTTTGGGTGCAATTGTAAATGGGATTGACTCCTTAATTTCTCTTTCTTCAGTCTCATTGTTAGTGTATAGGAATGCCATTGATTTCTGGGCATTGATTTTGTATCCTGCCACGCTACCAAATTGCTGTATGAGTTCTAGCAATCTTGGGGTGGAGGCTTTTGGGTTTTCTATGTAGAGTATCATGTCATCGGCGAAGAGGGAGAGTTTGACTTCTTCTTTGCCAATTTGAATGCCTTTAATGTCTTTTTGTTGTCTGATTGCTGAGGCTAGGACTTCCAATACTATGTTGAATAGCAGTGGTGAGAGTGGACATCCCTGTCTTGTTCCTGATCTTAGGGGAAAGGCTCCCAGTGCTTCCCCATTGAGAATGATATTTGCTGTGGGCTTTTCGTAGATGGCTTTTAAGATGTCGAGGAAAGTTCCCTCTATCCCTACACTCTGAAGAGTTTTGATCAGGAATGGATGCTGTATTTTGTCAAATGCTTTCTCTGCATCTAATGAGAGGATCATATGGTTCTTGGTTTTTCTCTTGCTGATATGATGAATCACATTGATTGTTTTACGAGTGTTGAACCAGCCTTGTGTCCCGGGGATAAATCCTACTTGGTCATGGTGAATAATTTTCTTAATGTGTTGTTGGATCCTATTGGCTAGTATCTTGTTGAGAATTTTTGCATCCATGTTCATCAGGGATATTGGTCTATAATTCTCCTTTTTGGTGGGGTCTTTGTCTGGTTTTGGAATTAAGGTGATGCTGGCCTCATAGAATGAATTTGGAAGTACTCCATCTCTTTCTATCTTTCCAAACAGCTTTAGTAGAATAGGTATGATTTCTTCTTTAAACGTTTGATAGAATTCCCCTGGGAAGCCATCTGGCCCTGGACTCTTGTGTCTTGGGAGGTTTTTGATGACTTCTTCAATTTCCTCCCTGGTTATTGGCCTGTTCAGGTTTTCTATTTCTTCCTGCTCCAGTTTTGGTAGTTTGTGGCTTTCCAGGAATGCGTCCATTTCTTCTAGATTGCCTAATTTATTGGCGTAGAGCTGTTCATAATATGTTTTTAAAATCGTTTGTATTTCCTTGGTGTTGGTAGTGATCTCTGCTTTCTCATTCATGATTTTATTAATTTGAGTCTTCTCTCTCTTCTTTTTAATAAGGTTGGCTAATGGTTTATCTATCTTATTAATTCTTTCAAAGAACCAACTCCTGGTTCTATTGATCTGTTCCACAGTTCTTCTGGTCTCAGTTTCGTTGAGTTCTGCTCGAATTTTAATTAACTCTCTTCTTCTGCTGGGCGTCGGGTCGATTTGCTGCTTCTTCTCTAGCTCCTTTATGTGTAAGGTTAGCTTTTGTATTTGAGTTCTTTCCAGTTTTTGAATGGATGCTTGTATTGCGATGTATTTCCCCATCAGGACTGCTTTTGCTGCATCCCAAAGATTTTGAACAGTTGTATCTTCATTCTCATTAGTTTCCATGAATCTTTTTAATTCTTCCTTAATTTCCTGGTTGACCCTTTTATCTTTTAGCAGGATGGTCCTTAACCTCCACGTGTTTGAGGTCCTTCCAAACTTCTTCTTGTGATTGAGTTCTAATTTCAAGGCGTTATGGTCTGAGAATATGCAGGGGACGATCCCAATCTTTTGGTATCGGTTCAGACCCGATTTGTGACCCAGTATGTGGTCTATTCTGGAGAAGGTTCCATGTGCACTTGAGAAGAATGTGTATTCAGTTGAGTTTGGATGTAAAGTTCTGTAGATATCTGTGAAATCTATCTGGTCCAGTGTATCATTTATAGCTCTCGTTTCTTTGGAGATGTTGTGCTTAGAAGACCTGTCGAGGGTAGAAAGAGCTAGATTGAAGTCACCAAGTATAAGTGTATTATTATCTAAGTATTTCTTCACTTTGGTTAATAATTCGTTTAAGTATTTGGCAGCTCCCACATTCGGGGCATATATATTGAGGATTGTTAAGTCCTCTTGCTGGATAGATCCTTTAAGTATGATATAGTGTCCCTCTTCGTCTCTCACTACTAGTCTTCGGGGTAAATTTTAGTTTATCTGATATAAGGATGGCTACCCCTGCTTTCTTTTGAGAACCATTTGAATGGTAAATGGTTCTCCAACCTTTTATTTTCAGGTTGTAGGTGTCCTTCTGTCTAAAATGAGTCTCTTGTAGACAGCAAATAGATGGGTCCTGCTTTTTTATCCAGTCTGAAACCCTGCGCCTTTTGATGGGGTCATTAAGCCCATTCACGTTCAGAGTTACTATTGACAGATATGAGTTTAGTGTCATCATGATATCTATTTAGTCCTTGTTTTTGTGGATTGTTCCACTGAACTTCTTCTTAAAGGGGAGTTTTAAGAGTCCCCCTTAAAATTTCTTGCAGAGCTGGTTTGGAGGTCACATATTCTTTCAGTTCCTGCCTGTCTTGGAAGCTCTTTATCTCTCCTTCCATTTTGAATGAGAGCCTTGCTGGATAAAGTATTCTTGGTTGCATGTTCTTCTCATTTAGGACCCTGAATATATCCTGCCAGCCCTTTCTGGCCTGCCACGTCTCTGTGGAGAGGTCTGCTGTTACCCTAATATTCCTCCCCATGAAAGTCAGGGACTTCTTGTCTCTTGCTGCTTTAAGGATCTTCTCTTTATCTTTGGAATTTGCAAGCTTCACTATTAGATGTCGAGGTGTTGAACGGTTTTTATTGATTTTAGGGGGGGATCTCTCTATTTCCTGGATCTGAATGCCTGTTTCCCTTCCCAGATTGGGAAAGTTTTCAGCTAGGATTTGTTCAAATACATATTCTGGCCCTCTGTCCCTTTCGGCACCCTCGGGAACCCCAATTAAACGTAGGTTTTTCTTCCTTAGGCTGTCATTTATTTCCCTTAATCTGTCTTCATGGTCTTTTAATTGTCTGTCTCTTTTTTCCTCAGTTTCCCTCTTTGCCATTAACTTGTCTTCTATGTCACTCACTCGTTCTTCCACCTCGTTAACCCTCGTCGTTAGGACTTCTAGTTTGGATTGCATCTCATTCAATTGATTTTTAATTTCTGCCTGATTGGATCTAAATTCTGCAGTCATGAAGTCTCGTGAGTCCTTAATGCTTTTTTCTAGAGCCACCAGTAGCTGTATAATAGTGCTTCTGAATTGGCTTTCTGACATTGAATTGTAATCCAGATTTTGTAACTCTGTGGGAGAGAGGGCTGTTTCTGATTCTTTCTTTTGAGGTGAGGTTTTCCTTCTAGTCATTTTGCTCAGTGCAGAGTGGCCAAAAACAAGTTGTATTGGGAAAAGGAGAGAAAGAGAGAGAAGGAAAGAAAAGAGAAAGAGAAAAAAGAAAAAGAAGAAAAAAAAAAGAGAAGAAAAAGAGAAAGAAAAAGAAAGAAAGGTGAAAAAAAAGGGGGGTGGGGGAAGCAATCAGAAATCAAAAAGAAAAAAAAAGAAAACAATAACAAAAAACACGGGGGAGTATCTTCTGATTCTGTATACTTTAAGTCCCTTGACTTCCCCTGGAACTGGTCCGTCCAGCTGGTCTTCTGGGGGAGGGGCCTGTTGTGCTGATTCTCAGGTGTTAGCACTTGGGGGAGCTGCTCTGCCCCTGCCTGCTGCAGGGCTCAGCGGGGGTTGTTTACCCCGTGGGCCCCAGGAGGAACAGCAGCAGTTGCTATGGCAGCTCTGGAAGCCTGGATTCAGCCTCCGCAGGAACTACGGGGCTCTCTGTCCCATCCTCAGGGCCTGGAGGCTCCGGGGCGGGGCCGCTGATCTGCTCAGCTCGGGGCAGGAGCGTCCTTGCTGTCCTGGGCCCTCCCGGCCTCTGCCTGTCCCGGGGGAGGCCGGATCCTGGGCTGTGTCCCGGCGCCCTGTGCTCCGGGGCCTGCGCTGTTGGATTCGCGCTCCCGCCCCGCAGCCTCCCTCCGCTGGAGCCGCCCGCCCGAGCCCCTCCGAGCTGCTCCGGGTCCCGCCGTGCGCGCTGCAGCCCTTAGGGAGCTCGGCGCACTCTCCCGGGGCGCAGGTGTCTGTTAGTGTCCCAGGGAGCCCGAGGGCATCCCCGCCCTCCTGGGTCCTGCTCCAACTCCCTGCGAGCCCCTTTCCGCCCGGGAAGGTTGGTGCAGCTCCTGCTTCTCTGGGACGGGGCTCTCCTGTCCTGGGGACACTCGCCCCGGCCTCAGCCCGGCTCCTCGCGGGGCCCCTCCCCCTCGGAGGCCTTTTGTTCTTTATTTCTTTTTCCCCGTCTTCCTACCTTGATAGAAGCGCGAACTCTTCTCACTGTAGCATTCCAGCTGGTCTCTCTTTACATCTCAGGCCGAATTCGTAGATTTTCAGGATGGTTTGAAGGTTATCTAGGTAATTTGGTGGGGACAGGTGATTTGGGGACCCTACTCTTCCGACGTCTTGCTCCTCCTCCTGGATGAGTTCCATTGTTTGTCTTTAAGTTCATTGATTCTTTCTTGTGCTTGCTTATATGTGCCTTTGAATATCTACTGAATTATTTCCAACTCCAGTATTCCCTTTCGGCTTCTCTTTAGGTTTCTCTTTATTAATATTTCCACATTGTTCTCTTGACTTCATGTCTTTAGTTATTTGACCATGTTTAAAAACGGTTGAAGTCTTTGCTTAGTAGGCCCACCATCTTGCTCTTCTAGTGACAGTCTCCATTGATTTTTTTCCCCCTTTGAATTGGCCATACTTTCCTGTTTCTTTGTATGCCTCGTGATATTTTTGTTGAAAACTGGATATTTAAATCTAATAATGTCAGAGGCACCTTGATGGCTCAGTGGTTGAGCATCTGCCTATGGCTCAGGTCATGATCCCAGGATCCTCAGATTGAGTCCCACATCGGGCTCCCACTGGAAGACTGCTTCTCCCTCTGCCTGTGTCTCTCTCCCTTTCTGCGTCTCTCATGAATAAATAAAATCTTAAAATAAATGAGTAAGTCTAATAATGTGGTAACTCTGGAAATCAGAATTTCCTCTGTCCCCAGGGTTTGCTCTTTTTGTTTTATCTTGTTTTTGATTATTGCACTGGTCTCTGTGCCAAGGATCACCCTAAGGAGTAAACCTAAGACCTTCACAGTCTTTTCTGAGCCTACACCTTTCCCTGGGTATGCACTGGGACTTTCTGATTTTCTCTACAAATGCAATTTCTTTTGAATGTCCTAGACTTTAATGTCTGGCTCTCCAAAGGAGAAAACACAGAAAAATGAGGGGGGGTTGGCATTGAGCCTTTAAATCCTTTGGAACTCCAGTCAGACAAGAAAGGGCTTGCAACAGCGGGGGAGGCGGCGGTGGAGTGCAACAATAGCTGCCAGCCTCTGTGTCTATAGCTCCATAATCAGAAGCAGCAATCGATCAGAGTATAAATCCTGATATTTGGAAACGAAGTCCTTCTTGCCCTGAACTGGCTCCCGTAAGCTGTGTGCAGGCTGCTCCTGCAACTCTTGCCTGCCTGCCGTGGTGCTGGGAGGGTAGATGGGTGGCTGGTGCACCGTTAAGACCTAAAATTGGCCAAAATTAACTGCCGTTTCCCTTCCAAGCATTCCCTTAAAGTCATAAGCCTTCAGTAGACTGCAGAGTTTCCAAACAGCTGTGTCAGACAGATGCACCAGCCCAGGTGTTGTCTAGGTGGGAAGACATTTCCTAGCACTCCCTACTCTTCTGTATTCCCAGAATCCTCAGTCTCAGTCATTTTTATAGGATTAACTAACCATTGTGGTAATAGAAACACGGGTACTCTGTTTCTTCAAGCACCAAGTTTTACTCATAAGAACATTTTCTTTTTTTTTTTTAAGATTTTATTTATTTATTCATGATAGACAAGCAGAGAGAGAGAGAGAGAGAGAGAGAGAGAGAGAGGCAGAGACACAGGCAGAGGGAGAAGCAGGCTCCATGCTGGGAGCCCGATGTGGGACTCGATCCTGGGACTCCAGGATCATGCCTGGACCGAAGGCAGGTGCCAAACCACTGAGCCACCCAGGGATCCCTCCTGAGAACATTTTCAAATTTTGCAACAAAGGCTTTTAAGGATTTTCTGAGTAATTGTGGCACGGGAAGGGGGGTGGAGGGTGGAGAGGGTGGGCAGAGAGAGAGGGAGAGAATCCCAAGCAGGCTCCATGCCTAGCACAGAGCCCGACACCTGGGCTCAGCTAACAACGCAGAGATCATGACCTGAGCCACGCAGGTGCCCCTGAGTAATTTAAGAAGCTAATTCCAGTGATGTGCATTTTCTCTATAGGATTACCTAGAGAGAGGCGCCCAGGTGGCTCAGCTGGTTGAGCATCCCACTCCTGAGTTTGGCTCAGGTTGTGACCTCAAGGCCTGTACTAGGCTCCATGCTCAGGGGGAAGTCTGCTTCCATCCTTCTCTCTTCCCCTGCCGCTCCCCTACTTGCACGTGTACTCATGCACATGCATGCACTCTCTCTAACAAAGAAATAACCTTTATAATTACCTAGACAGAGAGGCTCTAGAACGTCTTAGTTTAGCAACCTACACCAAATTAGGTCTCAAGCATGTTTGACTGATTTTGCAGGTGATTTCAGTGGCCTCTTTACATAGTAATATAATATCAAGATTACATTCTTCCTTTTTTTTTTTGCTTTTATGTTTCATGAAATGTAAGCTTCCCTCTTACTTGTTCTCCTGATGGAACTGTAGGTATTATAAGCCTTCCTTGAAATTGGTCACTCATAGAAAAATGAAGGATGTTCCCTTTCTTCTTTGCCCAAGTAAAAGAAACAAATGAAAAGTCAAAAAAAATCTTTTATTTTTTTTTTTTAATCTTAAAATCACATTCACAGGGCAGGCCGGATGGCTCAGCAGTTTGGCACCACCTGTAGCTCAGGGCCTGATCCTGGAGATCCGGGATCGAGTCCCACGTCAGGCTCCCTGCATGGAGCCTGCTTCTCCCTCTGCCTGAGTCTCTGCCTCTCTCTCTCTCTCTCTCTCTCTCTCTCTCTCTCTCATAAATAAATAAATAAACAAATAAATAAATAAATAAATAAAATAAATCTTAAAAAAAAAAACCTTGTGTTAAATTATTTTAAAAAAATCACATTCACAGAAAATACTCCATTTTTTAATTCCACATAAAATCCAGGATTATTTTCTTAGATTTACATAGTAAAACACAGCTGAGAAACACCATCTCCACTTTCTGACATAGTTTATAAGGCTCAACAAAAGAGCATGTGAAAATTTTGAAAAGTATAAAAAGCTAGCCTTTAGGTAGAAAAAGAAGATCCAGGCTATGAGGGTAAAACGTAAAAATAATTCAATTAAATCAAATCAACATTTAGTTTACTGTGTGGTAATATCTGAGTTGGTAAAAAATGAAAATGTATTGGAGATGTACATTTCAGGTTATAATGTGAACAATAACTGAAAAAAAAATCCCATTCTTTTCTTTCTCCCCGTTCTTTTTTTTCACAGGGTTGATGTATGGACTAAGTATAATTTTGTGTATATATGTGTTTCTTTCAGGGCTTGTGGTTGGATTTATCCTAACCATTGCAAATTTCAGCTTTTTTACCTCTTTGCTGATGTTTTTCCTTTCTTCTTCAAAACTCACTAAATGGAAGGGAGAAATAAAGAAGCGTCTAGATTCAGAATACAAAGAAGGTAAACTGAATCATGTTTGACATCACTTAAAATAGTAATCTTTATTTCATCCTAAGACGTTATAAGCTTATAATTGGAACATGTTTAGACTGTTGAAACAGATAAATTTTATATAAGAATAACTAAGTAGTAGCCTAATTTAGCTTATCATCACTTCACCACAATAATAAGTAAAGCAGAATTTTAGAAGCATTAAAATCTATCATTCTAAACAATATAGAATGTAAGCAAAAGTACCATCCAACTTTTAGTTATTTTTAAAATTTTAGTCATTTTTCTTTCTTTAACCTTTAAAATACGTTCGTGTAATGTAATGTAACTGCATGATTTTCCTTTGAGGAGAAAACATTTCTTGTGTTCTTTATCCATTTGTTCACATGTAGGTGGGCAGAGGAATTGGGTTCAGGTGTTCTGCAATGGGGCTGTGCCCACAGAGCTGGCCCTGCTGTACATGATAGAAAATGGCCCCGGGGAGATCCCGATAGATTTTTCCAAGCAGTACACCGCTTCCTGGATGTGTCTGTCTCTCTTGGCTGCACTGGCCTGCTCTGCTGGAGACACCTGGGCTTCAGAAGTGGGCCCGGTTCTGAGTAAAAGCCCTCCGAGGCTAATAACAACCTGGGAAAAAGTTCCAGTTGGTGAGTCTTTAAGTTTCTTTAAAAAACAAAATGCACGGGAAAAAAATCTGATTTATTGTGTTTCTTACTTAAGAGCCTTTTAAGAATTTTAGTCAGTCTCCCTAATTGGAAAACTGCTGTCGGCTGTTAAATTGGTGATAAGAAATAGTGTTTACAGAAAATGTTAGCAAGTCCTAGATAAACAATCTAGAAATGCAAAGACCTATCAGTAGGAGAGGAAAAGGAAGAGAATGAGAGAGTATTTCTTGAGGACCTGTTACGTAGTTAGTGCTTTAACATATACCTCAGTTCTGTGTTACTATTATCAACAACTGCTGCTGCTGCTGTTACACTTTTTGTCGTCGTCATCACCTGCCCTTAAGTAGACTATGGCCTTTGGATTGTATGAAAGAGAACCTTTTCTTTGAATTAGTCTTGATAAGAGAGGTTCCAAAATTTTTTGCTTTCCTTGATTTCGTGTGTTTGCTGATTGTTAACCAGATTATTTTCTGTATATATATTTTTTTCAGGGACCAATGGAGGGGTCACAGTGGTGGGCCTTGTCTCCAGTCTACTTGGCGGTACCTTTGTAGGCATCACCTACTTCCTCACACAGTTGGTCTTCGTTAATGATTTAGACATTTCTGCTCCCCAGTGGCCAATTATTGCATTTGGGGGTCTGGCTGGATTACTAGGATCAGTTGTGGACTCATATTTAGGAGCTACAATGCAATTTACTGGTAAGACCATAACTTTATTATTACGAGTTATGGGTGTATTAAATGGGAAAGAAATATGGGGGAGAAAACCTTGGCAATGAATACAATCCCAAAGACAGGAACTTGAGAGGCCAGGAATGACAGGATAGAGTCTTTCCTACAATTTTGATTTTTAAGGGTTTTGTTTTTTTTTTTCTTGTGTTAAATTAATTGAAAGAGAATTAGTCCCACTGAGCAATGAGTAGAAGCTGTTCAGGAAACAGATGCTTTTGCTTTGGGGACTTCACCTAATCCCAGGGAAAGCAGAACATTTGGGACCAGATCATTTTTAATGCTCCACCTTCCGTTTGCTTTCCAAGCCCATTTGAGAGAGAATGATTATACGACTCTGTTCACATACGACCTGTTTCTCTACTGTGACATAATGCTTTCTGTCCCCACTGAATTTTTAGCCCAACTCAAGATATGTGGGAGAGTTGGTTTTCCCCAGAATTTTCTAGGCTTGGCTTCTGAGGCTCTCCTGTCACTTCAGTGTCCTGACATACTGTGGTAGGTGTGTATTTCCTCCGCACTCTGACCAACCGTGTTTCCTCCTTTGATTCACAGTGAAGAGGCTGGGAGTTTGGAGTTTGCCTTTGTACAGTCCTTCCAGTTCTCTTCATGTGCCAAGATGATATACTTGCCCTTCTGCTTTGCTCCCCACCTATCAGAGTGTTCTCTCAGATTCATTTGTCTTATCTAAATACTAAGGAGGAAGCAGTCTGATCTTAGTTCAAGCTAAGGTCACTAACGACACACTTGCACACACACACACACACACACACACACATACTCTCTCTCCCTATGTTTTTTGTTGGTTGATTTTTGTAGAAGCCTAGGTTTTATTCTAAACTGGGCTCTAACTGGGGAAGTTTCTGATCATGTTGAGTGGGTTGAAAAAATGTTGGCTGTGAGAAAGATGTGTGCCTCCCCTGTGCTGGACCCATGCTGGGTCCTGGGTCGCCACTGCCGAGGCTGAAGACGCAACCCTTATTCCCAGGGACCTTGCAGGTTGGTCTTAGAGGCCTAGTATTCTAGTTTCATGCTCTCTCTGCTTTTCATGTCCTTCCTTCTTCCTGTGAAGGAATTCCAGTAGTGTTGAGAGAACAGTATCGAGGTGTACTCAAAAGGACATTTCAAAAAAGTCCTTTGTAATCAAGGGTTCCCTATCTCACCATATAATTACCCACTGAAGTCAGTTAATAGGTCCTGAGAGTCTTTCAAAGATTATATGCTTCAGAGGAGAAAAGCTAATCTGTTTTTAAGTCAAGTCGTTTGGACTTTGCACCTCACTTGCTGCTTTTCCCCTCCAGGTTTAGACGAAAGCACTGGCATGGTGGTCAACAGCCCAGCGAATGAGGTGAAGTACATAGCGGGGAAACCCATTCTTGATAACAATGCAGTGAACCTGTTTTCTTCGGTCGTTATTGCCCTCTTACTCCCAACTGCTGCTTGGGGTTTCTGGCCCATGGAGTGAACTTTTTTTTTCCTTTACAAAGGTTGAAAACTGTGGTAAAGTCAGCTAAATTTGCAATTCCAAGTTTCATCCTAAGAAGAATAATTGTAATGGCAAAGAGGAAATACCAGCTCTTCCCATATTCCATTGTGATGAAATTCCACATTTTTCCTCTCACTAACTACCCTGTAACAGCTGACCTCTTTGTAGTGAAAGATGTGTGAATAGACCTTATTCATATTTTTCTTCTGAATAGAGCTTCTTAAGCAATGAAACTATAATGTCCCTATATATTGCTGAGCTGAATGTTCCTACGTGGTAAATATAAATTTTGTTTTGTTTAAACCAGTGTAGGGACTAAAAGTATAATGCCACTAGTACCAGTTGCCCAAATTTTAGTTTTGGGTAATTTAAACTGATGTGTGTGGAAGCCTGAATAAATGTAGTCCTGGACTTCTTCCATTACTTGCTATTTCCAGTTGTGAAAAGTGTGGAGTTTTAAGTTCTTAGTATGCTACTCCACATTTGTTTTTCCTTCCTCAGGGTTAGAATGAAAATAAAGTATATGTCTTTTTCATATGACCATTAGAATGCACGAAAAAATTATTTTTAAGTAAAAGTGAAAGAGATTTATCTTCTATCTAAAAAAGTGCACCTTACATTTCAGTTGATTTCTGAGCAGAAATTATTCTGAATTCAATATTTGTTAATGTATTTTCTAGCTTTCTTTGAAATTTGTATAGGAATCTGTTTTACTTTGGCATCCTGAATAGTTAGAGTCACTGGAAAACTATTGTAATTAGTTTTTTCGTTTGCTGCCTAGAATTCATTGGAAGATGCTATGACTTCTATTCTGAGCTTAAGTTATGCTCTCCTGTACAATACAGACTCAACTAAAATGAATTCTACTTTTCTGTTTTGTCCTTCACTATAATTTACTACTGTATGCTAAAGGAGTTTGATATGGTATGGATTATTTTGCTGAAAGTATTTGAAAATATTTCTTATGTGGTTTCCATACATCTCCCTCTGAAAGAGAGAAAGCAAGCAAGCAAGCAGCAAGCGAGCAGTTGACACCCTAAACCCAGGCAACAGAGGAGATCTTAATCATTGGTTTTCACTTTTGGGTGTACATTGGAATCACTGAGCATCTTTTCAAAGAAATACTTGTGTCTGGGCTACACTTCCAAGGATTCCAGTTTATCTGTTCTGGGGTAGAGCCTGGGTAGTAGGACTTTTTAAGGGCTTGAGCTTACAACCCTAAGATCAAGAGTTGCATGCTCTCGGACTGAGCTAGCCAAGTACAGGGTGTTTTTAAAAACACTAGCCAAGGCCTCCTCTAGACCAAGTAAATCAGACTATCTGAAGGTAAGGCCCATCATAGGTTATTTTTAGAAAGCTCTCTAGGAGATTCTAATTTTAAACAGGTTGAGGGGGATCCCTGGGTGGCGCAGCGGTTTGGCACCTGCCTTTGGCCCAGGGCGCGATCCTGGAGACCCGGGATCGAATCCCACGTCGGGCTCCCGGGGCATGGAGCCTGCTTCTCCCTCTGCCTGTGTCTCTGCCTCTCTCTCTCTCTCTCTCTCTCTCTCTCTCTCTCTCTCTCTGTGACTATCATAAATAAAAAAAAAAATTAAACAGGTTGAGAACTACTAAATCAGAATGTCCTAAAGCACTCTGTAAAAGAAGCTTCAAAAGAGTGGGGTTTTTCCTTTTTATGCAGACAACTGTTAGCAGCAGCGCTGTATGCTGTCTTGATGCATTAATAGCTTCTGGTAATTATGCCGTGTCCTATACATCACGTAACAGATCATTGCTGTGTCAGTTTGTGATGCGGCCTGCTTATTCCTGTAGCTGTCCCAACATGCTTTTTCTCTTTTCCTGGTGAGTCAGCTTCATGACAAACCATGGAATAAAAATATTTATTGCAACTAATTTTGGGTTTGGTAAAATCACCGTATCATTAGCAATTTCGGGAAACACTGCTTGACAAGCCTTCCTCAGAAACCTAGGGCTAATTATGTTTTGGAATCACAACTTTCAGATTTTAGAAAACTATAACAGGAGATACATTTTACTCAGACTTCCGCAAGAGGCTATGGTAGCCCCCATTCTCAAATACGCTGTTTCTATGGAATGTATGAATCGCACCACTACATGTGATGATGAAGACTATGAAGAGCCTAAGGTCAGGTCAGTTTTGTCACCAAATTTAGGGAGAAACTGTTTTCAGAGCTTTTTTGGATATGAGAATTACAAGCAAAGAATTGTGACTCTTCTTAAACATAGATGTATTTTATTGTAGCATCCTTTGTATTGGATATTTAACTAGTTCAATCTGTTCTTCCCCTTTACTGAGTGAAGCTTAAAATAAACGTCACTTTATTTTTAAAATAAAAACACTTGGGCAGCCCATGGTGTGATCCTGGAGACCTGGGATCGAGTCCCGCATCGGGCTCCCTGCATGGAGCCTGCTTCTCCCTCTGCCTGTGTGTCTGCCCCCCTCTCTCTCTATGTCTCTCATGAATAAATAAATAAAATATTTTAAAAAAATAAAATAGGGCAGCCCTGGTGGCGCAGCAGTTTAGCACTGCCTGCAGCCCAGGGCGTGATCCTGGAGACCCTGGATCGAGTCCCATGTCGGGCACTCTGCATGGAGCCTGCTTCTCCCTCTGCCTCTCTCTCTGTCTCTATGAATAAATAAATAAAATCTTTTAAATAAATAAATAAATAAATTAATTAATTAATTAATTAATTAATTAATTAATTAAAAAATAAAATAAATAAAATAAAATCACTTTCAGGGAACCTGGGTGGCTCAGTCGGCTAAGCATCTACCTTCAGCTCAGGTCAGACTGATCTTGGGGTCCTGGGATCAAGCCCTGCACTGGGCTCCCTGCTTGACAGGGAATCTGCTTATCTATCTCTCATCCAGCCCCTCCCTCCTGCTCATGTTCTCCCTCTCTCTCAAATAAGTAAAATCTATAAAAAATAAAGTAAACCAAAAATAAATACACTTTTGTCAGGGCGCCTGAGTGGCTCAGTCTCTTAAGCGTCTGCCTTTGGCTCAGGTCATGATCCCAGGGTCCTGGGATTGAGTCCTGCTTTGGGCTCTCTGCTCAGCGGGGAGCCTGTTTCTCCCACGCTCTCTGCCCCTCCCTCCTGTTCATGTTCTCTCTCTTTCTCTCCCATGTGCACTTTCTCACTCTCTCTTAAATAAAATCTTTTTTAAAAATAAATAATTATGGGATCCCTGGGTGGCTCAGCAGTTTAGTGCCTGCCTTCAGCCCAGGGCATGATCCTGGAGACCCGGGATCAAGTCCCATGTCAGGCTCCCTGCATGCAGCCTGCTTCTTCCTCTCCTGTGTCTCTGCCTCTCTCCCTCTTACTGTGTTTCTCAGGAATAAATAAATAAAATCTTAAAAAAAATTATTAAATAACCATACTTTCATAGAATTCCATGTAACAGTTCACAAAACAGTATGTCCTGCCTACCTAGGCAGCCCAAAGGTGTACATACCATTTCTTAACATACTGTTATGCAGTAGAGGAGAGGAAGGTGTGGGGCTTAAGGCTTTTGAAGCTTTTGAAGGAGACCTGAAGACTTGAAGGAGTAGCATTTGATGATGTATCGGGACGTACCAGAGAACAATGAATTGCTACAATAAGTCACTCCATTCTTTCTCATTACTTGGGTTATGGATGCCTCAGACAAGGTGCAAATATCTCTGTCTTATTTCTAACTCCTGTATATGCAGGACGCTGGCTTCAGAAATGCCAGCCTTATCCCAATTAGATAAAGACAGTATGGAGAAAAATCATGCAAGGTGAGCTATCCTAAACTGCCTCGTGCCTGTAGTATGGACAGCTGCCCCCAGTTATGCATAGTGGGTACGCTGGAACCCAATCATCTGATGTCCCTGGTGTTTCATCTGCTTTTCTAATGTCATCACAATGAAAAAAAAAAAACAAAACAAAACACATTAGCCATCAAATTTCAGGTGAATTTACAAGCTTTTAAAGATAAAAACACATAAAAAAAAATAAAGATAAAAACACAATTATGCAGCTAACTTGTTTAATCTAATGGAGTAGCTGTTGCTGTAATTCCAAAAGGTCCTGAATATTTTAAAAAGATACAGGTGTTCAGTATATGTTTGTTAAATACAAGTTGTTTGACTGTAATCAGTGTTTTCAACAAGAGTCACTGAAAGTTGATAATCAGGAACATTTTTATGGAGGAAAATAAAAAATAAACCAGTTTGGCTACCTGAATTTCTGAGCACTGTGATGATTCCAACATTTCTCAATTGTGTGACACGCTATTAATGGTTTTGGAACTGAGTCAGGAAATGATAGTAAGGGCAAGGATCCTAAATTGTTCTCTCTGCCAAGACCAGACATGTTAACTCTCATTCATCACCCCTTTCAAAATGTATTTTGTATATGTGGCAACTCTTTTTTATGTTTGGATTTTTTTCTTTTTGTTTTTTTACATTTATTTTTTATTTTTCTTAAGTAATCTCTACGCGCAATGTAAGGCTTGAGCTCACAACCTCAGGATGAAGAGTCTCATACCCCACTGACTGAGCCAGCCATGTGCCCCAGATTTTTCTTCTTTTTTAAATATTTAATTGCTTATGTAACACACTGAATCTGTTCTTTTACTTTTAATTTTTTTAAAGATTTTTAAATTTATTTTTATAAAAGAAAGAGAACCAGCAGGGGAGGCAAAAAGGGAGAGGGAGAAGCAGACTCCCTGCTCAGCGAGGAGCCAGACGTGGGGCTCGATCCGAGGACCCTGAGATCATGGCCAGAGCTGAAGTCAGACACTTAACCAAGTGAGCTACCCAGGTGCCCCTACACTGAATCTGTTCTTTTTAAAATATTAGAATATTACGGCAGCCCTGGTGGCCCAGTGGTTTAACACCGCCTTTGGTTCAGGGTGCGACCCCAGGGGCCCCGGATGGAATTCCATGTCCCCATGTCCAGCTCCCTGCAGAGAGCCTGCTTCTCCCTCTGCCTGTGTCTCTGCCCCCCCCTCTCTTTCTCTCTGTGTCTCTCATGAATAAATAAAATCTTTTAAAAAGGGGTGGGGGAGTTGCTGTGTTATTTCTGTCATTTCTACCATTAAACGTAGTACTTTTATCAATCCAGAAAATACTCAAAATAATCTCTGGAAATTACCCCTCTTCCCCATCTGCCCTTCCCTGTCACTGTTTTAAATGGTAGCCCTTTTCTTTATAAACTTCCTTATTAGCAATCAATTAAAAGGATAAGATGGGAGTTAAGCATAATACAATGAAAAGTAACGGTGAACATTCAAAGCAATACTTCGTACCTTCACTTTTGGATTGTTGCAAAACTTAATATTAGTATCACACATCTCTGTACCTGTGTAGTATATTTTGAGTGGTTTTTTTTTGTAAATTTTTCAAATTTTTCTGATCTTATTTAGCTGTTTGCATTTGGAAACATACGGGGCAAACACAACACCTCTGACAAAATTCTCAACATGTTGTCATAGTATTCTAAAACAAAGAACCTTAAGGAATATTCTCAGCCAAATGGTCAGACTTGAAGCTAAGAAATAAGTATATCATCTCGAATGAGTGAGAGCAGTGTTTTCTAACACGTAGACCTCCCTCTCCCTCTCTCTGCTTGCATGCTGCTGTCTCTCAAATAATTAACTCTTTAGGGATGCCCAGGTGGCTCAGCCATTGAGCGTCTGCCTTCAGCCCAGGGTGTGATCCCCAGGGTCCTGGGATCCAGTCCCACATTGGGGTCCCAGCAGGGAGCCTGCTTCTCCCTCTGCCTGTGTCTGCCTGTCTCTCTGGGTCTGTCATGAATAAATAAATAAAATCTTAAAAATAAATAAATCTTTAAAAAAATTTAAAAAAACTAAATGGTGATACCATATAAGATTACTAAGATTCCAACTCATTGGAACTGGATGTGGTACATGTAGGTCCCTACATTTCTGTTGTGATTGTGTAATGTTGCACCTAATAACTCAATTGTAGTTTTAATAAAATTTTATCCCAAAGTTGATATTTGTAATGACTAATATATTATTGAACAACATTAATTCCTCGGGATGCCCGGGTAGCTCAGCGGTTGAGCATCTGCCTTGGGCCCAGGGTGTGACCCCCAGGGTCCCGGGATCGAGTCCCCCATTGGGCTCCCTGCATGGAGCCTGCTTCTCCCTCTGCCTGTGTCTCTGCCTCTCTCTCTCTCTCTGTCTCTCATGAAGAAATAAATAAAATCTTAAAAAAAATAAATCCTGAATTTTTTTCCATACAGTGGGGCACTAAATTGTGTCCAGACACTAACCATTCTCAAGTGTGTTTCCTCCGTGATTAACAAAGCAAGCGTTTCTTGCAGTTACACAGCCTGTACCCAGGCACATATAGAAATATATTTTGAAATAACCTTTTTTTTTATTGCTTAATTTTAAAGTAATGTATGGTGGACAGAAGGTTAAGGCTGGGGTTAGCTTGTGGGACGCCTTTGTGGGCTCTTCGGAAGTTGCCCGCTGAGCCCCCCTTTCACAGTGCTTACACCAGCAGATGCACCCCCGGTTCCCTTCCCACCTCACTATCTGTGGATGTGTACCGCCCCAAACTTAGTGGGGTAAAACACAGACCATTTAGCTGCATATGGTTCTGTGGTTGGCGATCGGGTTGGGATCAGCTGGGAAATCCTATTCCATGTGTCAGCTGGGCCCACTCAAGGTTGCGGTGGGGGACTAGGCAGGAAGACCTCGGTTCTAGGATGGGCGCCCAATGCTTACTCTTGGCTGGAAGGGTACGTGACCCCCCGTACGTGACCTCCCTGGCCTCCTCCAGCCTGCGTGTCTTTATGCCATGACACAAGTGGTGCAAGAAAGCAAAATGGCAGCTGCAAGTTCTCTTAAGGCCCCTGCCTCCAAAGACTCCTGATGTCATAAGGCCAGTACAGTTCAAGGGGCGGGGAAATGGACTCCACCTCTTCGTGAAGGACAGAGAGAAAGGTGATAGGCGGGATGCCTCGGGGGCTCCCGGCTGTCCAGCCTCTTTCTACGGGGACATTCTCATTTCTCAGGTCGCCCTCCTGGATAGGACCAAGCCAACCTCACGCTAGGGTTTCACCGGGTGACCTACATAAGCTCCGTGGGGAAAATCTCTTGCCTTCGCCACCCCTGGAAGCCTGGAAGCGCTGGCCGATTTCAGTGGAGCGGCCTACCTCTGGCTAAAGCATCAAAGAGTGAGTCAGGCGTTTGCTTGCTTTTTGGAATCGCTGGTAGGGCATTCTTAGCTTTCTCAGGCATGAGTCAGGCATCTGTCACCGCCCTGTGGCCAAAGGAACCCCCTGGGTATACCAGGTGTCCCCTCCCCACGGTATTCACAGCTCAGCCACCACCTACTTTAAAGGAACTCGGCACCACCCTCCTTGCTGAAGCTTTCTCTTCCAACCTCGCTTTACTAACCGTGGTCCCGGGAGCCCAGGAGATGTGCAAAATGTCGTGGAAGGCTGCGTGTGGTATCTCACTTCAGTTTCCTGAGGTCTATCAGCTCAGCGTGTGCAGCAAAACAGCAGTTGGAGTCGGTGCCAAGCTAACACAATGACCCCTCTGCCCCCAGCAGCTCAGCTGACCGAGGAAGGCCTGGCAGGGAACAGTAAGGGGGACTTGAAGAGATGAAGAGAGGAGTACAAGCTTGACAAGTCAACATGCTCTCTTCCAGAAGGGAGCACATCCAAAGACTTGAGTTTTGAAGGGGTATGACCTTCTGATGGGAAAAAAAAATGTTCACTGTGACTAGTGAGTAGGTGGAGAACAGTTGTATGATGCGAAGCCAAAGAGGTAGGTGGGGGTCCCCTGGTGAAGAACTTTATTTTTTTTATTTTATTTATTTATTTATTATTTATTTATTTATTTATTTATTTATTTATTTATTTATGATAGTCACAGAGAGAGAGAGAGAGAGAGAGAGAGAGAGAGAGGCAGAGACACAGGCAGAGGGAGAAGCAGGCTCCATGCACCAGGAGCCCGACGTGGGATTCGATCCCGGGTCTCCAGGATCGCGCCCTGGGCCAAAGGCAGGCGCCAAATCGTTGCGCCACCCAGGGATCCCTGGTGAAGAACTTTAATATTGGCTGTGGGATCTTGGCACTGAAAACAATACCTGGGCAGCCCAGTATTGAGGTTCAGCAGTTCAGTGCTGCCTTCAGCCCCGGGATGTGATCCTGGAGACTCGGGATTGAGTCCCGCGTCGGGCTCCCTGCATGGTGCCTGCTTCTCCCTCTGCCTGTGTCTCTGCCTCTCTCTCTCTCTCTCTCTGCTGTGTCTCTCATGAATAAATAAGTAAAATCTTTAAAAATAAATAAAAAATAAACGCTTAAAAAAATAATTAGATCCCTAAATGGTAGGAGTATGATAAAATGGTATGTATCCACTCAATAAATCCCTTCTTTCCCTTAATTCCCACCCCTACCCACAGCCAAATACCCTTAGTGCCTTCGAGGGAAGAAATAGGAGACCCCACAAGCAAGAGGTGCTTGTAAACGTCCAGATCACCAAGGTCCCTGCTCCACTTTTCCCAGGGGCAAGAAAGGAAAAACCGATTCCCTTGAGAGCACACGTGGTCTAAACCATCTTAGGGTCGTGCCCGCTGGCCTACTTCCCCAAGAGCTGGATGGGCTTCACCTATTTTTTTTTTAAGATTTTATTTATTTATTCATGAGACACACACACACAGACAGAAGAGGCAGAGACACAGGCAGAGGGAGAAGCAGGCTCCATGTAGGGAGCCCGACGTGGGACTCGATCCCAGGACCCCGGGGTCAGGCCCTGGGCTGAAGGAGGCACTAAACCTCTGAGCCACCCGGGTTGCCCCAGCTTCACCAATTTTTACATAATTAGTAAAAACAGGTTAACATGTGCTGCTGGAAGCTCCTCTTACTACCCACCTCCTACCACCAGATTTTCGTGTCCCTAATTGTAATCAGGGTCACTAACCTGCCCCGGCACAAATGGTCTCATAATCAGCATCGTAGAGCAGAAGAAAAGCTAGACTCTCACGCAAAGGAATTAGAAACTTTTTACACAAAGCAGCTTGGTTTTAGTTTTCTGACTTACTTGAGAACATTCAAGCACATGCAAAATAAAGAAGACCGTGGGTCCCGATGGAGCCACCACCCGGCCTCAGCAACAGCAGGGCGCCGCCCGGCCACTCTGGGTGTATCCATACCACCCCTCACTCCCAGGCCTCAAGGCATCTGTCAGGGTACTGTGCCTGAGCTAAACGTTTCCACGCTGACATACACACGGGGATTTATTTTTATTTATTTAAAATATTTTATTTATTTACTCAGGAGAGACACACACAGAGAGAGGCAGAGACACAGGCAGAGGGAGGAGAAGCGGGCTCCACACAAGGAGCCCATGCAGGACTCGATCCCAGGACCCCGGGGTCACCCCCTGAGCCGAAGGCAGATGCTCAACCGCTGAGCCACCTAGGCGTCCCACACAAATATTTTTAATTGTACAAATGACAAATGACACGCCCATGTGAAGGGCACCCCTGTCAAGATACAGAATATTTCCATCACCCTAGAGCTTCCCTTGTGTCATTTCTTTTCATCCCCTCCACTTCCCAGAGGTACTAACCACAGACTAGATGAGTTTGGGCTGTTATAGAACACCCTATAAATAGAAAACAATATGTGCTCTTGTCCATTGAGCTTTTTTTAAAAAAAATTATAATATCTGAGCTTCATCTAAATGGTTGCGCATATAAATCATTTCTTCTCTTTTTTTTTAAGATTTATTTATTTATTCATTCAGAGAGAGCGAGAGAGAGGCAGAGACACAGGCAGAGGGAGAAGCAGGCCCCACGCAGGAAGCCCGATGTGGGACTCGATGCCGGGTCTCCAGGATCACACCCCAGGCTGCAGGCAGCACTAAACCACTGTGCCACTGGGGCTGCCCAAATCATTTCTTCTCATTGCTAAAAAGTATTCTGTTGTATAGTGTCATAAACAACCTCCAAGATGGCTCTTGATTCAATCCCCTTCCATATGGAATAGAGCTCGTCTGTGCTACCAATAGGATTTAAAAAAATAATAATTATTTATTTATTTATGATAGACATAGAGTGAGAGAGAGAGAGGCAGAGTGTGTCACAGGCAAGGGAAGCAGGCCCCATGCCGGGAGCCCGACGTGGGACTCGATCCCGGGACTCCAGGATCGCGCCCTGGGCCAAAATCAGGCACTAAACCGCTGCGCCACCCAGGGACCCCCTAGGATTTTGAGGGGCGCCTGGGTCGCGCATCGGCTTAAGCATCTGCCTTTCTGCTCAGGTCCTGGGATCGAGTCCTGCTTCAGGCTCCCTGCTGAGCGGGGAGTCTGCTTCTTCCTCTCCCTCTGCCACCCCACCACCCCCCAACCCTGCTCATGCTCATGTTCTGTTTCTAACTCAAATAAATAAAAATCTTAAAATGATTTTTAAGAAACCACCGTGTGTGACTCCCAAAGCTAGGTCATAAAAGATATTATAGTTTCTACCTTGCTTTATTTTGGATCATTCATTCTGGGCAAAGCCAGCCTCCGGGTCATGAAAACACTTATTAAGCCACCAGGGGAGAAGCCCATGTGGGGAGAAACTGAGGCCTCCTGTTAACAACCAGCACCATGCGATACAAATCCTCTTGCCAAGTCTTCTACCCGGCACATCCTTGCCTGCGACTTCACGAGCGATTCTAAGTCCGGACCATGCTCCTGAATTCCTGACCTGTAGACACCGTGCTCAGATGTCCGTCCATCTGTAGTTTTCCTTTCTTGATAATGTCTTTGTCCGATTTGGTATTAAGGTCATGTCGGCCTTCAAGTGTGAGTTAGGAAGTGTTACCTTTGCTTCTATTTTTTATAACATTGTAGAGAACTGGTTACTTCTGTTACTTAAATGGTTGGTAAAATTCACCAGTGAAACCATCTGTGCCTGGTGCTTTCTGTCTTGGAAAGTTATTACTAATTCAGTTTCTTTAATAGGTAGCCCTACTCAGATATTTCTTTTTGTGTGAGTTTTACTATCCTGTGTCTTTCAAGGAATTGATTTTCATATGTTATCAAATTTGTGGGAATGGTTGTTTGTAATATTCCCCTATCATCCTTTTAGTGTCCATTAGATTGGTAGTGACGATATCTCTTTCCTTTCTGATATTAGTAATTTGTATTTTCTCTTTACTCTTTTTAATTTCTGTCCTTTCTTCTTGGTTAGCCGGACTAAAGGTTTTTCAATTTTATTGATCTTCCAAAGAACCAACTTGTTTTGTTAATTTTCTCTTTTTTTCTGTTTTCAGTTTCATTGATTTCTGTTCTAATTTTTATTATTTCCTTTCTTCTGCTTTAATTTGCTTTGGATTTGGGATGCCCGGGTGGCTCAGCAGTTGAGCATCTGCCTTTGGCCCAGGGCGTGATCCTGGGGTCCTGGGATTCAGTCCCATGTGGGGCTCCCTGCATGGAGCCTACTTCTCCCTCTGCCTGTGTCTCTGCCTCTCTCTTTCTCTCTCTGTCTCTCTCTGTGTGTGTCTCATGAATAAATAATTACTTACCTTAAAAAAAAATTGCTTTGGATTTAATTTGTCCTTTTTCTAGCTCTCCTAAATTGAGAGCTCAGACTACTTTTTTTTTTTTTTTCTAAAATGCATTTCAATGCTATAAATTTTCCTCTAACCACTACTTTCACTGCAACCCACAACTCTGGCTGAGTTTACTTTAATTTTTACGTATGATAAAACATTTTTTTAAATATTTTTTTTATTATGAAGTAAGTTCTACACCCACTACAGGGCTTGAAATCATGACCCTGAGATCAAGATTTGGAGGCTCTACCAAATGAGTCAGCCAGACGCCCCTAAAATATTTTTAAATTCTTTTTGAGACTTACTCTTTGACTCATGTACAATTTAGAAGTATATTGTTTAATCTCTAAATATGTTGGGATTTTCCAGCAATCTTTGTTATTTCTAGTTTAATTACCTTGTGGTCTAAGGGCAAACTTTGTATGATGTCTATTCTTTTAAATTTGTTAAGGTGTGTTTTATGACCCAGAATGTGGTCTATCTTGGCAAATGCTTCGTGTAAACTTGAGAAGAATGTGTATTTAGCTGTTGTTGGATGAAGTGTGCTAAAAATGTTGATTATACTCAGTTGATTGATGGTGCTCTTTGATTCTACTCTATCCTTACTGATTTTTTTGCTTGTTGCATCTGTCAAGTACTGATAGGTATTGAAGTCTCAAACTCTAATAGCAGATATATCTCTTTCTCCTTGCAGCTCTCTCAGTTTTTGCCTCACATATCTTGAAGCTCACTAATTCTTCCTTCAGCAAGGTCCAGTCTACTAATGAGCCCATCAAAAGCATTCTTCATTTCTATTACTATGCTTTTTATTTCTCGCATTTTGTTTTGATTCTTTCTTAGGATATCCAGCTCTTTGCTTACATTACTCATCAGTTTTTCCATATTATCCACTCTTTTCTTTAGAGCCCTTAGTATATTTACTATTTTAACTTCCTTGTCTCATAATTCCAAAATCTTTGCCATGTCTGAATCTGGTTCTAATGCTTGCTTTGTCTCTTAAGGCTGGTTTTTGTCTGTTAGCAAACCTTGTAATTTTTTGTTGAAAGCTGGACATGATATACCAGGTATAAACCTTTACTGTGAGGTTTTATGTTTACTGCTAGGAGTTGGGCTATATTTAATGTTTGCTTTGCTTTGGTGTCAGAGGCTAAAATTTCACCTAGGGTCCTTGTTTTTGTCTCCCTTATTGTCTTTCATTATTCCTAGAAGAGGAATTTAAGAATAGAGTTTGAGGATTTCAGTTCTTTTAGCTTTAATCTCCTATTATTATGCAGGAGCCCTACTGATGAGGTGGCAAAGTGTGGGAGAAGTGTTCTATAATCCCATAATAAGTCTCAGTCTTTTAGTGAGCTTGAGCTGGGTATTTCCTTTCCCCCCAAGTCAAAGGCTAGAGGAGGCTAGAGTTAGGTATTTCCCTTCCCCCTGGTAGGTTAGGCTTTGGTAAAAACCCAGTCAGTTAGGCTCTGGTAATAGGTTTCCTTGAGGGAGAACTCTGTTAAGGAGAACTGAGAGCTCTTTAGCACTTTAAAAATGATTATTTCCCCCTCCCCCTGGAGGAATTTCCCTTTGATCCTTAAAGTGAAAACTTGGTTTAGCTGTTAGAGGTAATATTCAGGAAGTGTAAGGGCCTTCCTAATCCTGGGCCCCTTAGGAGTTCTTAACTCTCAAACTAGTCTGCAATGAATTTTCCAACAATTTGTTAGTTACGGTTTAAAGTTTTCTTACTAATACTGGCTCCAGCTGCTGGCTTTTGCTCCTAGGCTTCTGCTCCCTGTTATCTGTGATTCTCTGTCGGTCTCAGTTTTCAGGGCAGCCAGTTTGCCCTGTGACCTCAGTTCTCTACTACGTCTAAGAACAGTTGCTGATTTCAATTTTTTCAGCTTTTTTCTTGTTGTGAGTTTGGCAGTGACAACTTCCAAGCTCTTTACCTGTCAGATAAGAATCAGAAGTCACCAATGTGGATTCAGTGTTAACCATTTATGAACTGTGTGATAATGAGCCTCATTTTCCCATTGTGAATAATAATACCTACTTTGCAAAGTTGAAGAGATTTGGGGTTTGCAGGAAAACCACTTAGCATGGTATAGGAATTTAATGAGTGGTTGCTTTATTATTCATTGATGGCAAACTTTTCTGAGGAACTAGGCATATTCCAAATAGTGATCTATTCTGCATGAAGGATTAGCAACCTTTCACTATGGTTAAACTAAGCCTTTATTTACTCACTTCTGCTTTCACCAGAAAACTGAAACTCAGTTCAGGTTCAGTTTTCAGTATCTTCTAACATTCATTTTATATTATCATTCAGAAAAGTCATTTTTCTGAATGACGAGTATATTAAAGCTTCGTTCATTTCACACTTATAAATTACTTTCTTGATCCTCTTGTTTTATATCTGCAGCAGCAAATCACCTGTACCTGAAAGTTCACCGGACTTAGAAATGGAAAAAATGAGATTGAGTCCTAATCCATCATTAATTCGCTGAATGATTTGGGGCAAGTCATTTACACACTTGAGTATCAGTTTCTTCAAACCACAAACTATGTGAAATAGATAATCAAAAACCCCTTTCAGGACTAAATTTCAATCTCTCTCTCTCTCTCTTTTTAAAATGTGATCTCTGGCCCAACGTGGCCTCAAATTTATGACCCCAAGATCAAGAGTCACACACTCTTCCAACTGAGTCACCCAGGCACCCATCAATTTCAATCTTCTAATCACTGATCAACATTAACTACTAACAATTTTCATTTATTGATTTATTAAAAATTTATTTATGAGCTCTTGGGTATATTACACAGTATTAGCCACAAGGCATTAAGATGGAAGTAGAAACCTAAAAAAAAAAAAAGTACAACAAAATAAACATAAAGCTTATAGTCTAGTTAGGAGTTAGGCATTATGCCAATAAATCACACAAGTAAATAATTATACATTGTGGTAGGTTCTATGAAGGAAACTACAGTGTTGGTGAATAGTGAGCCCTAGAGGGACTGATTTTTTGGAAGATCAAGAAATATTTTTCCGAGAAGTGATATTAACCAATGGCCAGGTAAAGAAAGGGTAGGGAGTCAGAGCATTCCTGGAACTGAAGAAACCTCACCCCTTGTAAGTAGGGCCAGCCCTAACCCAGAGGCAGCCCATCCAGTCTTCTTCCTGAAATTTTAGCAACTAAAAGCATTCTGTTTACAATAAGAAAACCGTCCCCCCACACACACACCCTGATTGGAATGTCCCTGAATAGGTTCACGTTGACCCTCCCTGAAATCAACCTGGATGCCATGCGACTCCCGCGGTTCTTTTGTCTTTAGGCAGTTTCTTTCCTTTTGCCTTTTAAAAGATCCCTGTAATTGCTAATCGGGCTCTTTTCCTCCTCGGAGGCGGAGAGCCCGTTTGCGCAAACGTTCAATAAACCCTCTTGCTAACTGCATCTGCCTGTCTGGGATCTGGGTCTCTGGGGCGTCCACCGGGCCACGTTGGCACCCGTGAGCCAGGGTCCAACATTTGGGGGCTCGTCCGGGATCTGAGACGCCCCAGACTCAATCCTAAGACCGGTAGGAGGTAAGACCGAGCTCGCTAAATGTCCTATCTGTCTCGTCCATTTGTCTGACTGGCCGGGTCTGTTTTGTGCCGGGTCTGTATTGTGCCTGCAGGACGCTGTACTCTGTATTCTGTATTTGGACCAGCGGGGGAGGCAGACGTACCCGAGACCCCTGGTCCCCCTCCGGAGTCGGACTCCGGAGTGGTCTGGAAGAGGAACGGAGCCCCGGCACTCCCTCCTCTTCGGGGAGGGTCGTGGTTCGCGACCGCTCCCGTCTGAATCTGCCGCGCCAGTCCTGTCGTTCGTGTGCGTCTGTTCGTTCCGTGTTTTTCTTCCTTTCCTGTCCTCCTCCTCACCGCTCACCCCTTCTCTACACCCATGGGGCAGACTGTAACCACCCCTTTAAGCCTCACTCTAGGTCACTGGAAAGAAGTCGCCGGCCGGGCACACAATCTTTCGGTCGAGGTCAGAAGACGAAGATGGGTCACCTTCTGCTCCTCAGAGTGGCCGGCTTTCAACGTCGGGTGGCCCAGGAACGGAACTTTTAATATTGACATTATCTTGCAGGTGAAGGCCCTGGTCTTCCAGCCAGGACACAATGGACACCTCGATCAGGTGCCGTACATCATAGTATGGGAGGATCTCGCTAAGAATCCACCCCCCTGGATAAAATGCTTTATCCCTTCTCAAGGGGGACCGAGCCCGAGACCCTCACTCCCTCCCTGCCACACTCCCCCAATTCCCCGTCCCTCCTCTCCCTCCACCCTTTGCCCCCTAAAATTTCCTGAATCAAAACCTAAGGAGCCGCCTGTGCTCCCAGGGGACCAGGACAGTCTCCTTCTCTTGGACTCCTCCCCTCCCCCTTATGCCCAACCCCCAACGCCCCGCTCGGAGGCCCCTACCTCTCCCTCCGCTCCCTCAGCTCCGTCCCCCGACTCTACGGGGGCAGAGGGGCAACCCCTCGCTTCACCCCCGCTCGCCAGTCGCCTCCGCTTTCGGCGAGAGCGCGGGGGAGAGTCGGAAGACGTCTGGACCTCCCAGGCATTTCCCCTCCGGTCAGTAGGCGGCCAGATGCAATATTGGCCGTTCTCTGCCTCTGACCTTTACAACTGGAAAACCCATAACCCCTCCTTCTCCCAAGACCCCCAGGCGCTAACCGGATTAATTGAGTCAATTCTGTTGACCCACCAGCCGACCCGGGATGACCGCCAACAGCTCCTGCAGACTCTCCTCACCACGGAGGAGAGACAGCGCGTGTACCTCGAAGTTCGGAAAAACGTCCCGGGGGCGGATGGGAGGCCGACCCAGCTCAATGGGATGGGCCGACCCATCCCAATCCTAATGGCCGACCCAGCTCATTGGGATGGGCCGACCCATCCCAATCCTAATGAGATTGAGGATGTTTTCCCCTTGGTTCGCCCGACCTGGGACTACGACACTGTTGCTGGTAGGGAGCGGCTCCGTCTCTATCGCCAGGTACTCCTAGCGGGTCTCAAAGGGGCAGGGCGTCGCCCCACCAATTTGGCAAAGGTACGTGCTATAGTGCAGGGAAAAGAGGAGACGCCGGCAGGTTTTCTGGAGAGGTTAATAGAAGGCTACCGCATGTATACTCCCTTTGACCCCTTGGCTGAAGACCGCCAACCAGATGTAATTATGTCCTTCATTGGACAGTCGGCCTCGGATATTCGTAATAAGTTACAACGGTTGGAGGGACTTCAGGGGTACACCTTACAGGACTTAGTGAAAGAGGCAGAGAAGGTTTTTAACAAGCGAGAAACTCTAGAGGAAAGGGAGGAAAGGATCCGTAAAGAGCAAGAGGAACGGGAGGATAAGAGAGATAAAAGACGTAATAAAGAGCTGACTAGGATACTGGCCACCGTAGTACAGGGCTCAGGGCAGAGTAAGTCAGGACAGAGTAGGGACCTGGGAGACAAAAGAGGACCACGGGTTGAACGAGACCAGTGTGCCTACTGGAAAGGAAGGACATTGGGTTAAAGATTGCCCAAGGAAGGGCCAAACGCAGGGACCTAAAAAGAAGCCCATTCCTGTTTTGTCCCTAGAAGATGAAGATTAGGGGTGTCAGGGCCAGGAACCCCCCCTGAGCCTCGGATAACCCTTAAAGTGGGGGGACAGCCGGTGACCTTCCTGGTCGATACGGGAGCTCAACATTCAGTTTTAACTGAGGCAAAAGGACCCTTGAGCTCTAAAACGTCTTGGGTTCAGGGGGCAACTGGAGGCAAGTTATATCGATGGACAACCGAACGGAAGGTCCACCTGAGCACTGGGCAAGTAACGCATTCCTTCTTACTGGTCCCAGACTGCCCTTACCCTCTCTTAGGCAGAGACCTTCTTTCAAAAGTAGGGGCCCAGATACATTTTCAGCAAAAAGGGGCCACTATTACTGGCGCGGGAGGGCAGCCCCTCCAGGTACTGACCTTGCGCCTAGAGGATGAACACCGGCTGCACGAGGACTCTCCACCGTCCGTGCAGCCCCTAGATTCTGAATGGCTCACTAACTACCCTCAGGCCTGGGTGGAAACGGCCGGAATGGGACTAGCTGTAAACCAGCCGCCCATAATTATAAACTTAAAACCCTTGGCCACCCCCATATCGATCCGGCAATATTCAATGAGCAAAGAGGCCAAAGAAGGCATTCGGCCACATATACAGAGACTATTACAATTGGGCATTTTAATACCTTGCCAGTCGCCCTGGAATACTCCTCTATTACCCGTAAAAAAACCCGGCACAGGAGATTACCGGCCGGTACAAGATTTACGAGAGGTTAACTGGAGGACAGAGGACATACATCCCACGGTGCCGAATCCCTACAACTTGCTCAGCACCTTACCCCCAAGCCATGTCTGGTATACGGTGTTAGATCTAAAAGATGCATTCTTTTGCCTGAGGTTAAGCTCTCAAAGCCAGCCTATTTTTGCTTTTGAATGGAAAGATCCTGAGACGGGATTCTCAGGACAACTCACTTGGACAAGGCTGCCACAGGGATTCAAAAACTCCCCTACTTTGTTCGATGAGGCCTTGCAACGGGATTTGGCAGATTTCCGAGTTGGCCATCCGGACCTCGTCCTTCTGCAGTACGTGGATGATTTGCTCCTGGCGGCTAGGACAGAACAGGATTGTGTAAAAGGTACGGGGGCCCTGCTTGAGACACTGGGAGAACTGGGGTATAGGGCCTCCGCCAAAAAGGCCCAAATAGGCCAGAGACAAGTGACCTATCTGGGATATCTCCTGGAAGGAGGCCAGAGGTGGCAGACGGAGAGCCGCAAAAAGGCTGTAGCCCTGATCCCAGCACCCACTAATGCCAAAGGACTACGAGAGTTCCTCGGCAGTGCTGGGTTCTGCCGCCTCTGGATACCCGGGTTTGCGGAGATGGCGGCTCCCCTATATCCTCTCACGAAATCCAACACCCCCTACCACTGGGGAAAGGAGCAGCAATTGGCTTTTGACAAAATAAAAAGGACCTTATTGACCGCCCCTGCCCTGAGCCTCCCAGATGTAACCAAGCCTTTTACACTATATGTTGATGAACATAATGGAATAGCCAAAGGGGTCCTAACTCAAAAACTGGGACCCTGGAAAAGGCCCGTGGCATACTTTTCAAAAAAATTAGACAGCGTGGCTGCAGGATGGCCCCCATGTCTCCGAATAATAGCGGCTGTGGCAGTCCTGGTAAAAGACTCAGACAAGTTGTCTTTCGGCCAACCCTCACTGTGGTGGCCCCCCACGCCATAGAGACAGTCATCCGCCAGCCCCCTGATCGATGGCTCTCAAACGCCCGGGTCACCCATTATCAGGCCATGTCACTGAATTCTGAGCGGATACGGTTTGGAACGGCTACATCTCTAAACCCGGCCACCTTGCTTCCAGAAACCGAGTCCCCCTCCCTAGTAATGCATGATTGCCACCAGATCCTAGCTGAAGTCCATAGCACCAGAGGGGACTTGACGGACCAGCCTTTGCCAGATGCTGAAGCAACCTGGTACACCGATGGGAGTAGCTTTCTACGAAATGGTGAGCGTAAAGCCGGGGCGGCCGTGGTAGATGGGAAAGCTGTCATTTGGGCCAGTGCCTTAGAGCCTGGGACTTCAGCTCAAAGGGCAGAGCTTATAGCCCTAACTCAGGCCCTAAGAAAGGCTAAGGACAAAAAGGTCAACATTTATACTGACAGCAGATATGCTTTTGCAACTGCCCATGTTCATGGAGAAATATACCGTAGAAGGGGTCTCCTAACCTCAGCAGGTAAAAACATCAAAAACAGAGAAGAAATACAAGATCTTCTCCATTCCCTCTTTCTGCCGAGAAAACTGAGTATAATTCACTGTCCTGGGCATCAGCGAGGCAATGACCCAGTAGCAGAGGGGAACAGGATGGCCGATGAGACAGCACGGGCCGCTGCACTAGGCCCACAGGCCCTCTCCCTACAAGTACCAGAGGCTGTCCGGACACCGGGGCAACTCTCTCTCGAGTACTCAGACAGCGACCTAGATATCATCCAGCAAATAGGGGCAAAATATGACGAGCAAATGAAGGTCTGGAAACACCAAGGGAAGACGGTCCTGCCCCAGAAAAGGGCCAAAGAACTGGTGACTCACCTCCACCGATGGACTCACCTCAGACACACAAATTAAAAGCACTCCTCCGGAGAGAAGGTCAGACCTATTACATTCCCAAACTCCCCTCCCTGATCCAACAGGTAACCGACGCTTGTGTACCTTGTGCTAAGGTAAATACCAAACACCTCAAGATGCCTGAGGGAACCAGGATGGGGGAGAAAGACTCGGAACTAACTGGGAAGTAGACTTCACCGAAATCAAGCCAGGTAAATATGGTAACAAGTACCTCCTAGTGTTTATAGATACCTTTTCAGGCTGGACAGAAGCATTCCCCACCAAGCGAGAAACCACCCAGGTGGTTGTCAAGAAAATCCTGGAAGAAATTTTCCCCCGGTTTGGACTGCCCAAGGTAATAGGGTCGGACAACGGCCCCGCCTTCGTCTCCCAGGTAAGTCAGTTGGTGGCCAGATTACTGGGGATAAATTGGAAATTACATTGTGCATACAGACCCCAGAGCTCAGGTCAGGTAGAAAGAATGAATAGAACAATTAAAGAGACCCTAACTAAATTGACATTGGAGACTGGCACTAGAGACTGGGTCCAACACCTCCCTATGGTTCTGTTCCGAGTCCGGAACACTCCCGCGTGCCATGGGCTAACTCCTTACGAGATTCTCTATGGAGGTCCCCCACCATTAACGGACTTACTAGATTCTGCTATTGACCCTCTTGCTAACACTCCCGGTTTACAGGACAGGCTAAAGGCGCTCCAGATTATCCAGCACCAGATCTGGAAACCCCTTGCGGCTGTCTACACCCGGCCCACACCCGTTCCAGATCGGTGACTCCGTCTAGTCAGGAGACATCAGTCCAGGACGCTTGAGCCCCGCTGGAAGGGCCCATATACTGTACTACTGACCACCCCAACCGCCTTAAAGGTAGACGGCATTGCTGCTTGGGTCCACGCCTCACACGTCCAGCGCGCCCCATCAACGAGCACCGCTGACGCCAGCCAGGACGGACCGGACGAGCCGCTCCAAAGGAAGCTCCACCGCACCCAAAACCCGCTCAAGATAAGACTTTCAAAAATTGTTCAATGACAGTTGTTATATTCCTACCTCTCCTAGCGCTCTTCACCTCCGCCAAAGGTGACCCTCATGCCCTCAAAAGGTTAACCTGGCAGGTACTAACGTCTGGGGGTGACGAGGTCTGGTCTATAACTAAGACCGCCCCCGTGGGAACCTGGTGGCCTGACCTATATCCTGACCTATGCAAGCTAACCATAGGGGCCCCTAGCCCATGGGACCTAGAGGGATACTTCGACACCTCTAGAGCCCCTAACCAAGAAAGCCCTCCAGGGTGACTGGGATTAGACCCATGGGGAGGATGTGGCACGCCTGACAGAAGGGCCATGCTAAGCACTCTTCCCTTTTATGTCTGTCCCGGGCACCACAGGGATCGCAGGCTAAATCCCACCTGTGGAGGAGGGGAATATTTCTATTGTAAAAATTGGGGGTGCGAAACTACTGGGGATACAGAATGGAGGCCCTCCTCCTCCTGGGATTATATCACTGTCAAGGCTAACTATACTCACCCGACATTTAGCAAATGGAAAACCCTTAATTATGGGCCCTGCCAAGGGTGGTGTCATCCCCTACGGATATCCTTCACGGAGCCCGGAAAAAGGGCTACTTACTGGGCCAATGGATATACGTGGGGACTCAGGTTATACAAAGAAAGAACAGATGATGGTTTTATATTCAGAATTAAACTAAAAATAGAATCCCCAGACCCCGTGGCGATCGGGCCTAACGCGGTCCTCGGGGAACAAAGAGCTGCCCCGGCCCTAGCCGCAGGGAGCGCCGCACCCACTAACTTCGCGGTCACTCCAACCCCTCGGTCATCACCCGAGACGGGACAACGACTGTTTAATCTTATCATAGGGGCATTCCTGGCCCTTAATCGAACCAGCCCCGATGTAACTAAATCCTGCTGGCTCTGCCTTGCTTCCCCTCCCCCTTATTATGAGGGAATTGCTACTTCAGGGATCACTAGCACTCAGGGATGCACACCCGACTCCCAACCACAATTCACCCTTACAGAAGTTACAGGACAGGGAACCTGCATAGGAACACCCCCCCCCCGGGGCTACCAGAGACTCTGCAACACTACCACCCCGATTTTGGGGACTGATTCTTACCTGGAGCCCCAGCCGGGAACTTGGTGGGCATGCAACAAAGGCCTCACCCCCTGTGTGTCGGCTAAGGTTCTAAATAGCTCAAACGACTTCTGTGTCATGGTGCAGATCATACCCAGGGTGTTCTATCACCCTGCTGAAACTCTAGAAAATCAGTATGATAAACATCCCACCCGTTTTCGGCGCGAACCTGTCTCCCTAACCTTAGCCGTTATGTTGGGACTAGGGGTCGCTGCTGGGGTGGGTACTGGCGCAGCTGCTCTGATCCAGGACTCACAACGTTATATAGAACTCCAAACAGCTGTAGATGAGGATCTACGGACACTAGCGCAGTCCGTTTCTAAGTTAGAACAGTCCCTCACCTCACTTTCAGAAGTAGCACTTCACAACAGGAGAGGCTTGGATTGACTATTCCTGAAAGAGGGAGGACTGTGTGCGGCCCTGGGAGAGGAATGCTGTTTCTATGCAGACCATTCTGGAGTCATCAGAGACTCCATGGCCAAACTCAGGGAAAGGTCAAATAAAAGACAAAGGGACCGGGAGGCCCAGCAGGGCTGGTTTGAAAGCTGGTTTAATCAGTCTCCCTGGTTGACCACCCTAATCTCTACCATTATGGGCCCTCTAGTTATCCTGCTCCTGCTGCTAACTTTCGGCCCCTGCGTCCTCAACCGGCTGCTCCAGTTCATCTGAGAAAGATTGTCTATTACCCAAGCTCTGGTATTAACTCAGCAATGTCGGGCCCTCCAAACTGAAGAAATAAATGTTCCCTAAGATTTTAAGGTTAAAATCAGCCCAAACAAGAGGAGGGAATGAAGAAACCTCCCCCCTTGTAAGTAGGGCCAGCCCTAATCCAGAGGCAGCCCATCCAGGCGCCTTCCTGAAATTTTAGCAACTAAAAGCATTCTGTTTACAATAAGAAAACCATTTCCCCCACACACACCCTGATTGGAATGTCCCTGAATAGGTTCATGTTGACCCTCCCCGAAATCAACCTGGATGCCATGCGACTCCCACGGTTCTTTTGTCTTTAGGCAGTTTCTTTCCTTTTGCCTTTTAAAAAATACCTGTAATTGCTAATCGGGGCTCTTTTCCTCCTCTGAGGCGGAGAGCCCGTTTGCGCAAACATTCAATAAACCCTCTTGCTGATTGCATCTGCCTGTCTGGGGTCTGAGTCTCTGGGGCGTCCATCGGGCCACGTTGGCACCCATGAGCCAGGGTCCAACAATAGAAGGAAACTACCTAAATATAACAAAGACCATTTATTTAAAAACAGGTGCACCTGGCTGGCTAAATTGGTAGAGCATATGACTCTTGATCTCAGGGTTGTGAGTTCAAGCCCTTCACTGGATGTGGAGATTACTTAAAAATGAAATTAAAAAAAAAAACCCTCTAAAAATAGCACAGCTAGTATTCAAAATGGCAAGCTAGGGACGCCTGGGCGGCTCAGTGGTTGAGCGTCTCCCTTTGACTCAGGCTGTGACCCCGGGGTCCTGGGATCGAGTCCCACGTTGGGCTCCCTGCATGGAGCCTGCTTCTCCCTCTGCCTGTGTCTCTGCCTCTCTGTATCTCTCATGAATAAATAAATAAAATCTTAAAAAAAATGGCAAGCTAGGTAAAAAATTAAAATCAGAAACTAGAAATAGAATCACCCTATTTAAGATAAAAATTTTATTTTATTATTATTTTTTTAATTTTTATTTATTTATGATAGTCACAGAGAGAGAGAGAGAGGCAGAGACACAGGCAGAGGGAGAAGCAGGCTCCATGCACCGGGAGCCCGACGTTGGATTCGATCCCGGGTCTCCAGGATCACGCCCTGGGCCAAAGGCAGGCGCTAAACCGCTGCGCCACCCAGGGATCCCTAAGATACAAATTTTAAAAGAACAGTTTAAATATTCTTTTTCTGCTAATGACATTATATACCTAAGGTATTCAACAAAATACTGGTAGAATTAATAAGAGATTAGTAATGTGGCCATGGATCAAAGGAATATATATACTAGATTCATTAGGTTTCTCAGTTTCAATTTTCTGGCAACAGGCATCTAGAAATAAAAAAATGATAAAATATTCTATATTTTATTCATATAGTGGAAAAACTATAAGATACTTAGGTATAAATTGGTTAAACATATAAAGAGAAATCTATAAAATTTTATTGATAAGTGTAACATAAAAACATTAGACTGAAGAAATGGGAAGACACACTATATGCTCAGATGCAAAGTTAGCATAGAAATATTTCTCCCAAAAGTAATATATTATTATTATTATTATTATTATTATTTTTTATTTATGATAGTCACACACACACAGAGAGAGAGAGAGAGAGAGAGGTAGAGACATAAGCGGGGGGAGAAGCAGGCTCCCTGCAGGGATCCTAATGTGGGACTTGATCCCTAAACTGGGATCACGCCCTAAGCCACAGGCAGATGCTCAACCGCTGAACCACCCAGGTGGCCCAATATATTAATTTTTAAAAATGTTTTAATCTATGCCCAACGTGGGTCTTGAACTCATGACCCCAAAATCAAGAGTCACATGCTGTACCGACTGAGCCAGCCAGGTTCCCCAGTAATATATTAATTAGTTGTAGCCCCAATTATATGTACTATAGAATTGGATAAAATACACCTAACATTTATATGGAAGGTTAAATTCTACAGAAGAGTCAAGAAAATTATGAGAGAAATTAAGTACAATGAAGCGAGAGTTGTCTTATTACATTTTGAGCACTTAATACAAATACTCTATCAAATCAATGTTATTATAAAAAGACAAAAAGGTCGAAGTATTAGAATAGAGAAAAAAACTGTTTTACATATGTGAATATATGATACTAAATATATTTAATGTATCATATATCATAAATATATGACTCTCCAGATTAACTGGAGAGGATAGATTTTGTGTTAAAAGGCATGTAACATTAAATTTACCATCTTAACTATTTTTAAGTATACAGTTCAGTAGTGTGAAGTATGTTCACTTGGCTGGGTAATAGATCTCTGGAACCTCTCAGCTTGTGAAACTGAAACTATACACATTTCCCCTCCTCGAAGCCCTTAACAACCACCTTCCTACTTTGTCTCTGTAATTTTGGCTACTTTAGAAACTCTATATGAGTGGAATCATACAGTCTTTGTCCTTTTTTTTTAAATTGTGATTTTTAAAAAATAGTTTTATTTATTCATGAGAGACACACACACACAGAGAGGCAGAGACCCAGGCAGAGGGAGTAGCAGGCTCCTAGCAGGGAGCCCAACGTGGGGGATCCCAGGACCCCTGGGCCAAAGGCGGGGCTAAACCACTGAGCCACCCAGGCTGCCCATCTTTGTCCTGCAGCTAGCCTATTTAGCATAATGTCTTCAGGGTTTGTCCAGTTGAAGTATGTGACAGGATATCCTTTCTTTAAAGCTGCATAATATCCCGTTGTATGTATGTACTATATCTTTTTTCTTGTCAATGGATACTCAGGTTACTTCCATTTGTGCAAATACCTCTTTGAGATCTGGCCTTGAATTAGTTTGAATATGTACACAGAAGTGGAACTGCTGGATCATATTGTAATTTTTTTTTATTTTTTTGAGGAAACTGCATCCTGATTTCCATAATGGTTGTGCCAGTTTGCATTCCCACCAACAGTACACAAAGATTATCCTTTTAAAGAGTATTGAAAAAAAAAAAAGTATTGATTGTGTTAAATCTACTTGAGGATCAGCTTGATCCATTTCAGGCTTATTATTAAGATTTATTATGGTAGGTTGGGTCCAGCAAAGACTTTATTCTGTTACTTTTATCCCTACTACTATGGCCTGGCTCTTCTGAGGGCTGTCTGTACCCAATGCCTGTGTAGGATGAGATCTCTCTCTACCATGACTGGTGGGAATACAAACTATTCCCTGTCCTGTGGGAACTCCAGGAATTGTCCTGCTTACTCCTTTCCTTGGCTATTTCCAAGATTCCTCCCACTTTTTTTTTCCACTTTTTTTTTTTTTAAAGATTCCTCCCACTTATGTGTATATCAATACTTAGTCATATATTTATTTGAGGGGGCCCCTCTATGTTCTCCAGACGTCTCTCTCTGTGTAGCGCCCTACTCTCCAGGTCTCTGTCTCATAAGTTCTAGCAGCCTCAACATCCCTGAAATCTGATTTCTGCCTTTCCAACTTTTGGGGGTAATACTCCTTTTAAAAGTTGTACAGTGTTTCGTTAAAGAGTGTCGAACTTCACTCAGGCAGGTAGTTAAATCACTTTTGGATCACATTCATCTTTTCAAGGTTTGATTTGAAGTGTTTTAGGTGTGTGTGCATATGCAGTCTTTCTTGTAGAACCAGTTTAGCTCCACCACTAAGGTGGGACCTCTGAGATATCTCCTGAATGACCCGTTTACTCAATGAGATCTCTGCATCCTGTTTGATGGGCGCTAGAATAATCCCAAACCTTGTGTGAGCTCTAGGAATTTTCTGCATTAGGGCTCCTCTGCAAATGTCCCTTCCTTAGCAGTTGCTCTTTGCCTGGCCTCATGCAAAGAGCACCCTTCACGCACAAGACTAGTTGCACCCTTCATGCACAAGACTGATTTCAATCTTTCTCTCCTATCCCATCCCACTGATTTTAGCTGTCTTGGCATCCCCAAACTTCAATCTCTATCTTCTCACCTTACTGAGAGACCTTCCTGCATTGTAACCAAAAATTGTCCTCAGGCAAAAAGCCAGGGCAATCCCAGTGCTTACCTAGTTTCTCCTTCGCCCAAAGATCACAGTCCTGTGCTTCTTGTGTCCATTGGTTTCATTCCCCACCCGCCGCCCCTACTTTTTAGGAGTTCATAGTTAGAGAGGAGGAATGTCAGAGCAACAGAAATCTAGCCTTGACCTAATCATACAGATTCTCTGTAGCAGTCCCTGATATCCTTGAATTTAACAGATACAGCATCTGAAAATGGTTGATAAAAATGTCTTTGTTCCTGGGCAGCCAGGGTGGCTCAGTGGTTTAGTGCCACCTTCGGCCCAGGGCGTGATCCTGGGGTGCTAGGATCAAGTCCTACATCGGGCTCCCTACATGGAGCCTGCATCTCCCTCTGCCTGTGTCTCTGCCTCTCTTTCTCTCTGTGTCTCTCTTTCTGTGTCTCTCATGAATAAATAAATAATTTTGTTTTTTAAAAAGGCCTTTGTTCCTAAATGCAGAGAAAACACATGAGGGTCGAAGCAATAAGGATGTTATTAATACTGTCAAGTCCCTAGTTCACTAGAGGTTGTTGTTGTTGTTGTTGTTTTTAATGAAAACCACACTAGGGGAGTATTATAGGACATAAAGAAGACAAATCTTGTTAATTTCTTGTTACCACAGAGAAGCCTAAGGGATTCCATCAGAAAAGAGAGGAATGGTTGAGTTTCAGCCAAGCTTCACCTCCTTTCTATTCAATCTTGATAAATAATGTGGCTCATAAAAGTGCCTTTGAGAGGTTTTTATGTTTGCTTGCATAAAAATAACAACAAATAATATACTCATTATCAGTAAATGGTTTTTAGTGACTCATTAATTTAACAAAATATTTTTAAATGCCTACAATGTTCCAAGCACTATAGTAGGGACTGGGCATACAAAAATAAGAAGTAAGTCTCTGATGTCAGGGGACTTAAAAGATAGTGAGATGAGCTCCTTAACATTTCATTACGACGTAGCACATGATTGCAATAATAATAATATATATGTTATATATAATATATAATATATTATATATATAATATATATAGTGGAAGAATTAAGATGGCAGAGGAGTAAGGGAACCCTAGCTTGCCTCATCCCTCAAAAACACCTAGATAAATATCAAATTATTATGAACACACAAGAAATTAATCTGAGGACTGAGAGAGCAAGATTGCATAACTAGAGACTGAAAGAACTACCATATTTGGAAGGTAGGAGCTGTGGAGAGTTGATATGGAGGAGAGAAGAGCTGCCTGTGCTGTGAAGGGGAGGGAGCCCTGATCAGAGAGAGAGAGAGAGAGAGAGAGGGCATGCGGGAATTGCACAAGAAAAACTCCTCAAAATCATTAACTAGGAAAAGGAGAGGGGATAAATATCCCAAGTTTTTTTTTTTAAGATTTTAATTAATTAATTAATTAATTTATTTATTTTTAAATTAAAAAATATTTTTAAAGATTTTATTTATTCATTTGAGACACACATAGAGAAAGAGGCAGAGACACAGGCAGAAGGAGAAGCAGGGTCCATGCAGGAAACCTGACGTGGGACTCGATCCCGGGTCTCCAGGATCAGGCCCTGGGCTGAAGGCTGCACCAAACCGCTGAGCCACCCTGGCTGCCCTATCCCAAGTTTTTAGAAACAGTGAAGCACAGAGTCTAAAGTTCAGAGGTTAACACTGTCACCAGGGTCACACCTGGTGGCCTTAGTGGTATTCTAGTGGGGAAGGAGGGTGGAGACCTGGGAGCCAGCAGCATGGTCTGGGGATCCCCTGGGTCGCATGGGGAAAAGCAGTTCCCCTGCTTGGAGTGCATTTGGGAGTGGGGGCATGGGGACAAAGGACCCATGGGCACCACTGAGCTGCCCCATTCCCTAGTCAGGAACAAAGACACAGGCTGAGGGCAGCAAACCTCGGTGCCAGCTTTTAGCTGTGCTTTACCATAAACTCCAAACTGCTGCACAGTCACACAACCAATTTCTGGGGCAAGCCAGCACTGGCCACGGTGCAGCAAGACCGTCCCCCCGGGTAGTAGTGCTGGTCCACACCATGTGGATCTCTAAAATGTGGAGTTTTGGAAACCAGCTGCATGCCTGAGATTAAACAAGAGTAATGTGCTGCTGAGCAGGACAGCTTGGATACAGGCAGGGTGAAGGTGAGGATCTGGCAAAAGCTGGGGACACAGAGAAGTGATTGTTTGCTCTTCTGTGAGGGCTTCCTGGACAACAGTGGGCACAAGCTCCCCATTCCAGGGACAAGAGAGTGGGGAAACACTATTTCCTCCACCCCCATCAGCAATGACAAATTTCAGGGAGCAGAAGAATACCACTCAGTGGAGGCCAGAGCTGCTTACACTAAGCCTCGCAACCCTGGGCACTGCAGGTGCATCTCCATTAGGGCAAGTCCCCCCTGATAATCAGAGGGGCAGGCGTTCCCCAGGAAGACCAGAATAAAACCCCTCCACTCACCAAGCCTACTGACCATAGAGTGCTACAAAGCTTCAGCTCTAGGGGAAATAGGACATAGCTTCATTTTATTTTATTTTTTACTTTATCTTATTATTTATTTATTTATTTATTTATTTATTTATTTATTTAGGGTCTAGCTTCTTCTATTTATTTATTTGTTAAGATTTTATTAATTTATTCATGAGAGACACAGAGAGAGAGAGGCCGAGACACAGGCAGAGGGAGAAGTTGGCTCCAGGCAGGGAGCCTGATGCAGAACTTGATCCTGGGACCCTGGGGTCATGACCTGGGCTGAAGGCAGACGCCCAACTGCTGAGCCACCCAGGGATCCCATGATCTAACTTCTTTTATTTATTTATTTTTAAAGATTTTATTTATTTATTCATGAAAGATACAGAGACAGAGAGAGGCAGAGACACAGGCAGAGGGAGAAGCAGGCTCCATGCAGGGAGCCTGATGTGGGACTGGATCTCAGGACTCCAGGATCACACCCTGGGCCGAAGGCAGGCGCTAAACCACTGAACCACCCAGGGATCCCCTCTAACTTATTTTAAAAAGCAGACCAAAACATAACTAGGATCTATCTTCATTTCTTTCTTTCTTTTTCTTTGTTTGGTAGGGGATCTCTTCTTAATGCAGCCAATACTCTCAGGCACAGAAATCAGTGACCCAGACATAATGACAAGACAAGAATTCACCCCAACAGAAAGAACAAGAGGAATTCACAGCCAGGGATTTAATATATACAGACACAAGTAAGATGTCTGAAACCAGAATTTTTTTTTTTTTTTTTTAATGATAGGCACACAGTGAGAGAGAGAGAGAGAGGCAGAGACATAGGCAGAGGAAGAAGCAGGCTCCATGCACCGGGAGTCCGACGTGGGATTCGATCCCGGGTCTCCAGGATCGCGCCCTGGGCCAAAGGCAGGCGCTAAACCGCTGCACCACCCAGGGGTCCCTGAAACCAGAATTTAAAACAATAATCATAAGAATACTACCTGGGCTTGGAAAAAGCACTAAAGACAATAGAGAATCCCTTACTTAGAGATAAAAGAACTAGAAACTAGTCAGGCTGAAATAAAAAAATGCTGTAATGAAGATGCAAAACCAAATGGATCCAATGACAAGGAGGACAGACGAATCAGAGGAACAAATCAGTGATACAAGAGATAAAACTATGGAAAATAACAAAGCTGAAAAGAGGGGATCCCTGGGTGGCTCAGCAGTTTAAGCCCAGGACGTGATCCTGGAGTCCTGGGATCGAGTCCTGCATTGGGCTCCCTGCATGGAGCCTGCTTCTCTCTCTGCCTGTGTCTCTGCCTCTCTCTCTGTGTCTCTCATGAATAAATAAATAAAAATATTTTTTTAAAAAAAGGTGAAAAAAGAAAGAAAGAAAGAAAGAAAGGTATCAGATCATGAATGCAGACTTAGGGACTCAGCGACTCCTTAAAGTGTAATAACATTTGTATCATAGGAGTCTCAGAAAAAAAAAGAGAAAGAAAAAGGAGAAGGTTTATTTGAGCAAATTATAACTGAAAAAATTCCCTAATCTAGGGGTGGAAACAGACATTGAAATCCAAGAAGCACAGAGAACTCCTATTAAATTCAACCAAAGTTGCGATCACCAAGACATATTCACAAAATACAAAGACAAGGAAAGAATCCTGAAAGCAGTAAGGGAAAAAAGTTTTTAATCTACGAGGAAAGACAGATGATGTTTGCAGCAGATCTGTCTACAGAAACTTGACATGCCAGAAGACAGTGGCATATGTTCAATGTGCTTAATGGGAAAAATATGCAGCCAAGAACACTTTATCCAGCAAGACTCTCGTTCAGAATAGGAGGGATAAAGTGCTCCCAGACAAAAACTAAAGGAATTCATGACCACTAAACCAGCCCTGCAAGAAATGCTAAAAGAGACTCTTTGAGTGGGAGACAAAGACCAAAAGCGATAAAGACTAGAAAGGAATGGAGAACATCACCAGAAACACCAAGTTTACAGGGAACACAATGGCACTAAATTCATCTTTCAATAATCACTCTGAATGTAAATGGACTGATGCTCCAATGAAAAGACACAGGTTATCAGAATGGATTAAAGAACAACAACAACAGAGAACAAGACCCATCTATATACTGTATATAAGAGACTCATTTTTTACCTAAAGACATCTGCAGATTGAAAGTGAGGACGGAGGAACACCTGGGTGGCTCAGCAATTGAGCATCTGCCTTCAGCTCAGGGCATGATCCTGGAGTTCCAGGATCGAGTCCCACATTGCGGTCCCCACAGGGAGCCTGCTTCTCCCTCGGACTGTGTCTCTGCCTCTCTCTCTCTGTGTCTCTCATGAATAAATAAATAAATAAATAAATTTTCAAAGATTTTATTTATTTATTCATAGAGACACACCCACACACAGAGAGGCAGAGACACAGGCCGAGGGAGAAGCAGGCCCCATTGCAGGGAGTCTGACATGGGACCCGATTCCGGGTCTCCAGGATCACACCCCAGGCTGCTGGCAGCACTAAACCACTGCGCCATGGGGGCTGCCCAATAAATAAAATCTTAAAAAAAAAAAAAAAAAACAAAGAAAGTGAGGATGGAAAGCCATCTGTCATGCTAATGGATAGCAAAAGAGAGCTGGATTAGCTAGACTTATATTAGACAAACTAGATTTTAAAACAAAGACTGTAAAAAGAGTTGAAGGGCATCATATCATAATTTAAGAGGTCTATCAAGAAGATCTAATAATTGTAAATGTTTATGCCCCCAATGTGGGAGTACCTAAGTATATAAGTCAATTAATAATAAACATAAAGAAATCCACTGATAATACAGTTGTAGTAGAGCAATAGACACTCCACTTACAGCAACAGACAAATCATCCAAGTAGAAAATCAGCAAGAAAACAATGGCTTTGAATGACACACTTTGAATGACCAGATGGACTTCACAGATATATTCAGACCATTTCATCTGAACTTACCAAAAACGAAAGGCGAAGGACCCAAATAAATAAAATGAAAAAACAATGGCTTTGAATGACACACTTTGAATGACCAGATGGACTTCACAGATATATTCAGACCATTTCATCTGAACTTACCAAAAACGAAAGGCGAAGGACCCAAATAAATAAAATGAATGAAACAGGGGAGATCACAAACAACCCCAAAGAAATACAATTATAAGAGACTATTATGAAAAATTATATGCCAACAAACTGGGCAATCTGGAAGAAATGCACAAATTCATAGAAACATACAAACTACCAAAACTGAAACAGGAAAAATAGGAAATTTGAACAAACAACCAGCAAAGAAATTGAATCAGCAATCAAATATCTCCCAACAAACAGAAGTCCAGGGCCAGATGGCTTCCCAGAGGTATTCTACTAGACTTTTTTTTAAAAAAGATTTTATTTATTTATTCACAAGAGACACAGAGAGAGAGCGGCAGAGACACAGGCAGAGGGAGAAGTAGGCTCCACGCAGGGAGCCCGATGCGGAACTCGATCCCAGGTCTCCAGGATCATACCCTGGGCCGAAGGCAGCACCAAACCGCTGAGCCACCGGGGCTGCCCTCTACTAGACATTTATTTATTTTATTTATTTATTTTTAAATATATTTTTTTTAAAATTGTATTTATTTATTCATGAGAGATACAGAGAGAGAGAGAGGCAGAGACACAGGCAGAGGGAGAAGCAGGCTCCATGCAGCGAGCCCGACGTGGGACCCGATCCCAGGTCTCCAGGATCACACCCCAGGCTGCAGGCAGCACTAAACCGCTGCGCCACCAGGGCTGCCCTCTACTAGACATTTAAAGAAGAATTAATACCTATTCTTCTCAAACTGTTCAAAAAAAACAGAAATAGAAGAAAAACTTCCAAACTCATTCTATGCGGCGTTACCTTGATTCCAAAACCAAAGACTCCATTAAAAAGGAGAATTACAGGTCAACATCCCTGATAAACATGGATGCAAAAAGTTCTGAATGAGATACTAGCAAAACGAATCCAACTGTACACTAAAAGAATTATTTACCACAAATTACTCAAGTGGGATTTACTACTGGGCTGCAGAGGTGGTATCCATCAACATGATACATCACATTCATAAAAGGAATATAACAGCCATATGATCCTCTCAATAGATATTTAAAAAGCATTTGACAAAATACAGCATCCTTTCTTGATAAAAAACATCCTCAAAAGTAGGCATAGAAGGGAACACACCTCAACATCATGAAGGCCATATATGAAAGACCCACAGCTAATATCATCCTCAATGGGGAAGAACTGAGAGCTTTTCCTCTATGGTCAGGAATAAGATAAGGATGTCGACTCTTACCGTTACTATTTAACATAGTACTGGAAGTCTTAGCCTCAGTAATCAGACAGCAAAAAAAAAAAAAAAAAAAAAAAAAAAGGCATCCAGATCAGCAAGGAAGAAGTCAAACTTTCACTATTTCCAGACAGCATAGTACTCCATGTAAAAAACCCAAAAGGCTCCACCAAAAAATTGCTAGAACTACTATACCAATTCAGAAAAGTCACAGGATATAAAATCAATGTACAGCTATCTGTTGCATTTCTTTACCAATAATGAAGCAGTAGAAAAAGAAATCAAGGAATTAATCCCATTTACAATTGCACCAAAACAATATGATATTCAGGAATAAACCTAACTAAAGAACTAAAAGATGCATACTTAAAAAAAATAATAATAAAGATCCATACTCTGAAAACGACAGAAAACTTACGAAAGAACTGAACTAAAGAACTAAAAGATCTGTACTCTGAAAAGTACAGAACACTGACAAAAGAAAGTGAAGAGGGCACAAAGAAATATGAAAAAAATTCCATGCTCATGAACTGGAAGAACACTGTTAAAATATCTATACTAACTAAAGCAACCTACACATTTAATGCAATCCCTATCAAAATACCACCAGTATTTTTTTTCTTTTTAAACATTTTATTTATTTATTCATGAGAGACACAGAGAGAGAGAGGCAGAGACACAGGCAGAGGGAGAAGCAGGCTCCATGCAGGGAGCCCGACATGGGACTTGATCCCCGGACCCCAGGACCATACCCTGGGCTGAAGGCGGCGCTAAACCACTGAGCCACTCAGGCATCCTGTCCACCAGTATTTTTCACAGAGCTAATAAACAATCCTAAAATCCGTATAGAACCACAAAAGACCCCAAATAGCTAAAGCAATCCTGAGAAAGAAATGCAAAGCAGAAAAAAAAAAAAAAGAAATGCAAAGCAGGAGGCATCATAATTCCAGACTTTTAGCTCTAGTGTTCAAGATAGTGTGGTACTCACACAAAAACAGACACACAGATCAATGGAATAGAATAGGGAACCCCGAAACAGACCCACAACAATATGGTCATCTCATCTTTGACAAAGCAGGAAATAATATCCAATGGAAAAAAGACAGAGTCTTCTACCAATGATGTTGCAAAAACTGGACAGCAACATACAGAAGAATGAAACTGGACTGCTTTCTTACACCACACACAAAAATAAATTAAAAATGAACGAAAGAACTAAATATGAGATAGGAGAGCACCTGGGTGGCTCAGTGGGTTAAGTGTCTGCCTTTGGCTCAGGTCATGATCTCAGGGTTCTGGGATCAAGTCCCACATTGGGCTCCCTGTTCAGCAGGGAGTCTGCTTCTGTTTCTCCTTCTATCCTTCCCTCCTGTGTTCTCTTTCTCTCACACGCATGTTCATGTTCCCTCTCACATGCATGCTCTCTTTCTTGAATAAATAAAATCTTAAAAAGCAAAATAATAATAATAATAAAATTAAAAAAGCAAAAAAATAAATAAGTGTGAGACAGGAAATCATCAAAATCCTAGAGGAGAACACAGGTGACAACCTCTTTGACCTCAACTGTAGAAACGTCTTACTAGACATTGCTGCAGGCAAGGGAAACAAAAGCAAAAATGAACCATTAGGACTTCATCAAGATAAGAAGCTTCTGCACAGTGAAGAAAACAATCAGTAAAACTAAAAGGCAGCCTCCTCTGGAATGGGAAAAGATATTTGCAAATGACATATCTGATAAAGAGTTAGTATCCAAAATCTATAAAGAACTTATCAGCTCAGGGGATCCCTGGGTTGCTTAGCGGTTTAGCACCTGCCTTCAGCCCAGGGCATGAGTCCCGGGATCGAGTCCCACGTCAGGCTCCCTTCATGGAGACTGCTTCTCCCTCTGCCTGTGTCTCTGCCTCTCTCTCTCTCTCTCTCTCTCTCTCTCTCTCTCTCTGTCTCCCATGAGTAAATAAATACAATCTTTAAAAAAAGGAACTTATCAACTCAACACCAAAAAATAAATAATCCAATTAAGAAATAGGTAGAAGACATAAATAGACGTTTTTGCAAAGATGACATCCAGATGGCTAACAGATGCATCACCAGTCATCATGGAAATTTAAATCAAAACTATGATAAGATACCACCTCATACCTGTCAGAATGGATAAAATTAACAACACAAGAAAAAAATAGATGTTGGTGAGAATGCAGAGAACCCTCTTACACAGTTGGTGACAATGCAAACCAATGCAGCCTGGAGAACAGTAAGGAGGTTCCTCAAAAAGATAAAAATAGAACTATCTTATGATCCAGCAATTGCACTACTAGATATTTACCCAGAGGATATAAAAATACAGATTCAAGGGGGTACATGCATCCCAATGTTTATAGCAGCATTATCAACAATAGCCAAACTGTGGAAAGAACCCAAGTGTCCATCAACTGATGAATGGATAAGGAAGATGTGGTGTATATATACAATGGAGTACTACCCAGCCATAAAAAAGAATGAATGGACCTACAGAGTATAATGCTAAGCAAAATAAGTCAGTCAGAGAAAGACAAATACCATATAATTTAACTCATGTGAAATTCAGGAAACAAAACAAATGAACATGTGGAAAGGGAAAAAAAAAGACCGAGGGCAGAGCGGGGGGGGGGCAAACCATAAGAAACTCTTTTTTCTTTATTTCTTTTTTAACTGTAAGAGATTCTTAACAATAAAAAAATAAACTGAGGGTTGATGGAAGGAGGTAGGCAGGGGGTGGGGTAAAAGAGTGAACTGGATGTTATATGTAAGCGATGAATCACTAAATTCTATACCTGAAATCAATATTACACTATGTATTAACAACAAAAAGCCCTCAATAATTTTTTTAAAAAAGAATATATATAAAGCTTATGGGAGCACAGAAAAGAGATACCTAATCCAGTTTAGCTAGGAGTGGCTAATAAAGTCAAATGTAGTAGAAAGAGCTAGACGTATAATTAGGACATATCTACTGGATTTTGCAATATAAAGGTCATTTTTAATTATATCTGAAGAGTGCTATGGAAACGGATGGTTCTTTTTACTGAAAAAGTGAAGACAATGCATGAAGACATCATACTTATAACATGAATTTGAAATGAAAGATAGATCATATAGTGTGAGATTAATATCTGGAACCATATCGTTTGCATTTGGAAGTTGGCTCTAATGTTTCTAATGTGATTTAGTCAAGTTACTTAACCTGTCTGTGCCTTGGTTTTTCTTCTCTGTACACTGGGGGTGAAACTAGTAGTACTGATCTCATAATGTTGTTACTGGAATTAAACTAGTAAATACATGTAAATAGAAGTGTGATACATGGAAAAGACTATATAATTGTAGCTATTCCTTTTATTTTTATTTTTTTATTTTTTTATTCCTTTTATTATTAGGTAGGAGAGTTGGAAGTTGAGCAAGAATATACTTGTTGACCTAGTTTTTTTAGTGATCTCAGCAGTCATTTACTGAGAGTACCTATTGTGGGTTTAATTAAGACTGGGAATACCAATTAAAAGCCAAAGTTTGTGAGACCAGATTTAAACAAAACAAAACAAAAACGATATTCAACTATATACTGTTTATAAGGAATCCATACACATAGATTAAAAGTAGAAAGATAGAAAAAGATATACCATCCAAACAATAATCAAAAATATTTTAAAAGAAGGCAGCCCGGGTGGCTCAGCGGTTTAGCACTGCCTTCAGCCCAGGGCGTGATCCTGGAGAACTGGGATCAAGCCCCATGTCCGGACCCCTGGATGGAGCCTGCTTCTCCCTCTGCCTGTGTCTCTGCCTCTCTCTCTGTGTCTCTCATGAATAAATAAATAAAATCTTTAAAAAAAAGTATTTTAAAAGAGTGTTACAACAGCTATATACATATACATACATATATATATTAAAGATTTTTATTTTTAATTATTCTCTACACCCAACCTGGGGCTCAAACTCAAAATCCCAGATCAAGAGTCGCCTGCTCCACCAACTGAGCCAGCCAGGTGCTCCTACAATAGCTATATTAATATCAGACAGTAGACTTCAAAACAAAGAATATCAGGAATAGTGAGGGGTATTATATAATCATAAAAGGATTAATTCTCCAAGAAGACTTAACAGTAGTAAATGTATATGCACCTAACAACAGAGATTCAAAATAGATAAAACAAAAACTGATAGAGCTTAACAGAGAAGTTAGACTAATCCACAACTGGAATTAGAGACTTCATCACAGAAGTATTAGATAGAAAATCAATGTAGAGAAGATCTGAATAATTCAATTCACTTGCCCTAATTGACATTTATAAAAAAACAAACTTGTCCCAATAACAAAAGAATGTATATTCCTTTCAATATGCATAGAATGTTCACTAAGACCAGATTCTTGACCACGAGATAATTTTTTTTAAATATTTATTTATTTATGATAGACATAGAGAGAGAGGCAGAGACACAGGCAGAGGGAGAAGCAGGCTCCATGCCGGGAGCCCGATGTGGGACTCAATCCCAGGTCTCCAGGATCACACCCTGGGCCAAAGGCAGGCGCCAAACCACTGAGCCACCCGGGGATCCCCGACCACGAGATAATTTAAAACAAATTTAAATAAACATCATACCATAGATGTTCTCAAACCATAACAATTAAATTATAAATCCAAAGCAGAAAGACATATGGCAAATCCTCAAATATTTGGACATTAAATGGCATTTATAAGCAACTATGAGTTTGATATTGCTGCTGTAACAAGTTGCCACAATTTTCATGGTTTAAAACCAAATAAATTTATTATCTTACATTTCTATAGGTAAGACATATAACATGGGGCCCCATTTGCCTTTTCCAGCTTCCAGGGGCCACCTGCCTACCTTACTTAGTTCATGATTCCCTTCCTATATCTTTTGAGCTGGCAATCCTGGAGCACATCACTCTCCCCTTGTTTTTGTTATCACACCTCCTTTTCTGATTCTGGCTCCCACTCTTTAGGATCATTGTAATTATAGTGGGCCCACCTGGATAATCCACCATAACCTCACTATTTTAAGGTCAGATGATTAGCAACTTTAATGCTATCTTCAACTTTAATTCCCTTTTTTGGTGAAATATAACGTATTCATAGATTCCAGTAATTAGGGGCCAGAAGCAGAGAGAGAAGAGGAACATTATTCTGCCTTCCACAATAACTGTTGGGTCAAAAGAGAGGAAGTCTCAAGGGAAATTTATTTATTTTTATTATTATTATTTTTAAAGATTTTATTTATGTATTCAAGAGAAACACACAGAGAGAGGCAGAGACACAAGCAGAGAGAGAAGCAGACTCCATGCAGGGAGCCCGATGAGGGACTTGATCCTGGGTCTCCAGGATCATGCCCTGGGCTCAAGGCGGCACTAAACCACTGAGCCACTCAGCTGCCCCTCAAGGGAAATTTAAAAACAATATATATAATAAAGAAAAATATATATTTATATAATTAAAAATTATATATATAATGAAAATACATGTGTTAAAATTAATGGATGCAGCTATTATAAATACTTATAAAAGAATAAAGACCTCAAATCAGTAATCCAAGCTTCCACATTAAGAAACTTAAGAACAAATTAAAATCACACAAGCAAAAAAATAAAAAAATAAAATCACACAAGCAGAAGGCAGGAAATAACAGAGTAGAAATCAATGAAATTGAGAACTGGAAAATCATTGAGAAAAATTAACCAAGTGTGATTCTTAGAAAAAAAATATAAATAAAATTGACAAATCTCTAGAGAGACTGACCAAGAGAAAAAGAGAATACATAATAACCAATATAAAGAATAAGAGGATGATCAGTACAGACGCACACACACAAAGGCTCATAAGGAAATACTATGAACAACACAAAGTAGGACCAGAAGTAGACTGCGGGAGGTTTAATAGTGATCAAAAGGTAGGGAAGGAAGCTGAAGCCAGCAAAGAAAAGGAACTTACAGGGTGTCCTGAGAACGAATCTGATGACTCTGAATCTACAAAAATTCAGAGAACTTTTTCAGAAGTTTACTTGAAGGTTGGTGTTCTGTGATGATGCTGTGGAAATATAAGGATATAAGACAATAACGGATGCTGGTAAAAGAAGAGTGTTGTAGATGCTCAATATGGATTCCAAACCTGGTGGTGATGGAAGGTAGGGGTGAGGGAGCTAGAAGTAGGGGGGATAGAGAGAGAGACCAAGAGAAGGCTGAGAGATGGACTCAGGATGGGGGTGAATTGCCCCCATTACAGCTCCCGTGTAAATGTTCTTTCTTCAGCAGCTGTTCTTTGTCCACCCTCATGGAGTTAGCTTCACCTTTCACACTCAAGATTGGAATTTAGTCTAAATGATTCAAGGGAGGGACATTTATGCAAATAGGGTTGGGGGCTGACAGCAGATGGAGGCTCAAAGAATAGAGGTTTGTACAAAAGAAAAAAAGATTTATTGAAAATCAAGGCATAAGAGAGTTGGTATTTGGAGGGGTGGTCATTTATTTCACATCTACCATGTTCTAGGCGTTATTCTGGACACAGGATATAATGAATGGTGAGCAAGGCAGACAGATCTTTACTACCGCAGGGCTTCCAGCTTTAATACTGAGAAACAAATATGTAATTGTAATAGTTGATGATACATGTAGGAAGTACTTAGAGGGACACCTGGGTAGCTCAGCGGTTGTGCATCTCAGGGCGTGATCCCAGGATCCGGGATCGAGTCCCACATCAGGCTCCTTGCATGGAGTCTGCTACTCCCTCTGCCTGTGTCTCTGTCTCTCTCTCATTGTCTCTCATGAATAAATAAATAAAATCTTTAAAAAAAAGAAAAAAGGAAGTACTTAGAAAGTGCTATAGAGAAATGGTAAGATTTTAAATGACACCTTACCAAGCAGGAGTGTGGCCAATAGGAGAAAACACTCAAGCAAGTGGTACTGAATGCTATAATCCTTAGTATATATGTACTCAGAAACTTCCCATTGGAGCATCCACAGTTACTGAAAAACTCTCCAAAATCGCAAATCTCCCATCTTAAGAGTTCTCAATCAAATTATTTCACCAGGGCAAAACAATTTCTCTCCTAAGAGGCTTTTTCATCAGTATACTGGCTTATTTCTCAAGAAACTGGAAAAGTATTAGTCACTCAGGCCTAGTTTAAGTGGACAAATCTCTTTGGAATTTTCACCTCCGTATAACTACTGACGTCTAGTTTTAAGAAGTAAGCATGGGGGCCTCACTCAATGAGACTGCTAACATTCTGACCTGAACCTGTTCCGTCATTTAGAAATTGCTGGTATACAGTTCTAGTGCCAATCATGTCAAACACACATTTCCATCTGATACAAATTCACGCTCTGGTTATTGCAAAATACAATTTATAAATGTAAATATAAAATCCACAAGTAAACAAAGTGGCTTCATGTCCTCAATTTTTAACTATTAAGATTGTGTATTTTTAGTAGAAACTGGTAAGTTCTGGGCAGCCCGGGTGGCTCAGCAGTTTAGTGTGGCCTTCAGCCCAGGGCGGGGTCCTGGGGAGCCTGCCTCTCCCTCTGCCTGTGTCTCTGCCTCTCTTTCTCTGTGTCTCTCACGAATAAATAAATAAAATGTTAAAAAAAGAACGAAAGAAAGAAACTGGTAAGTTCTGAGAATCTGAAAGTTTGGTTTAAATTCCTTCTTTGACAAAAATATGTACAGTTTCTAGAGACTTTTTTTTTTGAGACACCTTTAATTAATCTTGTCATCTTAGCGATAAATAGCTTTAGAAACTATCCCTTCTTCCCTTCCCCCGGACCACACATCTCTTGGAATATTCTTGTTTTCTATAACTCAGAAGAAAACCTCCCAGTGGTTTCTTTCTTTTTCATGTGGAGGCACTTGTGAGTTAGTGTTGAGCATGCTCTGGACACCCTGGTGAATGTTCACTGAGCTGCTTGTGCCCCTTTGTGGCCAGCACTTACAATGGCAGCTCAGGACTGCTGGCCAGCCAGAAGCCTCTGACCTGTTGAGATTACATGGTCTCTTCTAATCCCTGGAAAAGAACCTCAGAGAAATGGGAAGAGAGCCAAGTTGAAGGTAGGGGCACACGGGCTGCACAAGAGTAGTGGACACTTGAGCAACCACCCGATTCTGATTGAAAGCGGAAGGGGGGTGTGGACGCCGGGTTGGCATCACACGTGGCCACTACACATTATTGTAATTGTTTCCGTGTTGCTTCCCACACTAAAATACAAGCCCACGAAGGCAGAGGCCTCTTGCCCGGCACTCCACCAAGGATGCTCAATGACTGAGCAAATAAGGGAACAAATAGGTTTAGCATTTTGGTTTTTTAAAATATTTATTTATTTATTTAAGGGGAGGGTAGAGCAGATTTCCTGCTGAGCACGGAGCCCACAGGGGGCTCAATCTTATGATCCTAGGAGATGAGCTGAACCGAAATCAAGGGTTACTGGCCTGATTGAGTCACCCAGGTGCCCACAAATGGGTTTAATTTGTAGCGAGTTCACAGATGATAACTCTTTTCCTTTCTATTGTTAATTACTCTTATTAGATGCTCAACATGGAAAATGCTTTGATAATTCTATTTAACAAAAACCCATATGTCCAAAAGCATTTCTCAAATCCCAGTATTTTTTTAAGATTTTATTCATTTATTCATGAGAGACAGAGAGAGAGACAGAGACACAGGCCGAGGGAGAAGCAGGCTCCATGCTCCGGGATAGAGTCCCGATGTGGGACTCTATCCCAGGTCCACAGGATCATGCCCTGGGCTGAAGGCAGGCAGTAAACTGCTGAGCACCCCGGGATCTCCTACTGCTCTCTCTACTTGCAAAGCTCCCCTCCCTTGGGCTTAGGTTACTCCTAACCAAAGGCAACAATCTCTGGGACAGCTTCTCCAGCAGGCAAAAGCCGTTGGGTCCTGATGCACCTCTGCAAGACACTCTCAACTGGTTTATCAACATGAAAGCATTCACTGTGCACTGGGGTGTTTCTGTGTTTCCCTGCTAAAATGTAAGATTTAGGGCAGCCCGGGGTGGCTCAGCGGTGGAGAGTCTGCCTTCGGCCCAGGGTGTGACCCCGGGGTCCTAGGATCGAATCCCCCCATCTGGCTCCCCGCATGGAGCCTGCTTCTCCTTCTGCCTGTGTCTCGGCCTCTCTGTGTGTCTCTCATGGATAAATAAAATCTGTAAAAATAAAATGTAAACTTTAAAAACTTTATTTTTAAGTAATATGTACACCCTACATGGGGCTGGAACCCACAATCCCCAGATCTAGATTTGCGTTTACCAACCCAGCCAGCCGGATGTCCCTAAAATGTAAGCTCCGCGTAACAGAGACGTTGTATCTTGTTCAGCACAGCACCTGGCAGGTGGTGGGCACCCTCTAGTACTTGTTGAATGATGAATGAATGAATGAATGAATGAATGAATGAATGAACTATGGCTTTGAAGCGGAAAAGGAGTCTGATGAAAACGAATACGTTTGCTGAACCGGCCCCGGGTGTATGAGGGTGCAAGATTTCAGAAACGCCCCTGCGGTTGCTTGCACGAGTGCATTTCCTAGAAGGAGCGGAGGCGACCAGGCCGGGTTCCTCCAGGTGGAAACACGGGGCGACTCGGGAGCCCACGCCCGGCCTTCCGGTCGTTCCTTCCTTCCAAGTATTTCTAGGAAGCCCTCTGATGAGCGCGGGACTTGGGGCTCAGACACTCAAAGGTGGGCGAGTGTCACACGGTCGTCGTCCTTACCGAACCGAACTGCAGCGAACCCAGGGCTGTGTGCGTGCGGGGTCTCCCCAGGTGCTGCTCAAGAAGGGGAGGCGGCGTGTCTCCGAGTCTCAGAGGCCTGGAGGGGCAGGGGAGAGAAGGGGAGAGCGGGGGAGGGGCAGGGGAGGGCGGGGAAGGGGAGGGTAGGGGAGGGTGGAGAGGAGCAGCGGAGGGGGAGAAGTAGGGGCGGGGGAGCAGTAGGGGAGGGAGGGGAGGACGGGGGAGGGGCAGGGGAGGGGGGTAGGGGAGGGGTGGTGTAGGGAAGGGAGGGGGCAGGGGCGGGGGGAGCGGTAGGGGAGGGTGGGGAGGGCCCGGGGAGGGGCAGAGGAGGGAGGGGAAGGGAGGGGAGGGCGGGGCAAGGGAGGGGAGAGGCAGGGGAGGGGCAGGGCGGGGCAGGGGCGGGGGGGCAGGGGGCGGGGACGGAAGCCGCGGGGTGGTGGGCCTGCTGATCCGGTTTAAGCGAAGACCTGAGAGATGCGGCGGAGCCCCGACGGCCCGGGGGCCCCTCGGGCGGTTCCACGGCCGTGACTTGGTCCTCCGGGAGGGCGCGGGAGCCCCCAGGGCGCCTGGGCAGGTGCGCCCGCCGGCGAGCCCGGGGCGAGGAGCGTGGGCGCGCGAGCAGCGGAGCACCGGGCGCCCCCCCGTCCGCCGGCAGCCGGCTCCCGCGGTGCTAGGCCTCCCGCGATCCCGCGATCCCGCCGCCCCGCAGCCCCGCCCCCCGGGACCGCCGGCAGGGCCGCGCCCGCCGCCAGCCCCGCCCTCGGGGCCGCGCGCAGGACCGCGCCCGCCGCAGCCCCGCCCCCGCCGCAGCCCCGCCCCCGCCCCGCCCAGGCGCGTCCGCGGCGCTCACGTGACGCGAGGTGTGACGTAGGAGGAAGGAGACGCCATTAGAGGGAGGCGGAGAGGGAGTGCTGGTCGGCGCTCCTCCGGGGCCTGACGTGGGGGCCGCGGCCCTTGGTTCCCGGACTCCGGCCCGCGGCGGAGGGACAGGCGGCGCCCGGGCGTGGGTCCGCGCGGAGGGGCCTGCGCCGGCCGCGGCTGTGAAGGCGCAGCGCGGCGGCGGCGGCGGCGGCGGCGGGGGGGCGCGGGCGGCGGGGAGCCGGGATGGCTGCGGCCGGCGGCGGCGGCGGCGGGGCGGCGGGCAGAGCCTACTCCTTCAAGGTGGTGCTGCTGGGGGAAGGCTGCGTGGGGAAGACGTCGCTGGTGCTGCGCTACTGCGAGAACAAGTTCAACGACAAGCACATCACCACTCTGCAGGTGCGGGCCCCCGGGGGCGGCAGGTGAAGCCTGGGGCCCCCGCCCTCCGCCGCGGTCCCCTCGGCCTTCGGGTGGCCTCCGTGAGACGGCGCTGGACGTCCTGGGGACGCGAGGCCCGGGGAGGGGAGGGCAGGGCCGCCCGAATGCCCCCCCCCCCACCGCTTGGCTAGTTTTCCCCGTTGATTCACTTCCGCTTGGGCCCTAGGTGCCTTCGCTCCGCGGCGGCGACTGCGGCCCTTGCTCGTCGTTTCGGAATCGGGAACTTGGGCTGCCCGTGTGGTTTTTGCCAACTAGGTGGTTGTAACTTGAGCGCTTACCGGCGGCCGGGTATCCATCCACGCACGCTCCGTCCTGCCCTGCCCTCGAGGAGCGTGTTGGTCTTGGGCAGAAACCGTCGTCGGCGGGGCGGGGGGGGGGGGTTTGGAGGCGACCGCTCGGCGACCCGGTGGCGGGTTCCGCGGTCTCGCTGCCGCCTGCGTGGGCCCGAGGGCGGCCGGCCCCCGGCACCTGGCGGCGCGCTGTGACCGCCGGCCAGCAGTGGGTCCCCACGCTCACCTGCTTTACCTGCAGCTCGTAGCGCAGGGCCGGCCTCCTGCTGAGCCGGTGACGTGTGGGGAGTGCCGCCTCTGACCGTGGGGAAGTCGGGCCTTTGAGGCAGGTGGAGCATCAGTTTGCACGTGTTAGAAGGCAAATACGCAACCAGACTGAGTTAGTGATCGACTGATATGACTCGACCGAGTTAGGGGATCGACTACTCTGACCCAACAAAGTAAGTGATCGACTAATCTGACTCAGTCAAGTAAGTGATCGACTAGTAGGACTCTACACCGAGTTAGTGATTGACTGATCTGACTCGACCAGGTTAGTTGACGGACTAACATGACTCGATCGAGTTAGTGATCGGCTCATGTGACTCCAAGTAAGTGATCGACTGATGTGACTCGACCAAGTAAGTGATTGACTAATCTGACCCGACCAAGTGATCGACTAATCAGACTCGATCGAGTTAGTGATCAACTACTCTGACCCAAGTAAGTGATCGACTGATCCGACTCGACCGAGTTACCGATCGACTAATTATGACCCGATCGAGTAAGTGATTGACTAATCTGACTCCACCAACTTAGTGATAGGTAGTAAAATCGAGTGGACTTTTGAGCATGATGGTCCAGGTTCATATCCCATCTCCCGTCTATTTCGTTGGCTGTGTGATCTTGGGCGACTTGATTAACCTATGCCTCAGTTTCTTCATCTGCTAAAACGGCCAAAATGATAATATGTTGCTCATAGGGTTGTCAGGACAAGCATCCATAAACTCAGGACCTTTTCTCTTGTAAGCTCTCCATCTTTATTACTGGCCCAAATTGCACAATAGATCTTAACTAGTGACTGCGTAGTGTGTAAGAACCTTGACACTATTTAACAGAATGTACAATCTCCTCTAATTGTTGTGACATTTAATATTTGATGCTATTATTAAACTACTGAGTCTAGAATTCATAAAGATGCTCTGATTCCATGTTCTATTTTTATTCCTGTTTTTACTCCTCTTACGTAAAGTATAATATCTGAAAAAAAATGAATGTGAGAAAACTTTTTTTTCCTTACATCCTTGAACAAGAGCATTTATCCAGGTTTTTTTTTTTTTTTTCTTAAGATTTTTTTCAAGAGAGGGATAGAGGCAGAGACACAGGCAGAGGGAGAAGCAGGCTCCCTGCAGGGAGCCCGGTGCGGGAGTCAATCCCAGGGCTCACCCTGGGCTGAAGGCAGGCGCTAAACTGCTAAGCCAGCCGGGCTGCCCACTTACCAGTTTTAATAGTTGTTACTGTTGAGTGTTGGTAGTGAAATCAAGAAAATTTGTAGGGTAAATACCTATGATTATTTGGAATTTAGAAATTCATTTAGGTAAAGTAATAATAGCTAACATTTCGTGAATTCTTAACCGTACTGCTTTACTTTTCTTCTATCATTTAATTCTAACAACAGCCTATGAGGTAGATAGTTTTATTAGCTCCATTTTGCAGGCAAGGAAACAGGCTTGGTTGAGTAATTTGCTAGCATTCATTTTGCCACAAGTCATGCATGGTGCCCAAGCTGAAATTTGAACGCAGGTCTGACTTTAAGATTTTGAGCAATCACACTGCCTCTGGGTATGGGTAAACCACCCCTTTAGTGGTTACCTTTATGCTACAGATCTAAGATAAAAGAGAGGATCATTGGAATTGAGCCCCTCCTCCTTTTAGGATAATTTAGTCCTTTCTCTTAGAAACTGTACCTTCACTATACATTTCAAAGATACCCTTGAAGCTAAAAGTAGGCTAAAGATTTTTCAATGTTAGAGAGAAACCACTGCACTTTATACTGGAGGGGTTGGAGTTAATGGTAGATTTTCAGTATAAAAACATAGCAGTCCTGATTTTAATATTTATATGACTCATCACAAACAGTATCTGAATTATATTACAGATTTTTTTTAAAGATTTTTATTTATTTATTCATGAGAGAGAGAGAGAGGCAAGACACAGGCAGCCGGAGAAGCAGGCTCCCTGCAGGGAGCCCATCGCAGGGCTCGATCCCAGGTCTCCAGGATCATGCCCTGGGCTGAAGGCGGCACTAAACCACTGCGCCACCAGGGCTGCCCTGTATTACATAATTGAGGATTTTATTGCATACCAGTGTGTGGAAGCAGCATTGTATCTACTCTTTCTTCTACATCAGTTTATCTCATCTTAATTTTTTTTTAGAGAATTGTGATCCATAAAACACAACCATGTATGCTTTTAATTTCCAAATGGAGAGGAGATCATGCATCAGAAGACATGAAGAGTCCCTCTTTTTTTGTCAGCAAAACTATTACCTATCTTTGTAACCTACTTTGTGTTTTGCAAAGTACACTTTCTTGCAATCATATATCAAAGACTTAGAAGACCAAGAGGAACCTAAGGTAGTTTATGGTTCACTGTTTTAAGTCTTTTGTTTGATATTTCAGTCAAGCGATTGTGCACTTTTTGTCTCATCTCCTCTTAGAGATGAGATAAACTGGGATAGAAAGTGGAAAACTCAGTGTCCTAAGGTGGCCCACTTGATTTTGGACGATTTTAATTTCCATTAAGCTTTTCTGTATATAAATCTAAAATCTGTTTCTTTGTAGTTTCCAGTTCCATTTCTGTCCTCTGAATCTTGGGCACACAGGACATCCCTTCTGATAGTTGAAGAGAGCTATCACATCCCTTGGTCTTGCCTTTTGGGTAAACAGGTCTGGTTCCTTTAAAGGAATCTCCTATGACATCATTCTAAATCATTTCACTATTTTGACATCTTTTCTAGACACTACTTAATCATTGTCCTCTTTCCTTAAAATGTGACTCTTTGAGCTGTAGAAATGATTCCAAGTGTGGTTTAAACTGAGCAAAGCACAGGCTGTCACCTTGTCTCTTGAGAGTCCTTTTCCAACACTGAAATAGAAGAGATTCTATGAGTTTGTGGACAGCTGTTACATTGATTAATATTGGGCTTACTGTCTTTGTCTTCCAAAAAAAAAAAAAAAGGCATTACATACTACGTCTCTCAAATTCTTTTTTCTTTGATTTTTATGGTTAATTTTTTTTGTCGCTAATGTATTTGACCCATTACAGTTGGTTTTGATAGATTTACTCTGTAGTCAAGGCCTGTTGCTGTCCTTTTATTTTTATTTATTTTTATTTTTTTTTAAATTTTTATTTATTATCGTCACACAGAGAGAGAGAGAGAGGCAGAGACACAGGCAGAGGGAGAAGCAGGCTCCATTCACCGGAAGCCCGACGTGGGATTCGATCCCGGGTCTCCAGGATCGCGCCCTGGGCCAAAGGCAGGCGCTAAACCACTGTGCCACCCAGGGATCCCTGTTGCTGTCCTTTTAAAGCTTGATTTTATGATTCAAGAAACATGACCTGTGGGTCAGGCACTTGTTTGGGTTCTGGGTATGCAAAGAAGAAGGAGATATATTCCCTACTGTCCGGATCAGCTCCTCGTTTTAATTTTGTCACCTGAAGATTTGCTAAGAATGTCTTCATTGGGGATCCCTGGGTGGCGCAGCGGTTTGGCGCCTGCCTTTGGCCCAGGGCACTATCCTGGAGATCCAGGATCGAATCCCACATCGGGCTCCCGGTGCATGGAGCCTGCTTCTCCCTCTGCCTGTGTCTCTGCGCCTCTCTCTCTCTCTCTCTCTCTCTGACTATCATAAATAAATAAAAAAAAATTAAAAAAAAAAGAATGTCTTCATTGTTCTCATCAGGCATTAATAAAGACTCAAAAAGGGACATAGGGCTAAGTATAAAGCTATGCAGCAGGTCTCATTATAGTCCAGTGATGCATGACCCAAGGTGTATTTTTCTTTAGATGTGTGGAATCTTAGAGTGGGGCTTTTTTCAGACTATGCATGGGCCACTGTCTATCTTCTTAAGTGAGAAACAGTGGACTGTTGTACCTGTTTATGAAAATGAAAACAGAAAACAGCTTAAGATCGACTTGACTGCTATGGGCTACTAACTAGTGCACACAAAGCCTTTAATGAAGATGGTTATTTCAGCATTATAAATCTAGTTTTTTTGCCCTAGCTACATCACTCTTGCTCACGGGATATCATGAGATGCTTTGTCAAATGCTTGCAGAAGACAAGATACACTGTGTTTCTGCATTAGGAGGCTACACTTACTACATTAGGATGTAGTAAAAAGGGACAGGACTTGGAAATTAGACTTAATTTTGCACTTTGTTTCCTACTGTTTAGCCATCATGATCTTGGCAGGTTATTCTAATGTTCGTAAACTGGCTCTTAATCTATAAAATGGAAGGGTCTTACTGGAATTTTTTTTTAAGATTTTATTTTTAAGTAATCTCTGCACCCAGCGTTTGGCTCAAACTTAACAACCCTGAGACCAGGAGTTGCATATTTACTGAATGAGCCAGCGAGGTGCCCCCTTCACTTACAGGATTTTTATGTTAGTTAAATAAAGAGCCATCATAGGTAAGCCTCACAGTGCTTGGCACATGTTTGGGTTTTTTTAATTTATTTTTTTAAAGATTATTTATATTCATGAGAGACAGAGAAAGAGAGAGGCAGAGACATAGAGGGAGAAGTAGGCTCCCTGAGGAAGCCCAACGTGGGACTCAGTCCTGGGACCCCAAGATCACGCCCTGGCTGAAGGCAGACGCTCAACTGCTGAGCCACCAAGGCATCCTGGCACATGTTTGTTTAATAAATGTTTGTGTGCTTTAAAAAAAAAAAGTTTGCATGATCCTGGAGTCCGAGGATTGAGTCCCACGTCGGGCTCCCTGCAGGGAGCCTGCTTCTCTCTCTGCCTGTGTCTCTGCCCCTCTCTCTCTCTCTCTCTCTCTGTGTGTGTGTCTCTCATGAATAAATAAATAAAAATCTTTAAAATAAATGCTTGCTATCGAATGAATAGATGGTGCTTAATTTGTGTTGGTTTCCTTCGTGGTAACTCAGAAAGGTAATGGGACTAATTTGACATGAATTATTTTGAGAACCTATGCTATATCTGAAGGATCACTAGGTTTTAAATTGTTTATAATTTTATATATAATTATATATGCATACAGGAAATACTGTTTATATAAATATATAAATTTATTATTAGTATACATATACACGTGTTTATTATCCATTCTAGAGTTTTGACTGGGAAATTAAATTCCGTCTTGAAAATTGTGACACTGGCCATGCTTTGGTGTTTTAATACTTCTCCCTTTTTGCAGACCTTCTTCTAGGTTACTAATAATTATGAAGAAATCTTCTAAAAAATAAAAAAGAAATCTTCTAGGTGAGCTCTCTAAGAACTCAAGATCCTTTACCTAGCCCAGGAAACTTAATCATATATGGAGTTCCCATGCTCTCGCATGTGATGACATAAGCAATTAAATTCAATGATTGTTTATTTCATACCTGTTAAATATCGAACATTGTGGGAGTTGGGGAATACAAAGATGAGTAAGATACCTTAACCATCAATTAGCTTTCTTGATTTTATTCTTTTTTTTTTTTAAGATTTTATTTACTTATTCATGGAAGACACACACAGAGAGAGGCAGAGACACAGGCAGAGGGAGAAGCAGGCTTCCTGCAGGAAGCCTGATGTGGGACTCGATCCCCATCCCCATCCCGGGTCTCCAGGATCAGGCCCCGGGCCGAAGGTGTTGCTAAACCGCTGAGCCACCGGGGCTGCCCTCTTGATTTTATTAAGTGTTTTTGTCATTTTGACCATAACCACCTTTTATCTTTGGTATGTCTCTTTATGTCTGTGTTCTTGGGTGGTCACTTAATTTTCTTTAGTTGTGTGCGGTTTTTCCCCTTGTATGAAGGTATTCTAAGATTTTGCACTCTAAATGTTTTCTATCACTTTCCACTAGTCTCATATAAAAAGTACCGTTGATAATCAGAACCATTAGTCTTCTTCCCTTTTAGAAGTCTAACTGGAATTCCACCTCTATCTGCCTTCTGTAGTCTCAGGTAGGTAGCTGTCATTTGATTTAGCAAAGCAGTGCTCTAAGATTGCCTGGGAAAATAGTGTCCTAATAGTTTGGCAAATGATTTGTACTTGTGTTAAAGATACATTTGTATTAGTTATTAAATGTCCAAAGTCCCACAAATAATAATGGTTTACCATTTTTTTTTTTTTTTTTTTAGATTTTATTTATTTACTCACGAGAGACACAGAAAGAGAGGCAGAGACACAGGCAGAGGGAGAAGCAGGCTCCACGCAGGGAGCCTGATGTGGGACTCGATCCCGGGTTTCCAGGATCAGGCCTTGAGCCGAAGACAGGTGCTAAACCGCTGAGCCACCCAGGCGTCCCACCATTTTTTCTTAAGCGAAGTCTATTACTTTTTTTCCGCTCATGCACCTTAACTTCCTAAGCAATACTTGGCATTCAGGTTCTAGCAGTTGCTTTTATTCTTGGCATCATAGTCTCTGGTCTAGAAATCTTGGTTTCCTTATTTGTAAGATTAGTGTTTTGAATGTCTGGGATATCTTCCAAGTAGTTTTGGAAGCCACATCAGTGTTGAACAGTCAATTCATTTCCATTATCTTTAAAAATACAGTAGTTGAAATCTCCACACACCCCCTCCTTGGTATTTTACTAGATGCTTGTGGGCTATAGAAGGGTAGGTGGTTTGTTTCTTGTTTTTTTAAGAAAAGAGTTTTTCTGAAATTGTGGTTTTAAATTCCTAATATATAAGTATTCCATATCTGATTGCCATTTTCTGTTTTGTGTTTTGAGCTACCCCTCAAGTAACTTTTTGACTCTCATTTTCAAAGTATTTACTTGAACTCTAAATTGATTATAATCCTTGTACTTTATGGAAACTAAGGACAAGAAATGTTGAAATATTCAAGCACTCAGCTTAGTTTTCTTTCTTTTTTTTTTTTTTAAATTTTTATTTATTTATGATAGTCACAGAGAGAGAGAGAGAGGCGCAGAGACATAGGCAGAGGGAGAAGCGGGCTCCATGCACCGGGAGCCCGATGTGGGATTCGATCCTGGGTCTCCAGGATCGCGCCCTGGGCCAAAGGCAGGCGCCAAACCGCTGCGCCACCCAGGGATCCCCCTTTCTTTTTTTAATTGAAGTATATTTGACATATAATGAGTAAATTTAAGGTATATAATGTAAATTTGTTACATTTCTGTATTGTGATACGATTGCCATTATAGCAATGCAGTTTAGTTTTCCAATAGCTTATTTTTACTGCCTTGCTACAGAGGACTAATTTTATTTTATTTATTTATTATTATTATTTTTTTAAAGGAAGCCTTTCCTCCTCCTCTCTTTTTTTTTTTTTTTAAGATTTTTATGTATTCATGAGAGACACAGAGAGAGAGAGAGAGAGAGAGGCAGAGACACAGGCAAAGGAAGAAGGAAGCTCCATACAGGGAGCCTGATGTGAGACTCAATTCCTGGTCTTCAGGGTCACGCCCCAGGCTGAAGGTGCCGCTGAACTGCTGAGCCACCCAGGCTGCCCTAGTTCTCTTTTTTTTTTAAATAGTTTTTTTTTTTTTTTTTTTTTTTTTTTTTTAAGTAGCCACTTTGCTTTTGGGTAAGATGTTGGGTAAATAAGCATCATGTGCAAATGATAGATGTTTCCTCAGCTAATGAATTTATTGCTTTGTTAATACCCCTAAAGTTTGGAAGATGAAGTCATTAGAATTATAACCAGAGTTTAGAGGATTAAGGAGGGACATCTCTCATTACTCTGATCCTCATTACTTTGTGCCTATCCTGAGAATTTATTTTTGGGAGTTGAGTTAGGTATCCAGTAACACTTAGTTTCCATATAGAGGAGTGTCAGGTTAAGAATGTGTGTGTTCTAGAATACACAGCTTTGTGCAGTGGAAAAAGCACTGTGGAATCAGACAAGCTTCTACCCCGTGCAGCACCCAACTGTGTTGTCTGACCTTGAGTGAGAGTCACTATATTTCTTTAAATCTCAGGTTCGCAAGTGTAAAACAGAGCTACCTAGCTACTTTACAGGGTTTTTACAAAGAGTAAATGAGAAAGTCCAGCACAATGTTTAGCACACAGTATGTACTATTTTTTTTTTGTCGTCTTATATTTCTAGAACCTTTTGATATTATAATGCCACTTTCCCCTCCTCTTTCTAGACTGGGAATTCTTCACTGAGAGTTGCTAGGGATTTGTAAATCCCTTGGGTGAGTGTGTGAAATTGTTTTTGGTATGTGCAGATGAGCAGTTTTCTTGAGTAAATCAGTTCATGGCTCTCATCAGATTCTCAAAAAAGTCCATGATCACTCCTCCCTCTCACTCTTACTCCCATGTAACAGAATTAAGAGCCACTGCCCCAGATAAGTATAACTCAAGTGTAACTAGATATATTTGTATCTCAGTAGTTTGTCCAAAATGAGATTGCCTCATAGAGGTGATTAAAAAAGGTAAGACAAATGCCAGCCTTTTGATTGTTCGCTACTGTCTTGATAGTACATGAAATTTTTCAGCTTTATTCTCAAATATAAATTGTATATATATTTGAAACATATTTGTTCTTTAAGAAATATCTGTAACATATTAAAAACTTAGACTATATATAAAATGGGACAATTTATATTACACAGTGGGACTTAAGTATTTCATTATGATAAGGAGAAAAAAGATTTAGTGGGGATCCTTGGATAATATATCAGATACTTGAATTCATTTGGTTTATTTTTATGTTTTAAAGATTTTAGGGATCCCTGGGTGGCGCAGCGGTTTGGCGCCTGCCTTTGGCCCAGGGTGCGATCTGGAGACTCCGGATCGAATCCCACGTCAGGCTCCCGGTGCATGGAGCCTGCTTCTCCCTCTGCCTGTGTCTCTGCCTCTCTCTCTCTCTCTCTCTCTCTCTCTGTGTGTGTGTGTGTGTGTGTGTGTGACTATCATAAAATAAATTAAAAAAAATTAAAAAAAATTAAAAAAAAAAGATTTTATTAATTCATGATAGACCCAGATAGAGGCAGAGACACAGGCAGAGGGAGAAGCAGGCTCCCTGCAGGGAGCTCGGTATGGGACTGGATCCCAGGACCCCAGGATCATGCCCTGAGCCAAAGGCGGATGCTCAACCACCAAGCCATCCTGGTGCCCCTAATTTGGTTTATAAGGAAACTTTTAGGAGCACATCTCTTACATAAATTGAGTTTTACCTGTACTAATTTACCCACGCATTTGTAGATATGTTTATCTACAGTAACAGTTTTGGTGTGTCAGTGCTGGCTTGTCCTACTCTCTCCACAAGAGAAATATCTCAGATCTCAGTGTGGGAGATACCATAGCATAGTGGTTACGGGTCATGTCTGGAGCCAGATGGCTTGGATTTCAAATCCCACTATGTTACTTACTGTGTGACCTTGGGCAAAATACCCTTCCTGTGTCTAAGTTTCCATATCTGTACTATTTGGGTAATTATATCTAACTCAGGGTACTATGACAAATGAATTAATGTTGTTGGAAAGCTTTTAGAATATTGCCTACTTCATTGTAAGCATCGTGAACATACTAAATAAAAATATGTAATATAGTTGACAGAAGACTTATGAAAAGATAATCTAGAGTATAAGCAAGGCAGTATATTCTGTATATTAAAAATTAGGTTCCCTGTAGTTCTTCAGGATAGAGAGAGTGAGTGTGGGTGGTATGAGAAAACTTAAAAATTCAAGGAAGAAAGAGTATGTGGGTCATGAACTGAACTGGAATAGATGGGATTCAAGTAGAGAAAAGAGAATACATGTAAATTAGAGGGGAATTTTATGAGCAAGCAGAATTAGAGGTATGCATATAAACCATATTAAGTTGGAGAGTGAGTGGAGAAATACTGGAAGCTATCTCAGGACAATAGATGTGGACAATTGTTAAGGTCCTTAGATACAAACAAAGATAACACTTGGAGATTTTTGCTTGTACATTAGGGTTCCTGAACTTTTATAAAGGAGAAGCTTGTGAATGTTACTATAAAAAGTGCTCTGTGCAGTACTTGATGGAAGGTAAGCATTCAGTAACTGTTAGCTGGTATAGCAATAGTAGTAGAAAAGTATACAGTTATACTGTACAGATGGGCTATATTTGTGTATCTTTTAAAAATTGCCTATTGAGGGACACTTAGGTTATTTCTTTTTTCTATTATCATCAATGCTGATGAGCATCTTTCCATAAAATTGTATACCCATGGTTCCTTAGGAGATACTGAACACTGTTCCTTAAAATCACCATGGGAAGGTGGTGGTAAGTTTCCAAGGAGATGGTAAAAAGGAAATGGTAGGGCTCTGTTAGCTCTAATTCATTCCTCTCTACTGAGAAATCCCAAAAAATCTCATGATAGAAAGGTTATTTTGGTATTAGCTACCATCAGGGATGTAGTTCAGGCAAACTTACTAAAAATGGTATCTTATTAGCCTTTAATGACTTATGGTAAATTTTTTGTTGTTTTGTTTTGTTTTTACTCATAGAGGCTTTAGGAAGGTAATTTGGCATGCCAACTAAAGTATGAGGTGAGACCAAAGGTATTATAATAATACGAGATTGGTCGTCAGAGAACTCCAGAGGAAATAGGGAAGACAGGTCTTGGTAGTTTTTTGGAACGTGGAATGTCAGGGGAGGAAGAACATTCAGTTGATGATACTTCTAAGATTATAAACCTCAGTGACTTGGAGAATGTGATCAAAATACTAAAGTTGGAATGGAAGGCCAATTTCAGAAGGAAGATCAGTTTAAATTTAAATATATTTGAGAAGAGAGGCGTTTAAGTTGACCTACCCTATTAAATATTTGGATAGGATTCAGATTTTGAGTTTCTTTATATAGCATTGATATTGAAACCATGAAAATGGTTGAGTTCAAGTAGATTACACAACTAATAAGTGGCAAAGCTGAGATTCAAATTCAAACTTCTGATTCAAAATTCTTTTTTTTTTTTTTTTTTTTTTGAGAGAGAGAGTATGTGTGAGAGTGGGGTGGGAAAAGGGGACAGGAAGAGAGAGAATCTTAACCAGGCTCCACGCTAAGCCTCCTCATGACCCTGTGATCATGACCAGAGCTGAAATCAAGAGTTGGACTCCCAACGGACTGTGAGCTCTCACAGTTTATATTCTTAGTTTCTGTGTTATAATGAGTGGGAGAAGTCCTTTGTTCACATTTATTATCAAAACATATATTTGGTCTTCTCATTTACCAGGTTACCTCCTTTGTTATTTTGCCATTTATTTTATACCCTGTTCTATGTAGTCTTTATTTCATTTAATAAAATTTCTTTAGCATAGTTTGGGTTTTGAAGGAAGATGTTCCTAGATTTCATCTCAGCTCTGCCATTTGTATCTATTTTTGTATTCCTTAGTTAATTACTAAAATCATGTGCTTTTTCTTAATTCACAATTTCCTTGGTGTACATACAACAGAGAATTCTTCCTGAAATCTAGGCTCCTCCTTCAGTGATAATTCACCATCCTAGTATTTTTTCTGTTATACCTTACTTCTCTGTACTTTGTTTTATATAGGTACACCTGACTGTGACTGTGTCTGCATAGCTTTAGACTTGGCTCTCTATTCCTTTTTTTAAAATATGTCAGCTGACTCTGGATTCTGATTATATTTCTTCTCAATTACTCTGAATTCTGTTTTCTCTTTTCTATCTTTGTGGACTTGATGCAGGCCCATTTTGTTTTTCTCTCCAACTTAGTAATCACCTCCTGTCTCCAGGTTTAGACATGTCCTTTCCAGTCTACCCTCCCTTCCTATCCCACAGGATTCTCTTAAAATATAGATGTTATACTTCCCCACTGCTTCAGAATCCTTCAGTGATTCTCCATCCTCAGCAGTAGTATTCTTTTTAACACTTATTCCTTAGGATAAGTTAAGCGTTTCTCCAGGGAAGCAGGTCAGACAAGTTTGGGAAATGCTTGTATAGATGTAGTTAGCTTTTCTTTTGGCAGAATCTTAGGGTGCTAATGTATATTTTGAATGTACAAAGGGAATATAGAACAACATGCTGCATTTCCCAAATCTGACTGTAGTACACACTAAAAAAAAAAAAAAATACACGTGTAGTGTCTTGGAACAGAGTAATCTGTTTACTTTTAATCACAAAATAAAGTCCATACATCTAGACATGGAACCTTAGCACTTCTTAAAATTTATTCAGCCTTAGCCTATCTTCGTAGTCTCATCTCTGGCATTGACCAAACTAACTTAGAGTTCTTCATGGGGAGGGAGTTATGTCTTTCAGGCTTCAGTGGCCTCACCCATCTGTTGGAAAAGCCCCTACTACTCCTAAAGGGGCATCATCACCATCTCTCTGAAGCCTTCTTTGACTCATCCAGGCCAACTTTACACTTCCTTTCTCAGGACTATTTTATTTTATTTTATTTTATTTTTAACTTAATTTTTTTTTTTTTGACTCAAGACTCTCTTTAGAATATACTTGGCAAAACCCTCCCATTTTAACAATTTGTCATAATACTGTTCTTTACATATTTATTTCTTCTATAGTTTATAAACTCCTTGAAGACTGGAACTGTTTCATTTCTGTGACATAAGTACCTGGTATAATTATCAGATACAGGTTAAATAATTGAATCATAAAATAATTGCAGGAATATTTCAAATAATAGTGTTATTCATACAGTTGAGTCAATTACCAGTTAATATATCTACTATCTTATTTAGAAATCTCTTAGCTCTTTCTATAATGAATAGGTAAGATGATCTCAAATTAAATGCTCTAAGAGGGATCCCTGGGTGGCGCAGCTGTTTGGCACCTGCCTTTGGCCCAGGGCGCGATCCTGGAGACCCGGGATCGAATCCCACATCGGGCTCCCGGTGCATGGAGCCTGCTTCTCCCTCTGCCTGTGCCTCTGCCTCTCTCTCTCTCTCTCTCTCTCTCTCTCTCATTAAATAAATAAATAAATAAATAAATAAATAAATAAATAAATGTTCTAAGAAAATATGTCGGCTAATTGAATTTAAATAAATAAAAAGTAAATGCTTTAAGAAGAAATTTGGGCAGCCCTGGTGGTGCAGCAGTTTAGCGCCTCCTGCAGCCCGGGGTGTGATCCTGGAGACCCAGGATCGAGTCCCACATCGGGTTCCCTGCATGGAGCCTGCTTCTCCCTCTGCCTGTGTCTCTGCCCCCCCCCCCCCCCGGTCTCTCTGTCTCTATGAATAAATAAATAAAATCTTTAAAAAAGAAAAAAAATTTATGGGGAAAATCTAAGAAAATATTTAATTACCATTTTTCCTTTCTTTTTCAAAAAATCTTTTTGTTTGTTTTTATTTAAGTAGGCTCCATGCCCAACATGGGACTTGAACTCGTGACCCCTGAGATCACATGCTCTACCAACAGAGCCAACCAGGAGCCACATTTTTCATTCTGTTTTTCATAGCTTGTAATCATAAAACAAAATACCATTTTTTTTAGATTAGAATAAAATAATTTTCTGCCTTCCATGAAAATAATTTTTGGTCATTAATAACTCTGATTACTTTTTCTCCCAGATAATTTGAATTTCATATTGAGATTATTATTCCATCTATAATTTTTAGGGTAAGAAACATTTTATATGAAATATTGTTTAATGTGTATCTCTTTTCTTAGGCATCATTCTTAACGAAGAAGTTAAATATTGGTGGGAAAAGAGTAAACCTTGCTATATGGGTAAGTTAATCTTTTCCATTGATTGAGAAAAGACTTCTGCTATTCTTTGTATTTCAATAACTAATTGGCTCAAGGAATAGGAATTTGAATTTCTGGATTTTTAAAAAAAGTTTTTTAATGAACATTTTTTCTAAATCAGGCTAAGAATTATACAGTTGTATACATGAATATTACATATCATAACCTTTGAGCTGGGAGAAGGGTAAACTCAGAGGGATTCCATGTCAGAGAAAGTACAGGGTGGATAGACAGCCTGACTGGTCTGTCTTCCCCTCTGTGTTTCCATTCCCACTTTTCAAGGGAATGGCTAGGGGAGAGTAGGGCAAGGGTAATGCATCAGAGTATCTTTTGGCCAGTAGTCCTGGTATGTGCTCTTTCCTTATCTTCTTCCTCTGTGGGGAACCTAAATTTAGGGCAAGGCTTATTCCTGGCTTATAATACCATCTTGGGCATTCTGATCCTCTGACAAATAAGCTTTTTTTAGTGGGGGTGGGAAGTTTGCTGAGGAGTAAGAGGGTTGGGAAGGGTAAAGTAACTTTTGTATAATGGTAAAACATTAAATACTGTTTGTAACATAAATTTTTATAAAATTTATAAATTTTATAAAATGTTTTTTTTTCCTTTTAACAGTGCTTTGAAGTTATCTACCCCACTTTCCAGTTAATCAAAAGTTTATTATAGTTGCAACAGCAGATGTATTTTTTTCTTCTGATCTAATAAGTGTTTGTTGCTTTACTTAGGATACAGCAGGTCAAGAGAGATTCCATGCATTGGGTCCAATTTACTACAGAGATTCAAATGGAGCTATTTTAGTTTATGATATAACAGATGAAGATTCCTTTCAGAAGGTATTCTATTTACTTATGGATCGATTACTTAAATAGAATAACACTAATTTTTCAAGTTTCCATTCACATGCTATTGTTTGCTAATTGTGATTAGTCTTGGTTTTGAAAGTAAAACTTGTGCATCAATGGTTACCACTCATATTTCTTGATGCGGTATTTAATTTATGTTTACATTGTGAATAACAGTTACTGTTTATCACAATGCTTTCTCAGATCTTAGGAAAGGGAAATAATTTAAAATAAAACTATAAAAATCAAGGGGCTTGTTTTTTCTCCATTTTAAAGAAAAATCACACTTATTTCTTGATTCCATATACACTAGGCACATAAATACTTGGTATAGCTGCATAGGCTCCCTAATTGTAAAGAGGAAAAAGAGCTTAAACTTGATTTAGCTTTTCCTTTTGACAATTAGGGAGCTAAATCAAGTTTAAGCTCTTTTTTCTTACTAAGTGTCCTGGAGGATAGAATATAAAATTAAAAGCACATTCTAGGTAGTATTTATTTTAAACCTTTTTCATTATTTTTCACCCTCTCTCTCTTTTTTATTAAAGATTTTATTTATGGGATCCCTGGGTGGCACAGCGGTATGGCGCCTGCCTTTGGCCCAGGGCGCGATCCTGGAGACCCAGGATCGCATCCCACATCGGGCTCCCGGTGCATGGAGCCTGCTTCTCCCTCTGCCTATGTCTCTGCCTCTCTCTCTCTGTGTGTGTGACTATCATAAATAAATAAAAAATAAAAAAATAAAAAGATTTTATTTATTTATTAGAGAGAGGGAACAAGGAGGAGGAGGAGCAGAAGGGAAAGCAGATTCTCTGCTGAGCAGGGACCGCTACGCAGTGCTCAATTTCAGGACCCAGGATCATGACCTAAGCCGAAGGCAGATGCTTAACCCAACTAAGCCACCCAGGCACCTGTCACCCCCCCCCCCTTTTTTTTTAAAGATTTTATTTATTTATTCATGAGAGACACAGAGAGAGCTAGAGGCAGAGACACAGGCAGAGGGAGAAACAGGTTCCATGCAGAGAGCCTGATGTGGGACTTGATCCTGGGTCTCCAGGATCACGCCCTGGACTGAAGGTGGTGCTAAACGCTGAGCCACCTGGGCTGCCCTGTCACCCCTCATTCATTCATTCATTCATTCATTCATTCATTTATTTATTTTTATTTTTAAAACTATTGGTCCTGTGTCTTTTTTTTTTTAAGATTTTATTTATTTATTCATGAGAGACATAGAGAGAGAGAGGCAGAGACACAGGCAGAGGGAGGAGAAGCAGGCTCCATGCAAGGAGCCCGACGTGGGACTCGATCCCAGGATTTGGGATCAGGCCCTGAGCCAAAGGCAGATGCTCAACCGCTGAGCCACCCAGGCATCCCCGCTGAGCCACCCAGGCGTCCCCCCTCTTTTAAACATACACCAGAAATGTAGAATTTTTAAAGTTGTTTGGAACCAAAAATAAATTGATTAAACTTCTCTCTGAATTCTCATCACAGGGTGGTGATTAATTATTTATTTCACCCTTCCTCCTAAAGCCCCTCTTGGAATAAATTTGTGAAGGGTATGTAACTAAAAGGATTAATTTCCAAGGCAGAAAGTTTACTTACCTTGAGTTACAGGTTTGTTCTGTTCCTGTTGAAATCACTTGCCATTTTAGTTTCAGGTGAGTTATCTTTTTTTTTTTTTTTTTTCATTTGTTTTTCAGTATTTAGCTGATGAAACAACTATACAAGTTAGTCCTTGGATTATTACATATGGGAAAATTTAGTTCAAGGAGTAGAAAAAGGAAATAATAAGTAACTTGCAGGTTTAATGATACTTGAAAAATATGTGAGCTGTCATTTGTTGTCCCTTCCTGCGTTTTGAAATGAATAGAAATGGTTTGTTTTATTGATTATAAGAGAAGGTTAAGTTTTTTAGATTGAAAAGTGACCATTTATCTCTTTCTGCATAACAAGACCCCCAGAACTTGGTGGCTTAAACCAATGTTTTATTATTTCTCATGATTTTGTGAGTTGACTGGGAAAGTTATGTGGTATCATTGGAGTCACTCCAATGAACTTGGAATTTGGTTGGGCCAGGACTATCTAGAAAGGCTTGTTCTTCTCCATATGGCCTCTCACTCCCATCTGGTGTCTCATCCTCCAGTGCTCTCTCCACATGCTCCCTCATTCCATATTCTAGACTAAGCTGTTTATAGGACATCGGGATCCCAAGAGTAGCTGCCAGGCCGTCTTAAGGCCTAAGTCTGGAACTGGCATAGCATTACTTCTACCACATTCTCTTGGTCAAAGCAAGTTACAAGACTAGCCTAGCTTCAAACAGAAGGGTAATAGACTCTACCTCTTGATGAGAGGATTTGTAAAGAATTTGTGACCATCTCTAACTCACCACAGAACGTATGGGGGTAATGAATAGGATGCCTGCAGAGGGGATCTAATTGCAGATGAATAGCAAATTTTTTTAAAAAATTGGTTAAATTTAGTAGGTTATGATACTACCTATCCAGGGAGTAGAGGAATACATAATTTGATTCTGGTATGTTTCCTTAGAAATGATGATGATGTACAATTTATATCTAATTGTCACATTTTTCTTATGGGACATCAACTAGGTATGTAAGTTTAGTAGTTTTCTAAAGCTTCATGTACACATGTAAATGAAACAAAAAGATGGGGCTGTACTGAGAAAACTGTGGTTCAGTGCTCTGAGAGAGATAACCTTTGCTTTTACTAAGGTTTGGGGTTTACTAAACACAGTTCCTCTGCGTTCTTGCAGAGAACAGCAGTGTGGAACTGTTATATTTATATTGTAGGATCAGATGTCTGGCAAGTGCTTACTTACCACATATTTAATGTAACTTTTGTAGTTTAAAGATGTGTATGTATTTTTTTTAGGAAGATGTATAAGTTCTGTGTGATTTGATTACATGGAAATTAAATTCCATTACAAAAAAATGAAAGGAGGTATTCAAGTTTGTTCTTTATCCTATTTTATTGTAATCAGTATATTTAAAATCATGAGTTCAAAAGATTAATTTATTTAATTTGAAGGTACTCTCCAACTGTGCCTACTCCTGTGCTTCTTCCATAGTGAAGAATCTCTTTGTTATTGGAGTCTTTGTATACCAGTGGTTCTCCACCAGGGTATGGCAATGTCTGGAGACATCTTTGGTTATCCCAGCTGGAGGGTGGTTCTGATACCTAGTAGGTAGGAGGCCAGGGATGCTAATTATACATTGCACAAGACAGTTCCTCACAATAAAGAATTAACCTGAGCCAAAATATCAGTAGTGTTGAAGTTGAACACACCTGTCCTACACTAAAGTATAAAAGTTTATTTTGGTACTCTTTTTGGTGCCCATATACGTTTTTTTCCTCCTTTTAAGTGTGTAACATAGAAGCTTCTATGCCCTCTAATTTGGAACCCATTGGAGTACAAAAGACTTTTAATTTAAAGATTGATGTTCTTAAGTCCAAAGTGACTCTACAAGCATTTGTTATCAGAGGCTGGAGTTGATATGCTTTTGCTCTAGCAAAATCTGTGAAACATTTATGAAAATTTAAAGTTAGTCGTGTTTTTGTCTATACCTCTATACAGATATAGAGAGAAATCATTCCATTGGATGTTTGTTATGTTGTGATTTGCAATATAGTTTGTCAATAAATGATCCTACAATTAATCATTTCTAGTAACTAAATATATGGGCTGTTAGACAAATCCTGTGGTGTTTTGACAATGTGGAGTTTGAGGTATTGTAATGGTAGTTGTAACAGGATTTATTTTAATACTTACTCTTTTGTATACACAGGTAAAAAACTGGGTCAAAGAATTACGGAAGATGTTGGGAAATGAAATCTGTTTATGTATAGTTGGTAAGCATCATCACTTTTTTTAAAAAGATGTCCTCTGTTTCAAAAAAAAAAAAGTGCTCTGTTTCCTTAATGTTTTATTAGAGAATAGCAAATAAGTAATTCTAATTTTTAAAGTTACATGAGAAAGGAAGAAGAGTGATATTTTAATGTTTTAGAATAACTTACGATTTGTAAGTCCTCTTTCAGGAGATTCAAACTTCAGGGAAGACCTTGGGGAGCAAGTGGGAAACTAACCATGTAAAGTTTCAACTCCCAGCCTTGCTTCGATTTGCTCTTTAGGTTTTTTTTTTTACTGTTAGATTTTCTTTAGGAAAAAAGTTTAGAAACTACTTTAAAATAAAAGTAACGACTAAGGCTACTGTTCTTGTTTTATACATTTAACTATATACGTTTTTGACAAATTTGACTCCCAAGGTATGAGTAGTTCTTGATACGAAGGTAGAGGAATACTCTGGGTAGAATGAAGGAGCTCTAGAACGCACTCTTGGACTTCTGGAATTTCTCTTTGGTTTCCTTTTCCTTTAGATGATTATTTCTGTGATAACTATTGAGCAGTGAAGTATACCAGACACTATGCTGTGTTCTTAGTAGACATCATCTCATGTAATCCTTATATTTTTATGGAAAAATTCCTCTCTCCAGAGGAAGCTGTGTCCTGGAGATATTTAGTAACTTGTACAGTATCAAGTAGCTGTCAGAGATGGGATACGAATTGAAGTCATTCTGACTCCTGTGCGTTGGTATTAATCCCTATGATGAATAGCCTCATGCTGTCGTCTTTCTTCTTTTCTGCATGATTGGTAGAGTAAAATGGCCTAGAAGAAACCAGGTCAGTTGTAATGGTCGATGTGGTCACATTTGACTTTTTAAAGAATTTTTATCTTATTTATTTATTTTTTAAGATTTTATTTATTGAGATAGAGTGAGAGAGCGCTTGGGAGAGGGGCAAAGGGAGCCGGAGGAGCTGACTCCCTGCTGAGCAGAGAGCTCAGTGCAGGGCTCCATCTCAGAACTATTGGATCCTGACCTGAGCCAAAGACAGACGCTTAACCAACTGAGCCACCCAGGAGCCCCAAGGATTTTTTTTTTTAAATTAAAATTTACATTTCTTACATTTTATCATCATTAGATTGGTAAACTCTACAGTTCCACATCAGGGTGCATGTCTGGGCTTCAGCCAAGGAAATGATCTGACCTCCTTTTAAGTCTAGAAGCTAGATGTTAGGTTAGATGGCAGGAGTATTTCGGAATGGAACCCTGTAGTAGTAGACCACATGGAAATTGAGGTCAAAGCGTTAGGTGGTCTTTAGTCTGGTTTTGTCTGGTATCTGGGACTTAGTGGGAGTGGAAGTGGCCACAGTATGAATGACTAAAGATTTGATCATTTGGGATTCTGGTTATCTCTCAGAGGAGGGAAAGAAATGGCTAACATATACTTAAGCCTCAAGAGTTTACTTCACCAAGGTTACAAAGTAACATTTTTCAAAAAATAGGTGGATGAAGGTTATGAGTAATTAATTATATAAGTAATTTAATAAGTATATATAAGTAACTATATATTATTCATGTTCATATTATAAGAAGGTTTAGGAATATTGGATCTGGTAGCTTATTGTCCCAAGTAGTGTCAGATAATCCTCATTTTAATGTTATATAATGTTTATTAATGATTGGTATAAAGCATAAAAAGCTCTCCTTTTCTGTTGGCAGTGTGACATGGAATTTTAGTTGTAATTCATTGTTGAAAGAATTTTGAGAGCCTATTTATCACAAAAGGAAAATTTCACAAAGTTAATATATCTGTGTAACCAGTAACTTAGAGGTCTCACCTGTGATTCTTTTTCATCTCAACACTTCTCCAGCTGCCTTCCTGTCACCATCACCCACCTCCAGACACTGTCTTTACTGTATGGACTAGTTTTGTAGAATTTTATATAAATGAAATTATATAGTATGAACTCTTGTTTTTTTTTTTTTGTTTTTTTGTTTTTTTGTTTTTTTTTGCTTTAGATTATGTTTGCAGGATTCCTCTATGTTTTTGTTTTTATAGTTCATTTTATTCTCTTTGCTCTCTCGTACTTTTATAAATATTCCATAATTTATCCTTTTGTTATTGGTAGGCATTACATTATTATTATTTTTTTAAAGATTTTATTTATTGAGAGACATACAGAGAGAGGCAGAGACACAGGCAGAGGGAGAAGCAGGCTCCATGCAGGGAGCTCGATGTGGGACCCCGGGGTCACGCCCTAGGCTAAAGGCGGCGCTAAATCGCTGAGCCGCTGGGGCTGTCCGCATTATTTTTCCGTATATTGATTTTCATTCCTTTTTTTTTTTTTAAGATTTTTTTATTTATTTATTTATTTATTTATTTATTTATTTATTCATTCATTCATTCATTCATTCATTCATTCCTTCATTCATTCATTTGAGACACAGAGGGTGAGGCAGAGAGATAGACTAAGGGAGTAGCAGGCTCCCCGCAGGAAGCCCGATGCAGGACTCGATCCCTGGACCAGGATCACACCCTGAGCCGAAGGCAGACACTCAACCGCTGAGCCACCCAGGCGTCCCTCATTCTATTTTTTATAGTAGTCCAGTGTTTATTTGTTCTTTATTGATAAATTCAAAATAATAAAGCAACTTCTCAAGATTGTGATGAAAATTAAATAATGATTTGGAGATCACTTGGCATAGAGAAGTCATTTGACAAATATTTGTTCCTTTTCCTCTAAATAAGACAGCCCTTCAAACATTTGGACAATTCACCTGAAGCCTATATTCTCTGGTCTTTGATTATTTTTCATTTGGTCTAACTTGTAGACATTCTTATCATCCTGATTATTTTTTCTTAGGTTTATTTCATTGTATAAGTGTGTTTTCTACACTTGAACACTAGAATCCAAACATTGTTGAGTCAATGTATACTTAAGTGGCCCTCTCTTTTAAAAATTCTCCCATTATCATTCTACCAGTGTTGCCCACGATTGCATATACTATTTAGCATCTCAATTCAATGTCTCTTTTACATAGATTATGGTTAAGAGAAATCTGAATCACTTTTTTGTAAGTATTGCTCTTCTGTCAAGCTTTTTCCATCTTTTGCTTGTATAATTAAGTTATTTAAACCTAAGTGTAGGATTTCAACTTGTCATGTTTCTGAATCTTTTCATGTAACATGGTTCACTAGGTTTTTCACGTAAATTAAATACTTAACTTTCTAGATCCTTATGTAAACTACTTATAATGTGATAACCAGTAATGGAAAACCCCATACTTTGCTAGCAGAGATTTTTTTCCCTTTCAGTTTTAGTTACTCCATTGATTAGTACTTTTTTTTATTTTTTAATTTTTTAATTTTATTTTTTATTTTTTTATTTTTATTTATTTATGATAGTCACAGAGAGAGAGAGAGAGAGAGGGGCAGAGACACAGGCAGAGGGAGAAGCAGGCTCCATGCACTGGGAGCCCGATGTGGGATTCAATCCTGGGTCTTCAGGATCGCACCCTGGGCCAAAGGCAGGCGCCAAACCGCTGCGCCACCCAGGGATCCCTTGATTAGTACTTTTAGCTGTGGTTGCTCTACTTGATAACATTTTGCTTCTAGTCTGTCCTTAACATACGTATGTTTATTAAACAAAAAGTCACCATTTATTGAGTTCTAGTTACTGTTCTAAGAACTATACATTTATGCTTTCATTAAGTTTTCTGATAACACTACAGAAAGGTACTGATTGTTGCCATTTCCATTTCACACATGAAAAGTGGGCTGAGAGCTTGATACTTTCCAAAGTACATAGCTAGTTAGAGGTAGACCAGGGTTTTTAACTTTGGTTTATCTGCTATATCAAGCCTATATTCTTAACCAGGACTATATTGCTTACTGTGTTACCAGTATAAGAATAAGTGAATGACATAGATATGGTCCTTGTCTTCCCAGAGCTTATCTTGTAGAGAGAGGGAGAAAAACATGCTATTATTGTATATTACAGTAAATGCTATGAAGGGGGAAATACAGAGTGCTGTGATAGCATTAAAGCAAACCTAACTAAATTTGGGGGTGGAGGGATCTTAAAGGAAGACTTTCTAGAGTGTCGGATTAACTAGATGACGCCAGCAGGGTGATAGTAAAAAGTGTGTTGCCTATCATGGGCTTTAATTTTCTCATAACAGTAATAATTTTCCATTTGATCATTCACTCTGATGATATAGGTTATATTAACAACTCTTTATTGAGCATGTACTATATACCAGGACTTTTACATCATATTTTCACATCAACTATGCTAAGTTTGTTAGCTACCTTTGTATAAAGTGATACTAAGAGAGGGTTAGTAATTTTCCCCAAGTTATATAGTTATGAAATGATCCAGGACATAAAAAAACAAACAAACAAGTTTTATCATGTTTAAAGCCATTGAAAGCTTCTTTTGACTAGCCCATATACCATCCAATCTAAGCCAAATAGGGTTCTAGCCCTTTATTTCCATTAGGACATCTGCCCTTAGCAATGGGTATATTCCTTTCATGTTCTTAATTTAAATGTGTATTTATAAAGAAGATAAAGTTTGCACTGTTCTTAACAGGGCGGCTTTCCCCCTTCCTCTCCAATAGCTTTAGTCCTTTTCCCCCCCTAATCTTTATTGTACTGTACTTTGCTTGGTGGTAATCCTTGTTTTCAGATGTTTGAAGCCTATTAGTTCCCTATATAGATGCATAGTAGTATTGAGATAGATGAGTGTCAAAGCCTTAATCCTTTAGATGTCTTGCATTTTAAAAAAAATTAGGTTTTGAGTTTTGGAAAGCTATCAGTCACCAAAATAGTTTTTTGAGACTTTTATTATCCTTTTATTAACACTGATTATTGAAAGAAATAGTGGTCAACAAAACGTTTTTGTTTAAAAGAATAATTAGGTTATTAAAATAGGTACCTGTTTTAATGATGACTAAATTTATTAAAGTTAGGTCAGTTTAAAATATTTTTAGAGAAGAAAGCAGTATCTGAATAATTATCCCCAAATATTTGTTTGAGGCAGTACTTAAATTATCTTTCTCTCTCCTCATTTAAAAAAAAAGTTGATAATTCTGGTAGAATTTGAAAGCAGAAGTATTAAAGATTGAGAAGAACAACATAGGGGTTTTAATTAATTGGGACAAGTCTCCTGTTTTACCTTTTTAGAGTGGGAGAATCTTGTGCCTCTGTTGTTGGAACCACCAGCCACTAGGTGGTGCTTTTTGCATTCTTCATAGCATAAAACAACTTGTTTTTCTTCTGGTGACTATCAGGTATATTGGCTATAGTATTTAGCAAATTTAAAATTTTATTGACAAATACAATGTAAGAAATCAGAACTAATATGTTCTTCTTGCTGAGCCAAATAGATAATTATTCAAAGAAGGAAGAGTTCATTACTGAATCTGTTGGTAATCATTGAGCTTTAGTATAGTCTGTTTCCTTCTAATGCTTTGGCTATGGTGTCAGATAGTTACCTGCAACTGCCCATGATTGGGTGCTGGGGTTATTTGAGGCCCTGCATATACAGAACCTCTGGGCTTGCACTTCTCAGTTATAAGCATTGCATTTTTCTTTGGGTGCTTACTTCAGTCCTTATCTGAAATTGTCTTCTAGATTCTCTAAGGTTCCAAGAAAAGATGACCTTATTTACAAAGGTTTTCTCCCCCCGCCCCTTATAAGTTATAATAGAAGAAATGAAAATATTTATTTGAAATATCCTTCCTTAAGGCATTTCCCCCTTTTTTTCTGTTATTTCCATTACCTGTAGTATTCTGTGTGTCCAGCTAACTCACCTTAACCTCTGCCTTGTATTTCATAAAGAATCTACATTTTGCAGTTTCTTCACTTTTATTCTGGTGGCTTTTCAGCCTAATCTGTTTTATCCAATTGTTTAAGAAGAGTTAAGCTTAATTTTCATAATTTTAAATTTGCATGATGTGCATATATTAGGTTTTCTCGTGTTAAACAGTACAGGTTCCTCTTTGTGGTACTGAAGTTCTTTAAAGGCCATATGTTTATTTTTTAAAGATTTTATTTATTCATAAGAGACACAAAGAGGCAGAGACATAAGCAGAGGGAGAAGCAGGCTCCATGTAGGGACCCTGATGTGGGACTCGATCCCAGGACTCCCAAGATCACACCCTGAGCCAAAGGCAGATGCTCAACCACTGAGCCACCCAGGTGTCCCTAAAGGCTGTATGGTTTGCTTTTTTTCTTTTTTTTTAAGATTTTATTTATTCATGAGAGACAGAGAGAGAGAGAGAGAGAGAGAGAGAGAGAGAGAGAAAGGCAGAGACACAGGCAGAGGGAGAAGCAGGCTCTTTGCAGGGAGCCCAACGTGGGACACTCGATCCCAGGTCTCCAGGATCAGGCCCTGGGCTGAAGGTGGCGCTAAACCGCAGAGCCACCTGGGCTGCCCCAAGGCCATATGTTTAAATGCTTTCTTTAACTAGTTCATATCATTCAAGAAACCAAAATACTCTTAGGGTTCAAGGGACTAGCCTAATCTATTTCATGAATAGTAAGATAGTCTTGCTTAATTATTGACTGGCTGTATGTTGATTTGGGACCCTTTACATTTGGCTAAGAATCCTAAGTTTATTTTCCTAGGTTCTCCATTTTATCATAAATCAAAGAATAGTACCCATCTCTTTGGAAAAGTTATTTTCTCTGACAGAGGCTTCAGCTTCATTGAGCCATCTGAGGGAGGCTGAAGCATTTACCTTGACAGTCATGACCAACCCTTCTATCATAGGGTTTTACCTTATAGTTTTAGGACATGTAGAAGTCTAATGGGGATTTGTATTTTTCCAGGTCATTAAAATGACATTTGTGAATTTAGAATTGGCTTAGTTTTGTTACAAAAAAGAATCAGTATTAAGATTTGGCATTCTTATTTTCAAACTAGGTAATAAAATAGACTTGGAAAAGGAGAGACATGTTTCCATTCAAGAAGCAGAATCGTAAGTGTTCTCCCTTTCCCTCCCTCTAGTCACTCTTTCTCTTTGCACAGTGTGCTTTACTATTTAGGTATTACTCAAACCTCTTAATATAATATGAGCTATTGGATTCAGTGAAGCAAATTTACATTGGTAATTTCTGGACTTTTGACAACATTTAAAAATATTCCATTCTCACTTCCTTTTTGATTTTAGTAAAAAATGTAAAGAGTGATGCAAAAGAAAACTATCATAATCAAATAGTCACAAAAACTTTTAAAGTGTTTGGGTTCCAAATTAAAAATTTCAAGTGTTGTAATCCTTATGTTCTTATGTAAAATTTGGTTCAGTGTATCTTAATTTCACTAAATATGGATTAATTAGTAAAAGTCACTAAAATCGCTACTTAAAAAATTCAAATAGTTATGACAAAAATATGAAAATTTTTTGTATCAATCACTGGTGTTACTTTTTTTTAAGGTATGCAGAATCTGTGGGAGCAAAGCATTATCATACTTCAGCCAAACAGAACAAAGGAATTGAAGAACTCTTTCTTGACCTTTGTAAAAGTAAGTATACTCAGATTTTACATATTTAGAAAAATAGCTCTTTTAAAAATATCAGTAATATTTTTCAAGTGATATTTTGTAGTCTCAGTGATACATTGAGGATTTGTCACATCTACCAGTATTATTATTTAATATTTTTTCTTAAACTCATTTTTTAAAGCTTAAATACCTACTTTAGCTTTGTTTCAAGCAGTAGTTAATGGATATGAAATCGTGAAATCATTGGATAGGGTATGTGCTAAATACACATTAAAATTAAACGCATAACTATCAAAAATAAAAATAGAATACAAAAACTTAAGAGATGTAGCAACTTGCTGCAGTGGAGGTTATTTCAATCCTGATTTGAGAAAGTAGTGAACAAGAACATTTGTCAGACAGTGGGGACTATATGAATACTCACTGGTATATACCATTTGATGGTATTAAGAAGTTATTAAGGGGTACCTGGACCCTAATTTCAGTCAGTAAAGCATGTGACTTGATCTCTGGGTCATGAGTTCAAGCCCCACATTGAGCATAGAGCTTACTTTCAGAAGATAAATAAAAATAGTAGAGCAAATATATTAAAAAGTTATTGAGGTTCTGGTTCAAATGGTCACATCAGATCTTCAACTTCTCCCGTGGACACACTTGAGTCTAAAGCTACATATGGAAGAACTTCCTCTTTAAAAAACCTGAAGGTTGGCTGAATGACAACTATATATTGGACAAACAAGAAGAAAACTACATCAAGGAGATGGAAGAGTACGTAACACAATCTTGCCATAAGCCCCGTCCTTGGTGTGGTGACCCACAACCAGAAGAGAACTCAAAACCCATAGCTTCTTCCTAAGGAGTAAAGAATTTGAACCTCACAATGGGCATCACTAACTTTTAAGTTGTCAATGAGAGATGATTCGCCCATCTAACTTTGAAAACTAGTGTGGCTCACATCCCAAGACCCACAAGACTGAAGCAGTCTGAAAAACTGCTCTTAAGGGCTTGCATGGAGACTTATTTGCCCCAGGTCCCAGCTCAGAGGCAGCTGATCACACCAAATGAGGGAGGCTCACCTGCTTATATTAAAGGCATCACACATCTAGAAGCCTGCTAGTGGAATACTATTTTAGGATGGAGATTGGCAGGCACCATCTTCCTGGTCTCCCTTTGCTGTATTTCTCCTTTGCTGTGTTCTGGAGCACCTGTATCCCCTGGAGAGGAGCTTTTATACACATTTGGCGCCCCGGTTTTTGCAGCTGCCATGTAGGAAACACATCTTGATCATTTGACCTGTAGGCCAGGGGAGCTTGTATTCTTGGTCCTATTGGATTATTATATCTGATGTTACTCAAAAAGGAGCTCATACGCCTGTCTGGCACTCCTGATTCTTGTGACTGCTACCAGAGGGCATCTCTACATTACCTGGCTCTAGTGGCCAATGGGGCCTTATGTTCATGGGTCCTATGGGACTGTAACCAATAGAGAAAGAGTTCTTAACTACTATCCATAGGGCACAGCATGAAGGAAGAGACCCACAAGCTCAATTTTTCTGTTATGGACACTTGTTAGCTAATCATCATGACTATGGCCTGAGGGACAAGTTTCAGGTTTGGAACACATTTAGTGGCCTATAGAGCTGCTTTCAAGGACCGTAGGCTCTGGGCACCGTCTTGGTGCTCTTCTTCTACCTTATTCTAGCTTGCTTGTATCACCTAGGAAAGAGCTTATACATTTGTCTAGAGCCATAATTTTTGTGACTGCTGTCCAGGGGCACCTCCAGATCACCTGGTCTTGGTGGCCAGTGGGGCTTATGATTGCAGTCCCATAGGACCATATATTTGCATGCTTTTGAGTATTTTTTGTTTAAGAGTTTATTTGAGAGAGAAAGCACAAGTGGGGAGAGGGACTGAGGGAGAGAAGAGTGAGAATCCCAGACTGCACTGAGCATGGAGCCCTACACAGGGCTGGATCCCATGACCCTGAGATGATGACCTGAGCTGAAACGCAGAGTCAGAGGCTCAACTCAACTGAGCCACACAGACACCCTTATTTTTGCGTACTTTTGAAACTGATGCCTAAAGATCGGGCTTCCAGTCACTCTGAATTAGGTGCTGAGATTCTCCCCTTTGGGACGTTGATAGGTCTTGGGACATCCTCAACTACTTGGAGCTATTAAAAATATAATAGGCTGCTTGGACAAGCAGCTTGCTCCATTTACTCTATAGAAAGCAACATGGAGAGTCACACAAAAAGAAGAAATGGGAGTATGTTCCAAATGAGAGAACAAGATAAAAACCTCAGGAAAAACCTTAATTAAAACAGAGATAAGTAATTTACCTGAAGTAGTTCAAGGTAATGGTTATAAAAATGATCACTGAAATGAGGAGAAGAATGGATGAACATAGTGAGAACTTCAACAGATGGAAAATAGAAGAAAGTACCAAAAAGAAGTCACAGAGCTGAAGAATATAATAACTGAACGGAAAAATTCACTAGAGGTGTTGAACATCAGATTAGATGAATCAGAAGAAACGATCAGTCATCTGAAAGACAAGGCAGTGCCACTCACCCAATCAGAGCATTAAAAAGAAAAGGGTAAGGAAAAAAATGTAAGAAGTGAAGATAGCTTAAGGGTCTTAACAGGACAACATTAAACAGTCTAATATTTGCATCCTGGGGATCCCAGGAAAAGAGATAAAGAGGCAGAAATCTTATTTGAAAAAATAGTGGCTAAAAACTTTCCCAGCGTGAGTAAGGAAACAGGCATCCAAGTCTAGGAAGCCTAGAGTTCCAAATAAGAGGAACCTAAAGAGATCCACACCAAAGATACATTTGTAATTAAAGTGTCAAAAATAAAGAAGATAAGGAGATAATATTAAAAGCAGAGGAGAAAAACTTGTTACATACAAGGGAAACCCCTATAAGATTACAGCAGATCTTTCAGCAGTAGTTTTGCAGGCCAGAGGGGATGGCATGATATATTCAAAGTGCTGAAAGAAAAAAAACTTGAAACCAAGAATTCTCTACCTGACAAAATTATCATTCAGAAGGGAAGAAAAATAATTTTCCAGACAAGCAAAAGCTAAAGTTTATCATCACCAAACTTGCCTTAAAGATCTGTTAGAGAGACTTCTTTCCTTAAAAGAAAGGGTACTAATTAGTAACGAGAGCACACATGAGAGAAATCTCACTGGAAAGTAAATATCTAGTAAAGGTGGGATATTAATTGATTGTAAAGCTAGTATGAAAGTTAGAAGACAAAAGTAGTAAAAATAACCATATTTACAATAATTAATTGAGGGATACATAAGATGAAATGATGTAAAATGTATCAAAAACATAAAACATTGGTTAGGGGAGTAATAATGTTAAGTGGGATCAACTTAAAATAGATTGGTATAAGTTGTTTTATGTAAGCCTCATGTAACTACAAAGCAAAAACCGTACAAAAGATAAAAAGAATAGAAGCATACCACTGAAGTAGGTCATCATCAAAGGAAGAGAGAGCAAGAGAAGAAGAAAGAAAAAGGAATTATAAAAATTGCTAGAATACAAAATGGCAGTAAACACATACCTATAATTACTTTAAATATAAATGGACTAAATTCTCCAGTCAAAAGACAGAGTGACTGAATGGATTAAAAAAACCAAGACCTATCTATATGCTGCCTTATAAGAGACTCAGGTTAGATATAAGGACACACAGAGACTGAAAGTGAAGGGATGGAAGATGTTCCATGCAAATGGAAACCAGAAGACACTTGGAGTAGCTATTATTACATCAGACAAAATAGACTTTAAAACAAAGACTGTAATGAGAGACAAAGAACTACATTACATAATGATAAAGGAGTCAAGCCAACAAGAAGATACATTTGTAATACTTGTGTACCCAACACAGGAGAACCTATATATATGAAGCAAATACTAACCAACCTAAGGGAAGAAATAGCAATACAAATAATGGGAGGGGGACTTTAGTACCCTGCTTACATCAGTGGATTATGCTGACAGAAAAGCAGTAAGGAAACACTGGCCTGAAATGACATGTTAAATCTGATGGACTTAACAGATAGTTACAGAACATTCTATCCAAAAACAATGGAATACACATTTTTCCCAAGTGCACAATGGAACATCTTATCAGTTGTATGTTAAGCCATAAAACAAGTCTTAATAAATTCAAGAGAATTAAAATCATATCAAGCATCTTTTCCAAACACAATGGCATAAAGCTAGAAATTAATTACACAAAGAAAACTGAAAATTTCATGAATATGTGGAGATGAAAAAACATTATACTGAACAACCAGCAAGTCGAAGAAGAAATCAAAAGAGAAATTAAAACATACCTTGAGATAAACAAAAATATAAGCATAACATACCAACGTTTATGGGATGCAGCAAAAGCTGTATTGAGAGAGAATTTCAGGGGTACCTGGCTGGCTCAGTCAGTACTGTGTGAAACTCTTGATCTCAGGGTTGTGAGTTCAAGCCCTATGTTGGGTATAGAGATTACTTAATAAAATCTTTTTTAAAAAATGAGGGAAGTTCATAGTGATACCTAACTCAGGAATTAAAAAAAAGTCTCAAATGGGGCACCTGCATGGCACAATTGAAAGAGCATGTGACTCTTGATCTCTGAGTCATGAAGTCAAGTCCCATGTTGAGTGTAGAGATTACTAAAAAAAAGTAAATAAAACTTTAAAAAAAGTCTCAAACAACATAACTTTATTATATCTCAAGGAATGAGAAAAAGAACAAAATTAGAATAAGAAAGGGAACAACAAGGATCAGAGCAGAAATAAATAAAATAGATACCAAAAGAGTATTAGAAAGGATTGATGAAACTAGCTGGTTCTTTAAGAAGATAAAATTGAAAAAAACTAGGTAGCCTTACCAAGAAAAAGGGAGGATTCAAAATCAGAAATGAAAGCAAAGACTTTACAACTGGTAACACAGAAATACATAGGATCATAAGATACTGCTGTGAACAATTATATACTAATAAATTGGACACCCTAGAAGAAATGGATAAATACTAATATTGAATCATAATGAAACATAAAATCTGAACAGACTGATTACTAGTAAGGTGATTGAATCAGTAATGCAAAACTTGCCGACAGAAATCCAGGATCAGATGGCTTCATGGTGAATTCTGCTGAACATTCAAAGAAGAATTAATACCAGTCCTTCTCAAATTCTTACATAGTAGAAGAAGGAACTCTTCCAAATTTATTTTACAAGACTAGCATTACCCTGGTACCAGTGCCAGACAAGGACACTACAAGAAAAGTAAAGATAGACCAGTGTCCTTGATGAACATAGATGCAAAAATCCTCAACAAAATATTAGCAAACTGAATTCAACAATATATTAAAAAGACCACATACACCATGATGAAATGGGATTTATCCCAGGGATGCAAGGATAGTTCGACATCTACAACTTCATCATTGTGATATATACTATATTAACAAAATGATTTATACCATATAAAATCATATGATCATCTCAATAGATGCAGAAAAAGCATTTGACAAAATTCAACATGCATTTATGATAAAAACGAAGTGGATATAGAGGGAATATACCTCAATATAAAGGTTATATGCAAAGAGCTCAGCGCTAGCATCATACTCAGTGGAGAAAAGGTGAAGGCTTCTCCTTTAAGACCAGGAGTAAGACAAGGAGGCTCACTCTCACCACTTTAATTCTGCTTAACATAGTATTGGAAGTCCCTAGTCAGAGCAGTTAGGCAAGGAAAACAAAAAGACACACAGATTGGAAAGGAAAGAAGTAAAACTGTCAGTACTTACAGATGATATTATATGTCAAAATCCTAAAGAAAATCCTAAACACTACCATCAAGAAACTGTTAGAACTAATAAATAAATTTGGTTCATTGAAGGATACAAGAAATCAACATGTAGAAACTTTTCACAGAAAGAGAACACACAATCCTAAAATTTGTATAGAACTGTAAAAGACCCTGAATAGCCAAAGCAATCTTGAGATGAACAAAGCTAACAGCATCATGCTCCCTGATTTCAAACTGTATTACAGAGCTATAGTAAAACAGTGTGGTATTGACATAAAAACAGACAGATCAGTGGAACAGAATACAGAGCCCAGAAAGAAACCCATGCGTATACGGTCAGTTAACTTATGACAAAGAAGCCAAGAGTATACAACGGGGAAAGGATAGTCTCTTCAATAAATGATGTTGGGGAAATTGGACAGCCACATGCAAAAGAATGAACCTGGACCACTATCTTACACCATACACAAAAATTAAATGGATTGAAAACTTGAACCTGAAACCCCTAGAAGAAAACACAGGTAGTAAGCTCCTTGACATAGGTCTTAGCAAGTACTTTTTAAATCTGACAGCAAAAGCAAAAGCAACAAAAGCAAAAATAAACAAGTGAACTATATCAAACTAAAAAGTTTCTGTCCAGCAAAGGAAACCATCAATAAAATGAAAAGGCATCTTACTGAATGGGAGAAAATATTTGCAAATCATGTGTCTGTAAGGGGCTAATATCCAAAATCTATAAAGAACTCCTACAACAACAAAAAAGAGAACTCCTACAATGTAATGGGAAAAAACCCCACAGACAATCTAATTAAAAAATTGGTCAAAGATCCGTCAGTAGGAACATGAAAAGAGGTTCTGCATCATTAATTATCAGGGAAATGCAAATCAAAACTACAGTGAAATAAGTTAGTACTTCATGTCTGTTAGAATGGCTCGTATCAAAAAAGGCAAGAAACAACAAGTGTTGGTGAGGATGTGAAGAAAAGGGAACCCTTGTGCACTGTTGGTAGGAATGTAAATTTGTTTGGCCACTATGGAAAACAGTACAGAGGGAGGGTCTTCAAAAAATTTAAAATGGAACCGCAATATGATTCAGCAGTTCTACTTCTGGATATTTAGCCAAAGAAAACAGAAACACTAATTTGGAAAGTTAAACCTTACTCACTGCAGCATTATTTACAATAGCCAAGCTATGGAAACAACCTAAGTTTCCATCAATGGGTGAATGAATAAAGAAAATGTGGTGTATTATATACACAGCAGAATATTATTCAGCTGTAAAAAAGAATGAAATCTTGTCATTTCTGACAACATGGATGGACCTTAAGAGTATTATCCTAAATGAAATAGGTCAGAAAAAGATAAATAACATATGATTCTTCTTACTTGTGGAATCTAAAAATGAATAAATACAACCAATCTAATAGATACAGAGAACGCATTGGTGGTTGCCAGAAGCAGCGATTTGGGGGGTGGGAGAAATGGGTGAAGTGTTTTGTTTGCTTTTAGTTTAAATAAATTGAATTATTTATTTTAAAGGTTATTGTAAAATTTTTAAGGTATTACGGTGTTGTGGTTATACTTTTTTTTTAAGTTCTTTTTTTTTTAAAAAGTCTTTATATGTTAGAGATCATATTAAAATAATAATATGAATAAAATTATGTGTCTAAAATCTGATTCCAAATAATAGCAGAGGAGTGCCTAGGTGGCACAGTTGGTTAAGTGTTTGCCTTTGGCTCAGGTCATGATCCCAAGGTCGGGGGATCAAATCCCACATCGGGTTCTCCATAGCAGAGAATCTACTTCTCCCTCTCCCCCTCCCTTCCTCCCTGCTCATGCTCTCTCTCAAATAAATAAATAAAATCTTAAAAAACAAAAAGATACCAAAATAATGGTAAAGATGCTTATTTAGTATAGATGGAATTGTGTGATGGACATAATGCATTTTTATTATGCTGTTTTTTCTACTTTTATATGTATTTGAAGTTTTTCATATTAGAAAGTTTTCTAAAAGAGTTAATCACCAATAGAATATATACCATACTTAGGAAAACCCTAGTTTATGGAACAATAAATAGGTTATTCTATATAGAATAATAGAAATGATTTTGTCGAATTATATATTTTTTTAAAAAGATTTTATTTATTTATTTATTGAGAGACACAGAGAGAGAGCGAGGCAGAGACACAGGCAGAGGGAGAAGCAGGCCCCATGCATGGAGCCTGACATGGGACTCGATCCTGGGTCTCCAGGATCAGGCCCTGGGCCGAAGGTGGCGCTAAATCTCTGAGCCCCCCGGGCTGCCCAAATTATATTTCTTGAATTTATGGACCTCACAGTCTTCTGAGAATTTGATAAAAGTGTGGTTTTTGTTTCTAGGAAAATTTACTTATACATAAACTCCAGAATTTCAGTTTTACAAAAACCTGAAGGTCATTCATAATTTTTATAGACCTTTACTTCTCTAAGTGAGGTCCCCTGATCAGCAGCAGCAGCATCACTTGAGAATATGTTAGAAATGCAGATTCTTGAGCCCTACCCAAACCAACTGAATCAGAACTTCTGGAGGTGGTGCCTAGACTCTGTTTTAACAATCCTTCCATAAGATTGTGGTGCACACTAAATTTGAGAAGTTATTTCTATTTTCGCTGCTTGTACATTCCTATAAATCATTTGGAGATCTTGTTAAAATGCATATTTGATAGAATGGGTCTGGTGCGAGCCTAAGCTTTTCATTTCTAACAGGCACCCACATGGTCATGATGCTTGCTGGTCCTGAGACTGTACTTTGAGTACCAAGGTTCTAGATCCATAGCTTAGAAATGTTACAAATCTCAGGACGCCTGGGTGGCTCAGCAGTTGAGCATCTGCCTTAGGCTCAGGATGTGATCCTGGAGTCCCGGGATCGAGTCCCACGTCGGGCTCCCTGCGTGGAGCCTGCTTCTCCTTCTGCTTGTGTCTCTGCCTCTCTGTCTCTCATGAATAAATAAATAAAATCTTTTTTAAAAAATAAGAAATGTTATAAACCTCATGTAATTTTTTTAAGATTTCAAAAAATTTATTTGAGATAGAACATTATGAATGTGTGAGCAGGGGGAGGGGCCGAGGGAGAGAGAGAGAATCCCAAGTAGACTCTGCACTGAGTGTGGAGCCCAACACAGGATTCAGTCTCACAATCCTGAGATCATGACTGGAGCCAAAGTGAAGAGTTGAACACTTAACTGACTGAGCCACCTAGGCACCCCTAAATCTCCTGTCTTTATAGACAAAAATTTGAATATTTCCCATGTTTATTTAAAACTCATAAAACATATACACATACTAACATGTTTTGTACATTTTTATAAAACATAAATTTTGAAAGGTGAGGAATAATAAAAATAAATTAGAATTTGAGGGTGTTTTCCAATTTCATCTTACTGGATTTTCCTGTACACCTCAATTTGAAAACATTGTTCAAGAACAGTCTCTGGACCCAAGTTTGAGAACTGTTCTAAAGACTCCTTCTTTTCTTTCATCATCTTTTCAGATACGTATTTTGTGGATATTTACTCCTAATCTGTGTCTTATATTTTAATTTTTAAACTGTGTCTTTCAGAGCAGAAGTTCTAAATTTTATTTTATAAATAAATCTTTAAGTCAAATAGTCTGAGTCCTCCAGCTTCGTTCTTCCTCATCTTAAACTGTTTCATTCTTTCAAATATTATTTGCTTAAAATATTACACTACTAGTTGAAGAATAACTATTGGTCCCTAAATATTAGCTGCACTTGGAATAATTTGAACTTTGGCATGTTGCTAAGTATATGTAGAAAATCTTAAGGACTATACTTGTATATAGTCATTTGTTCAAGGCAAAAACTTTGTTCTCTTGATCAATGTCCCTGTAGCCATTATGCAACTGGACAAATACAGTTGCTATTAATAATTTTTAATTTGCAGGAAAAGCTATTTAGTGAGCTAACAAAATGTTTATTATATTTAGTTTCCTTGTTGGTTGAAGTCAGACATGGCTATCATGGTGGTATACAGAAATCATAGAAAGAAAAAACTCGTAGATTGTGGCCCTAAATAATTTGTTTCCTCCCTCTCTTAGGGATGATAGAAACAGCACAAGTGGATGAGCGAGCAAAAGGCAATGGCTCTAGTCAACCAGGAGCTGCAAGGCGAGGTGTACAAATTATTGATGATGAACCTCAAGCCCAGAGCAGTGGTGGAGGGTGCTGTTCTTCTGGATAACTGTTCACACTTAAGAAATTAAACAAACTGTGGATCATTGCCCTCAACATGAAGACTGCCATATTCCAAGTCACATTATTTTACCAATGGAATTATAGATTAACAGTATTTTAAATTACGTTTATAACACTGCAGAGACCTTAAGTGCTAAACTTAGTGGAGTTTGTGACCAGAGAATTGGCATTTTTCTACAAATGTTAACAAAGCAATTACCAATGGCCTTTTTACATATTTTTTCTTTAATAAGGAATAATATGCATGTAGAAAAAGACCTACTTAAAGGCTTCATTTATATTCTTTTAAATCAAATCTTTATTTAATAACTTATATATGTTGTTGGAATGGTATACATTTTTGCAGCCCTTTGTATTTTGTGGTAGTTTGAATTGTATCACTTCTAAATGGCAAACTGTTTTTTTGTTTTTGTTTTTGTTTTTGTTTTTTTTTAATTAGATACCTGAAGTACTATTTTTGCAGGGTTTGCACAGGCCCCTTAACTGTCTACTACTTTGATATAATCTATATACAACCTGTATGCTGAGCTGGTAAAATACATTGTAAAATTACATATTAAATACTCTATCTGCTTTTACAAGCGCAAGGTGCAAAAATATATACGATAGTCTCATTGATGACTGTAAAGTGAATTAACATTTGGTGATAATGCCTAAGCTTTTTGACTCTGACATAAAGATCATAGCTCCCCTTCACTTTTGTCTTAACTTGAAAGTGACGTGTTTAAATTTTCACATATACTTTACTTGAATTATTGCTGTTGTCATATTTTTTTTGCCTCTTGTAAGTCTTTCTGATGATTGAACAACAGCATTTGCCTTTTGGTTTGTTGGGGTTTTTTTGTTTTGTTTTTTGTTCTGGGGGGGATTTTTTTGGTTAAAAGAGATGAATTCTGATTTTGTTTTAGAGTGGTTGCCTTAGAAGTATTTGAGTGGAGCATGCTGAGTTTCACTTCTGCAATGGCTTTAGTTTTCTCTTAGACTTTATGTGAGATGGGTTCACTGGTGTGAGAAGAAAGGAAGAGGTCACAGTGAGTTGCCACTCGCCAAGACTGATTCACAGCATGTTAGTGGGTAGTTTATTCTCCTGGGGCAGCACTTTTAAATCCTCTGTGAGCAAATTGTATGTGTTCATTGCTTGCCAGAGATGAACACAGAAAAGTTTGTTCCATTTAATAAGAGCTGTCATTCTGAGTTTCTGTGAAGGGAAACATTTCATGTAATGCGGTTATAGCGAACACTGGAAAGATTTATTATAAAATTATATTCTTGTATACTTTGTAAATTAGTCTCATTAGGTTTTTTTTTTTCCTTAAGCATAGGACTGAACTTAAATTTGTTAATTTTAATAGAATCAGACACTGCTCATAGAAGGATCACAAATTATGGAGATTAACATAAATTGTTCTTGTTCTAATATATATATTTTTCCATTTCTGTCATGCTTGGAAAACTAGTAAATGTTATGTCTAAGATAAAATGGAATGGTCCCTGGATTTACTTCTTAAAAGAAGCAGTGGTATGCAATAAAGTTGTTAGCATGAGCAATTAAGACGATATAAAGAAGTTACAGTTACTAAAGAAGTACTGCCATATTTTTAAATTCATAGCTTAAACTTTCGCAAATGGGTTTAAAGTTGGATTGACAGCTTGATGTTAGAATTTTGACTTAGTATTAAGTGTTCTGTGAGCCCTCACTTCACCTTCTTTAGTTACTCTCCTTGCCAGTCTCAACACACTGATCTCTGTTGTGTGTGTTTGGGGAGGGTGGGGCGGTAAGAGTTAGGGAGATAAGCTAAAATTGTTTTTTTTTTTTTTATCAGATGATTGTACTCTGTATAATATCTCCGTTTCCTGTGAAGTTTGTGTTTATGCAGGGCAGCAGGGGAGACGAGGGGAATCATGAGTACAAATACAGGAAAAATTGTTTTTGTGCAGCCCCGCCCCCCCCCCGGCTGGTTCTTCCACAGATTGTAAAGAAAGCCTTGCCATTTTTATGATTATACATGTAGATGGAAAATAAGCTCTTCTTAGGAGTGGAATGTTTTTTAAATTAATTAGAGATGAATATGAGATTTTTTTCCAAAAAGTAGTCATAAGGCCTGATAATTGGCGAGTTGTACTCTAGGTTTTTGATGCTTATATTAATGATAAATTAAGTCCAGATAGGAACCTCTGCTCCAGAGTTGCCAGATAATTATTGATGGGGTACAACCACTCTCCGTATTTTTTTTTCTTTGCTCTCCCTTGGTTTCTGTGTATCTTTCTAAACCTCAAGCATTTCTTCTTATTTTGACCTGTAGTTTAAGCTGACTCAATAGCACCAATAAATAATATGAAATATGTGTCCTTGCTCTGAAGTGTGAGAGGTCTTTAGGTAGGAATAGGATAAAAGAGGACCAGGCAGTTGCAGTATGCGCATAAAGGAGAGAGAAAGAGATGATAAACTAAGGCTGAGGAAATTGCTCTGATACTTTCTTCACCTCTAACATATCTTTTGTGTTCCTGCCCTTATACATTGTGCTATTAGGAAGAAGACACACGTTACTGTATTGTGTATTAAAAGTAGTAGGTAGGTAGAACCAATATATTTTTCAACTAAGTAAGTGTATACACTTAGTATATATAATTAAAAATTGGTATAAGATAGTCATTAAAAATACCTGAATATTATGTTAAAAGTATACAATCATTGTTTCTGTAATGATGATGGATATTCAGCATCTTGTTCTGCTTTGTGATTATAGAGGAAAATACTGTTTTTAAAAATGTATATTGCAGCAGTTTTGGGGTAAACAGCAATCTGAAAAAAAAGCATCACGTTATTGTATGAAATATGAGTGTTCGAATTTGTTTTGTTCTGGGGATATCTCCTGAAAGTGCCCTAAAGTTATGGATGTTACAGCTAAATTTAAGTCTTTTTTTTTTTGTAATATTAGCCATATGTTATTAGTGATTGCTTTTTATTTGGCATTAAAGTGAAAAAGAAGAGTGATACAGGTTTTCAGTAAGAAAAGATAAAATTTGGGAAATATGAAAGGAGGGTAGTGAGGAGAATGAAGTCAGGTAGATCTGAAACTCTACAACCTGACATTTTTATAATCGTTTTGAAAATACATTATCAAGTCGTTTCTAAATAAGGCAAGTTACGCATTGTGCCAAATACTTAGAACATATAAAAAAATGAATTGTGATACTATGTCTTTTAATATATAATTTGCGATTTTCTATATTAAAATGCTACAAGGAGTCTATGTCATTGATGTTATCTCCAAATAATAGAATTTATCCTTATTACCACTTATATTATCTCCAGAAGTGGTTTGATCTGTGCCTTTAACATTTGAAATTCGTCTTTTGACTTCTGTTTACCATTAACAGTTTTCTTTATAGATGCAGTGAGTCAGAGAGGGAGTGCTGTGCCACATACTCCGTAACCATGGAAGATGTTGAGCTCTTCTAGAAAAGGGTGTAGATGGTTGCAACCAGCAAAGATACAGAGACTTAAGTAGATTTTCTTTCTTTTCTGAATCACAAAACGTGTTACCTAGATTTTAATAACTACAAGCTGGGCTTCATTGAATACATGCATTTACTTGATTTCATAATAGGCATTGGTTCTAGTTTGTTGCTGTTCTGTAATTTTCAGTTGACAAAAACAATAATATATTTGGTTTTGTGGACCAAAATTCATGTTATACATATGTCTGACTTGGACGGCTTTTCCTTTTAAAAGAAAACAAATTAATCAGAATTCTGAGGAAATTTTCCTAAATGCCAGTATTCTAGTATTATTAATCATAAGAAATGAAAAAAAACTTAGAAATACTCCTGAGAGTTTCCAATTTCAAGCAACAATGTTTTGCTTCTAAACAAGTATCACTTTAATTTGATAGACTTTTAGCACTGCTTGTGCTCTCTGGGATTTATATATCATATCTCTTCTGACCCCCGTGTGTGCTTTTCAGTGTTAACTTTGCTACTACAACTTTTTCTCTGCAGTAGATAAATGAACATGGCAAGTTGATGCTACATGACATACCCAGTAAGAATCTTGCTCTTAAAGCATCTTGTCCTCTTTAAGAGGCCGGTTCCTGTTTCCAAATGCATCACATTAAAGCCGAAAGATGAACCTGCCTACCTTTATTTCCATCCTATCAGCTCTCACCTTGATTTTGATACTTCCTGACAACCGTATCATCTCTTCATTATTAAATACTCAAGAAAAAGCTAATAGGACTTGTTAAATTTGATCTTGTGTAAATCAAAGAGACGCGAGGGACAGCAGAGATAAAATATGGTGATGTTGAGATATAGACAGGGATATTTGCTGAACTCTATCTTTGGTAGCAAACTATTTTAAGGAAACCATCATATGTAGTACTTCCTAGAAATGTGAAAGAGCACTCCCCTCCCAGATGGAAAATACATACTCTTCAGTTACCTTTTTGCTGTGCATTTATATTTACGTATATATTTATCTATAGAAATAATACTTGATGGGTTTTAAATTTTTACATAAATTCTGTCTTCCTATGCATATGTTTTGCAATTTGCTTTTTTCTCTTACCAACATGTCTAGGAACTGTTATGTCTATATACGCAGACTTTTTATTTTCTCCTCCATCTCTTTGGGGCGTTTGCCTTTTAAGATAACTTCTAATTCTCCATGAAACCTTCTCAAAAGGAATCTTGTCAATTAGGTGGATTTCAGTAGAATCATAGAATTTAAGTGCAAGCCAGTGCTTAGAATCAGGGTCTCCCTTAAACATGTGAATCAGGATATTAGACATCTGCTTATGATTCATTTGAAGTACATTACTTTTGACCTACTGTTGACTGATTAATATATACAATTCAAGAATATAGCAGATTCTTTATTCACAATAGGTTTTTATTTAAGGGAAGAAGGAAAAGGGGAGGAATAGCTGATACAGAAAGTACAGCGTAAACTAAAGTCTCTATACGACTCCCGAGTAGTTATATAACATGAAGTTATATAAGACTTCATGCTACCAAAAATTAAAACTTCTGATTGGTCTGTGCCTTTTTTTTTTTTTTTTTAAAGATTGTATTTATTGGGCAGCCCTGGTGGCTCAGTGGTTTAGTGCCGCCTTCAGCCCGGGGTGGGATCCTGGAGACCTGGGATCGAGGCTCCCTGCGTGGAGCCTGCTTCTCCCTCTGCCTGTGTCCCTGCCTCTCTCTCTGTCTCCCATGAATAAATAAATAAAATATTTTTTAAAAAATTCTTAAATGTAAAAGATTGTATTTATTTGACAGAGAGCACGAGCAGGGGGGGAGAGGGAGAAGCAGGCTCCCTGCTGAGCAGGAAGCCCCACATAGGACTCAATCCCAGGACCCTGGGATCATGACCTGAGCTGAAGGCAGATGCTTCATCGACTGAGCCACCCCTGTGCTCCTGGTCTGTGCCTTTAATGAAAAAATGAAAAGTCCTTTTTCAGATTTCCCTTGCTCCCACATCCCAGATCCCTATCCCTCTTAAGAGATAACCGTTGTTAACATTCGGTGTGTGTCTATCTCTCATATATAAATGTTTTTATTTATACTTGGCCTTTATGAGTTTTCAGTTCCCTGAAATCAACTTCTACGTCAAATTCCATCCTCAATCAACTGCCCAATTTACAAAGAACCAGAATCATTCTTCTTTTTAAAAAAATTTAAATCAGCGGTTACAGTTCTTGAACTAGAAGTTAACTACTTGATTCTTAATATGTTTTATCATAAATTAAGCTTAAAGAGCACCTAGCGTTCTGGGAAAGTCCAATTATTGGTTTCTATACCTTGTGGAAATAGGGTTGGGGAAGAGGAGTGTGCTAGTAATTCTGAGTGGGGCTCATTCTCTTGGCTTAGTCTTCCTTGAACATTGTGGTTGCCCCCCACAATTACTTTATAGGTATTTCTCCGTCACTGTTAAGGCTATAGCTTGGCATGTGAGTGCCCCAGAGCAAATCTATTCTTATCTGCTTTTAATGAAAATACTTTGTGGGGGGCACGTCTGGGGGGCTCAGCAGTTGAGCATCTGCCTTGGGCTCAGGGCGTGACCCTGGGGTCCTGGAAATGGGCCCTGCATCGGGCTCCCCGCATGGAGCCTGCTTCTCCCTCTGCCTGCGTCTCTGCCTCTCTGTCTCTGATGAATAAATAAATCTTGAAAAAAAAATTCACAGGGGAAATTGATTTTGTTAATTGTTTCTGGATGGTCTTTTAAAAAATTTATTTTTTAAATTTAAAACACATTGTGCTCATCATGAGTATCATTTCCCCTCCTTTATTGAGTACCTGGTCTGTGCCCAGAGCACAAACAGCAGGGGAACCAGCCTGTGTAGTTAGAGCTTAAGAGATGGGGAACAGACGACCATTGCCTGCAGCCCAGGATGTAAGTAGTTTGTCTGCATATATGAGGTTTACTAAGTGCACGTATTCATATTCTGTATTTGAACAGATACGTACACGACAAATTTTTGAGGTAACTAGAATGACAATTGGAGCTGATCGTGTATTGGAGGTAAAGCTGGACAGAATGATTTTCAGTCTTGCAAATAATACATTCTCAAGCCAAATTAAAATAGAATAACTTGTTTTCTAGCTTGAAGGGGACAATTAAGTGATCCTTAAACCCAAGTTGGTTCTGCAAGTTTTGTAGTAGCAGTGAAGAAACAGATGCTTTTTGCTTAGACAGCTGCTTTTTTTTTTAACCTAGAAAAAAATGGATTTTAAAAAGCAATGGTATTATTTTCTTTGTTTTTGATAGATGTTGTCTTGCCACAGAAATAACCCAGGACACAATCCATTCCTAAATCATAGTAGGCCCATTTGGAGAATGATTCATAGTATAATTTGTGTATTTCTTTTTCTTTTTTTTTTTTATGCAGGCTCCACATGGGACTTGAACTCAACTCTAAGATCGAGTCACATGTTCTAATGACTCAGCCAGCCAGGGACCCCTAATTTGTATTTTTCTAAATGTGTTTTTCAAATAGGGATTATGGGTCCCCTTTTTCTTTTTTAAAGATTCTATTTATTCATGAGAGACACACAGAGAGAGGTAGAGACAACAGGCAGAGCAGGCTCCATGCAGGGAGCCCGATGTGGGACTCGATCCCAGGACCCTGGGGTCACGCCCTGAGCCAAACAAACGCTCAACCGCTGAGCCACCCAGGCGTCCTTGGTCCCTTTTTTCTTAACTGAAATTGAAGACCTAGACCAGAGAGGTTAAGCCAGAGAGCTTAATGAATATTTGAATTTTCTGATAATCCTTCCAGTGCCTTTTAAGGATATTTTTGATAGTACAGTATATTATTAAAGTTAACTCAAATTATCAGGTTCCTTGGCCCTTTTTGGGAGAAAATAGAGTGAAATCATCAGTTTTTAAATAACTTTCATAAGCTGGTTATCAAGAAGTAACATTTATCTGTGCTAATTCACAAAAGGTGAAAATCTTTTAATCTGGTGACAGTTCTTTAAAATGTAAAGCCCCATGGAAGAAAAACCATATAGCAAGGGCAAGATACTTTGAGGACTTTTTGCTGTTTCCTGGGTCACAAAACTACCCATCTTGTCCAAAAGCTATTGAATATAAGCTCCCCCACCACAACTGAATCCCATATTAGTATTTTAAAGCCTAAAAATGTTTCAATTGAAGAAGTGGTGTAGGTGGTTTCTCCTCTTCAAAGACTAAGGCCCATGGTAGTGGCACGGGGAATTTATGAAGGGTGTAATTTTGGATGGGCCTTTCTGAAGATGGTTAGATGGGGCCTGTTCGCTGACTGATGGTCTTTGGTGTGTCGCTTTGAGGCTGACCTGGCGGTCCCAAGTCCCGAGCAATTAGTCCACCGCTCTGCTGGAACTAACACTGTGCTGCTGCCCCTTCCAGTCAGACATTTAAAAGATCACCAACTGGATAAAGAATGATTTGCAAAATAGTCATCACGTAAAAGAAATTCTTCTCTGCGGAATGTCTGACAAGGATATGATTCTAAAAAATTAGGGATTTCCTTAAATGCAGAATGAAGAGCTAAAGCTTAAGAGGGGTTTTGGTTGGGAGGTTCATTCAATATGGGAAGTGGCTTGTCCCTCTTCACTGACGGCGAGTCTTAGGAAATGGGCGGCTTTAGTTAGACGAAACATGGGCAGGGTTTGTGATTCAGATTATTAAAAGCGAAGAATCCAAAAATTGGCTTTTAAAAATATATTGTCAGGGGGCCAGGTGGCTCAGTTGGTCTGACCCTTGAGTTTTGCTCAGGTCATGATCTCAAGAGTATGGTATTGAGGCCCGCTCCGCACTCCCGAGGAGCCTGCTGAGATTCTCTCTCCCATCCCTGTGCACCTCCCCCATCTCGCAAATAAATCTTTTATTTATTTTTGTAAAGACTTCGTTTATTCAGGAGAGACAGAGAAAGGCAGAGACACAGGCAGAGGGAGAAGCAGGCTCCATGCAGGGAGCCCGAGGTCGGACTTGATCCCTGGACCCTGGGACCCCAGGAGGGAGTCCAAGGCAGACACTCAACCACTGAACCACCCAGGCGCTTCACTTTCCTGAATTTTCATTTTATTTCATTATTCCACAATGGTTTCTAGCTTTACTGTATCTTATTGAACTTTAATTTAGGACCTAGAATTTTTACTGCACTTGAAAATGGCCTGGGGAAGAAACATTTGTTTTATCAAGTGGAACTAATGTTCTTTTTTAAAAAAAAGATTTTATTTATTCGAGACAGAGACAGTGCAGGAAGGAGCAGAGGGAGACGGACAAGTAGACTCGGTGCTGAGTGCAGAGCCCAACACGGGGCTCAATGCCAGGACCCCAAGATCGTGACCTGAGCCTAAGTCAGGAGTCTGCTGCTTAACCGACTGGGCCACCCAGGCACCGGAAGACTGATTTTCTTGTATAGCATATAGGATTCAGTCTTCTGTTTCATGCATTTGATTTTAAACTCTAATGGCCATTCTACAACCCACCCCCCATATTTCACCTTATATATGTAGGTGTGTGTGGTTTTTTTTTTTAAGATTTTATTTGTTTATTTGAGAGAGAGTTGGAGCAGAAGGGAGGGAGAGAAAGATGGAGAGATTTTCACTGAGCGTGGAGTTTGTTGTGGGACTTGATCCCATCACACTGAGATGACAACCTGAGTTGAAACCAAGACTGAGATGCTTAACCAACTGAGCCACCCGAACACCCCTAATATATGTAGTTTTTTTTTAAATTTTTATTTATGATAGAGAGAGAGAGAGAGAAGGAGGGAGGCAGAGACATAGGCAGAGGGAGAAGCAGGCTCCATGCACCGGGAGCCTGACGTGGGATTCGATCCTGGGTCTCCCGGATCGCGCCCTGGGCCAAAGGCAGGCGCTAAACCGCTGCGCCACCCAGGGATCCCTATATGTAGTTTTTAAGTGAAATTATACATGGGTTTAGAAGAACTATAGGCAATGTATGAATTTCACCAAGAATGTGTAAGCAAACCTGGGAATGAACATTTTAGGTTTTGCCTGCAATTTCATATGTAAACCCAAGAAAAAAACTTGTAGCTTAAAAGACCTACTTTGTTGCAAAATATATATGTGACACTTCAAAAGATTTTCAGTTTTGGGTTCATTTGTGAGTGGGGACCTAACAAAAAAATGAATAATAAACAGATTCAGAATTTAGGAGGCGATTTGTGTTTCTGTTTTCCTAAACATTCTATGTGGAGCATTGTACTGGTGCTCTGAAAGATATACAAAATGTACCATATAATTCACTTCTTTGAGGAACTTAAAAACCTGGGGGAGAATTATCTAAGAGGTGCAAGAGAATTTAGAGACATTAAAGATGGAGGAGGTAAAATTAGTACTTGTAGAAAGTAGTGCAAAGCTTAAGCGTCAACCAAAAGTATCTCAAAACTAATAAAGCCATGGGGTGTAAAATTAATCCCAGAAATTAAAAGCTTTCATTCATATAAACAACAGCCAATGAGAAGACATACTGGAAGAAAAAGCTTCTTTTAAAGTAAAGACAGAGGGGGGGCCTCTGGATGACTCAGGTGATTAAGCATCCCGCTCTTGGTTTTGGCTCAGGTCCTGATCTCAGGGTCATGGGATCAGCACCTCATCAGGCCCTGGACTCAGCACAGTCTACTTGAGGTTCCCTCTCCTTCTGCCCCTCCCCCTTCTCTCTCTCTCCTCTCAAAGTGAATAAATAAAATCTTTTACAAAAAAAATAAGAACAAAGGAGAGAACACCTAGGAATAAATCATAGGCAAGACCCCGAAAAGAAAACACAAACACATGGAGAGGCATGCCATACTTCTGGATAGGAAGACTTAACCAACATAAACATGCCAATTATTTGTAAGTTAATCTTTAAATTTAATGCCATCTCAATAAAAATATTAGGATTTTCCAAAACCAGAAAGCTGATTCCAAAGTTCCTATGAAGAAGCTCAGTAAGACTAGCCAGGACAGCTCTGAAAACAGTAGTGAGGACAGACTAGCCTTACAAAATACTAAAAACAGAAAACTGCAGTAATGAAAGCAGTCTGGTACTGGCATGTGACCAGACAGATCATTAGGATAAAACAGACCCAGATAGTGGAATTTAGCACAAGATAAAGGTGACATTTCAATTCAGTGAGGAAAGTATGGTTTATTCATTAAGTGTCAGGACACCTGCATAGCTATTTGCAGGAATAAACAAAAGCTGGAATCATACCTCATACCAAAATAAAATCCAGTGCTAAATGTGAAAACTGAAATGTTTAAAGTACTTGAAGAAATCATAGAATCTTAAAACATTCAGTGTAGTGAAAGCTTTTCTAAGTTTGGTATAAAATCCAGAAACAATAAAAAAGATATTCACTGTAAGTTCATAATAATGTATAATATACATATAATAATGGTAATGTCATGATATATATAAAATAAATTACCCCTCTCAGTAGCGCCTGGGTGGCACAGTCCATTGAGCATCTACCTTTGGCTCAGGTCATGATCCCAGGGTCCTGGGACCGGGCCCCAAATCAGCCTCCCTGCTCCCCGTTGAAGTTGGACCAGGAGGAAGTAGTCCCAAATCTTATCTCTGATAAAGAACCTGTATCCAAAATGTATAAGGAAATCTCAAAAATAAATTTAAAAATAGATTATTTGAACAGACATGGCACTAAGAAGATAAACAGAAGTCAAGCGCGTGAAAGTGTTCGACATCACTTTCTCTCTCTGCCTCTCTCTCCCCCTCTCGCTGCAGCTCTCCCTGCTTCTGCTCTCTCTGTCAAAGGAATAAATAAAATCTTAAAAAAGTATTCCTCATCTCAAAAATCACCTTAAGCAAATACAGATTCGGAAAAAAGAATTGCAAATCATACCATGCATTGCTTAATATATAAAGAACTCCTAGAATTCAATAAGGAAAAAAAATTCAATAGTCCAAAAGGAAAAAAAAATCCAAAACCGTAAACAGAGTTTTCATAGAAAAGGATATAAATGACACAAACTGAAAATAAAAGCTCAATCTTCCTGTTAAGAGAATTACAAAATAGGAGCGCCTGGGTGGCTCAGTCAGTTAGGCGTCTGCCTTCAGCTCAGGTCATGATCCCGGGGTCCTGGGATCGAGCCCCACCTCGAGCTCCCTGCTCAGCAGGGCGTCTGCTTGTCCTTCTGCCCCTCTCTCTGTGTGTGCTCTTTCTTTCACTTTCTCTAATAAATAAATAAATAAAATCTTAAAAAAAAAGAGGGAGAGAAGTATAAAATAAAAGCTATGCTGAGATACTAGTTTTTCATCTATTTGTTCAATAATTTCTTTCTCTAAAACACTGTGTTACATCCCATATATTATTAAGAATCGGGAAAAAAAAAAGAATCGGGGAACAAGGATTTTTGCCAGGAGATGTGTAAATTAGAACAACCACTGAGAATGCTGTGCTGTATATGCCAGATTGACTCTTTCAACTGCCAGTCTTCCTAGTCAGCGAGGTTGCAAAATTCGTGCACTTCCCGTATTTGTGCAGCTTGTATCCGGAAGCTAATTAGACTTTCACAATTATTTGTTCTCTGCACGATCTGAACAGAGACACAAGGCCGAGGCCATCTTTTTGAGGCTCTTGAGTGTTGTAAGGTTGTGGGACACCTGTTTGCACGCAGCAGTCAGGGGTGGAAAGTCTGTCCTCGTGCTTTCTGGACACGGAGAAGTAGCGCTGGTGGCCGCAGCTCCTGTCAATCCCTGGATTGTGGGACGACACCGTGCTTGTCCAGGTTGCCAGGAGGGAGCGCGGTGGCGGTGCTGGCCTCCGGCTCCGGCGGGGTTCCACCGGGGCAGGAGAGTCCCCGGCCCCTGCCAGCACCTGACATGGGCGTTTGTAAAAGTCATAACCCTTCTAATAGGCGTATATATCATTGTGGCTTGAACTTGTATTTCCTTTTTTTTTTCTTCTAGTAGAATTTTACTTTCATATAGAGTGGGGGGGAAAAAAACCCTAAAAGGTTAAAGCAAGTCCAACAACCACCTCTACGCATATAAAGCCTTCGCGAATGTCAACTGAAGTGATCCAGAGCTATAACTGAATTATGCAGATTTTCAGTGAAGTCACCCAGTCATGTAATGCAAACAAAAGTCAACTATTTACACATTAGGCGAGCCTCTCAAAAATGCATCCCAAGAAGCATTCATCTTTGTTTTTGTTTTTTGTTTTTTGTTTTTGTTTTGTTTTGTTTTGTTTTCGTATGCCATCCAAAGACTTGCACGTTTTTTTCAGATTACTTAATCTTTTCAATAGAATGTGGCCTGTCCTGTGTGGTAATGCTCTGGTACTATTCGTTTAGGATGGCTCCTCCTGCAACCAGATGTGTCCCCAGAGGGGCTTTTGTTCTGCTCTAGAAGTTCCAATAGAGATTAAAATCTTTTTTGAATCAAATATCAGTATGGAGGGAGGGGACGCAGGGTGCAACATAGACCAGCAGGTTACCTCTCTGTATGTTAGAGATCACTCCTTTGAGGTATTTGCGCCACAGCCTGGTCTGTCCTGCTTCATATTAGGCAGTACAGGTTTGAATCATCAGAACCTTGGCAAGACCTGATTTTTTTTTTCAAAATTATTAACAATTACCTCTAGAAGCAAGTCCATGTTACTGAGTCATGGGAAATTTATTATCATGAAGGAAAACAAGTATATCCAGGCATCTTTAAAAATATGCCCCAACCACTACTTCTCAATATTGAAAAACTAAAACTATATACGTTTATTGTACAACAAATCCCATCTGGGTCCCCTGAAATTCCCCTAGTTTCATTCATTAGAAGGGGATTAGGAAAAAAAAGAGAGACTTAGAGAGCACTTTTTTTTTAAGATTTTATTTATTCATGAGAGACACAGAGAGAGAGGGGCAGAGACACAGGCAGAGGGAGACGCAGGCTCCATGCAGGGAGCCCGATGCAGGACTCGATCTCAGGACCCTAGGGTCACGTTCTGAGTCCAAGGCAGGTGCTCAACCCCTGAGCCACCCGGGGGTCCCTACAAATTGTTTCATAGAAACTAACAAGCTGATTCTAAAATTCATGTAGAAGTGAGCCTAAAATGGCCAAAGACAATTTTGGAAGAAAACAAAGGTGAAGGCCCAGTACGACTTGATGTCAAGACCAACCCTGAAAGTGCACTAACCGGGGTCATGTGGTCTGGGCATCAAGAGAGACAAATCAGTGGAATAGAATGGTGTTCGGAAATAGAACCGCCCATCTGTGAACAACTGATTTTCAACAAAGGTGCAATAAAGGACAGTCTTTTCAACAAATGGTGCTGCAGCAGAAATGAAACAAAACATTAACTTCCATGTTTACCTTGTATCGTATATATAAAAAACCCAACAATCTCCAAATGAGTCATGGACCTGAAACTATAAAACTTTTCAAATACGTAGGAGAAAATCTTTGCGACCGGGAGCTAAGCAGAGAGTTCTTAGAAACAACACCAAAACACAACCCATAAAGGAAAAGTTGTCAGATTTCATCAGAATTAATTAATTAATTAATTTTTATTTATTTTTAGATTGCATCAGAATTTAAAATTTCTCTTTGAAAGGCATTAGAGAATGAAAAGAGAAGTCGGACCGGGAGGAAATAGCTCTAAATCTTATCTCTGATAAAGAACCTGTATCCAAAATGTATAAGGAAATCTCAAAAATAAATGTAAAAATAGATTATTTGAACAGACATGGCACTAAGAAGATAAACAGAAGTCAAGCGCGTGGAAGAGTGTTCGACAGGACATTGCTTGTCATCAAGGAGGCACACCTTCGATCTTTCTGGCTGAGGCAGCTGAGGAGGAAGGAGCCGTTGGGGGGAGGTGGGCTGGGGCCCCCCAGGCTGACTGTTGCCCAGAAGACCTGGTGCTTGGTTTCCGCAGGCCACAGTGTGCCCGGGTGTAGACGGCGGCTGCGGGCCCAGCCCTCCAGTTCCGGGTGCACTGAGGGCAGAGGCTGAGAGGGGAACCCCAGAGCCTCGGGGCCACGAGGCCCGTTCAGGGGACACCGCTAAGGCCTTGTGAACAGGTGGTAGACGTCGCCGGCAAGATTCACAGGATGAACCACCTGGACCCTGTGTCGGATGCAAGGGCAGGAGCCAGGGTGGAGACTGCGCCGGGACCCAAGGAACTGGGAACTCTCCCTGGAAACAGAGAGATGGGAAAACTCCAGAAGGAAGGTAAACCTCAGGATTCTGGTGCTCATCGTAGCACCTCCCGGGCCTCCCCGGCTCTGTCTCCTTGTTGGCACAGCCGGTGAGGTGATGGCCCCGCCTCAGCTGGCCTCTGGCTGGCGCGCGATGCCAGCTGTTTCCCTCTTGGGTCTTGGGTCGCACACCCTGAGTGGCACCTGGGGGGCTCAGCGGCTGGACATCTGCCTTAGACTGAGGCCGGATCTTACAGCCCATGACTTTGCTGAACTCACTTATCAGTTCTAATGACTTCTTTGTAGATTACATAGGATTTTTTTTTTACATTATTATGTTATCAGTCAATACAGACAAAGAGATTTCTTCCTTTCTAATTTGGACGTGTTTTTACTTCTTTTCCTTGCTTTCTTGAGCTGGCTATAACCCAGGACAATGCTGAATACAAGTGGTTAGAATTGACATCCTTGCCTTATTCCTGATCATTTTTGTTGTTGAAAAAGAAGAAAAAGGGGGCAGCCTGGCTGTGTATCCCAAGGCTTGGCGGTTTAGCACCTGCCTTCAGCCCAGGGCGTGATCCTGGAGTCCCGGGATCGAGTCCCACGTCGGGCTCCCTGCATAGGGCCTGCTTCTCCCTCTGCCTGTGTCTCTGCCTCTCTCTCTCTGTGTGTCTCTCATGAATAAATAAATAAAATCTTAAAAAAACAGAAAAAGAAGAAAAAAACAGTAACCATATATACACATTTGTTTTCATAGACCTGTGAATATCTCCAAAAGGATACATAAGAAATTGATACTATTGGTTGCCTCTGAAGAGAGAAACTGAGTTGGATGGGAAAAGGGGTGAGAAGCATACCTCTCACTGGATGCCTTTTTATATATATTTTTAAGTAGGAGCCATGCAAATATATTGCCTATTCCAAAAAATAAATAAAACTTAAGAACAATTAGGTGTATAAACAGAGCATTTGCTGAAAAATGGACTATCTTTACAAAGAAACCTCTTAAGAATGTGACACAAGAGATCACAAAATTAAAAATTAACAAAGGTGGGTTGTAGATTTAATCATTTAAGAATACTTGAGAGTAGGTAATATTTACAGTAGACTTTGAAAAAGAGACTTGAATAGAGGGTTAAGTAGACATTTTAAGAGGAAGATGTATTCGATGGCATGAAGACAGGGAGAGGCAACTTTTGGCAAGCAGATTGACCTGAGTGGGGGTAGGGGGTGCTGGGCCTGGTAGGAGCAATGAGGAGGAAATGTAAGCGCTTTGCTGAAGAATTAAGACTAATATAAATGGTAGTTTTGTAACATTCAACCCAATACCAACCCAACCAAGAAACCAAGACACATAATTAACCTCAATCGTCTTAATTCAGCCAACGTATGTTTTTAAAAATATTTTATCTATTTATTCATGAGAGACCCAGAGAGAGGCAGAGACACAGGCAGAGGGAGAAGCAGGCTCCCTGTGGGGACCCGACATGGGACTCGACCCCAGGACCGAGTCACGCCCTGGGCCGAAGGCAGACGCATGCAACCTCCACGTTCCCTTTGTTTCACAATTCTGGCTACATATTTAGGCCCACACTCTCTGAATACCCTGACCCTTTGTCCATCCTTAGGTAGCTCCATTTCTGAAAAAGAGTCAAGTCATGACTCAAACTGCTTGACCCTCGCTCCTCCTCTCTTTTCACACTCATCGGTATAGGAGAGGGATGGAGACTGGACACAGGCCAGATGCCCGGCTCTGAAATTTTACGTTGCGTCTCCCAGTGAGACTTGAGCAATTTACTTAACTTTCTTTGCCCAGCTTCTTCATTTATAAAATAGAGATAATAATAGTATTTACCTCATAGGGTGGCTGAGAATATTAAATGAGTCATTAGATATAAAGTGCATAGAACACACCACGATGGTAAATTCTTAATATTAGCAATTATGACTATTAGCAGAAGATTTTGCTTGTGTCATTTTGCCCAAGGCAAACACCTCCCACCAGCTCTATCCCACCTCCTCCCACCTCGTGGTCTTTTAATAGATGATCTCATTTTTCCCACAGCATGTTGAACAACATTCTCTACTGGCCCTTCTTCTAGAATTATAAACACGATCAAGAACCTCCCACTTAAAAATCTATCCTTAATGGTGAGCATTTCTTCTTCTTTCTTGTTCTATAATCAAATTTATTAAAAGTCCACACTGGGACCTCCACGTTCTTCTGTTTCCCTTCATTCCTCACATTACTGCAATCTACTGGACCCCATCATACCACAAAATTGCTTTGACTGAGGCCAAGTATGACTATTTTCAAGATGCCTCTCCTGTGTTTTTCCACTGTATCCCGAGGCCGGATTACCTTAAAACTGTGACTTTTTCAACACTTCATATACCCTCTAACATATGATTTTTACTTACTTATTTTGTTTATATTTGTTTTCCCTGAGTAGAATGTAAAATCAAGGAGAACAGGGATTTTGTGTCCTTTGTTTATTGCTACATCCCTATCACCTAACATAATGCGGGAACATCACAGGCGCTTACTAAATGTGCCTTGAATGAGGGAACGCTGAATTGTGATGATCTGTTTTTCTGTCTCCTATGTTAGACAGGAGCTACTCTGAGGACTGGAACTGTCCCTCCGATCTCTTTATTGGCCCTGCTAGCTCAGAGCCTGACCCAAGTGGGAGTGTGAACATTGATGGGTTCATGCGGAGTCGCTATGGTTCCAGTATTTTTGGTAAATGCTTCTGGAAGATACTCCAAGGCCTGAGAAAGTGGTTTTTAAATTCTATTCTGAAATCCTAGAGTTCCAATGAGCTGCTATGAAGATTTTGCAAACAGTGGAGATTCAAGTTACGTAAAGAAACTGTATTAGTCAGTGGTCTCCAGAAAATAGGACCAATAGGAGATTATCTACTTGTCTATCTGTCTATCTATCTATCTATCTATCTATCTATCTATCATCTATTTGGAGATTTATTAAGAGGAATTGGCTTCTGTGATTATAGAGGCTGAGAAGGCTCACAATCTGGAGGAGACAAACCAAAAATCAGACACAACTACAGAGAACAAACAGATGGTTACCCGAGGAGAGGTGGGTGGGAGGAATGGGTGACATAGGTGAAGGGAATTAAGAGTGCACTTATGAAAAAAAAAAAAAGAGTGCACTTATGATGACGAGAACTGTGTATTATATGGAACCGTTGAATCACTATATGGACACCTGAGACTAATACAACATTGTGTATTAACTATACTGGAATTAAAATAAAAATCTTTTTTTTAAAGATTTTATTTATTTATCCATGAGAGACACAGAGAGAGAGGCAGAGACACAGGCGGAGGGAGAAGCAGGCTCCCTGCGTGGAGCCTGATGTGGGACTCGATCCCAGGACCCAGGGGTCACGCCCTAAGCCAAGGGCAGATGCTTAACGGCTGAACCACCCAGGTGCCCTAAAATAAAAATCTTAATAAAAAAATAGTTCTCCTGCTAAAATAAGTTTGAAAATGATGTTTAAACCAAAGACAGAAAGGAGGGGTGCCTGGGTGGCTCAGTCGGTTGGGCTTCTGACTCAATTTCCACTTGAGTCACGATCTCAGGGTTGTGAGATGGAGCCCCGTGTCGGGCTCCAGGCTGATGGTGGAATCTGCTTAAGATTCTCTCTCTCCCTTTCCCTCTGCCCCTGCCCCCACACTTTCTCTCTCCCTCCCTCTCTAAACAAACAAACAGAAAAATAGAGGAAGAAGAAAATACAAAGAAAGAACAGAGGACATTGAGTGCACGTTTGGATCACTTGGGGAATTTCCACACTGATACCTGGGCCCCATTCCCAGAGATGCTAGTTGGGGTTAAGGATTGAGCATAGACAGTTCTTAAATTCTTCAGGTAATTCTAAGTAACAGCCAGGGCTGAGAGCCACTGCAATAGGCAGTCCTTGAGAAACGGGGCGAGACTAAAAGGGAAAATGAAGGTTAGTGTGTTGAGAGAGGCAAAATGACCCCAGTGGTTGCTTAAAGTCCTTGCTAGTAATACTGGGCCACTGGGGACACCTGGGTGGCTCAATGGTTGAGCGTCTGCCTTTGGCTCAGGTCATGACCCCGGGGTCCTGGGATCGAGTCCCACACATAGAGTCCCACACATAGGGCTCGCCTGTAGGGAGCCTGCTTCTCCCTCTGCCTGTGTCTCTGCCTCTCTCTGCGTGTCTCTCATGAATAAATAAAGTCTGTTTTTTAAACAATACTGGGCCATAAATAGTCCATGTTACTGTTTTTTTTTTTATAGGCATGACTAGTAATTGGATCCAGACACTCGAAGGGACATAAGAGCAAAAGCAAGTAAGTAGTTAATGGTTACTTTATGGGGCACTAATAAGAGCTAAAAAATCAAAAAAAACCCATCCTTCTTCCTTGAAGCTTTCTAAAAGGTTAATTATCAACCAGTTCTTTCAACCCTTAAATTACTTTCTGAGAGTGAATTAGAAAGAGGAGCTTGAATTCTATTACGAGATTGTGGTACTACCACAGATTAATTCTTCTTATTAAATGGTGCTCTGTTGTTCATTTGTCACCACGAAGAGGCTAACTTAATCCTTGTTTTGAGCTTGCATATTGAGCAATTCTGGGTAATTGCGTGTAGAAGGATAACCTTTATAACAGGCACAATCCAATACAGAGAAGAACTCATTCTTGGAATGCAATTTCAAATTCATAGAGTGGAATCTAGCATCTTATAAAGAGGATGCATGAGTTTAACGGTGTTATCATTCCTAATGGAAATTTCCAGTAATCTGTGGTTGAGTATAGACTTGGGAACATGGCATCGTGGCCACCATGTTGGATTTATCAGCAGATGAGTGTCATTAACCAGAGGTTGCATGATGTTGGACACAGGTGCCTTGTTTGGGCCATTGTCCTCTTTATGAAAATACATTTCATATAATAGACGGACTATCCATGTAGAGAAGGAGATATCGTAATCCAACTCGTTGTAAAGAGTATTTCCATAAAAATATATTGGACTTTTTTTCCCCCCTTTCAAATGAACAGGTTCTTGCAAGTAAATCTGATGAAGCGGTTTGCCATGAGAATCGCCTCTGACACTCCAAAGCAAAAGCACTGAACAAAAGTCGACTTTCACAGAAGTGGCTATCGCATGATGTCTCTGCAAGGGCCAGTACTTTCTATTCCGTGATGATCTGCGTCCTCTGCTATGCTTCATCTCATGCTTGACTAATTCCAAGTGTGAAGGGGGGTTAACTGTATTCGCTATTGGCAATTTAGCATTAATTGTAATACGCTGTAATCCAAATTACAATCTGTCATTGCCAGTCAAATTGTGAAGCGTTGTAATTGCGTTTTAGAGTTCCGCTGCCGTTGATGATTGCTACCTCATTTGTGTTTTAATATCCCGTGACGAATTTGCAAATGGAAATACAATCCTGTAACAAGCCAGGAAACAAGCATTGTTCGTCCTATTATAACAGCTAGAAAATTATTTCTTAACAAATGAAAAGGGAAAGAGATGGTAAGACAGTAAAGAGAAATCATTTAAGGACGAAAAAGACGCAAAAAGACTTCAGTTTTCTAGTGGCGCATAAAAGTAAGTGAGCCATAGAGTTTTTGGGAACACGTTTTTAAACAAGACGTTACTGAAGTATCTTTAAAATTATTTGTGAAATCTACCCGTACTAATACAAATTGCTCTAGTTTATTGATTTGAATTGGTGTAGAGAATTCCCCAGCGTACTCAACATTCTTTCCTTGGTGATCCTTCCTGTTGTTTTTACTGTTAAAAATCATGCTACTGTGAGTGTTCTTTTTTTTTTTAATTAAGTAATTTTTTTTTTTTTTTTTTTTTACTGTGAGTGTTCCTATGTATGAGTCTTCATCACCTGGGGAAGACAGGTTCACGGGGAGTATCCTTAGCAGTGGGATCTCTGGTTTCCAGAGTATGCCTATCTTCTATTTCACTCAAAAAAAAAAAAAAGAATTATTTATTTGAGAGAGAGTGAGCATTTTGGGAGTGGCAGAGAGAGAGAGATTGTTCCCCCCCTTTTAAAAAATGTTTAACTTAAATTCAATTTACGCAACATGCAGTGTGTCACATGTTCAGGGGCAGGCTTTAGTGGGTCAGCAGTTGCATGTAACACCCGGAGAGGGATAGAGAATCTTAGGCACGCTGGGCCTCGATCTCACCACCCTGAGATCACCACCTGAGCCAGAACCAAGAGTCGGGCCCTAACTGCCTGCGCCACCCAGGTGCCCCTTGACACCTTGTTGGGAACACATTGTTGACTGTAAGTGTGACGTTGTGCCACCAGGTCTCTAGAGCTCATTCACTTTGTTGGGCTGAAATTTTCTGTCTGTCGATTAGGCCTCCCCATGCCCCCCACGCCCCCCTCATGCTCCCTGGCAACCAGTTTCACTGCAAATCACGCAGTATCTGTTTTTCCGTGACTGGCTTATTCCACTCGGCCTCGCTTCAATTATCTCACCGTTCTCAAAGGTTCACTCATGTTGTCACCTATTTCGTATTTTGTCTTTTTTAAGGCTGAATAGTATTCTTCTTTTTCTTTTTTTTTTAAGATTTATTTATTAGAGAGAGAGAGAGAGAGAGTGCACAAGCAGGGGGAGCTGCAGCAGAGGGGGGAGCAGCAGGCTCCCCCAACCCTGAGCAGGGAGCCCGACGTGGGGCTCGATCCCAGGACCCCGGGGTCATGACCCGAGCCAAGGGCAGACACCTAGCTGACGGCCCCAGGTGTTCCAACGCTCGGTAGCATGGTTGCATGCACATGGCACTGCTCTTCATTCCTCTATCGGTCAACGTACACGCAGCTGGCTTCCACATCTTGCTGTGTGCAACGGATGCTGCAATGAACCTGCGAGCGCTGGTGTCTACCAAACCTTCTGATGGGGACGTTCTTCGGGTAAATGCCCAGGGGAGGGCGGCTGGATCATAGGATTTTTACAGTTTTAATTTTTTGAGGGATCTCCACACAGTTTGCCACGGCAGCTGCATGGTTGGGCGTTCCCGCCAACACTGTGCCAGAGTTCCAGTCCCTCCACATTCTTGCCATGCCAGCAGGTGTTGTGCTTGGTCTTTTCAAGGATGGCCATCCTGACAGGTACAAGGTGATAGCTCGGTGTAGTTTTATTTGCATGTCCTTGATTTGTTTCTTATGCCTGTTGGCTTTTTGTATGCTTTCCTTGAAGAAATGTCTATTCAAGTCCTTAGCCCATTTTTTTGGCTTTTTAAAGTTTTTTTTTTAACTTTTATTCCAATTAACATATAGTGTTCTGCTAATGTCAGGTATACAATATAGTGATCCAACAATTCTATATGTCACCTCGTGTTCGTCATGGTCATGGCAAGTGCACTCTTTAATCCCCATCATCTATTTAACCCATCCCCCATCCTGTGACCATCAATTTGTTCTCTATAAGGGTCTTATTTCTTGATTTCTCTCTTTTCCCTCTGCTCTTTTATTTGTTTCTTAAATTCCACATGAGTGAAATCATATAGTATTTGTCTTTCTCTGACTTATTTCACTTAGCATTATCTTTCCTCCATCCATGTTGTTGCAAATGGCAAGGTTTTGTTCTTTTTTATAGGCCAGTAATATTCCATTACACACACACACACACACACACATATATACACACCACATCTCCTTTTCCATTCATCAGTCAATGGACACTTGGGCTCCTTCTATATCTTGGCTGTTGTAAATAATGCTGCAATAAACACACGGATGCATGTATTCTTTTGAATTAGTGCTTTTGTATTCTTTGGGTAAATACCCAGTACTGAGATTGCTGGTTCATAGGGTGGTTCTTTTTATTTTAATTTTTTAATTTTTTTGAGATTTTATTTATTTATTCATGAGAGACCCAGAGAGAGGCAGAGACACAGGCAGAGGGAGAAGCAGGCTCCCTGCAGGGACCCTGGTGTAGGACTCGATCCCAGGGCCCCAGGGTCACACCCTGAGCCGAGGGCAGATGCTCAACCGCTGAGGCCCCCACGTGTCCCTACATAGAATTGTTTAGCCATGAGAAAGAAGGAAATGTTGCCTTTTGTGATAACATGGATGGAACTTGAGAACATTCTGCTAAGTGAAATAAGCCAGACAGAGAAAGACAAATACTGTATGATTTCGCTTATATGTGTAATCTAAAATAGCTGAACTCTTAGAAATAGACACTAGAATGGTGGTTGCCAGGGGCTGGGTATTGGGGGAAATGGGGAGATGTTGGTCAAAGGTTAGAAACTTCTAATTATAATGCAATGAATAGGTTCTGTGAATCTAATGTATGACTGGGTACTTGATAATACAATGTTAAATACTTAAAGGTTGCTAAGAGGGTAGATCTTGAATGTTCTCATCACAAATAGATATGGTAATCAGTGAGGTGATGGAGCATTAGTTATCTAATGCTACTGTGATAACCAGTTTGCAATATATATTGAATCAATATGCTGTATGTCTTACACAATGTTATATGTCAATTATATGTCACTAATGCTAGAAGGAAGTAAAAATAGAAATAAATAAAACCTCCAATAATATAAAACACTACACTTAAAAACACATGTAAAATAATTTATGGGTCAACGAAGAAATCATATTGAAAACTAAAAAAATACTTAGAATTGAAAACGTGAAAATGCTACATATCCAAACCTGCAGGATGCAGAAGGGAACCTTTTGGCAATTTATAGATTTAAAGTTTGTATTAGAAAAAAAGTAAAACTAAATAGTAAGATAAAGATTTAACTTAAGAAATTAGAAAAGGGGGATGCCTGGTTGAGTGTGAGTGGTTGAGCCTCTGCCTTTGGCCCAGGGCGTGGTCCTGGGATCGAGTCCCACATCAGGTTCCCCACAGGGAGCCTGCTTCTCCCTCTCCCTGTGTCTCTGTCTCTCTCTGTGTGTCTCATGAATAAATAAATAAAATCTTAAAAAAAATTCAGACAACACAAATAGCCTAGAGAATAGAATTCTTCATACAGTCCTAGAACTTTGGTGTAGAATCTATAGTTTAGATCTTTAGGGCTTTTTGTTTTTCTCTTGTATTCCTTAATGTCCTTAACAAACAAGGAAATCAACTAGTTCACTTAAAACATTGAGTCCAAAACACCCTTAAATTTTAATAACAGGATTAGAGGGTATGATTCCTTGATCTATTAGCCAATTGAATTAGGTCCCGTGTATATCATACAGTTTAATATTTAATATTGACTCAAGGTTGGGGGCATGAGGTAGGGGAAAGCACGCTTGCTACGCATGCATATGCTGTTATGTAGGAAACATTCACAGATGATGCTTAAATAGCTGCTATAGAGAAACATACCCTCTAATTTTGGATGGAATACTCAGATGGCAACAACTGTTACTTTCTAGTGTTAAACTTGTGCAAATATTTGGATTGTTAGTTTCATCAGAGTACCAAAGAGAAATGTTGTGGATTCATGCCAATATAATCTTAAGTGATGGTGACATTGATAATCCCTTTTCTTTCCAAGTAGCTTATCAATTTTCTGTCTTCTTTCTTCATTTTATGAGTAGTATATTAAAAAAAAGCATGTAACATAATGCTTCATGACACATTAAAGGGAAGAAAAATGTGAGTGGGTAAGCAATAAAAGCTGAGAAGGAAATATTTGATATTGGGTAGTATGTGCTTTGAGAAAACAAGAATACCTCCTCAGGCTTGGACAATAACTATATTTCTTGATAGTTGGCTCTGTTATGATTCAGATATAAATGGAAACATTCCATGAATGCTCAGCAGTTTGGGAAGCTATTTGTTATTATTTGCCTGATAGGACTTTAATTTCCAAAGCATCATAGCCCTGGAGGAGAAACATGGTTATACACAGGCTGTCGCTGAGATACAAACAATTGACAATTATTCAGAAACTCTGTACATATAACCATGCCTCAGATATGGGGTTTTTGCTGTTGTTCAGTAGCTCTTTGCTTTTCCAGCTCATCCCTACAATTTTATTCATAGAGGCTCTTGACAATCACTACTACGATGAAGAATTGAGGAGAAGTCTCCCAGAAGATCCGATGTCCTGGCTGATTCTTCAAAGGATCAGGAGCTATTTCCTGATTGAAATGGTCAGGTTTGGGAATGGAAAGCAAGGGTAGGCCAGGCTGAAAGGACTTCATAAGCAAAGGAAGAAATAGCATAAAAATTCAGAGAACCATACACAGGGTGGGGGCCTTAGAGTATAAATTTCCGTGGGGAATGGTGGAAAATAGGCCAAGGTGTTAAGTCAAGGAGGGGGCCTGGCTTTCACCTCATCCATGTTGATGAAAAGTCGGTGAATGATTTTAAGGGGCTAATGACACTGTTATTTGGAAAAGAAAAAGATAGGTTCACGGTGCTTTACTGTGGGGAAAGGATTAGAAGAGAACAAGATCTTAGGCCTGGAGAACCTGGAAGCCAGTGTAGCTGTTCACGGGTGAGATGATGGTGGCCTCAGATACAATGACAACCCAAGATACTTATTTTCAGTGCATTAAGGATGAAACAAACTTCAATTCCAATTCTACAAGGGTATTGCAGACATCGAGGATGTCTACCCAATGAGCATCTATCCCTTCTTATTTGCTAACTGCTCTCTGGTATTGAGCAAATATACCCCAGGGCCCTACAACATTCCCAGAGCCATACTAATTTAGGAATGAGAATGAGATGCAATTCTGGCCAATAAGATGCGAGAAACAGAATCCTGAGGCCTTTCCACTAGTTTTACGAAAGGAACCCAGAAAAGGAAATTTCTCTCTCCCGGCCTTTGCATGTTTTGTGGAAGGATGTGATTAATGGGTCTGCCGCAGCCATCCTGAGACCGAGTGAACAATTTTTTTTCAAGATTTATTTATTTATTCATGAGAGACACACACAGAAAGGCAGGGACACAGGCAGAGGGAGAAGCAGGTTCCCTGTGGGGAGCCCAGTGTGGGACTCGATCCCCAGAACCCTGGGATCACACCCTGAGCGGAAGGCAGATGCTCAACCACTGAGCCTGCCAGGCGTCCCCTGAGTGAACAATTTTAAGACAAAAGACATCATTCTGCAAATGAAAGAGCAGAAATATGGCAAGAAGCTTGCTCTTTGATGGGCATGTTGAAGTGGCGAATGAATCAGTCCTGAAACTGCTCTATCTCTTGAATTTTTATGTAAGACAAATATCTACTTATTTAATACAGTTTTACTGGGATGGTCTGCTACTTGCAGCCAAAGGAGTTCTAACTGATATGCATATAAAAATATGTAACTGAATTTAAAAAGGCCGCATAAACAAACTTTGGAAATTTGCAAAAGAGAAAATATGGGTACGTCCATAAACTTTTTCACCCACTTTTCCCCAAAGGTTAATGTCTAATACCAGGAAACTGATATCGGTACAATCCACAGAATTTACCCAGACCTCATCGGTGCTCTTATCTGTAATTGTATGTGCACGGTGTACATCGTACACAGTTTTATCACATGTGTACATTCCTGTAGCCATCACTGTGACCAAGATACAAAACTGTTTTGTCACTATCAGCACCTCCATACTCACCCCTTTCTCCTTCCTCCCCAATACCAAACTCCTGGAATCACTCCTCTGTTCTCTGTTTCCATAATTTTGCTATCTTGAGAATGTTATGCAAGTGGAATCATACAGCATGTAGCCATGTGAGGTGGTTTTTACTCAGCACCAGTCTCTTGAGATCCATCCATGGTGTCGCATGTATCAGTAGTTAATTCCTTTTTATTGGTGTGGAATATTCCATGGTACGGATGTACCGCGGTTTAATCCTTTATCTGTTAAAGGACATTTGGGTTGTTTCCAGCTTTGACTACTAAAAATAATGCTTCTATGAATATTCACGTCTAAGTTTTTGTGTGTACATAGTTTTCATTGCCCTGGGTAGATACCCACATATGCAATTAATTGTGAGGTCACACGGTGAGTATATGTGTAGTTTTAAGAACTTGCCAAGCTGTTTTCCACAGTGGCTGCACCATTTTATATTCTCACCAACAATATATTAGTGATTCTGTGTTTTTTTTAAAGATTTTATTTATATATTCATGAGAGAGAAAGGCAGAGACACAGGCAGAGAGAGGAGAAGCAGGCTCCATGCAGGGAGCCCGATGCGGGACTCGATCCCAGGACTCCAGGATCATGCCCTGAGCCAAAGGCAGACGCTCAACCACTGAGCCACCCAGGTGTCCCAGAGATTCTGTTTCTCCACATGCTTACAAAGATTTGGTGTCACCACTATTTTTATTTTAGCCACCCTAATAAGCATCTAGTGATAGCTCATTGTAGATTTGATTTGCATTTTCCCAATGACTCATGAAGTTGAACGTCTTTTATGTGCTTATTTTGCCTACTTTATATCCTCTTCATGAAATGTCTACTTATGTCTGTGATAGGCAAAACAATGGCCTACCAAGGATATCGGGCCATAATCCTGAGAACCTTAGACTATTTTACCTTACACAGCTAAGGTGCTTCGCTGATGTGATTAAGGGTAGGGGACCTTAAGATGAGGAGACTGTGGTAAATTATCCAGGTGGGACCAAGCTAATCTAACCCTGGGTCCTTAAGAGGAGCGAATCAATAATCAGTGCTGTAGTTGGACTGATCCTTGCGGTTCCTATTATGATTGCAAGATGCCCCTTAGCAATAACCACCAGGAATCTTTGAAAAAATAAAGATTTATTGCTTTCAAGATCTCTGTATTACATAGCACACCTGGTGCCACACGGCATGGAGGTAGGCAGAGAGGGAGGGACAGAGCAAGTGTGTGCACACATGCTAGCAAGAGAGAGCCCATGAGCCACAGGGTGCACCCCTGGGATCAAACCCCTAGGGTTTCCCAGGCTCACTCTTTAGTGGTAAATTTAAACTATAACAGTAGGAATTTAAAGTGCAGGAAGAAAAAAAAAACAAGTGGCCCCAACGGTCAGTTATTAAAATCAAGCAAGATCTCTCAAACAAAGGAAGCCCCGTGCAGGCAGGTCACCTGGATCTTCATCTAGTCCTGTGGCTGGCAGTGCGTTTATTTGAAGTAGTCATCGTGGAAGTGGATGCCTCTGCAGCCAAGCTTAAGCCAGGCACCTGCGTTACAAAAAGAGAAAAGAATAAAACAACCCAATTGTCAGGGTTTACGCCATAGAAATAGAATCTCCTCTAAAGCCTCTAGAAAGGAACACCGTCCTGCTGACACCTTGCTCTCAGGCCAATGAAACCCATGCTTGACGTCTGGGAGGTTTTTTTTCTAGCAACTAAATTTGTGGTGATTTGTTACAGCAGCAATGGAAAATTAATGCAATTTCTTTTACCCATTTTCTAATTGGATTTTTTTTTTAATGTTGAGCTTTGAGAGTTCCTTATAAAGGTTATTTGTTAAGTTTGTCATTCGCAAATGTTTTACCATAGTCTACAGCTTTTTTTTTTTTTTCCCATCCTTTTCAGTCTGGAGAGCAAAAGTTCTTAATTTTGATAAAATCCAACTTATTCATTTTTCCTTTATGGATCATGGTTTTCATGGCAAGTCTAAGAATTAATTCTGCTTTACCCTACATTCTGAATATTTTCCTCTCTTTTTCTCAATTATTTAAAAATTGTGATAAAATATACATAAAATTGACTATTTCAGCCACTGATTAAGTGTATGACTCAGTGGTATTTATTGTAATGAAAAGGTTTCCTTTTGTTCTCTGCACTGTTTGTATTGAATTACTTTTTTTGGTTGGTTTGTTCATTTTGGTCTCTTGTCTTTCAGCTTAAAGATTTTCTTCAAATGGGGACTGATCCATGGTTGTCTGTCCATAGTTAAGGAACTAAAATCAAAAGCTGATTGGAGGTTCTAAGTACCCAGGTGGGGTTTGTTGATTCTTGGCCTTCACTGTAGGATGATGCGGTTAGTTATTTCCATGAAGATCCCTAACTGTGAATACCTATAGGTCTGATTTCTTCAGCTGCTCAATTTTCCCAGGGAGAAGTCCTACAATCTTTTAGCTGTCAGGTGCTACCTTGTATAGTTAAGCACAAACCCAAAGTTTTTAGCCTGACTGCACTAAGAGTTCAGGAAAGGTAGAGGTCAACGAGTAGTGGCAAAGTTGGGAAGTCTTACTAGGTGACATGGGACGTGGGATAAGCCCTCGAAGACAAACAGGGTTGGTCAGGAACAGAGGCGAGAGGGAATCCAACTGATTGGGTAATTAGCTGCTGTGGTTTACAGCTGATAGTGTGGGGCTGTGGCCACGGTGTGTATCAGTAATGAAATCTGGCTCAGCTGTAAAGCAGCTTGTGACTCTGGCAAATCATTAATTTCTTTTTTTTTAAGATTTTATTTATTTATTCATGAGAGACACACAGAGAGAGGCAGAGACACAGGCAGAGGGAGAAGCAGGCTCCATGCAGGGAGCCTGACGGGGGACTGGATCCCGGGTCTCCAGAATCATGCACTGGGCCGAAGGCAGGTACCAAACCGCTGGACCACCCAGGGATCCCCCAAATCATTAATTTCTTAAGAGACTCGATTTCTTCAACTGAAAAACATGGGGAGACTACTGCTAAAGTTCTGCTCATGTCTAAGGTAGCTTTAAGACACTTAGCAAGATTCTTTTACATCAGGTGACTTTTTGAGTGATAAGTTATAATTAGCGAAGATGATGCTATAGTTCACGGGAGTGAATTTAGGAATTATAAAATTACTCCCATGAAAGTAGTAATTATTTTAAGTTATAGGGAGCCCTTAACTTTATTTACAGGAAATTCACATGCATGCTGCTTTTAAAAACCTGTACATTGGTTTCATGTGAAGCACTGTACTGTGATTTTTTTTTCTCTTAATGTAGTGAAAAACTCAAACATGAAACAAACTACACTGAAATCCTGACCTGGTTTCTTCCCTTTGCATGTAGAGGATATCACTGCAAAAGGAAAATGGTCTCTTTCCTCTTTTAATATTTTATTTATTTATTTATGAGAGACACACAATGAGAGAGAGGGGCAGAGACGCTGGCAGAGGGAGAAGTCCTCTTTTTTTAAAAATCTTATTTATTCATGAGAGACACAGAGAGAGAGAGGCAGAAGCAGGCTCCCTGCAGGGACCCGATGTGGGACTCGATCCCAGGACCCCAGGATCGCTCTCTGGGCTGAGGGCGGGCGCTAAACCGCTGAGCCACCCAGGGATCCCGGTCTCTTTCCTCTTGAACGTAAAGCAGAACTGCACCATTTGGAAGTAGAGAATTCCTTTAATTTGTTAAACAAAGGCTTATTTAGTACCCGCTATGGGTCCGGTATCTACGCCAGCCGTCGCGGTCAGCACTGCACAGTATGGTCTCTATCTTCCATTAGTCCGTAGCCTAGCAGGGAGCAGAAGGCAGGTCAGTAAACCGAGTCCTTTGCAGTGTGATAACACGGACCGCAAAGGTGGATCCTCTGCAGCTACTGTCTGCGTTGGCCTGCCCAGCAACAACTCTCCTTTTTTCTAGAATGGTTCCTGAATTTTTCTCTGGGAATTCCCTTGCCTGTCATTCTCTGTACTTTGCGGGGCTCTCGGCACAGAGGTCAAATCTGGCCAATTAGAACCTCATATGTGGGCAGCCCCGGTGGCGCAGCGGTTTAGCGCCGCCTGCAGCCCAGGGTGTGATCCTGGAGACCCGGGATGGAGTCCCAAGTCAGGTTCCCTGCATGGAGCCTGCTTCTCCCTCTGCCTGCGTCTCTGCCTCTCTCTCTAGCTGTGTCTCTATGAATAAATAAATTTCTTAAAAAAAGAAAAAAAGAACCTCATATGTACTTTGGGCTACAGTGGTTGGTTTAGGGAGGGTCGCATGACCCAAGCCAAGCCCCTCTGTGACAGTTACGAGAGACCTGGGGACACAGCATGACATATTCAGGGTACCGCAGATATTTGGCTATGGTTGGCAACTTGGGTCTGAGGTGTGTAAATTTGGGAGAGAAAGCTAAAATAGTAGGCAGGCGCAGTTTATGAAGGGTCTTGTATGTTATGCTGGAGAATCTGGACTTTTCCATGAAGAGATGGAAGGCCATTAAGGGGTTTTAAGCAGGGAGTTCACATATCACATTTATGCTTTGGGAAGATAAATGTGGTGGCGTTAGGAATTGTTAGGGGAAGCTGAAAGCAAGGGAATCAAGGGAATGAATCAAGATGTCACAGGATCGTCCAAACCAGCGGTAATCAGAGAGCTAGACCATAAGAGAGGCAGTGGGGGCAGGAAGGAAAGACACGGTGGGAGTGTCCGCCATGAGTTCTCCCTCCCAATGACTCATGACATGAGGTACCCAGAACCGGGTGAAGCATGATATCAACACTTAGCTGGAGAAATTGTCCCCTAGCCGCGTCTCTAACTTAGCAAATGGTAATAAATTTCAGAGAACCAAAGCAAAATCTAAGTTTCGTTCAAGACTCTGCTTCTCAAAGTTTAACGAGCTCCAAAGTCAGCGGTAGATCTTGTTAAAATGCAGATTTGGATTCAGTACAGGTTCTGGGGTGGGGCCTGAGATTCTGTATTTCTAGCAGGCTTCCGGGTGCTGCTGGTCTCCAGACTACATTTTGAGGAGCAAAGATTTAGGTATTTTGAGGTGTGATGAGTCATTCAAGTAAAAAGGTCCAGCAGGCAACAGGTGTAGGCCATAGACTTCAGGCAAGAGAGAGACACGTGGGCTGGAGATATTTCAGAGTCATCAGCACATAGGACGTGTTGATGTCAGAATGTAAAGATCATGGTCGGGATCCCTGCATGGCTCAGCGGTTTGATACCTGCCTTGGGCCCAGGGCGTGATCTTAGAGTCCCGGGATCAAGTCCCGCATCGGGCTCCCAGCATGGAGCCTGCTTCTCCCTCTGCCTGTGTCTCTGCCCCTTTCTCTCTGTGTCTCTCATGAATAAAAAAAATAAAGGTCATGGTCTAGGAATAGTGCTTGGAAATAAAGTGAAAGCAGACCAAGGATAGCCCAGGGGTAGTTAGTGCCAGCATTTAAGGGGCGTACGGGGAATGAGGCTTTAAAACATGGAGAATGAGTGGCAGATGGAACTAGGATGCCAACTTTTCAGTGAGAAAGTGTTAATTTCAAACTTATTATACAAATAGCTCCCATTTATTTAAAGATTTTATTTATTCATGAGACACAGAGAGAAGGCAGAGTCACAGGCAGAGGGAGAAGCAGGCTCTACGCAGGGAGCCCGAAGTGGGACTCAATCCCAGAACTCTGGGATTATGCCCTGGGCCCAAGACAGACGCTCAACCGCTGAGCTACCCAGGCATCCACATGCTACATTTAGTGACAGTCTCTCTCGTTTCTTTTACTCTGGGACAGTTCCTCAGTCTTTCCTTGTCTTTTGTGACCTAGACCTTTTTGAAGAGTACAGACCAATTATTTGGTAGAGCACCTCTCATTTCAGGTCCAAGTAGGTCCAAGCCTTGTGAGGAGATTCCAGGCTACACATTTCCAAGGAGAATGCCCCAGGAGTGGTGTTCTGTCCTTCTCAGTGCCTCACGTCAGGAGCCACACGGCTTGGGGCCTGCTGAAGCAGTCAGGAGAGTGCTCATCTAAACAGAAGCTCCTCTTGTCCTGGCTCTTTCTTGGTATTTTAGGCTATGAGCCCCACTCTCTGCTTCACTGGGATCATCTTGGAGCACAGCTTCCTCAATCTTGGGCATCTTGCTGTTTCCTGCCGCCAGTCCTTGCCCCCCTGCCCCGCTGCATCTCAATAGCTGCCATTGATTGAGTATTCTTTTCCAGGCACTGTTCTAAGGGTTTTAACTTTTCCCCAAAACACAGAGCGTAAGAAATGTCTATTAAAAAGAAAATCCCTCTGACCACACCCAATTACTTTGAGCTGGTGGAAGGTTTACCGTCCCAGACAAAGATCTACACAGCACACCTAGGACTGCATGAAGGTTCTAGGGTACTTTTGGGAAAGACCTCAAGTCTTCACCCAATGCGGGTTACTAATAGGCTCACTTCCCCAGCTCACAGTGCCTTGACGGTGCCCTGCCTTGCTGACCCAATGCCAAGCGTGGCCGTGTGGTGTTGGTCCCGGTGGGAATCGCTGATGCCTAGTGTGCAGCCTCCCTAACGGACACTACACATCCTTTCAAGGTCTTGCCGCTTGCCTTACCTTAGGTTCCCGATGTTCATGGGACTTTCCACCCTCCATTCCTGTTACTCCCCTGGGGTTGCCCCTTGAGCGGCCTCAGAGGTCTCTAACGCTACTCCCTGCGTTGCCCCTTGAGCAGCCTCAGAGGTCTCTACCGCTCCCCCGGGTGGCCCTCGAGCCGCCTCAGAGGTCCCTAACGCGGCTCCCTCGGGTGGCCCTCGAGCGGCCTCAGAGGTCCCTAACGCGGCTCCCCGGGTGACCCCTCCAGCGGCCTCAGAGGACCCTAACGCGGCTCCCCGGGTGGCCCTCGAGCGGCCTCAGAGGTCCCTAACGCGGCTCCCCGGGTGGCCCTCGAGCGGCCTCAGAGGTCCCTAACGCGGCTCCCCCGGGTGACACCTCCAGCGGGCTCAGAGGTCCCTAACGCGGCTCCCCCAGGTGGCCCTCGAGCGGCCTCAGGGGTCCCTAACGCGGCTCCCCGGGTGGCCCTCGAGCGGCCTGGGGGGTCCCTAACGCGGCTCCCCCGGGTGGCCCTCGAGGGGCCTCAGAGGTCCCTAATGCGGCTCCCCCGGGTGGCCGTCGAGCGGGCTCAGAGGTCCCTAACGCGGCTCCCCCAGGTGGCCCTCGAGCGGGCTCAGAGGTCCCTAACGCGGCTCCCCAGGTGGCCCTCCAGCGGCCTCAGAGGTCTCTAACGTCCGTCAGCGGGGTCAGGTGTTCTGACCCCCAGGGCCGCGTATTCCGCCCCGAGGCCGGGCCAGCTGGGAAGCAGCGGGGAGCAGCCTCCACCCGTCGCCGGTGCCCGCGCCCCGCGCTCCCGAGCGCCCTGGGCTCCCCGGCGGCTCGGCGGGGTTAGCGGCCCCGACACGTCACACACACGCAAGGGGAGGCCTGTGCGCGCGGACCCAGCGGGCTACCCGCCCCCCCCGCCCCCCCCCGCACGTCGGAGGCCCCCCTGCACCTGCGACCTGCGGGGCCACGAACCCCGCCCTCGCTTGCCGCCTCCCCTTCCTCCCATCACACCAAACACAGGCGACCTGCGAATGTCCCCAAGTTTCGCCCCGCAGGGAAACATAAACCACAGACTCCCTTCAGGTCAGATTCCCTCTTTGCGGGGGAAATAGAAAAAAAAAGAAAAATAAAAAAAGAGGAAAGAACAGTTGGCGCATGCGCCGTGTGCACCAGCGCCCCCGCCCCGCCCCCTTCCCCGCGCTCAGCACGCATGCGCCGGGCTCTCCGCCTCGCCCGCGCAGCGCCCCGGGCTTCCCGCCCGGAAGTGGGCCCCGTCCGGCCGGATGTTGTTGTGAATCCCGGAGACACGTGAGGCGCCGCGACGTCATCACAGGCACGCGAAGGAAACATGGCGGCGGCGGCGGGGGTTGGGAGCGGGAGGGTGAGTAACGGCGCCGGCGAGCGGCCCCGGGCTTCTCCGCGACGCGGTCGCTTGCGCTGCCCCGGGGCGGGGAGCCGGGGCGGAGGCCCGGGGAGGCCGAGCTCAGTGGGGGACGGAGGAGGGCGGCCGTGTGGGCCGCTGGGCCGGGCCTGCGGGCTGGGGCCGGGCCTCGGCGCGGGCCCGGAGCCGCGGGGCTTCCTCGGCGTTGCCTGTCCGAAGCCGCGGCAGCTGTGCCTGCCTCCTGGCTCGCTGCGCCTCCCTTCGTGCTGACCCTCGGTTCTGTGCGGACGCCCCTTCTGGCGGCGGCGGCTTTCCCTCTCCCTCCGTTCCCCTTCGAGGCTGTCTCTGCCTCTCTGTGCCGAGGGCATCTTGTGCCCCGGGCGACGAGCTGAACACAGCTGCCGTGCGCCTGGCTCGGAACGAAAGAGCGCATTTGGGTTCATTCTCCCCGGACTGCCGGCTGGGCGGCTGCCGGCCCGCGAGCGGCGGGGCGTTTGCGGACTCGGGGCGCGGGGGGGTGGGGACGCGTCGGTGCAGGTGTGGACCGCTCGGGGGCCCGGGCTGTGCTCGCGAGGGGGGGGCTGTGCTCACGGGGACCCCCGGGATGTGCTCTTGGAAGTCCCCGGGATGTGCTCGCTGGGGCCCCCGGGAAGTGCTCCTGGGGGCCTCCGGGATGTGCTCCTGGGGGACTCCGGAATGTGCTCCTGGGGACCCCCGGGAAGTGCTCCTGGGGGCCTCCAGGATGTGCTCCTGGGGACCCCCGGGAAGTGCTCCTGGGGGCCTCCGGGATGTGCTCGCGGGGCCCCTGTAATGTGCTCCTGGGGGCCTCCAGGATGTGCTCCTGGGGGCCTCCGGGATGTGCCCCTGGGGACCCCCGGGAAGTGCTCCTGGAAGCCCCTGGGATGTGCTCCTGGGGACCCCCGGGAAGTGCTCCTGGAAGCCCCCCGGGATGTGCTCCTGGGGGCCTCTGGGATGTGCTCCTGGGACCCCCCGGGAAGTGCTCCTGAGGGCCCCCGGAATGTGCTCCTGGGGACCCCCCCGGGAAGTGCTCCTGGGGGCCCCCGGGCTGTGCTTGCAGGGCCTTCGGAATGTGCTCGCGGGGACCCCTGGTCTGTGCTCCTTGGAGCCCCTGGGCTGTGCTCGCGGGGCCCCCGGGGATGTGCTTGCGGGGCCTCCAGAATGTACTCCTGGGGGCCCCCGGGCTGTGCTCCTGGGAGCCCCTGGGCTGTACTCGCGGGGGCCCCTGGGCAGCCGCCGTGACCCGCAGGTGGTTAGGAACCGGGATCAGCGCGGGGGGTGCCTCGTAGGTGGTCGGGACGGGCTCGGAGCGCACAGCTTGATGTACTGAGGACCGTCAGGACTAGCCGCCGGCGGTTGCCGCTGCGGGAGCAGTTTGTCAACAGTTGGGTCTGGCGGTGACTCATCGAACAGCGGTGACCACGTACTCGCTTGTCGTACTCGCTTGTCGCCGGTCACCTCGCGGTTCCTGCAGTCTCCCGCCTCTTCCCTGCGGCTGCTCTCTTTCCCCCATGTTGGGGGATCTAACAACGTTTGTGGTTTGGAGTGTGGACCACTCTACTCGGCGGCGAGAATAACACGTGTGGTCTCGGTTTTGCTGTGGCTTGGAAGTGTGACTTTGGGAAACTGAGCAAGCATGACTTCTCTATCCTTATTGTTTTTTTTTTTTTTTAAGATTTTATTTATTCATGAGACAGAGACAGAGAGAGGCAGAGACACAGGCAGAGGGAGAAGCAGGCTCCCTGCGGGGAGTTCGATGTGGGACCCCAGGATCAGGCCCTGAGCCAAAGGCAGGTGCTCCACCACTGAGGTCCCCCCCATCCCCCACCCCCGCGCCCCATGGTGTGGATTGTTTTTGAGAGAATCCTTGAGATAAGCCCAGTTGTGAAATTTAAGACCTTTTCTCACCCTTTCCTTTACTTCCAGTCACTGTCTTTCATAATCTGACTTTTTTTTTTTTTTTTTTTTAGGATTTTATTTTAGACAGAGTGTGAGAGGGGAGAGGGGCAGAGGGAGAGCGAGAATCGTATGCAGACACCCTGTGGAGCATGGAGCCCTGCACAGGGCTTGATTCCCTCACTCAGTACCTGAGCCAGAATCAAGAGTCGGGTGTCAGCCGACTGAGCCACCCAGGGGCCCCCTTAATCTAACTTCTTAAAATTGGTCTTTTGCTTCATAACTCCATGTCATCACCTCATTTATCCTCACTCATTGTAAGTGGACACCCGTAGCCATCATACCACCCAAGCTATTTCTCTATGCCAAAAGCTCCCCCTCTCCCAAGTAATACCATCATGACCAGCAAAAACCACTTATTCTGCCCTGAGTTCAGATCTAGGTTAATGTCATTCAGGGGTTGCATGTCATACAAACGCGCAGAGGCATTTATTTCAATAACAATCAGGAACCAAGTCCTACCAGTTTACCTTAAAGAAGTTTCTTAAATTCCTGCATCCTCTTCATTCTCTGTGTTTAGTTCCTTTAGTCTGCCTCTGCTCTTGAGTTCTTGGCTGATTTTTCTCCGTGTTTGCAGTTTCTTTGTCCACAGTCCCTTCTCTATACCACCACTGGAGGTTTTTGGTTTTTTTGTTTGTAATCTACAAATCTGATTGTCTCTAGCTTTATTATTTTTAAAGATTATATTTATTTGAGACAGTAAGAGCACAAGCTGGGAGGAGGGTCAGAGGGAGAAGAAAAGGGAGAAGCAGACTCAGACCCTTGGCTGAGCAGGGAGCCCAATGGAAGGCTTGATCCCAGGACCTTGAGATCATAACCTGAGCCAAAGGCAGACACTTCACTGACTGAGCCACCCAGGCGCCCCTGTCTCTCGCATTCAAAAACAAACAAAATCTGGGGCACCTGGATAGCTTGGTCAGTTAAGCGTCTGCCTCTTGATTTTGGCTTGGGTGGTGATATCACGGTGATGACATCAAGCCCCACGTGGGCCCTCTCAACAGTCTGCTTGAGGTTCTTTCTTGCCATCTGGCTCTCCCCCCACTTGTACGTGCACAGGCTCTCTCAAAATAAAATCTTAAAAAAAACAAAAACCTTTTTTTTGTTACTGTCACCATTAAAATATTACTAGAGGCTGCTTAACATAGCATAAAAAGTCGTGTTCCCTTCCTGGCTTTATGCTATGCTTCCCTACTTTCCAGTCTTGTTCCTTTGGGAAAGGGGAGTAGGGGATAATCGATAGATGTGAGAGAGTAAGTGTGTTTGTGTGTCTATATTTTCTATATTTCTATATGTATTTTCTTTACCCCCCCCCCCCCGGAAAGGTTCAGCAAAGACCTGTCTAGCTTAGAAATCTAGGGCAGTGACTGTTAACCAAGCCTCACAAAGAACCACATGTGGTACTTTTAAAGAAAATACACGTGCTGGTGGATAGAATCAGTGTTGAGATCTAGGATGTAGAGTAATTTTTTTGAAATAATTGTTTTGCTTTGAACTTTGAGTGTAGGAAGTCATCAAAGAAGTTAACCTTTGTCATATGGGGAAGCAGTATAAGATAACAGTTAAGAGTTTGGATTCTGGATCCAAAACAGTTTTGAAAATTAACTTCACACTTACTAAAGTGACTTCAGTCAAATTACTTAACCTTTTTGTGCTTCAGTCTCCTCATTTGTATGGGGATGTTATAGGACCTACTTTATGGGATAGTAAGGAGGATCAATAAGTAAATATATTAGAACAAAGCCTGGCACATACTGGATGCTGTGTAGATGTTATTCATAATCTCAGTTTCTCTGCAAGTCATTGTTTAGGTGTAGCAGAATTTAAATATTTACAGTACGGTTTTTGGTATGGGTATAAATTTCATTTTTGAAATTAACTCTAGTTCTATTTCTCATTGTTATTTTAGGATTTGAAAAATACCTTGTTTTAGAAATTATGTAGTTTTGATGAATGAAAAATCATCACAATCAGGCAGTGGTTAAGGAGATGGAGCTTGATTGTCTGGCTGTATACTTTGGGCAAATTTCTTAACTTCCTTGTGCCCAGTTTTCTCATTTGTAAATGAGGGATAATTATATTTCCACTTATAAAGAGGATTAAATGAGTCATTTTTTTGCAAAGCTTTCAGAATAGCGCTTGGTGCCAAGTAAGTGCTCAATAAATGTTAGCTGCTGCTATTGGCAATGAAAAATTTTCAGACTCAAACATTATAAGGCTATTATTGGTTAGTAAATAGTTGAATTTTTTTTAAAGACATATTTGCTTATTCATGAGAGACACAGAGAGGGGCAGAGACACAGTCAGAGGGAGGAGCAGGCTCCATGCAGGGAGCCCAATGTGGGACTCAATCCTAGGACCCGGGGATCACGACCTGAGCCAAAGGCAGATGCTCAACCACTGAGCCACCCAGGCACCCCAATAGTTGAATATTTTTCCTGGATTTTCCACTGAGAGTTAAGCTGCTCACAAATATAAAAGCAATATAGTTAAGTAAAATAAATTAGGAAAAGAAGGTAAAAGGAAAGTAAGAAAAGGTAAATGGTACTGAAAGTACATTTATTAGATAACCTGTATGCTTTAGGGGGCCATAGTTTAGTTCTAAGTTTTTTAGCAGCCAAAGTAAAGAGGGGAACTTGATTGTTACAAAGATGATAGGATCCACAGCAAAATAAAACCAAAAGCAAAACCCAGAAAACTAGTTTCTGAATGGTAGATCGGAGAATAAACTCTCCCATAGGTTCTTTGTACTATGTAATATAATGCATGTACTTACATGGAGTATTACATCTTTTTTTTTTTAAGAGATTATTTGAGAGAGGAAGAAAGTGCAAGAGTGCATAGAGGGAGGGACAGAGGGAGAGAGAAACTCAAGCAGACTCTGCACTGAGCGCAGAGGCTGTTGAGGGGCTCCATCTCACAACCCCGAGATCATAAGCCAAAAAAACCAAGAGTTGGACACTCAACCTACCGTACCACCCAGACACCCCTGTATCTTTTTGGTAAGGAAAAAGGACCCTGTAATGCTTCTAGTAGGCTGATGGTTTTATGCCAATGGGTAGTTCACTAGTTTAGTAAATACAGGGTACCAATTTGACGTCTTCAGGTCTCTGATTGGCTAAAACAGATAGGTTTTTGTCTTACATGAATTCAATTTTGCATAAATATCTTTCTTAGCTGGGCTTTGGAAAGTAGGTCTGAGTTTGATCATAAATCCTGATTAATTCTTGGAGTTCAGGTTTTTATTTTTTTATTTATTTTATTTTTGTATTGTGTGTGGAGCAATGTATTTTAACAGTTAACCAAACAGAGGAGTGACTTTTTTTTTTTTTTCTGAATATTGAGAGGAGAAATAGGGACACTGCCTTACAGTGAAGACCATCTTGTGTCTTCTATAGCTGGTGGACAGAATTGAGTTAATGGAATGAGTTGAATTTACCTATCACAGCGAAGGCGGGAGAAAGGAGGTTGAAATAGGTTTTCATCTTAGACCCAGTGCCCTGGTTGTTAGTTTACTTTCGTTTATTTATTCAACAATTATTTATTAAGCATCTGATTTGATCAAGGCACTATATTAGGCATTGGTCCCTTACCTTCTATCTTACAGACTTAAGTTCTTTTTTTTTTTTTTTTTAAAGATTTTATTTATTTATTCACGAGAGACACAGAGAGAGAGAGAGAGAGGCAGAGACACAGGCAGAGGGAGAAGCAGGCCCCATGCAGGGAGCCTGATGTGGGACTCGATCCCGGGTCTCCAGGATCACACCCCGGGCTGAAGGCGCAGCTAAACCGCTGAGCCACCAGGGCTGCCCCAGACTTAAGTTCTTTAGAAGGAAAATACTCAGTAGTACTCATCTCTTTGTCTTTTCTAAATAAGAAATGCAAAGTGAATTTCAAGTCCTTGAAGTGGGTGCTGTTTTTAGTGAATGTTTATGTTTTGAAGACCAGTAAACTGACTGATCATGAGGACAGGGCCTGAAATGTTTGGCTTGCATCCAGCCTAGATTCTGGCGCAGAGCAGATATTCAGTGATCAGGAATAAGCAAGAAGAGAAAATGAGTGGGGACTAGAGTGGGAGAGACAGAATCACTAGATTACTCTTGTTTTGGAGTTAAAAAGTCGGGTTTTAGTACACTTGGGTTTTACCCTGTTTTTACTGTGATTGTTTTAGAAATTCTGAAAGAAAAAAAATAGTGAATGCTTGGGAAATGAGCCGTAATTTTTTTTAGTTTGTTTTGATGGCATTCTTATAGGAATTTATTTTGTACCTTAAATTTGACCGCTTCTAATTCCCTTTAGACAAGCTTATAATCCCCTGAAACCCTTGTGCTTTAGAAATGTAAATAATATTCTAATATCTAGATTTTCCTGGAGAACTTTTCTTTTCCTGGACTAGATCTTACAACATGGTAATACCTTACTGGTGTCGAATACAATAGGAGTATGTCTTCTTTTTTTTTCTGGCATTCTTTAGCAAACGTTTGAGTGCCTTCTGTGTTTTGAGTTCTTTGGATACAGAGTGGTTAAACATAGACTTTATTCTTGACGCAGTACAGTAGTTTGCAAATTTAACAAGTTATTTCATTTTATGAATTAATAAAAACATGGCTTTTTTTGGGAGAAGAATTAAATATTAGGTTTTTGATGGAAAATAGCCGCTGGGACTAAACGAAAAATTGTAGCCTTAGTTTTTTATTTTTGCTTTTTGGTTGAAGGAAATCCTCGTGAAATCTGTTTACTGTCTCTTAGCGTGCAATACTATAATGTGTATGTCATCCTTGGCATAAGACAAGTCATTCATTTAGTCCTCACTGTGCCTCCCCAGTCTGCTAAGTTATTCCTGTCTTCCTGTGTGACATTGTTTGTTGTTCAGCACACTGTTGCCCTTCAGAAGCAGTAATAGTTCTGCCGCCTACCCCTTGAGAATTGTAACATCCTTAATATCCCAACATCTTTATATCTTCCCTCAGAACTTCTGGGACTCGTTCTTCTTAAAACCACTTATATTCTACATTTCTGTAGTTTCCCAGTCATTACTAATTAACTTGTCCCAAATAAAACTATTTACTTTTTTCCTTTTGTATTCCCTGTCTCAGTGAAGAACCTCATCCACTCAGTTTTGTCCTTGATTTCTCTTCTCTTCATCTCCCACATCTAATCAGTCATGAAGTCCTATCCTTGTGACCTTCTGAATACTTTTCTGAGCCATCTGCCTTTCTTCGTCCCGTCTGCCACTGCTGTACTTCAAGCCACCATGAATCTCTCCCTCCACCTGTTTATTACTGGAGGTATTACTGCAGCTGTTTATTCTTGGCTCTGCAGCCAGTGTGTTGGCTTAGAAAGGCCAAGTCTGACCATGGCATTCCCCTCCTAGAACTTTTTAATGGCTTTCTACTAGCAAAGAGTTGTCTTGAGGACAAATTCCGAATTCTCAAATTCTTGAGCTTGGTTTATAAAACTCTTTGTAGGGATCCCTGGGTGGCGCAGCGGTTTGGCGCCTGCCTTTGGCCCGGGGCGCGATCCTGGAGACCCGGGATCGAATCCCACGTCGGGCTCCCGGTGCATGGAGCCTGCTTCTCCCTCTGCCTGTGTCTCTGCCTCTCTCTCTCTCACTGTGTGCCTGTCATAAATAAAGTAAAAAAAAAAAAAAAAAAATTAAAAAAAAAAGAACTCTTAAAACTCTTTGTAATCTGATACAGTCTCTACTCTTGTCTCTAAACTCTTTTACGTCTACTATCTGATCTGGATTGTGGCCATACACCGAACTACTGCCCTCTCTGTAGAACATACATTCTCTGCTCTTATTGTGGCCATACACCGAACTACTGCCCTCTCTGTAGAACATACATTCTCTGCCAAGAGCATAAACCCTTTTCTAGTTTTTTTTTTTTTTCCTTTTCTAGTTATAATTGTCATTCTCCAGGTCTCAGTTTATGTGTCCCTCCAGGTATATTTTTCTGATTTCTCATCCTGCCTGAGTCCTTAAGTCTAGATTAGATATCATTTATAAGGTTCTACTGTGGTAGCCTCTTCATGCATGTATGATACAGGGTAATTACCTGTTTTCTTATCCTAATCCCCTCTTAGTTTGTAAGTGCTACGGAGGAGGTGACTGGATCTTATGTACTTATACCTAGGAACATGCTCCGTGCCTGACTCATTTTGTGCATTTGTTTTGTATTTATTGAAGAAATAACTGAAAATGACATTCAGGACCCTGTGCATACTTTTGTCACACTTTACCATGACCGTTTATTTACTGATTTACATGACGGTACTAGTTTGGGCAGACACTTTTTTTGGGTGTGTTTTTTTCCACCAGAACCTTTTATTCCCAACATTTAGTTGAAGCTCAGTGAATAAGTCTATGAGTAAAGAAACTTCTAAATCAGATTAGATGGAGTGAGGGTAGTGGGAAGAATTTGGACGGGCTGTTGCTTGCTCTTTTGAATTATTTAGTAGAAGTTATTTGCAGAATGTGTAATGAAGGGAGAGAGTGCGCACGTAAAAAGGCACAAGGCTTTGAGGTGAGTTCAGAGTGGCCCAAGGCAGGAAATTTGTATGTACTGGGGAGTGTCAGGTGTTGATTAGCTGCAGAGGTAAAGTATAGAGGGTGGAGTCAGAAGGCTTTTAAGCTCAGGTATGTCACCATCAGGTATGCATTTTATAAAGATCAATTTTGGCAGTGTTTACACATTAAGCACTCTACACGGATTATTGAACGGTGACTAGATTGGGAGAAGAGGGACCAGAAAATGTTGTTTTAGCAACTCAGGATAGAAATGATGAGGGGTCCATGTCAGAGGTGAAGATTTGAGGGATTTAGGAGATAGGATGGGGCTGATGAAAAAAAGTTAGGATAACTTGAGTCGATGGGACATCTTTGACAGAACTGGGAATGTCAGAAGAGAGCAGATTCGGGGTAGAATATATCGAGTTTAAGATGCCCGTGGGTTACTCAAATGAGAATATCAAGTAAGTGCTTAGATCCTTGGGTGTGGAGCTCATTAGAATTCCTGGGTTTAACTGTGGTATTTTGTGGGGATACTTTTTCTAACCAAAGCTTAAATTTTCAATGTGCTTAATAGTTTTAAAGAAACTGAATTTTTAAAGCTTTGTTATTGTTAAATTTAGCTTATAAAATTCACATAGCTTCTACAGTTCAAGAATGTATGTTATGTATAGTAGATATTGCATTTACATGTTTGAACAGATATTTAGGGTAAGAATTTTATTCCTAAGCTTAAGTAAATTTAAAATATCTGGGTTGAGGGGCGCCTGGGTGGCTCAGTTAAGCGTCTGCCTTTGGCTCGGGTCACTATCCTGGAGTCCTAGGATCAAGCCCCTAGTCTGGCTCCCTGCTCAGTAGGGAGTCTGCTTCTCCTTCCCCCTCTGCTCCTCCCCCCTGCTTGTGCACTCTTTTTCTGTCTCTCAGGTAAATAAATAAAATATATTTTTTAAAAATCTGGGTTGAATTGGAGAATTTTGAAAATAAAGATTATGATAATCATAATAATACAAATAAAAATCCAGTCCCACTTAAGTGTAAGGAACAATATAAAAAATTACTTACTGATATATTGTGCAACTTTTTTTTTTTTTTTAATCTTTTTCAGCTCTTTTGTCAGAAAGTAGCAAGGTCTTGGGTTGGATTGTCCCAAGTACGTTCTTTTTATCTAGAAAGTTGAATTTATCTGTTTGTCTGCCTCATTTTTGCCTTTTACTTCTAACTTTTGCTAAATTAGAGGTCAGAAAGTTTATTCTAAAACATTTGCTATGGTCTGGAAGTTATATCTGGCAGAGTTCATTTGCTAAAGGAAAAAAAATTTACAGTTTATGTTCCCATCAACAGGTCATTATCCTTCAGAGTTTTGTAAATATACTTACCTGCTTAGGCATCTTAGCAAATATTTAAAAATAGATAAGAGCCTGGAGGGCATGAGGCAGTTTTATTCCAAATGGACTATTTTCTCCTTTTTTAAGTACTTTTAATACGTTGTTCTTCTATTTTCCCCCCTCCCAGGAGGGTGGGTAGCCCTTAGAATATTCTAGTTTGTGTAAAGATTTTTACCTTTTTTATAACACTGCCAGGTACATGTAGGCAAGGAACTTTATCTTGTTTATTTTTCTGTTCTTCATGATGTCTGACATATAAGCGCCTACTAAAAGTTTCAGTTTGAATCAATTTTATATAATTAGCTTAATGCCACTAAGTGACAAGTCTTTGTTGATAGTAATTTGCTCCCAATGGACACCTAATCTGCACTGAAAAACAGGGTGTGATGTAAAATTTTCTTTTGAGGCAGGACCAACTTCCCTTTTCTTTCTTTTTTAAGAGAACTATCTCTACTGACATATTTATGTATATAGGTGTTACAGTTTAAAAGAAGAGGCCTTTCATGTAACTTTTTTTTCATATAGTTTTGAGGTACAATTGACAATAAGTTGTACACGTGCAGTGTGTAATTTGATAAGTTATGTATGTGTACACCAAGCCCATCAATACAAGATGATGATATTTCTACCAAAGTTTCCTTAGGACTCACAGGAATCTGTCACTACTTTTACCCTGTCCACAGACAACGATTGAGCTGCTTTTTGTCACTATAGATTAGTTTACATTTTCTAGAATTTTATATAATTGGAATTATATAGTTTGTACTCTGTTTTTGATCTTCATTTAGTATAATTATTTTGAGATTTGTTAAAGTTCATGTATCATTAGTTTATTCATTTTTATCGCCAAATAGTATCCCATTGTATCGGTATACCAGGATTTGTTCATCCATTAACTTGTTGATAGACATTTGGATTTTTTCTACTTTTGGCTGTTACAAATAGAGCTGCTACCAAAATTATAGTCTTTTTATGAACAGATGCTTTCTGTTTTCTTGGGCAAATACCAAAGAGTAAAATGGCTGGATCATAATGTTAGCTGCATGCATAGCATTTTAAGAAACTGCCAAGCTATTTTCCCACGTAGATGTACCATTTTATATTTTCACTGTAGTGTATGAAAGTTCCAGCTGTTCCACATCTCTGTCAACATTTGGCATGTTAATCTTTTTAATGATAGCCATTCTAATAGATGTGTAATATTTCATTATGGTTTCAGTTTGCATTTCCCTAATGATTAATGATGTTGAGTATCTTTTCATGTGGATATATGTCATCCCTGTATCTTCCTTGGTGAAGTGTCTGTTCAAATCTTTTGCCCGTTTTATTTTAAACTGTGTTACTCATTTTCTTGTTACTGAGTTTTGAGAGTTATGTTCTGAATGTAGGTCCTTTAGTAGATATGTGATGTGATTTGCAAATGTATTTTCTCTGCTTGAGCCTTGGCTTTTCATTTGCTTGATAATGGCTTTTAAAGAGCAGAAGTATTCAATTCTGTTGATGTGTTGGTTCTTTTCTTTCATTCATTTCTAAAAAAATTTTTGCCAAACCCAAGGCCATAAGATTTTCTCCTATATTTTCTTTCTGAGTTTTGTAGTTTTAGGTTTTTTTTAAAATTTTTTTAAAGATTTATTTATTTATTTGAAAGAGAGAGGGAGAGCACCTTCACACAAGCATGGGGGAAGGAGGTGAGGGAGAGGGAGAGAGAGAATCTCAAGCAGACTCCACACTCTAGAGTGGATTCTGACTGTGGACTCAATCCCTTGACCCTGAGATCAGGACCTGAGCTAAAACCAAGAGTCAGACACTTAACTGACTGTGCCACCCAGGTGCCCTTGTAGTTTTAGTTTTTACATTTAAATTTGTGATCCATTTCAGTTTAATTTTTGTATATGTGGTGCAGTGTTTGGATTGAAGTTGATTTTTTTACACAGTGATACCGAGTCATTTAGGACTATATGTTGAAAAGACTATTCTTCATTTGCTGAATTGCTTTTGTACTTTTGTCAGAAGCAAATTTATGTTGACTTTGGAACTCTTTTTTTCTGTATAGTCTGTTTCTCTTTACATCAATATTACTTTTCATTGGTTATTAGAGATTTATACTGAATCTTAGAGTGAGATATGTTAGTGCTCCACCATTCTATTTCAAGGCTGATTGGATTATTCTAGGTCATTTGAATTTCCACCAAATTTTAGAATTAGCTTGTTCATATCTTCAGAAGAGCCTCCTCGGATTTTGATTAGCATTGCAATTAATCTATAGGTCAGTTTGGGAGAGAATGGGCATCGTAACAATATTGATTCTCCTAAGCCATGAACATGGTGTATTTTGTATTTAATTTAGATCTTCTTTTATTTCTTTGAAATACTTTCATAATCTTCAGTTTAGAAGTCTTGCATATCTTCTATTCGATTTATACCTGAGTATTTGAGACTTTGATGTTATTGTAAATGTATTTAATATGTATATAAATTGATTTTTTGTATATTGATCTTGAATCCTGGGTCCTTGTTTTTTTTATTTTTTTAAATATTTATTTATTTATTTATTTATTTATTTATTTATTTATTTATTTATTTATTTATTTTTTTCTGGGTCCTTGTTAAATAAATTCACTTAGTTTACTAAAACTAACTAGATTTTACGTAGCTTCTACTGGATTTTCTACGTAGACAGTCATGTCACCTGCAAATAAGTTGTTTGACTTCTATCCTATCTAGATGCCTTTTATTTTTTGTTTATTGTAATGTCTAAAACTTAAGTATGGTCCTGAATAGTTAAGATTGGACTTGGTAAATGTTTTGTGTATACTTGAAAAAGAATGTGTATTCTGTTGTTGGGCAGAGTGCCAATTAGGTCAAGTTGTTTGATAGTGTTACTCAAGTCTTATATTGTGACTGATTTTCTGTCAACTGTTGCAGAAGTTATTGAGAGGGGTATTGAAATATGACTATAATTGTGGATTTGTTTATTCATGCAATTCTATCAGTTGATGTTTAAAATTTTTGAAATTCTCTTATGTGCATAAGTGTTTAGGGTTAGGTTGTCTTGATGTATTGACTATTTTTTCATTGAAATTATCTTTGTACCTGGTAATATTTCTTTTTTAAATTTACTTTTGTCTGCTATTAATATAGCCATGCTAGCTTTCTTTTTTTTTTCCATGCTAGCTTTCTTTTGATTGTTAGTGTAGTATATCTTTTCATATATATATATATCTATATATATATATATATATATATAGATATATGATATATTAGCCAGTTTGTGTTTTTATATTTAAAATAGTTTTCTTATAGGTAGCATAGTTTGGTCTTATTTTCTATCCAATCTGACAACCTCTTTTTGGTTGGAGTCTTTAGATGATTTACATTAATGTGATTACTGATGTGGTTCAATTTAAATTAGTCTTTTTACTATTTGTTTTCTATTTGTCCCATCTTTTCTTTGTTCCATTTTCTATTTCTGCCTTTAACATTTTTTTGTAACGTAGGTCTGATGGTGAGGATTTTTTTTCCCCTTTTTTTAGCTTTTATATGTTTGAAAAAGTATTTTACCTTCTTTTTTGAAAGATGTTTTCTCTGGGTATAGAATTATAGGTTAGCAATGTTTCACTTTCAGTATTTTTTTTTTTAAAGATTTTATTTATTCAGGAGAGAAACAGAGAGAGAGAGGCAGAGACACAGGCAGAGGGAGAAGCAGGCATCATACAGAGAGCCTGATGTGGGACTCGATCCAGGATCTCCAGGATCATGCCCTGGACTGCAGGCGGCGCTAAACCGCTGAGCCACCGGGGCTGCCCTCACTTTCAGTATTTTAAAGATGTTGCTCCAAAGAGATAGGAAGAAGCATTGAGAAATGATGGATATGTTTATGGGTTGATGATGATGATGATTTCATGGGTGTATACTTATCCCCAGACTTATCTAGTTGTACACATTAAAGGGATGCCTGGGTGGCTCAGTCAGTTTAAATATCTGCCTTTGGCTTGGGTCATGAACTCGGTCCTGGAACTGAACCCCGAGCCCCGAGTTATGACTCACTGCTCAGCAGGGAGTCTGCTTCTCTCTCTACTCCCCCTGACTCCCACCCCCAGCTCATGCTCTCACTCTCAAATAAATCTTAAAAACAATCGTATACATTAAATAAATGTCAATCATACCTTAGTAATGTGGTTAAAAAGAAAAAAGGTGTTGCTTCATTATCTTCTAGTCTTGTTTCTAAAAAGAGATCTGCTGTATTCATTACATTTAATGTTTTTTTATCTGGGTGACTTTAAGATTTTTCTGTGTTATTACTGATTTTGTATGATTTGTACCTATATATAGTTTTCTTTGCGATTCTTGCACTTTGGAGTTCATTTGGGTGTTTAGATCTGTGGGTTTATTGTCTTCATCAGATTTGGAAAAATACCTGCAATTATTTTTTCAAAAGTGATCTTTTTCTGTTTCTCCCCCATCATCATTTCCTTCAGGTACTTCAGTTATATGTATATTAGACCACTGGAGGTTTTCCTGCAGCTCATTGATGCTGTTCACCTTTTCTCATTCTTTTTAGCCTTCTGTGTGTGTGTGTGTGTGTGTGTGTGTGTGTCTGTGTCTGTGTGTGTCTGTTTGTATGGTTTCTGTTGCTGTAACTTCAGGTTCTTTATTCTTCTGCTGTGTCTAATCTGCCATTATCCCATTTAGTGTATTTTTCAAACTATATTGTAGTTTTCATCTCTAGAAGTTTACAGCGTGTTTTTTGTATTTTTGATGTCTTCTCAATGATTTCTAACTTTTCTCTTGAGTCTTGACTATATGGAGTTCAGTTATAATAATGCTTTAATATCCTTCTCTACTAATTCTATTATTTGTATCATTTTGGGTCATATTTAATTGGTTGATTTTCCTCCTCAGTAGGGTCAAATTTTTCTGACAGTGTGCCTGATTTTTTTTTTTTCAACTAGATATTAGCTGTTGTGGATTTTATCTTGTTGGTTATGGGTATTTTTATATTCCTATAAAATATTTTTGGCTTTACTCTGTTATGCGGAACCAATGTTTTTGGGTCTTGCTTTTAAACTTTCGTAGATGGGTACGGTATAGCATTTAATATGGAACTAATTTGCAGCATTGCTGAGCGTAGGCTGTTCTGAGTACTCTACCTGGTGCCCTGTAAATTATGAGGTTTCCCAGTCTGGTGGGAACAATTCCCTGTGAGGCTGCATATTGTTTCTTGTAATAATTTCATGTGGCTTTCCCCCCAGCAGTAGGTAATTTAATGTAAATTACTGATACACATGCACTAGAACTCTGCTGACTACTCAGGGAGGGACCTCTGCGGATCTCTTTGTAGCTCTCTGTGCACTTCTGTCTTCCGTGGTACTCTGTCCTGTGAACTATGTCTTGGCCTCCCCCAGTTCCCAGTTCTGTGTTGCTCAACTCCAGGAGACCACTAGACATCAACTGGGGTTTCTTTCCCTTTGCCAACTAGAAACTCTCTCAAGACGGTAAGCTCCAGCAGTTGTATGGCTCACTTCATTTGTTTGCTTTGAAAGCAGTCACTGTCCTTCATTACCTGATAAAAAACAAAAAAGAAAACATTGTTTAATAGGTTTGGCCGGTTTGCTTGCTTGCTTGCATTTTTGTTTTTAGTTTTGTTTTCTGGTGAGAGGAGAAAGCCAGTCTCTTTTACTCCATTGTGGCTACATGCATAAGATACTACAGAGATTTTTTCCCCCCTCTGTTTTTGGTGGAAATAATACTTCTATATATCTTTTTTCCTCACGCTCAGGCTGAATATTTGACTGTGTTCCAAGTTTGTTTCTTTGGTTGTTAGGAACTCTGAGATGGTCTTTTCCTTCCAGAGTTGTTTTTCTTTTTTTTAAGATTTATTTACTTACTTACTTATTCGAGAGCATGTGCAGGATGCTTACCGGACTGAGCCACCCAGGTGTGCCTCTCCCAGAGTTTTTGTAATAACCATTTCATTCTTGTTAGGATTTTTTTTTCCTGCTTTGTGTTTTCTGAGAGGTGACGTTGTCAACAAGACATTCAAGAATTTTATCAGATGCTGAAGTATTTAGAAAAAGATATCTGGCTAGGTGAAGGTCCTCATCACCTCTGTAGAGTGAGTTTATGCCAATTTGTAATTTATGTTAACGTATCTGTTTCCCCATTTCATTGGTGGTCTGTATAATCTCTGTAACCATAACGTTCTTTCCCCTCCTTCCCTTCCATTTTGCCAGTCCGCTTAGTAATAGGTGGTGCTATTCTCTCAAATCTGCTTGATGTGTAGTTTTCTCAGTGTATGTCCTTTCATTGTTGGATTCATGTCATGATTTCCATTTGACAATATTCCTCCACTACCTTTGAGATTTAGTTTAAATTGTTTTAAAACTGCACATTTTGGTTTTATTACCAGTAATTTTCAGCATTTGGGTTGTAAAACAAAACTTTTTTTTTAAGGTTTTATTTATTTATTCATGAGAGACACGCAGAGAGAGAGAGAGAGAGAGAGAGAGAGAGAGAGAGAGGCAGAGACACAGGCAGATGGAGAAGCAGGCTCCATGCAGGGAGCCCGATGTGGGACTCAATCCAGGGTCTCCAGGATCACACCCTGGGCTGAAGGTGGCGCTAAACCACTGAGCCACCCGGGCTGCCCTAAAACAAAACTTCTATACAGAAAAATGGCACATCTATAACTAAGGCAAACATCCTTGTAGCCAGCACTTCAGTCAAGAAATAGATCTTTGAAGTCACTCTAGAAGACCTTTCATGTACCCTTTCCCTCCACGTAACCACTGCCCTAACCTTTGTAGTACTTACTTTCTTACCTTTCTTTATTGGTACTGGCATTTTTAATTTGTTTTTTAAAATTATTTTTTATTTTATTTTTATTAAAGAGTTTTACTTATTCATTTGACAGAGAGTGCTTGTGCTTGTGCTCAAAAATGGGGTGGGAAGGTAGAAGGAGGGAAGCCAACTCCCTGCTGAGCTGGGAGCCTGATGTGGGGCTCCATCCCAGGACCTGGAGATCATGACCTGAGCCCAAGGCAGATAGATGCTTAACCCTGTACTGGCATTTTTAAAACATGGCTGTCCTGTCTTTTTTTGTGTGTATTTAAATTCTTCTTTTTTGTGTTCTACTGTAGTGTTACTTGGTACTTCTTCCAGTTCTGTTTTTCTCAGTTTTGCATCTTTTGTCTTTTGTAGTATTATTCATTTTTCTTTAGGTAGTTTGTTTATTCTCAAATTTCAATTTAAATTCCTCAGCAAATTGGGATGCCCGGTGGCTCAGTGGTTGAACCTCTGCCTCTGGCTCAGGGCATGATCCTGTAGTCCTGGGATCGAGTCCCACGTTGGGCTCCCCGCAGGGAGCCTGCTTCTCCCTCTCCCTGTGTCTCTGCCTCTCCCTCTCTGTGTCTCTCATGAATAAATAAATAAAAGCTTAAAAAATAAATTCCTCAGCAAGTAACGTATTTCTTGATTTTGAGAGGTTGAACCATACACAGAAATCATGGTCCAAAAACCTAAACCCATCCACCCCAAACCACCCAAATTCTGATTTTGACAACTATATATCCTGTTGTGTACAGTTTTCATACTTTGTTTTCCCTCCCAAATAAACTGGAAGATGAAGCGGAAACATGATTCGTATCTTCATTAGAGATGTATCCCAGATGTAATTTTGGTATATAATTTGTTCCATTGTAGAATATCATAAATTAGTAGATTATTAGGCTTTGAGAATCTGACGTAGGCTTTGAATAATATCTCAGGTATGTATGCTAGAGAAATGATTAGGCCCTTATATTTCACATTCAGTGCCTCTGTGTCCCTAGGGTAGCAATCATGGGGATGTCTTTACTGCCTGTACTTTGTGTCCGTATTTGGGATGCCTGGTGTGGATAACTCAGAGTGATTCCTCTGTGAAAGGAGTCTCAAACATGTGCATCTCTAGTAGTTCAGACTTCTGTCTCCGTCTTTTTCCTCTCCTAACTTTCTGTCTGCCAACTTCCTGACCTTAGTTTTCAATGCCTTTTACCTCATTGGAATATGATTTTTTTCTGACTTTAATTTTTTTCCTTTTATGTGTATGAACTCTTCATCTTCTCTCATCCTGGGTAGTAGAGGTGGTGTCTTTTCTTTGCTTCCTGTTGCACAGAGGACCTACTCGGGTTCACAGTACTGGTAATTGCTGACTACTTCAGATTGGAATATGATTATATAATATATTGGGACAATTTTGTCGGTCTATATATACTGAGCCTTAAGTTGATTGGCTTTTTCACTGTATACACTTTGGACAAATAAAACTTGTTTGAGCAGATCTCTGCAGCTCAACTCTGGACTAGTGGAAGAACCTTGATCTTATTGCTTAACTTCCTTGTGTTTTTTTTTCTCAGTTACAAAGTGGGAATGATAACACATATCTAATTGTGTTATGAGGATAAAATGTGATAACATAGAAATGCTGTGTAAGGTAATGCGTAATAGGAATATTATGGGATAAAATCATTTTAACCTTTCTTTTTATTTTGCATTAGAGATTATGAGCAAAACCAGAGTAAAAAAAATTGGAAACCTGTTTTATTAGATGTATTGCCTCAGATGAAATTCCTGATATCATAATTATTCCTGGTAGCAAAATAATTTTTTCTGTCAAACAAGTTTGGAGATAACTTTTTAAATTCTAATTATTACCATTGATGAAGATAGGAAGCAGAATGTTCTGACAGAACAATACTCCTCAGGAATCAGTTCACTTATAGAGCCTAATGAAGAAGAAATACCATTTTTTATGGTATTGTGTAAGATCACAATTTTAGTTGGACTTTTGTTTTTTGTGTTTTGAGCTATTAAAGGTAGTTGATACCTGTAGAGTTGTATTTTATTAGGCACATGTACCCAGAAGCTGGAGTGATAAACAGACATATGCTATAAATAAAAAAAAATAAGTAAAATCATTCTCGCAGAAAGAGAGTGGGGACGCCTGGGTGGCTCAGTGGTTGAGCGTCTGCCTTTGGCTCAGGTCATGGTCCTGGGGTCTCGGGATTGAGTCCCACGTCGGGCTCCCTGCATGGAGCCTGCTTCTCCCTCTGCCTGTGTCTCTGCCTCTCTCTATGTGTCTCTCATGAGTAAATCTTTAAAGAAAAAAAAGAGAGTGAAGGGCTATAATATTAAAGTGAATGATTCAAACCAAGATAATATAGAAGGAAACACTTAAGTTTTTTGTGTATAATATTTAGAAGTACAGATGGGAGAGAAACCAAAGGTTTTTGTTTAAAGGCCAAATTATTAAATAGTTGTTAATGGCTGCATTGATTTATAAATTAAAGACATTTAAAAATTATTTTTTAGTCGTAAGCAGCATGAGTTTCTACATCTCAGCAATTTCAGAAACTCCTTTCCTCTAGGGAAGCCATGTGGAATTTTTCTGGTAGTTTCTTTAGGCAATAACAGTTGAGATTTAATGGATGAAATCCTTAAATTGGGAAATCTGAAATCTCCTTTTTTGGTATGCATGTGGTCTTGGATAAAGTCACTGAAGAGCTTTGTGTCTGTTTATTCTTCTGTGAGATGGAGATGGAAATAAGGTCTATTTCTGACACATTCAGTTTGGCTATGAGAATTAACTGAGATTGGAATGCTTTGAAGACAAGATGAATAGTTAGAACTGTTACCTTAAAGTTGTTTGCTCTTTGAAGTAAATTACGTATTGATGCAAATAGTATGAGGTTTTTGTTTTTGTTTTTTTGTTCCTGTTAAGTCTCCTCAGGTTTAAGAGCTCAGGAGGGTAAGTTTATTAATTTCATTCTATTTCTGGCAGAATTAGTAATTTGTATTGGTTAACATCTACCCTTCAAATTAGAAAGCTGAACATGACTGCTTTCTAAAAACAATAGAAGTCTGGGTTTGGAGTTGTGGATTTTTGGACATGTAATTTGTCCCTCAAAGAATGATGGAGGGTTAAGGAACACAGAACCCAGAATGAGTGCAGCTTGGACATTTTGTAAGATGCCTGGTACTTTAATGCTTTTTAAATATTTCCCAGCTAAATTAGGAAACTCAACTTTTTCTTAAATGAAAAAGAGAAGAGGCAACACTTGGCCAACATAATGTATGGGAAAGAAAGAATTGCTTAATGTGCTTCATTTGGGTAATGTGTTTTATTTGATTATTTAGGATTCACTTACTTTATTAAGGTTTCAGAATCTATTTATTGTTAATAGTATAACCAAATCTTAGATTGCATTATTAATGAAGCTAAGCTTTTCTGGGCAAATGAGTGTCCCTTTATCTACTATGAAAACTGTGAAGCTCTTTTTTTTTTTTTTTTTTTAAGATTTTATTTATTTATTTGACATAGCACAAGCAGGGGTAGCAGCAGAGGGAGAGCAGGGAACCCGACTGGGCTTAATCCCAGGACCATGACTGGAGCCGAAGGCAGACACTCAACTGACTGAGCCACCCAGGCTTTCCAAGATATTTTTTTTAATCTAGCGGGGAGGGGTGGAGGTAGAGAATTTCAAGCAGATTCCCCACTGAGTTGGGGAGCCTGATGCAGGGCTTGATCCCAGGACCCATGAGATCATGAGCTTAGCTATAAAAGGAAGAGAACTGGAGGCTTAACCAACTGAGCCACCCAGGCAACCTGAAAACTATCAAGCTCTTGATTATTATTTTAGCTGAGGCTTAGGTAAAAGTATGCTAATGTGTAGTTTCCAGATATGTCACTGATCATTTGTCACTAAAGCTTGAAATTTTTTTTTTAAAAAAACGCTTTGACTTGCTCTTCATCTTTTAAAGACAAAGGAGAGCTTTTCTTTTTTTTTTTAATTTTATTTTTATTTTATGATAGTCACACACACAGAGAGAGAGAGGGGGGCAGAGACACAGGCAGAGGGAGAAGCAGGCTCCATGCACCGGGAGCCCGATATGGGATTCGATCCCGGGTCTCCAGGATCGCGCCCTGGGCCAAAGGCAGGCGCCAAACAGCTGCGCCACCCAGGGATCCCTAAAGCTTGAAATTTTAACGGAATTTTTTCCCTTGCTCTTTCTATATTTCCATATGGTGGCCTCAGATATAATTATCTAGTTTAATCCCTTGCTTTAAAAATTGATAAACTGAAGTCTGGAAAGGTTATAGTTTATACATTTTTACTTTATTCCTTAAAATTATTTTTTATAACTGAAGCAATGTGTAACTATATTGTAACTTTGAAATATTCAAGGAAGTTAGAGACATTAACATAAAGTTCTCAGCTTTTCCATATCTCATTCTCTTTCACAAGTAATCTCTGTTAAAGAGTGTCCTTCTGGAACTTGTTCTGGGTATTTTACTGAGATTTAGAGAAGCTTTTAAAAAAATATAAATGTTATCGTACTGTGTATAATTGGCAGTTTTTTTCATGTCTGTCTGTTCATTTCATCTATCATATCCTTTTTAAACTCCTGAATAGTATTCCTCATAGAATGATTATCCCAGGATATATTTGATCATTTCCCTCTGTGTGGATATGTAGATTCATACCGTCCCTTTCCTTCTTTCCTCCCTCCCTCCCTCACCCCATCTGATGTTATAAGTAATAGTACTGTGAATAGTCTTAAGCATATCTTTATACGCATATGTGAATAAATCAGTGTACTTTAAAAGTTTTTATACAAACTATTTAGAATTGTCTCTCACCGCTCCCCAACTTATATTGTCCCCATTCTGCCTTCTGCTTAATGCTGGTCTGGTGCTTAACTACAATTTCATTGAAGGCCGTCTTGGGTTTTTTGAGATCAGAATTTCTCGGTGATCTTGATTACTTAGAAGGACTCTTTTCTTGACACATAACTTCATATCACAAGTGACTAGCATAACACAGGAATATTAGTAAAAATAATGTGGTGCTTCATAACATAGTGGCTAAGAGTATAGTTTTCTGGTATCAGATTGCCTGGATTTTATTTTTTTAATTTATTTTTTTTAAAGATTTTTATTTATTCATTCATGAGAGGGAGAGAGGCAGAGACACAGGCAGTGGGAGAAGCAGGCTCCATGCAGGGAGCCCCATGTGGGACTTGATCCCAGGACCATGGGATCACACCCTGAACCAAAGGCAGACAGACGCCCAACCACTGAGCCACCGATGTCCCAGATTGTCTGGATTTTAATCTGCACTCTGTTTCTTAACCATTCCTTACTGTTTGGGTCAATGATTTTAGGCAAGTTATTTCATCTCTTTCAGTTTTCTCACTAACTCAAATGGGGTTTCCATTCTAATGGTGTAGAACCTTTGGTCCAGGGTTGTAGGAATTCAGTTATCACATGCGGAGTTCCTGGTGCATAAGTATTCCATAAATGTTAGCTAAAAACAGGAAGATGCATACTCATTGACATTCATAACTAGGGCTTGATGTTGATGAGTTGTGATGGTGCTTGTCTTGCATTGTTGGTCCCCATGCTTTTCTGAATAGTGATGTGTTTGTATTAATAAAAGATCATGTATGTATGAAATATCCAGGGGCACTTGGGTAGCTCAGTCAGTGAAATATCTGCTTAGGTCATGATCCTGGGGTCCTGGGATTGAGCCCTGCATCAGGCTCCCTGCTCAGTGAGGAGTCTGCTTGTCCCTCTTCATCTGCCTCATCTCTCTGTTTGCATTCTCTCTCTCTCTCTCAAAATAAATCTTAAGAAAAAAAAAATCCATACTACCCAAAGCAGTCTACAGAACAGTGAAATCCCTATCAAAATACCAACATCATTTTTCACAGAACCAGAATAAATAATTCTAAAATTTTTATGGAATCACAAAAGATCTCAAATAGCCAAAGCAGCCTTAAAAAAGAAAAAAAGATTGGAGATATCACAATCCCAGATTTCAAGATATACTGCAAAGCTGTTGTAATCAAAACAGTATGATACTGGCACAAAATAGACCCACAGATTGGTAGAACAGACCAGAAAGCCCAGAAATAAACCCATGTCAATTAATCTTCAACAGAGGAGGCAAGAGTATGCATTGGGACAAAGACAATCTCTTCAACAAGTGGTGTTGGGAAAACTGGACAGCTGCATGTAAAGGAATGAAATGGGACTATTTTCTTATACTATACCAAAAATAAATTCAAAATGGACGAAAGACCTATATATGATATCTAAAACCATAAAAATCCTAGAAGAGAACACAGTAATTTCTTTGACTTTGTTTGTAGCAACATTTTTCTAGATATGCCTCCTCAGGCAAACAAAACAAAAGCAAAAATACACTATTGGGACTACATCAAAATAAAAAGCTTATGCACAACAAAGGAAACAATCAGCAAAGGCAACCTATAGAGGGGAGAAGATATTTGCAAAGACATATCTGATAAAGGATTAGTATCTAAAATATATAAAGAACTTATACAACTTACCACCAAAAAAATGAGATAAAATGGACAGAAGACATGAACAGACATTTCTCCAAAGAAGACATCCAGATGGCCAACAGACACATGAAAAGATGCTCATCATCACTTAGCATCAGGGGAATGCAGATCAACAGTACAATGAGGTATCACCTCACACCTGTCAGAATGGCTAAAATCAGCAACACAGGAAACAACAAATGTTGGCTAGGATGTGTAAAAAAAAGGAACTCTTGTGTACTGTTGGTGGGAATGCAACCTTGTGCAGTCATCGTGGAAAACATTGGAGGTTCCTTAAAAAGTTAAAAAGATCTACCCTATGATCCAGCAATTGCAATACTGGGTATTTACCCAAAGAATACAGAAACACTAATTCAAAGGGATACATGCATCCCTGTTTTATAGCAGCATTATTTACAACAGCCAAAATATGGAAGCATCCAAGTACCCACTGATAGATGAATGGATAAAGAAGATGTGATATACACCCCCTCACACACACAATGGAATAGAACTCAACTATAAAAAGATGAAGTCTTGCCATTTGCAGCAACATGGATGGATCTTGAGGGTGTAATGCTAAGTGAAATAAGTCTAAGAAAGATAAATACTATATGATTTCACTCATAAGTGTAATTTAAGAAACAAAACCAAGAAGAGAACTGGTGGCTGCCAGAGAGCAGGTGGGTGGGGGATGGGTGAAATAGGTAAAGGAGATTAAGAGTATACTTACCATGATGAGCACTGAGTAATGTATAGAATTGCTGACTCATGTTTTACACCTAAAACTAATATAACTGTATGTTAATTATACTGGAATTAAAAGAAAAAGGGTCTACATAAATAGAAACTATGCTCTAGGGGCACCTGGGTGGCTCAGTTGGTTAAGCGTCTGCCTTTGGGTCAGGTCATGATCCCAAGATCCTGGGATTGAGCCCCGTATCAAGCTCTCTGTTTGGTGGGGAGTCTGCTTTTCCCTGTCTTCTGCAGGTCCCTCTGCTTCTCTTCCTGCTTATGTTCTCTCTCTCTCTGTCAAATAAATAAAATCTTTTTTTTTTTTAAATTTTTTTTTAATTTTTATTTATTTATGATAGTCACAGAGAGAGGGAGAGAGGCAGAGACATAGGCAGAGGGAGAATCAGGCTCCATGCACCGGGAGCACGATGTGGGATTCGATCCCGGGTCTCCAGGATCGCGCACTGGGCCAAAGGCAGGCGCCAATCCGCTGCGCCACCCAGGGATCCCAAATAAATAAAATCTTAAAAAAAAAAAAAGTATACTCTCTTCCAAACTTATGTATGTCAAAAGTACTTGGTCTCAAAGTGATTATTTTATTTCTCTTATACTTAATTTTCATAATGAAAAAAATATTTTAATGGTTTGAAATGGGTCCCAGGAATGGAACATTAGTTTATAATATTATGCTTATAGAAAATAAGACTTGACTTTACATGGTTCAGTTTACTCAGGAATTAACTTCAGTCTTCCTTATATTCCTTTAAGACATTGTTCAGGATCATGTCTTAATCATATCTGTATAACTACAGTCTTTTGCATGCTTTTACATATAGAAACACTCAGTAAATATTTGTGTACATGAACTACTTTAATCATTCCCAGAAGTCCTTATATTGGGTCTTTAAAATTCCTATATTATTCCCTGAATTCCTATGCTCCTGTGCTCCAAAAACATACCAAGATGATTTTATAGTAAAACAGATATAGTTCTAAGAATAGTTAGAAAGCATTGATTCCTTATTGTATTTCATCTGTTCTTATTCTTGAATATCTTCAGGTCCTTTTTCAGTTTGAACCCAAAATCTTGCTTTAACATTTGTTAATAATGTATTTTAAGTGGAATTCACTTGAGACACATAGCAAGCAATTAGTGTGACATCTTTGTTTATGGAGAAGATTAAGATTGTGATCATCACTAAACCAGCAAACTTCCATACAGCGAACTTCCTTTAGTTTATCTTAGTTTGAGGTGATCTTAGTCCTGAGTGGTATTTTTAAAAATTTATTTTGCATTTTTATTGATTTTATTCATGAGAGGCATGAGAGGGAGGCGGGACATCATCCCAGGATCCCAGGGAGATGCTCAACCACTGAGCCGCTCAGGTGTGCCCCCTTGAGTGGTATTTTTAAAATAATATGTTTATATATGGAATTATCAGAAATGTGGTTCAGGCATTATACAAAAACATCTAATTTTTTTTTTAAAGAAATGTTGAAAATAGGGATCCCTGGGTGGCGCAGCGGTTTAGCGCCTGCCTTTGGCCCAGGGCGCGATCCTGGAGACCCGGGATCGAATCCACGTCGGGCTCCCTGTGCATGGAGCCTGCTTCTCCCTCTGCCTATGTCTCTGCCTCTCTCTCTCTCTCTCTGTGTGTGTGTGTGACTATCATAAATAAATAAAAATTAAAAAAAAAAGAAATGTTGAAAATAGTACTAAATAATAATGGTTTGGTTAATTCTTTTCTTGTTGTTTCAGATTATATATGAACAGGAAGGGGTCTATATTCACTCATCTTGTGGAAAGACCAGTGACCAAGACAGCTTGATTTCAGGAATATTACGTGTGTTAGAAAAGGTATGTTTTTAGTGAATAATTTTATTTGATAATTGCTTATGGCAATAGTTTATCTTTGGGGCATCATCAGTAAGTTTGAATTTCATGTGTAAAGTGAAATTATGTAATTGAACAGTGGTTGTAAATTTAATATTAAAATGATGTTAAAAATACTTTATTTGAAATAATTAACTTTTAATAAATAAATAATAAAATAAAATTTTTTATTTTTTTATAAATAATAAATTTTATTTTTAAGTAATCTTTACACCCAGTTTGATGCTTGAACTCATGACCCCAAGATCAAGAGTCCCATACTCCACCAACTGAGCCAAGCAGGCACCCCAGGAAAAAAAATACTTCAGATGGGCCATAAAATGGCATGGAATATTACAAAACTTACGTAAAACTTGTTATAATAAACATTTCTTGTAATGAAAAATAATCAGAATTTAAAAATCTACATCACGTTGTCAAATAGTGGTTTGCTTCTGATATTACATGTTTAAAATTCTAGTATTTAAGAGTTTAAAATTTCATTTTGGGGTCAGGGAATTAAAAATAGGTAACTAAAAATGTAAGATATTGCTGAATAGTAAATATAGTCCATATTTTCTTTCTCTAGGATGCTGAAATAATAGTGGACTGGAGACCACTGGATGATGCTTTAGATTCTTCTAGTATTCTTTATGCTGGAAAGGTATTTAAGAAAGAAAGGGTGTGGCTAGAGGGATGCCATTTTTATGTTTATTTTATTTGTTTTTATTGTTCAATCCTGTATTCATTTATTCATTCCAGTATAAGGAATACCATTTTTATTTTTTTATTTTTTTAAAAGATTTATTTATTTATTTATGATAGAGAGAGAGAGAGAGAGAGGGAGAGAGGGAGAGAGGGGCAGAGACACAGGCAGAGGGAGAAACAGGCTCCATGCTGGGAGCCTGACATGGGACTCAATCCCAGGACTCCAGGATCATGCCCTGGGCCAAAGGTGGGCGCCAAACCACTGAGCCACCCAGGGATCTCCAAGGAATACCATTTTTAAAATAGCTTTTTTGAAGTATTCATATCATAAGATTTACTCTTTTAAAGTGTACAATTCAGTGGTGTAACTGTATTTACAGAGTTGTGTAACCATCAACAATATCTAACTTTAGAACGTATTCATCCCTCCTCAGAAAGAAACTGTACTAGTGGTACACCCCTCATTCCCCCTTAATCCAGCCTCTTGCTACCACTAATCTACTTTTTATCTCTGAGAGTTTGTCTGTTGTGGACATTTCATCCAAATGGAATCATACAATATGTCGTTTTTTGTGACTGACTTCTTTTTCTTAGCCTAATGTTTTCTAGGTTTATCCATGTTATAGCACCTCTCAATTCATTCATTTGTTTGTTCATTCGTTCCTTCTTTCCTTGCTTCTTTCTTCCTCTGCTGAACAACATTGCCTTTATGGATATATAGTAGTCTCCCCTTTTCCGTTGGGGATACATTCTAAGACCCCCAGTGGGTGCGTGAAACCACAGATAGTAGTGAACTGTATCCATACTTTGTTTTTTCCTCCTATACATACCTATGATAAAGCTTAATTTATCAGTTAGGCAGGTGAATGACATAGGTATTGTAAAGTAGTGTTAGGCTATTAATTGTATGTACATATTGTCAGAAAGTGGATCAGCTCCTGGACCATTGTTGACTGCGGGTAACACAGGGTGGAAAAGAGAAACCTCGGTTACAGAGTAGTGGGGACTACTATACCACATTTTATTCTTCAGTTGATGGCTATTTGGGTGGTTTTCATTTTAGGTTAATATAAATAATGCTGATATGAAAGTATCACAAGTATCTGTGTGGATATACACTTTTCTCTTAAAAACCTAAGAGTGGAACTATTAGGTTATATGATAGCTATGTGTTTGCCATTTGTTGTGTGTTGACTCACTATGGAAGGTAGAGATTTCTATTTTATTTCTAATTCACCCTGAAACTCAGGCTCAGTTTTCCACATATCTTCTCAAAATATTTAAACATAGAAATGGTCTTCAGATTTCATCCTTTTTTTTCTTAAAGATTTATTTATTTAATAGAGAGTATGCGGGGGCAAGGGGTGGCCAGAGGGGGAGAGAGAATCCAAAGCTGACTCCCTGCTGAGTGCTGAGCCTGACCAGGGGCCTTGAGATCATGACCTGAGCTGAGTCACCCAGGAGCCTCCAGATTTCTCTCAGGGGCTTCTTACAAGCTCTTTGTGTACTGGTTGTTGCCCTTTTGGTTTGCTGTGTAGCAATGTCTTGATTCTTTTTACCTCTTCCCCGTATTTTTATCTCCCATTTTGTATATTCTATGCTTTTTTTTTATTAATAATAAATTTATTTTTTATTGGTGTTCAATTTGCCAGCATACAGAATAACACTCAGTGCTCATCCCGTCAAGTGCCCCCCCTCAGCGCCCGTCACCCATTCACCCCCACCCCCTGCCCTCCTCCCCTTCCACCACCCCTAGTTCATTTCCCAGAGTTAGGAGTCTTTATGTTCTGTCTCCCTTTCTGATATTTCCTACCCATTTCTTCTCCCTTCCCTTCTATTCCCTTTCACTATTATTTATATTCTCCAAATGAATGACAACATATAATGTTTGTCATTCTCCAATTGACTCATTTCACTCTTTATGCTGTCTTCTCTTTTGGTTTGCTCCACTGTTTTTGTGCAACTTTCGTGCGTCTGAGAAAAAGGGTGCATGGGAGCAAAAAATTTCTTTTCTTTAGACTTTTCTATCCTAATTCTGAATTGATAGCTTGGCTTGCATAGAATTATAGTTGAAAATATCCCACATATTTTTAAACATTATTGTCCTATGTTTGTCTGGTTTCCCGTGTTGATGTTAAGTTTAATACATTCTAACTCCTGATCTGTTGTATGTTTTTTTTTTTCCGCTTTAGAAGCTTGTATGATTGCCTCTTTGTTTCTAGTGTTCTAGATGTCCTCGTTGTAGCCTTTGTGGTCCTTTTTATCCATTGTTTTGGGTACTTGGTGGGCTCTTTTAATATGGAAACTTGTATCTTTTAGTTATTAGTAAATGTTGAATTATTTCAGTGATGATTTTTTTTTTCTGCTCCATTTTCTGTTTCCTTTTTTTCTGGAACTCTTTAGACCTGGACTGGTCCTCTAGGTTTTTAATCTTTTCTTTCCTGTTTTATAATTCTGTGTGTATTATTTTCTAGGAAATTTCTTCATTTTAATCTTTCAGTTCTTCTATTGCCTTTTTCATTTTTGCTATATTTTAATTTCTAAGACATCTTGTTCTTTTTTTTTTTTAATTTTTATTTATTTATGATAGTCACACACACACACAGAGAGAGAGAGAGGCAGAGACACAGGCAGAGGGAGAAGCAGGCTCCATGCACCGGGAGCCCGACGTGGGATTTGATCCCGGGTCTCCAGGATCGCGCCCTGGGCCAAAGGCAGGCGCTAAACCGCTGCGCCACCCAGGGATCCCCTAAGACATCTTGTTCTAAGTATCTTTCAATCCTTTTAAAAGTAGCATCCTGTTCTTTGTGGATAGATCTTTCCTTATTTCTACGAAGTTTAAAGGTAGTTTTTAAGATGTTTTTATCTCCATATAATATAGTTCCTTTAATTGACTTTTTTTCCCCTTGTTTCAATTGGGACTTTGTCTTTTGTGTAGACACTTGCCTTTGATGTTTGGTGGTTTTTGTGGTGGGGTGCTTATATTTAACAGCAGACAGAAAAAAGTAATCGACTACTCTGTAGGTATCCCTGATGTTAAAACTAGATCCTTTCTCTTGGGCTAGTCATTTGAGATTCCTGAGATTCCTGCAGATTCCTGCCTGGAGAGGGTATGCCTGGATTCTAGTGTTCTGGGAACTGAGTGGAGCAAGAGAGCTGGGAATCTCACAAGTTCATTATATAGATGGACTTTTTTTTTTTTTTAAAGATTTTATTTATTTATTCATGAGAGAGGCAGAGACACAGAGGGAGAAGCAGGCTCCCTGCAGGGAGCCTGATGTGGGACTCCATCCTGGAACCCCAGGATCACGCCCTGGGCCCAAGGGAGGCGGTCAACCACTGAGCCACCCAGGCATCCCTCTATAGATGGACTTTTAATCAATTCTTTTTTTTTTTTTACTTTTAATCAATTCTTGTTTAAGGTTTTACCCTTTACTCAGTGTACTTGGTTTCTACTAATCCTGAGATAATCTCTTTTATTTTCTCTAATGAATACATCTCCAGCCTTCTAAACTTTTGTTATTACTCTTCTTTTTAGCTTGACCTCTATCCTAATTTTCAGAAACACTTGATCTACCAATTCCAAGCTTTTGTGCTGGTAGGGCTCTGTAGATGTTTTTGGCTTTCCTCATTGATTTTATTCATTTAATTCCTCTCCATTTTTCAGTCTGTTTCTATTTCTTAATTTTTTTGTACCTTTATATTTCTGTTCCTACAAATTTTCCTTTTTCCCTTTTTAAGAACTAAGTAACAAAACATTCTTGTAAAAGTACTCAAGTAATAGAAACAACAGAAATTGAAGTTCTACTTCACTTAAATTCTGTCCCTTATCTGCCTCTGTTTAGTGTGTGTCTTTCTAGACTTTTATCTGTACACATTACATTGTTGATCTATCTAGACCTAGTTTACTTTCTGTGTTTCTAATTGTATATACTGCATATCGTTATACTACATTGTTTTGTAACTTCTCTTTTTAATTTATTAAGAGTAAATAAATATAAATATTAACATTTTTCAGTTTTTAAAGTATAACTGCCTGGGTGGCTCAGTCAGTTAGACTGCCTTTGGCTCAAATCCCAGGATCGAGCCCCACATTGGGTTTCCTGCTCAGTGGAGAGCCTGCTTCTCCCTCTGCCCCTCACCCTGCTCATGCTCTCTCTCAAATAAAACCTTAAAAAACAAACAAACAATGGCTTAGTATTTCTTTGGGTACCCCCTAGTTTGTTTATTCATTCCTTTACTGATGGGTATTGAGATATTTTCAGTTTTTAATTTTTACAATGTTCAGTGAAAATTCTGGCATGTAGCTCTTTGTGTACATGTATTTCTCTAGAGTGGATGATATAAAAGGAATTATTGTAGTGACACATATGCATAGTTTGAATTTTAATAAGTAATGGCTATATTGCCTTTTTGGAGTCAGTACTAATTAATTAGCACTGTCATCAGCAGTGTGAGATACTATGTCTTTACACTGTCTTTCATATTTTAATTTTTTACCTGAATGGGGCCAAAAATTGAAATTCATTTTAACTTGTATTTCTTTTTTTAAAGATTTAATTAACTTATTTAGGAGAGAGCATGTGCATATGTAGAGGGAGCGGCAGAGGGGGAAGGAGAGGGAGAAGGAGAGAATCTTAAGCAGACTCCATGTAGAGTGTGAGCCCAATGTGGGGCTTGATCTCACAACCTTGAAATCCTAACCTGAGCTGAAACCAAGAGTCAGACACTTAACCAACTAAGCCCCTCAGGTGCCCCTTAACTTGCTTTTCTCTGATTGTTTCTGAAGTAGAACATCTTCCTGTATGTTTGTTGCTTCATATTTCTTCGACTTGCTTGTTCACACCATTTGCTTGTTTTTTTGTTTTGATAATTTGCCAGTTTCTAAATAGTTTGGTTGGTGCTGTTTTTGTATTCTGGATGTTTTTGTCTGCCATGTATTTTGGAAACATTTCACCCAGTCTTCTTATCTTTAACTTATGTGTACTTTTATTATACAGAAATTAAATATTTTGATTTAGTCAAATTATTAATATTGAATTTTAGACTTTTGGTTTTATTTATTTATTTTTTTTTTAAATTTTAAGTTCTGGGGGCCCCTGGGTGGCTCAGTCGGTTAAGTTTGCCTGTGACTCGGGTCATGGTCCCAGGGTCCTGGGATTGGGCCTGTGTCAGGCTTCCTGCTCAGTGGGGAGTCTGCTTCTCCCTCTTCCCCCCTCCCTGCTTGTGCTCTCTCTCTCTCTCATTCTGTCTCTCAGATAAATAGAATCTTAAAAAAAAAAAAAAAGTAAAATGTTAAGTTCTGTGGAACTGTACATGTAGATATGTGTAGCTCTCTTAGCTAATTTTGACTGAGAAATATGCAACCAATGGTGACTATTTTATTTAAGCCACCTTTAGTTATTTTCCTCAGATAACTACAAATCTACAGGTTTGGAGTGATTTTCCTGTTTATTCTTTTACAGTGATAACATGCCTGCCATATATTTAGGCATCATAGCTATAGTCAAGGCAGGAGAAGGGGGAAAAGGGGTGAGGCTTTTATTGGGAAAGCAAAAGCATTTCCAAAAGTCCTGCAGTTGACTTCTGCTTTTATTCCATTGGCAACCCGAACTGCAAGGAAGGTTTTTCTTTCTTTTTTTCTTTTTCTTTTTTTTTTTTTTTTGCGGGAGTAGGAGTGGGAAAGTGGTGGGGGATGGGGTAAGGGGCAGGTAAAGATAGGCAAGAAAGAAAAGAATAGGAAATAGTGGTTGGTTTTCCCATCAGTGATGTCTGTCACAATCTACAAACTTAATTTATGTAGACATTGAGGATATATAGTTAATTGAAATTAAATTCTGGTTGTAGTCCCTAAATATTTTATATGTTGTACATTTTTTAGGACTCCAGTTCAGTTGTAGAGTGGACACAGGCCCCAAAGGAAAGAGGTCATCGAGGATCAGAACATCTGAACAGTTATGAAGCAGAGTGGGACATGGTCAGTACAGTTTCATCTAAAAAGAAGCCATATACCAATGGAGGTATGAATTAAATCTTTTGAAATCTTAAAGTGATTTTCTACAATATAATAAAAATAAAACTGCAAAGAAAATTCTTTAAGGATGATTTGATCCTTTAATACATATAACTCATATTTTAGTTATATTCCCTCTTCATCTCCTTGTTTTGTTGATTGTGACTTTATAACAAAAAAAAGGGTTTAAAACCACGTGTTCTGTTTTGTAGTTATTCATGACAGAAAATAGAAACACTTGAAAAAATTGCTTTAGAGGTCTCACACATTTTTCTAGAATTAAAAAACATGTTATTTCATCCAAAAGCACCAGGGGGAGATGGAGTATACCAGTTAACCATACTGTTCTAATTTCAGTGATTATTGAGATCTACACAGTTCATTATAGTCTCCCATTTATATATATGTTTAGTGACTATTCTCTTTTATATGTTACATGTATATATTTAAATTTGTGTTGCTACTTGATTATCTACATGTAAATAACAAAAAAGAGCGAAGCTAACAACCTGATAGATCACATATACTACACTAAATATGACTCAGGTAGGCCATCTGTGATACAGTCCTATGTATTTGTGATTTCTTTTAGAAATAGTAAATACTTGTACAGAATTAAAATGCTTTTTTTCCCGTATTGATTAACTTGTGTTTTATAACTAGAAGGACATTTACTCTCTTACTGATTTTGGTCTGAGGTTTTTTTTTTTTTTTTTTTTTTAAGATTTTATTTATTCGTGAGAGACAGAGAGGCAGAGGGAGAAGCAGGCTCCATGCAGGGAGCCCAATGTGGGACTTGATCCCCAGACTCCAGGATCACGCCCTGAGCCAAAGGGAGGCACTCAACTGCTGAGCCACCCAGGTGTCCCTTGGTCTGAGTTTATAATTTATCCACATTGCCCGGATTCAGAAAAGCCTGGCCAAAATTGGTTAGAATATGTAAAGCTACATTTATAGAGCTTTGTGACTCAGTAAATCTGATTTTTTTTTCTTCTTCTTCTTCTTTTTTTTTGTAAATCTGATTTGCATGTATGGTCTGGGAAATCATTCTCTTCTGCAATAGTTATACTTTGTACTGTATCATCTCTTGGAAACAGTGGCAATTAAGTTAATAGTAATTCACAAGCTCGTGGTGAATTAAAATCAGCTCATGCTGGTGTGTTGTTGGGTTTTGTTTTGTTTTGTTTTTATTTCTTGGCATTCTTTTTCTACTGAAAGCAAAAGTTCTTACCAGAACAATGCAAAGTATGAAGACCACAGGATTTTAGTATATTTGGCATGTGAAGTGATTTTTAACTGCTCTAAATTAAGATCTTTAGGATTAATATATGTGAATTGTTCTTTTTTTGTTTGTTGTAGCCTAATACTGTTGAATCCTTGAAAATGAAAATAACAGGCTATAGGAAAGAGCAAAGGAGTGAGATTTCAGAATTTCATAAAAGAAAGAAGCATTACATGTATGAGAAGAGCATAATCTGACAATAAATGTCTTTTTTAGATTAGTGGTTTTCAACTCTGGCTGCACATTGAAATCACCTGGGGAAGTTAGGCTTTTGTTAAAAATACTGATTATGTGTGTTTCTTTTTTTTTTTAAAAGATTTTATTTATTTACTCATGAGCGACACAGAAAGAGGCAGAGACACAGGCAGAGGCAGAAGCAGGCTCCCTGCAAGGAGCCGGACACGGGACTTGATCCCAGATTCTGGGATCACGCCCTGAGTCGAAGGCAGACGCTCAACTGCTGAGCCACCCTGGCGTCCCGATATGTGTTTCATCCCAGTGAATTAATCAGACTCTGGGGATGGAGACTGGGTATTTGTATTTTTCAGATGCTGTAGTGTTGATTTTAATGTGCAGAATTGAGAACCTGTGTATAGCTTTAGAGGTTATCAAAAACCACAGATATAAATACTGTTTATATGGCTTGGCCATGCATTGTGACTTATAAAGTGAAGAGCCTTTATTTAGCAATTACTGAAAGTTAAGGAGACATTTTCTTTTTTTTTCCTGGTATTTAAAAAAATTTAAAAATGTGTTTAACAGTAGAAAATAATATTGAACATGGTGTGATGCAGTGTACATACACATGCACATACTGGACAGAGCAGGAATTATAAAGTGCAGAGCCTTCTGTCCCGTCCCTTCTTCTCCTAGACTATCTCATCTGATTATATTTCAACAGAAATTCTTCCTAAAGGAGATTTTCTTTTTTTTTTAGATTTTATTTATTTATTCATGAGAGACACAGAGAGAAAGAGAGAGACAGAAACACAGGCAGGGGGAGGAGCAGGCTCCCCAGAGGGAGCCAGATTCAGGACTCGATCCCGGGACCCCAGGATCACTCCCTGAGCTGAAGGTGGACACTCAACCGCTGAGCCATCCAGGTGGCCCAAGGAGATATTTTCCAAACTTGACATTTCAAAATTCAAATTTATACCATTTTGAAACATTTTTATATTTTTAAAAAGCATTTTTCTAATTTTATTCATTGTATAGTTTCCACATTTTATACTGTTTGTGTGACAAAGGAAATTGGGACAAAACTTTTAAAAAATTGACTATCAAAGACAACTTTATATTTTTTAATAGTTTCTATTACTAAGTCTTTGTTTTTATATACCAGATCAAATGTTTTGAAAATGTTTCTTCCCAGAACAAGACTGCCATCATGTTCTGTGCACCCATCCAAATAAAATGTCTTGTCTTCTGTGTTAATTCTGTTGGAGACATACAGGGACTTACTGAAATGTTTTTTAGTTTTACTCTTCTGCTATTATGGTTAGTTTTCCCATGTCATTATGTTGGGGATACTTCTTACATGTATTTGGTAACATCACTCACCAGAACTAATTAGTTTTATTTACCTTTGTTAAGAGAAAAAAAAAGAAATTTTTAAAAAATTTTATTTTTTTTTGAGAGAGCGTGTGCGTGCATGAGCACAAATGGGGGGATGGGCAGAGGGAGAGGGAGAAGCAGACTCCCTGCTGAGCGGGGAGCCTGATATGGGGCTTGATCTCACACCCTGAGATCATGACCTGAACCAAAGGCAGACTCTTAACCACTGAGCTGCCCAGCCACCCTGAAAAAAGGAAATTTTGAGTTAACTCTTGGATTTATTAGTTTTCCTTTGTGTAACCATTTCTAATTCTAGTTAGCTATTGGTGGTGGACTAAATTGCAGATTTCTTTTATGTTTACTTGATACTAGGTTATTCATTTATTCAGTGCATCTTTGAGTACCTACTATGTGCTACCTACTCTTCTAGGCATTGGGGATATAATTATGAAGAAAATAAAATTCTTGTTCTCATGATGTTTAATTATATTCAAGTAAAGGGACTTCTAGAATTGACTTGTTAATGTTTCTTTGTTTATTAGAGCTTCAGGTGAGGAAGTGTGTAAGGCATTTTTAAAATTTCAGATGTGATGTGTTTCTTTCACTAACATGGGAAAATCTATGTAAAAATTTTACTTTTGAAAATGCACAAACTCCTGATAATTCATATAGCTTGCATGTATTTATATTCTCCATATGATTTTCTTGCATTAATTTAGATTAATTTTTTCTGTGTAATTTAATACTTTAATTTTAAAAGTTGTATCTAGTTTTTCATTGCTTTGAAAATATTTTTGATCTTTGCAAATAATCTAGTGGTCCTAGATACAGTCACATATAAATGGTTCAGGCAGATGTTGGAATTCTACAATTGTTTTTACTTTGATATTAGCTTGAACTGGTGTTATAAACTCTACGATATAAATTCCAATGAAATATGATATATGGTAGTCAAGTGGGCAAATGGCCCTTAATCAAGTATCAGCCTTAGTTAGGTATGAGCTCACCATCTGAACTGGCGTGGAACTTAGGTCACTGTAGGGAGAAATTACTTATTAGCTTTTCTGGACTTCTTTCAAATGATATTTAAGTGTCCATTAAACAGTGATGGTGCCTATATTCTTTGTAGGTAGAGGTTCTGTAAACTGTAGATTTCTTTGTCAGTTCAGGAGATCTTGTTGGAACTGATGGAGCTGTAGTGTTCCTGACTATGTAGAAAGGTGACACACACACAAATGAACGCTGATCTATCCTTTGATCAAGTTCTGTAAGCACATATCTTCTGTGCAGTTTGTGGAGTTGATAGTGGGATGGAATGAAGATCTTGAATAACAGGATAGTGTAACATTTCTTAGGAAATAACATTAGAGAAATGGATTTTTAAAATTTCGGAGACATGACATGCTTATGTCCAACTTAAAACAGGTCAAAATGGCATTTTTGGATAGAAATGATAAGTAGTAGTGGGAAAGTAGCATTTTCCCCTTTGTCCTTTGAATTTTTATATAAGTATTTTTTAAGCTGCTTGTTATCAATTATGATATTGTTCACAAACCTAGGATTTTTAAGCTTCTATAAATAGCCACAAACTTAGAAGATACTTTATTTTATATTACTGTAGTTTGGGTTGAACGGAGGTCTTACTTTAGTAGATTGATTTAGTAGAAAGATTGAATGTATTCTCTTTTTTAAAAAATATGGAACACTTCATGAGTTTGGGTGTCATTCCCGCACAGGAGTCATGCTAATCTTCTCTGTATCGTTCAGTTTTAGTATATGTGCTGCTGAAGCAAGCACCGTATTCATTCTCTTCAAAGCACTCACAACTTACGTTTTCATCCTCAACTCCCTACCACTCTTTGGGTTTTTGCAAATAAAATGTCTGTTGGTATATTTACTCCAGTATTATTTTTTTTTATTCCAGTGTATTTACTTTTACTCAGTGTAATCTAGTGAAAATAATTGCAAAGGCAAGTGAGGAAGGAAAGGTTTTTTGTTTTGTTTTTAATGACTCTCCAAGAGCATCACACCATTCCTCTTTGGCAGGGTGGGGGCAGTGGAAAAGATGAACATTTATCGAGTATTTGTTACATAATTGACACTATACTAGTTAGTTGACAAGCATTATCTCTTTTAATTCTTAGTATAGCATTGGGAGGTAAGTATAATTATCTCCATTTTTACAGATGATAAAACCAAGGCTTAGAGAGATTCAATTATTTGCCCCAGATCATTCAAGTAGTAAGATGGTGTTGCTGTAATTTGAGTCCAGCCTGCCTGCTTCCAAAGCCATAGTCATTTTTGGACAAGGACAATTTATTTGAAATAGGGATAACATTTTTTCACTCTGAATGCAGTAAGATAATTATTTTCAAAACTATTCTTTTAAGAAAATGTCTGTTGCCATTTCTAATACAGGTGGAAGCCATAGGAATGTGAATGCTGTAGTCATTCCCTAGGCTCAACAAGTTTCTGTTAGGCAGTCATGAAGAGCGCTGTCAGTACCTTTTAAAAAGGTGAACAAAAATATTTTGCCCCACTTTCTTGTTTTTAAGATGCTCCAAGTCATAGAAATGGGAAAAGCAAATGGTCATTCCTGTTCAGTTTGACAGACCTGAAATCAATCAAGCAAAACAAAGAGGGTATGGGCTGGTCGTATTTGGTATTCTGTCTAAAGGATGACGTCGTCCTCCCTGCTCTGCACTTTCATCAAGGAGATAGCAAACTACTGATTGACTCTCTTGAAAAATATGTGGTGTTGTGTGAGTAAGTATCCAATTATTTTCTACTTCTTGAAACTGGATTTTTGCATTGGTCCCCAGGCAAGCAAGTTTGACTTGTCCTTGGGCATCGGAGACCTGTGTGCAGATGAGGGCACAGGCAGCTTTGGCCTTTTTGGGATATTGACTGCTTTGGATGAATGATTAAGATTTTGCCATTTTTGTACTTTGGGTCAGCAACTTGTCACCTTATTAGTGTTCTAAAGAAGCGTGGTCCCATATTTTTTATACATATTTAAATGATGCCTCGATAACTTATGGATTATATATTTATATAATTAACGTTTTATTACATATTGTCTCTTAAAGATAGAATTTTACTTGTAATATTATATATTTATATCCAGCAGGTCTAAGACCTTTATAAAATTATTATAAGTGTGGAAGACAGGGCTTTTTTGCTTTCCAGAAGTCTGGTGTCTTATATTTATTCATCTATGTGCATTTTTACACACATACTCTTTTTTGCTTTTACTTCCAACACCTATGTTTTGGGTATCAGAGTTCTGAGCATTGTGTTAGTTGCTTCATGGTTGTAAGCACAATAGGTTGTTCCTGGATTTCTGAGAGTTTATGGTCTTGTGAAGAATGCCAACTAGTAAATGGCAATAAATCTCAAGAACTAAGATGAAGTTACAAGGTGCTTTGGGAGCTGCCAGAAGGGAAGAAGGGTCTCTCATTCAGACTGGGGGTTGGGTGGGTTTCAGGGCAGACTTTCTTGAGGAAGTAGCATCTGTGTTAGACCTACAAATGAGTGAACATTAGCATGTAAGGGAGGGAAATATTTACAGGGAAAGGTGTTTTAGATGGAAGAATTTAAAACCTGTAATCCCAGAACAAAGTAGTTGAATATCACAGGTCTGCATATTGGGGGGAGGAGGGTACCAAATTTAAAAGTGAGGCCAGCGAGTTGAGTAAATGCCAGAGCATGAAGGATCTTGTAAATAATTTTAGCCATTTGTTCCAGTCATGTACATAAGATGATAGTGGGATGAACTTGGACAGGAAAGATAGAAGTACTGGAAAAAGATATTTAGGGTTTACTTTTGTGATTGAGTGGGTATGTGGAGGTAAGAAGAAGGGAGTTGAGATTTTAGCTTGAGGAACTGTAGGGATGGTTGTTAACCTTGTTAGTAATGTTGTCACTTTATAATAGAGTAACATAATGTTTAAACTTAGATTATATAAATCTAGTAGTGATCCAGAATTTGGAAGATTTTGGCTGCATTTTTTGATCTGACGTTCTCTCCCCTACCATGTTGACCATCTCTGGGTGACACTAGGCATAGATCAGTAGCAGTATCCATAAGAAGGTCAAGTCTGGTCGGCAGTATGTGGGTTTTGGATCTTGAAGTGGGAAGCTTTGAATAGGTTACCACCCAGGTTGGGGGATTAAGTAGATTCAGGAGGGGCAAATGGTCTGGCTGTTGAACAGCAGATATTAAAGGCTTAGGGGTTTTAGTACCATAGCAAACTCTATGTTGTGATGTAACTGTCAGAGTTCATGCAACCTGAGACCATTGATTAAAGTGTAGTATTTAGGATGAAGTGGTAGTTCCTCTCCACCCTTTACTGGTCTTTACTTTGGAGAACTTTGGTTGGTGTTAAACATTGCATTTTAAACGTGTTAGATATACCACTAGAAGAGACGACTAGTATAAAGAGACAGATCAAAGTGATATGAAAAACATGAAAAGGATGTGGAGATTTAACTTAAAGAAGAGGTGTTTTGGTGCAGTGTTAAACAAAATCCAAACTTATTATGGTCAGTGTAATCCTGCACTGCCTTTTTAAATTCTGTTTATCTCTTCAGCCTCACTTCATGCCATTCTCTTTTATATTCTGGCCATATAGTTTTCTTTCAGTTCCTGAAATGCCCCAGACTCTTGCTTTAGAGTCCTATATGTATGCTGTTTTTCTTTTGCCTGGAATATTTTCCTTTTTCTGATCCTAAGTGTGGCTTTTCTGAATGTCCTCTCTCCCATGTAATGTAGGTTCCTACTCCCTTTCTTTTTCATTGTCTCATTTCCTTGTTTGCTCCCTTCATAACTCTTAATAGAATAATGTTATTTATTTACTTTTTAAATATTCTACTCTAGAATGTATGCTCACAAAGGCAGGGATCATATCTGTTTTGTTTACATTTTCACTTAAGTTCCTAGCCACAGTGCCTAGCACATAATATTTACATAATAAGTCTCAGTTGAATGAATAAATGGCATAGTACTTAACCAATGCTACCAATAATTTTAAAAAGGATGTTTTAAGAAATAGATTATAATTTGATTTGTATGGCTTTAGAGAGCAATTAGAAGAAAACAGGTTGTAGCTCAGGAATTGGAGAGTTTTCTATCTTGGGTGGGTTCAAGGATAGACTCGGCAATAACTTAGGTGCTTATAAAGAGTCTATATATCTTGAATGTGTGTTGGTGATGTTTTAATGAGGGTTGTGAATGAAACTTCTTTACAAATACAGAAAAGGAAACAAAGTAAGGAGTAAATATAAGAATCAGATAATGGTAAAAATATAGTTATTGATGAGGCTTAGATATGCAGCATCATCATAATTTACCCCAAAGTAGTTTTGAAGTCACTCACCAATTTTTGAACAACTACAGGTCTTCCTATTGAGGACAGACCACTTATGATGTGAATGAAACCAGACCAGAAAGCCTCTTTTATGTTGATAGGCAAATCTGAGAGAGAGAGAGAGAGAGAGAGAGAGAGAGAGCAAGAGCAAGCGCAAATCCATGTGTGCGAGTGTGTGCGCATGCAATGTCTGGAAGGCGAAGTGTTGTTTATGCCAAGCATGTACCTTACTCTTTCCTATCTCAGTAATCAGATTTGTCTTAGCCAAGGAGAGTTTAATAGAAGTGCATATTTCCATTTGAAAACACAAAGCCATGGGAATGATGTCCCCTCCCGCCATATATAGTTTTTTTTTTTTTGAAGACCACTTATGTCCTAGACACTCTGTGCTAACTGCTAGAAGAAGCAGTAATCACAAAAGATATGGTCCCTGCCTTCATGAAGTTTGTACCCTTGTAGGAGAGACAGACATTACTTATACAAATAAACATAGCATTTGGCTGTAATAGGTACTCCAAATAAGAGATGTGTAGCACTATGTAAGTATATAGTAGGATAATTTGTAAGTTTTTTGTGAGTCAGTAGTAATTGAAGCTCTGAGAAAGAATGAAATTAAGGGGAGGATAAAATGGAATATAATGTGAACATCAGTGATTAATTGCAACCTTTAATGGCCTGGTCAAAGAGAAGAACCTGACAGAGGAGACTGACCTCCCTCCCTATATTTGGTTCTTTTCTCTCTCCCTTTTGGGTTTTTATCACTCAATTTATAGTCCTGTGGAGATGTAGCCTTTCTAGGGGGGTGAGAAGGGTGGAAGAGATAGTCCTTCAAAAACCACCCCTGATACCAGCTACTTCTCCATGGTGCATTCTTCTGTGACACTGGAAGCTAATTTATTCTTTGCCCTCTGAATGATCTGAAATACGTAAGAATAGTACCCAAGGCCCCTCTGTACCCTAAGCTGAAATAAACACTTCCTGTTCTCTCTCCCGTTATAAATTATACCAAATTATATTGTGCTGTAGAGCTCACCAGAGATTATATGTTGAGTCCAGTGGTAGACTATGGATACTCCAAATAAACTGTCACTGACATTAAAAAAAATTCCATATTTGTGTAAGCCATCTGTATCAGATTCTCAGGAAGATATTAAAGATCTTTGTTCTTTATTTCACTAGTTATAATCTAAATAAATGGAATTCTCAATTAAGTTGAACTCCAAAGAAATGAAAATTCTCAGTTTTTCACTCTACTAGATGTCAGCCCCGGCAACCTCATTTGCTGTCCCTAGATCAGTTATCTTAAGCAAAGTGATGTTTCCAGAGTTACATTCCTGTGGTCGGAGATTGTTGTAGAGACCAGAAGGAAGAATAGTTCCAGAAAACTTTGGTTTCCACAGCCTCATTGGGATGCCTGGCAGTCTATGCCATGGTCACCCTTTTTTTTTCAATGCAAAACCCACAGAATTAGACCATATTCTTTTTTTCTCTGATTAACCCAGTTGAATGATGTGACATACATTTGTGGCCATCTTCTCTTCCTAATACTGCCCCTAATGAATTAAGGGCCTTACCATATAGATGAACTGAAATCTTGGATGTACTAGGGATGTGCAGCTTTGTAAGAGTGAGAATGAGGCTGGAGAGTAATGTACAGTTCTTCTTTCATTCTCACTGGCTGGATCAATCAGTGCAAAATAATAGACCAGCTTCTTGAGACTTGTAATTTCTCAAATGGTTTTCTTATCTCCTAGAAAAACATACTGTCCTTTTCATTCATGTTTGTTAGTGTTCTTTGATTTATCACCTTTTAAAACATGCTTGGGTAAAGAATGAATCACAAATATATTACTTTCTGGAACCAAGTTGGTGCTAGGATATGAAGGAAGGTTGTAATACAAAGATTCCATTAAACTTATTTTGTATATTGGGGCATTTTTCATTAATATATAAATATCCAGGCAGTAAGATATTTCCTAAAAAGCCAAATTGGTTGTATCATCATATAACACCATTTATAAAATGAAATTATAAACTCTCATTTATTTCCTTTGAGGTATATGTGTAAAATAAATAAGAATATGTTATACCTATAGTTTTGTAAATATTCTGTACTTTATTTTTATCGACCTTTTGATTGATAACCTTTGCAGTGATATTTTTATTTCTTTAGCTTTCTATATTGGTTATTCTCAGTAGCAATGGAAAATAGCTACTACTACATCTCAGCACACAAAACATTCTTCAGCTGTTATCATTTCTGAATTTATTCTAAGGTCTTTGGGAGAGGCTCACTCCAAAGCTGGGGAGATAACTTCTGAATTTTCAATAGATCTGTTTCTATAGTTGTGATATTAGACTGTAGTTTTCTTTAAGCCCTATAGTAGGCTCTAATAGAATTAGTGATGTTAACATCATTAAAAGTTCTGTCTTGCTGCTACAAAGAATTTGAAAATCTTGAATAATGTTTTCATAAGAGATCAACTTCCTAGAATCCATTATATTTCCAGAATATATACATATAAATCCGTCATATTTGATCTTTCCAAATTAAATCAGTGTGATAACCTGGCAGGTGGAAATGTAATGATATTCTGGAATGCCAACCCTCCTTTTGACGAGCTCTGCAATTGCCTAGCAATATACAGCTTGTCCTCTGACTCATGTACTTCTTAAAAATATTTTTGTTGATTTTTTTTAGCTAAGGGCAACTCATCTAAGTCTTAAATTTCTTATATCTCTCCTCCTAGAACTTTCCCCAGCCCCTCATCACAGAGCATCGGGTATAAAAAATGAAATCCATTCTTTTTATTTATTTTTTATTTTTTATAAAAGATTTTATTTATTTATTTGAGAGACAGCACAAGCCCGGGGAGGGGCGGGAAGAAAGGGAGAGGGATAAGCAGACTCCCTGCTGAGCGCAGAGTCTGTTGTGGGGCTCGATCCCAGGACCCCAAGTTCCTGACCTGAGCCCAAGTCGGACACTTCATTGACTGAACTACCCAGGCGCCCCTAAATCCTTTCTTCTTAAAAGAATAGCTGTGGTTGCTTTTTGGTTAGGCAGTCATTTCTTCTTCTCATTGCTAGTTCATTGACTATAGTTTGAAATCTGGAGCCATAATAATGATCTGAGCCCAGATAGCTACATGCTTTTTCTACATGCATAGCCAGTGGTTTGACTTCAATTACCAATTTTTGCTTGAATTTTAAAGAAATTATTTGACTTATTGTTAGAAACAATAACCATAGTACCAGCTGCCCTGTGCTAGGGGAAAACATATATTGTTATATTAGTTACTTTTCTGGTGCTACATTTAAAAGACTTATTTAAAAAAATGCCTTGTGAGAGTATATATAGGTCTTTGTATTAAGCATAACCCCAGTAAGTTCAGAAAAATGACATTTAAATGAAAATTGAACATTTTAAAAGTTATATTTTTTCTTACCCTCAAATGACTCAACCTCATCTCCTTTTAAAAAGCCAAGGGGCTTATTAAGCTACTGTTGTCTCTGAAGATCAAGCATTTCTGAATGTGTAAAAATGAGATCCTGCTTTGGAGTTCATATCCCCTCTGGCATTGCTGTTGCATCCTGTTGTGTTAGAATTGAGAAGAGATAACTGTTATTAAAGTTCTTATCTCAAACATTTATAATAAACGAGAAGTAGATAGCTGCAACATAACACATTTAAGTTTTATTTTAAACACAGAAAAGTTGTGGATTTATTATAGCTAACTTACTAAGTTTTAAAACTTAATAGACAAAAGACTGGATAATTCATCTGATTACTTCAAATTAAATGCCTATTTGGAAAGCATTCTGTAGTAATTAAGAAATGTGAAGAAAAAAATGCAAAGAACAACTTGCTTCTAAGAGCTTAATAAACAAGAACTAAAAACATACTATTACCTGAACTGTACATTATTATAACCTTATTAAATATGTTCATGTGTGTTTATAATTATGGTTAGCATAATTAATGATCTTTAAAAAATAATCTATTTTATCTTGTGTTCTTAATATCTTATATTGCAATATTACCAAGCTGTGGCATGAAGTTGAAACCCTTTCAAAATAGGACATTTTCCTGTATTGTAATTTTATATATACTGATGAATCCTAAAGTGTGCTTTCACTTTCTTTAACTTTTATGATAATAAAGGCAGATACTTTCGTTTGTAAGGTTTTTCTACTATAATTACATGCAAAAACTTGGGTTCGTTACAGTTTAGTTCTCTTGGCTTTACCTAGAATAAAAATATTCAACCCTTTTATGTTTGTTAATTTAGTATTTCATGTTTCATATAGTTTCGGAGCTCATTTAAGATAGTTACTAGCTATTTACTAATATTGTATTGATGGGCAACAGTTCTAGAACTGGACATTTGAGTCTTGGGTTTTCATTGTTGTTGTCAAGGAAAAGTAGGCATTAGTAAGTATTCTGGTAGTAATTGATGCAGTGTGCTAGTATTTTCTACAGATCCCTGCTTTTATTACAGATCTCCACAGGATAAAAGAACACTTCTTGTGAATTGTCAGAATAAGAGTCTTTCACAGTCTTTTGAAAATCTTCTTGATGAACCTGCATATGGTTTAATACAAGTATGTTTCTTAATCTATTTTGTATTAATCTGTTAATCTTACATCATTGTTTCATATACCTCCTACCTCTCATTTTCTCAGATTATATAGAATGAGACATGTGTCTCTCTCTGTGTAAACTTTATGGAACTATTCTCTCTAATTTTTTTTTATTCTCTGTAATTTTTAAAAAATAATATGTTTCATCCATTTGTAAAACTCAGAAGCTTCTTTGGTTCTTAGTTACTCTTAAGGCAATGTTTCCCTTTATTGTAATACTGATATTGGACATTAGTAGATTTTTATTATCCTAGCTTTCACTGACTAGGTGGGAGGTCACTGGGTAAGCTACTTTGAATTCATTAATGTCGTTTGAATTTTTATTTTCCATTTTAAGTAGATTCATTTGGGGTCCTGATAATCTAATTCTCCTTAAGGTATTTGAGTATATTCTTACATTTGGCTAAAAATATGCACTTAACACAGGCAGAAGTAAAGTTATTTATTTTTCACTCAAATTTCTATGTAAACTAATGAAATGGTTGTTTGTTTATTCACTTACTCGTTCAACAAATGTTTGAGGGTTTACTCTGTCCCAGATGGTCTCTTCTTGGTTCTGAAGATAAGATAAAAAGGGCAGTTTTGAGGAAGGAGGACGAGATAGCTAGACAGTGATGAAAGTAAACAGGGAACAGTTTTTATTGTGAAAATAATTGTTAAAAGACCTTTAAAAAAATCACTATTTTTGCTAACTATGAATAAGCAGGCAGTTTGGGATTTAGAAGTAACCCTAGCAATAGAAAAACTTTTGTTGTTTTCCAAGGCAGCACTGTCCAGAACAAATTACACTCATTGGCATGATTTATTAATCAGATAATTAGATTAAAATGTCAGCTGATATTTAAATATTGTGAGCTTTAAAATTTAGCTATTGAATATTTTCCGTTAGACTAGTGCACACTTCAAGAAATATTTTTTTTGTGAAGGCAGGACTGCTAGACAGAAGAATGCTGTTGTGGGCCATTCATCAATGGAAAGTAAGCACTGCATATATTTGTGATGTATGCAGATTGAATAAAGCCTGCAAATCATTTGTTTATCTGCAATTCAATCAGTAGCATTAACTTGCTGTGTAATATTCTCTTTTAACCAAATGAAAAGATTGGCTTAGAAAATAAAAATTTTTCTTCCCAGAAAAAAAAAATCTTAGAACACTCTGTTTTAGTTCTGATTTCCCTTTAAAAAACTTTGCCCTTTTGCTCATGATAGTGGTATTTTTATTATTTATTTGAATTAATAATGCTAATATTTCTCTTCTTACTACATAGAAAATTAAAAAGGATCCTTATACAGCAACTATGGTAGGATTTTCCAAAGTCACAAACTACATTTTTGATAGTCTGAGAGGCAGTGATCCCTCTACACATCAACGACCACCTTCAGAAATGGCAGATTTTCTTAGTGATGCTATTCCAGGTTTAAAGATAAATCAACAAGAAGAACCAGGATTCGAAGTCATCACAAGAGTGAGTGGACATTTATATTAACATAGCTCTCACATTTTAACAGGAGAAATGCTTTTTAAACATGTACTGAATATGATAGAAATAGAAACTCAGTTTTGGTTATATCTGCCTCTTTCTCATAATCCTTTCTTATAACTTTTTTGCTAATATATCTAACAACTAATACTTGTTCTGCCTCCACATTGTTGGATTGTGCTGCTTCATTTACTGCTTATACTTTTTGTTTATTAGTTGGATCTCTTTTCTTTGATTACTTTTTGATGATAATGAACAGGTTGTTTGTTTCATTGAGTGCATAGCAGTGAATATGAGCCTTGCATATTGTTCCAAGTTCTCTTCCTAATTTATATGTTTTCTCAGTAGGCACCAGAGGCAGCTAGTCAGGACACTACTCTAGGGCTTTTATGCTTATGTGAATCTTTTCTTTTTTAAGGAAGATGGATCCCGGCCCTGAATTGTGGCCAGTCTTTATATATGCCCAACAAGACTTTTGAATTTGCTACAATTCTAGGCTGTACATAGTTGGAACATTATAAATACAAAAAATGTAATACTTGAAGGGCTTATCTTGCAAATGGCATTTTTAAATTACCAACATCTGTTAATTGAATAAAAAACTGTAGAAAATACCAAGTGGAGCTAATGGATCATGAATCAATTCCGAGAGCTACAAATTTTAGTTTGGAAGGAAAGCTAATTTTAGAATATGTTTAGTGGAATAATACTGTCTTTTCAAATAATAACAGCACACCATTTAATTTGAAGAGTCCCTTATGGAATTTACATGTCGAATGTTTTGTACTTATGTAATTGAAACTCAAAATAGCAAATGTATTCCTGTCTCTGAATTTATTACTCTGTTATTTGTATGGTTACTAGGAAGGAAAGTGTATGGAATGCTATTAAAGTTCATAAACGAAACATTGAAAAATAAGGGAAGATACTAGAAATGTTAGAACTTGTGCCTGAGTGATAGTGTTTTAGTTATCGTTTCTGTGTACCTTGATTTAATATCACTGGTTAAAAGTGTACTCCGTATTGCTTATCTTCTTATTTTAGATTGATTTGGGAGAACGACCTGTTGTTCAAAGGAGAGAGCCAGTATCACTGGAAGAATGGACTAAGAACATTGATTCTGAAGGAAGAATTTTAAATGTAGATAATATGAAGCAGATGATATTTAGAGGGGTAAATACCTTAATATGGATGATATTTGAAACTGCTGATATTTAAATTTTCTCTTTTGGAGGGATGTGTAGAGTGTAGAGGGAGTCAGGGAATGAATTCCTTTTTGAATAATGATGCCTTAAAATCCCTGTAGGACAGAGACATCACAATCCTTGTGATGTCCCTTAGGATTGCGCGGTGGGGAGGGCGGGAGACCAGTAAGCCTAGGGAAGAATAGTTTTCCTTACTTCAAGTTCTGTGGATTATATGAAGGAGGCGTGTATATACCCCACTGGTAGCCGCCTTATTTAATAAGGATTGGACTTGGAAAGACTAATCAGTCCCACTGTCTTTTATAGAACAATACTCTGCATTGTTTAAGCTTTCTGAAAGTTTACATCTTCAGAACTAGAGGTCAAAAACAAGTTAGTATTCACTGAATTGAGTGAATATGTATAAAAACTGTCTCTTAAATATTAGTCTTCCTGTATATTTATATGCAAGTTTTGTGAACTTAAAGTATTCCATTCTTTTTTACAACCGTGTTTAATATGCATGTTTTCTTTAGGGACTTAGTCATGCATTGAGAAAGCAAGCATGGAAATTTCTTTTGGGTTATTTTCCTTGGGACAGTACCAAGGAGGAAAGAACTCAATTACAAAAACAAAAAACGTAAGTAAGAACTTTTGTATGTTCACCAAAGAAATTAGTAACTCACTCATACAAAATAGTATAGGGCTTCTAGATGATTATTTTAAATAGATGAGGGTATGGGAAAAATAATTTTGTTTTCATCTTTCTAGTTGAAAAATTGAGCTCTGTACTTTAAACTAGTCATTTCAAACACTCCTTATAGTTGTGTTGGTGAATATGTAGAAATATGGTAAAAAAAATTCCACTTCCTTTGTAGAAACATTTTGCATACTTGAAAAATAACTAATTAGATAGGGGTTTTTAAATACATCATCTTGATCCATTTTTGCAATTCATTATGAAATTATAAAAATAGCCACAAGAAGTATATTTACTCTTTAGGTTAATTACCTTTAAATTATTTTCCTGGTGCTCTTGTAAATAAACTAGTCTTTCCGTTTTTGGGAAAACTTTCTGTTTTTTAAGGTATTTCTCAGACTTTAAACTTAGACCAACTTTCCAGTTACCCTTCTCACTCCCAGTTCATCAGGGTAGCCTTTGATTGAAAGCTCACTCTGAATCATTATGTACATATTTAAACCTTCAGACAATCCTTTCTCTTTCAATACATTTGCCAATTATTCTAAGACATTTCACATTAACAGGTTTGTGAATAAACTGGTTAGAAAAATGGAAATCTTATGTCACATTAAAAAAAACAGCAATTTGTAGATTTGTATTTATAATTATTCACAAACTTTAGTGGTTAAAATATTTAATAACTAGAATACTTTTAGATATCATATTAAGGATTGAGGTAAATGTTTTTCTTAAAATCATACCTAAATTATTCTAGTAGTTTAAGCAAAGTTTATGGTATGTATAAGGTTATTTTATTTTTCCTTTGTATTTAGTTATGTATCATAAGTAAACATTTCATTATCCTATTTATAACCTCACATCTCACTAGCATCATAAATGCTATGATATATTGTTAATGGAAAAATCCATTTAGAATTTTTAAAAATACCGTGTTCTCATAGCTTTTTCTGGTATGAAATTGTTTTCTGTAGTGATGAATACTTCAGGATGAAACTACAATGGAAATCTGTCAGCGAAGAACAAGAGAAGAGAAATTCGAGATTAAGAGATTATAGAAGTCTTATTGGTAATTTTTTCCTAATTTTGGAAATGCATGAGAGGGGTTGACATTGAAGTCTTGATAAAATTTAAGGAGTGAAGGTATATGCTATGGAGATAGGGCTCAAAAGAGAAATCAGAATTAGACAGTACATTAGAATGTGTATTTGATGATCTTGGTTGTTCTCTTCCAATTAGGAATATGAATTCAGTCGGTATATGTACTGACATACTTCATTTTTGGTTCTGAAATATGAATTTAAAAAGGTTAATTTGCTTATTGAATTAATTTCATTCAAAAACCATTATGTCTCCCTTATTACAAAGAGTTTGTGTTTATTAATAGGAAAATTAGGAACTATAGATAAGCAAAAAAGAAGAAAATAAAGATTAGCTTTGTTTCTGTCATCCATAGATAATTATAGTTAATAGACATTGGCTTATGTCCCTCCAGACCATCTCTAAATATACATTTATTTTATTTTTTTAATAAGTGACTTCAGATAGGAAATTTTTGTCAGTGTGTGAGAATTGAGTAACTATTGTGTGGGAATAATTATTTCATAAAAAAGAGATGTATGACAGAATTTTACATTAAAAGAATTAGACTTATTTCCAAAGACTGAGTACTGGGCTACCTAGCTCTTACGGTAAAGACCAGGTTGGTATAAGTTATTGAAAGAATGCATAGTTACTGCTATAAGTGTCTTTAAGTTTCAGTTGATAATCTCCGTTGTACAAAACCAAACCATTGAAAACAAAAATGGCTTGTCCAAGATCATATAGTTAAGGGCAATACCCAGTTTTAATACTCTTAACTATCTGGTTAGCTGGACTCTATATAATTTTAGGATAGCTTTGGATACTAGTGGAACTTATTTTTAAAATTTGCATTTTGCTTATGAATTTATTTATAGCTTCATAAATAAAGATGGATGGAGTTTTGGTGGAGTGTTGGAAGTGATGACCTGATGGGAGTGAGTTTAGGAGGAAACAGGAGTAGTGGAATTGGTCACAATATATACAGCTCCTTTAAGAAGTTTTGCTCTACACAGATGGAGATAAAACGGGCTGCTGTTAGAGGGGATAGTGAGATTGAGTAAGGTTTTTATGAAGATGAGAGAAACAGCAGTATGGTTGAAGGCTAGGTGGGAATGGATCCAATAGGAAGAAAAACGAAACTAGAGAGGGACACAAGAATTAACTAGGGCAATATCCTTGGGTGGATTTCATGCACAAGAGGGGGATTGGATTTAGCCACCAGGATGGAAGCTCATTTAGAGTGATAGGTGAGAAGGGACTCTGCGAATGCAGGTATGTGGCTAAAATAGTGGGATACTGGGGGAAGTTCTCTTTGGATAACTTCCATTTCTCAGAAATAGGAAGCAAGATCCTCATCTGAGAACCAGAGTTGGGAGGAAGAAACATTTTGGAGGCTTGAGAACAGAGGAGAAGATGTAAAGTGGTTACATGAATGGAGACAAGGAATGGATGAATGAACTAGAACATGTTTACCAGGCAGCATTAGAGGCCCACTTGAGGTTTAGTTACAGCAAATGTAAAATGGGGTCTGTTGGCGGCATGGTTGTGGTTTCTTCAGTCTTCTTTAGCTATATCAAGTTAGATGGAGAGTTGGATTAAGTGAGGGCTTGTTTTTTTTTTTTAAACCTAAGTACTAATAATCTTTCTTGAAATAATTTCTAGAAATACTTTCCTTATAAAATATTCTTTATATAACATTTTTGATCCCTTTTTGTTTTCTGCCTGGCATGTTGCATCTAAATATACAAGAAGGAATTGCAGATAGTTCATGAGGGTACAAATAATTTTTTACCATGTTTAAAACCCCCTGTTAAGGCAAATAATCTATGTTGTCATTATGACTATGTAAATTGTGCTTGAGTTAATAAAAACGATAAACTTGGGGATCCCTGGGTGGCGCAGCGGTTTAGCGCCTGCCTTTGGCCCAGGGCGCGATCCTGGAGACCCGGGATCGAATCCCACATCAGGCTCCCGGTGCATGGAGCCTGCTTCTCCCTCTGCCTATGTCTCTGCCTCTCTCTCTCTCTCACTGTGTGCCTATCATAAATAAATAAAATAAAATAAAAATTAAAAAAAAAACGATAAACTTATGCACACCTTTTTATCAACACTGATTTGAGAATGAAACATTTTGATGTTTTTAGTTTTCTTTATTTTTTATTTTTTATTTTTTTTAAGATTTTATTTATTTATGCATGAGAGACACACACAGAGAGAGAGAGAGAGACAGAGACACAGGCAGAGGGAGAAGCAGGCTCCATGCAGGGAGCCCGAGAGAGAGAGAGAGAGGGGCAGGCAGAGACACAGGCAGAGGGAGAAGCAGGCTCCATGCAGGGAGCCCGATGTGGGACTTGATCCCGGGACTCCAGGATCACGCCCTGGGCCAAAGGCAGGCGCTAAACCACTGAGCCACCCAGGGATCCCCCTAGTTTTGTTCTTTAAAGATTTTATTTGTTAGAGTGAGAGAGAAAGCACACAAGCAAGGGGGAAAGGTGGGGCAGAGGGAGAGGCAGAGGGTGAAGTAGACTGACCACTGAGCAGGGAACCCAACACAGGGCTCTGTCCCAGGACACCGAGATCGTGACCTGAGCTGAAGACAGATATGTACTTGTTTTTATTAAATCTAATATAGTGTATTTTATTTATTTATTTATTAAAAAGATTTATTTATTCATGAGAGAGACAGAGAGAGAGTGAGAGGTGGAGACTAGACGGAGAAGCAGACTCCTCGCAGGGAGCCTGATGGGGACTCTATCCCAGATCCTGGGATCACGACCTGAGCTGAAGGCAGGCGCCCAACCGCTGAGCCATCCAGGCGTCCCTAAATCTCATATAGTATATTTTAATAGAAAGCTATAATATTGTTCTCATATATATTTTTAAATGCCCTTACAGAATCTTTTTTTTTTGCCCTTTCAGAATCTAAACTAATGTCATCCTTTATTGTTAGATTCTACTCTTCTGTAAAATAGCTCTCTGTCTCTTCATAAGTACAGGTGTTCCTGTGAGACCTTTCATAAGTCTAAATGGCATAAAGCAAAGAAATAATCACTATATTAACATATATGGAAGCTTTCTAAAGCATTCTCAGACCCTCAAAATTACCTCTTTTAGGCTTTTTGCTAACAGATACACAAAATCAATCAAGGTACAACACAGAAGCCCACAGGCCCAGTTCAAGGCTATGAGGGCTTGATGCTGAGATGGGGATGTGGATCCCGGGAAGGAGCGAGCGTAGTGGGGCCCTCTAGCTGCCCAGGGCACGAACTGTCTCTGTGACCGTCACTGCAAAACAGACACTGAATACTGTTTTCACTTGTCATCGTGTTTTTTTTGTAAAAGTGGATTAATAAAATCCACATCTTCTTTGGATTTCCTTTGGCTAGTGAAAACAGTTACTCATGCAAGTCTTTTGTAAAAGTGAAGACTTTGGAAAAGTAGGAGTACCTGTAGTGAGAGTGTTTTCAATTTACTCAGTTCAATGGGGTGGAGTGAGGGGAGAGATCAGTCACAATTTTTAAACAGAATTTATTATAGAATAGACTAAACACTTTGAGTTTCTTTTAACTATTTCTTCCTCATTTAGTGAGGGATTTGTTTGGGGAACACCCTTTTAGTTGTAAAGCCTTTTGCTATAAACTGCGTTTAATAGGTATCAGTGTTTGTGGATTGAATTGTCAGCACAACTTGGGATACACTCATGGTGATAATTTCCAGACCTGTTCTTAATGTCATGAAATAGTTTCCAGCACAATGTGGGTTTTCATTTTTTCAAAATTAAAATAAATTGCTTATACTGCTTATACTAATATGTAAACTGAATAATGTCTATAGGGGAATAAGGAACTAATTTGTCCTGAAGATGATTGTGGAACATGACAAAGACGTTAATAATGAATAAAGCAAATCTCTTTGATTACACTTGATTGCATAGTAGCTTTTTAAAATTACTGTTTTCAAGTAATATTGCCTATCACATGCATTCATGAGTGGCATTTTTATTTCTAACTAATGTGGATTATTGATGTTGCTTTTAATTAATGACAAGTGTTTTCTACTATTGAAAAATTTCTATGTTTAGATGAAAATTGAAAAATATTTGAAAATATACTCAGGAAGTGAACTGATTTTTGAAAAATATTCTAAAATATTTTTTTTGTTGCATATCTGAAATGGAATTTGATGAATTTTTTCATTAAGTAAAAGGTCAGAGACAGTGAAATTAATAGCCAGAAAAATAATTTTGTTCTTGTAAGATGTAAGCTTTATAAAAATGTGTTTTTTGAAAGGTTTTCAAATATATAATGATTTTCCTCCTCAGAAAAAGATGTTAACAGAACAGATCGAACAAACAAGTTTTATGAAGGCCAAGATAATCCAGGGTTGATTTTGCTTCATGACATTTTGATGACCTACTGTATGTATGATTTTGATTTAGGTAAGTTCTCCTCTAATACCCTAATTTTAAAAGATTTATATATATTTATTTTGTATTTGAATTTATTAACCTGTTAAGACATATGTAACAGCTCTGTGGGTTAGTTTCTATAGTGATTGTTCTGCTGGACTGGAACTTAGAAGGCTGTGATTCCTAGATGATGCGCTGAAGAACGCTGGGTCTCCACAGCATACTCTTGGGGCATTGTGGAATATTTTAAATTTTTGAGAGAGATAGTGGCATCTGTAAGGATACTGCCCTGAGTCCAAGCTGAAGTAGTTCAGAGTTTCAGCATTAGACCTCCATATTCCTCCTGATGAAGTTAGTTTTTGCAAAGCAGGGCTTTTGGCCTTGCTGTGATAATAAGCAAGTACAGTATGAAAATAGGTGAAGGACAAGAAGTGAGGATGGTGGTATCCAGTTGGATTCCAAGCTTCGAGAAGTAGTGCAGTGCCAAGAGGTGCTAAGTTCACGGGACATAAATAGTTATTAAGTTGTTTGGGTCTGAGTACTTAATAAATGGAAATGTTAGTTATTTCTTTAAGCCCGGGGGTGCCTTAGAACAAAATTACTAAGACGTTAAGAGTCTGTGAACTGAGAAAGTTTGGGAACCTTTGAAATGCTTTCCTGCCTTGTGAAGGAAAATACTGATGTGATATCTTGGATGAGCCATGCAGATAATTATCTAGGCCATGTGGAGCTTTACTCTCTTGGTAAGTGTATTTCCTACCAAAGTGGGTTAGAAAGACAAGCTGGAAGGGGCAGTAGTGGATTGTGTGGAGAAGGTATAATGGGTAGAAAATCTAAGGAACTAATATTTTAAGGGGTAAGAGAATTTAAGCTGTTTCTTAAAAGAAAATTCTTTAAACATTAACCTTTAAGTATAAGTAATGGAAAAGTTTCTCAGTTATCTACCATGTGAGTGATTCCCAAGTAGAGAATAACAGAAATAGAGGTTTTCCAGATTATTTTCATAGAGCTAAATAAAGACATCTTTTGGAGAAGATAGTTGGATATTTAGCATATTAAATCTTAATGAACCTTGAATTACGGTATATTTTCCTCACAGCTTGTATCTCTGTGAATTCCTCTTCTTTCATATTTTAGGGGAAGATGTAAACTCTTTTGTGGATCTTGAGGCATCAGCCTCTTTGGTGACACTAAATTGAAAACCACAGATTTCTCTTTAAATTGTAAAATTTAGCCAGTCCTATCTATCACTTCTCAAATTGGATCATTGAAAACATATTGGTAGAGTGTTTTTCAGGTTAGAACGTTGTCATACTTGATTTTGACTCATTCCCTTTTGATGAAGTAGGGAAATAATCCCAATTTTATGAGTAAAGTTAAATGTCTTAGAGTGTGACTCAAGGTTGCACAAGTAGTCTATGTTGGACTGGGAGAGAGACCCAGGTCTTTATTTCAGGCTGGCATTCTTATCTCTACACATCTACCATGCTGACCCATTGTCATTTTACTATGGGGACTAGGACCATAGTCTTAGGGAACAAGAGGCATTGCCCTGTACTTTCAGGTAGATAATTTTGAGATAGGAATTTATGCATATTTTTAGGAGTTCTGGAATGCTCAGTTTTTTCAGGGCATAGTCTCAGACCAGCTAATTGGGTAAATTGCTATCTTCATTTGTCAGAGGACAAACGTTCCTTAACAGGAACACAGCCAAGGTTTCTGTTTAGAACTCTGGCCTTGTGAGGACCCAAGGTAATTTTCATAAAGCAGTAGACCAAATTTCTTGTGTTTTGCCATGGCAAAGTAACCTAGGCTGTAAATTTACTCCTGTAGGTAATTTTATCATATTGAATTGTTTGGGGTCATAGCCCATATAGATGAGGTATGGATATATTTACATCAAATTCAGTCTCATTAATGGTGAAGGAAATAGAAATTACCAAAGCAGAAAGAAGAACCCAAGGAAGAACAATTTTTAGTTAGTGCAAAGTCACTAAGAATGTTTCTATGGGAGGTATCTTTTTAAATGATACATGTACATAATGATGATCCAATAAAACATTAAGCTATACTTAAAATACTGTATGTAATAAAGCAGAGTGTCTGATTTAAAAAAAATGATTTCCAACTCCTAAGATTATTATTTTTTACTTGATTCTCTAAGGGCTAAGCTTCAGTTAACCTGGAAATTGACCTATATGTAGGTGAAATTTTTCTTTCCAGTGTAGAAAGGTATACATTAGGATGATAAGGAGTTCATTTCTCACACCTCCCCCCTGAAACAAATTTGCTATGAAAATAATTTTAGGGAACTACTTGAGAAATTGTAGTAGTGCTGATTAAGATGTGCATCAGTCAGCACTATTGCAGGATCTTAGTGTCACTGAATGCTAATTTAAACAGCTTTAATCTTTCTTTAATTAAAAGGAATTTGTACATTAATTCCACCCCCGCAACTCATGACATACCCCAAAGAACATCATGTATAAAATAAAATAGATTAAAAGCAACTAGAGTATGAAGATTAATTTGACTACTTGCTTCAGCTAAGGCTGGTATAAGAAATGTGGTAGTGATCCCATATAAAAGCTGAAGACTTAAATGATTAAATTAGCTTCTTAGAAATTTTTATTCATCATAACTTTATAATAAAGCACTTTTTTCCCCAGACGAAAGGTGCTTTGTAAATCTTTTGAATTGCACACTTTGAAATATTTTTTATAGACAATATGCAGTTAGACCCAGTATACTAGTACTCTTTTGCACTTTGTTGAATTCAGATGAAATTTATTTATTTTATTTTTTACATTTTTTAAAAGTTAAATTCAGTTTGCCAACATATAGTATAACACCCAGGGCTCATCCCATCAAGTGCCCTCCTCAGTGCCTGTCACCCAGTGACCCCCTCCCTCCACCCACCTCCCCTACTGTAACCTTTTGTTTCCCAGAGTTAGGAGTCTCTCATGGTTTGTCTATTTTCACACTCAGTTTCCCTCCTTTCCCTTATAATTCCTTTGACTATGTCTTCTATTTCACGTATGAGTGAAACCATATAATGATTGTCCTCCAATCGACTTACTTCACTCAGCATTATACCTTCCAGTTCCATCCGCATCAAAGCAAATAGTAAGTAGTCATCCACTCTGATGGCTGAGTAAAATTCCATTGTATATATAGATCACATCATCTTTATCCATTCATCTGTCGAAGGACATCGTGGCACCTTTCACAGTCTGGCTATTGTGGACACTGCTGCTGTGAACTTTGGAGTGCAGGTGTCCTGGTGTTTCACTACATCAACTTGCAAGATACATTTATGAAGGCAAGGGAAACAAAACCAAAAATGAACAATTGGGACTTAATCAAGATAAAAAGCTTCTGCACAGCTAAAGAAACAGTCAACAAAACTAAAAGACAACCTACAGAATGGGAGCATATCAAATTTCTTTCATGCTTTATATTTGTCATCGCTTTCTCTGTGTCAGTGCCATGTAGAAAAGTGCTGATAACAGTTTAATCTTCCTTCCAACCTATTTCTTCTTTTTTTTTCTTTAAGTATTTTTATTAGGGTTCTCCAGAGGAACAGAACCATTACGATTATGTATATTTATATATTTTTAATTTCTGTTTAAATATATATATGTATCTATATATATGTATATTTAGTATATTTTAACATATATACACAGAAAGGGAAAGAAAAAGATTCTTCTAAGGTATTGGCTCATGTTATGGAGACTGAGAATTCCCACAATCTGTTGTCTGCAAGTTGGAGACCCAGGAGAGCCGGTGGTGTAGATGCCAGTTCAAATCTGCAAGCATGAGAACCATGAGCTCTAAAGGCAGATCAGTGTCCCAGCTCAACAGCCAGGCAGAGAACAAATTCAGCCTTTCTCCATCATTTTATTCTCTTCAGGCCGTCGTCCATGGATTGGGTGGTACCCAATCTTTTAATGGCTTCAGCACACATAGATTTTTGTGAATTGTAAGAATGTAAGCTTTGGGCTTGCACAGACTATATGACTTCACACTACATTTGGGGAAAAAAAAAAACCCTCTATGTACCTTTAACAAATATACAAAAGTTACCAAAGTTGAATGATAATATATATGTAAAAAGGCATAATATGAACTTTTTGTCCCTTTGTTCAAGAATGTGTCTTAAATCTGAAATCAATTGTAAAACAGGAAAATTGAGAGTTTTATTTTTTAATAACTAAAAAATAAGCTTGGCATGTTCAGTTGGAAAGCAAAACCAAGACTTTTTGCTTAAGTGAGGGGCCTGATATCTTTCCAGTTTTTCTTTTTAATCACGGGCTGTAATTGTCATGACTGAGAAATTATAACAGCATCAAGATAAAGGTGGTCAGAGTGGTACTTTCACGTACAGAGTATTCATTGGATTAAAACCAGTTGCTAGCATTAGTTGTGCATAGAGTAACAAGAAAAGAAAGGCAAAAAGAACATAGATAATGACTATTTTAAAGAAAGTGCATAATTTTGGTATGACTTCTGGTGTAGATTACCAGTGATCTGGTGGCTAAAGCAGTTGGACCCTTTTTCATTATTTGTTTTGGCCTGTTCATGGCAGTTAGGTGCTGTTGGCTGCTTGGCCCCTGAAATATTCTTCCCCTTGACTTTTACAACACTTTTTTCCCTTGATTTTTCTTTTTCCTCTTCAGTTCTGATTCTACTCCTACTCAGTCCTTTGAGTATATACTCTTACCTTTGATGTTCGTCTGGGTTTTCTCTTCACCCCTCCTCTTTATCATAATAATTTTGCACACTATTTGTTAATGATACTACCCTCACTTGATAATGATGTCTAAAGTAAGACACATAATAGCAGCTATCTATCTATCTGCTTGACATCTCAGTCTAAAACAGCTCCTCTTTCTTATCTGATTACTGGACTTCCTCCTTGTTTATTTTCTTGGTAAATGTCAGTATCTACCAGTTTCTAAAACCAAAGAAAAGGTGAAATTATAAGTGAAATCGTGGTGATATACACAGAAGGATACATAAAGTTTAGGTTTTCAGAGTCATGATTTTTTTTTTTTTTCTTTCTTAGGGTATGTTCAGGGAATGAGTGACTTACTTTCTCCTCTTTTATATGTGATGGAAAATGAAGTGGATGCCTTTTGGTGCTTTGCCTCCTATATGGACCAAATGGTAAGAATAGGGTCTCCTTCCTTTAATCAAACTAATTTTGAAAATTTAGGTTGGGTAATCTTAGAAGGTTGATGTTTGTATTTGGCCAATTATGGTGGAATTAAAAAAAATTGCTCCATGTTTGTTTCTTTTTTAAAATAGCCTTTTCAAGGGGCTTGAAAATGTGGACATTGTTTTTAATAAAAAGTAGATAGTAAGTGCCTGTAGCACAGGAATAATCAGAATTTAGTATCAGTGAATGCTTGTGTTCTGCAGAAGAGCTATGAGTCATTATAGAATATTGATGAAATAGATGAATTCAATGCTTGTGAAGTAGTTGAGCTTTCAAATCACCTGCTTTGGAGATAAAGCTTAGTCATGCCAAGTAATATCCTTACTTTTTGTGAACATTTTGGGTTTTGTCATTATAGTAACTGATTTTTCTTCTAGATCTGTTTTGAACTATTTGTAACAGTGACACTTTCTTAGTAATTCATTTTTATTTTTTCAGAAGCATGTGATTTTTAGAGTTGAACTATGTTTATATATACATATTATTACAAAGGACATTTTATCTATTGATAATAGCTTGAATTATCGATCAATTCTGGGACAGTAGCACAGAGAGTATTAACAGGGAAATAAAACAACAGCCTTCTCAAATAATTTATTAGAAAGAAAAAAAAGAACAGCAGAGGCCTAAGAGTAGATAAAGGCGTATGAAATCCAAAGACCTGACTACATAGGTCACTGTACTGTTTCAGAGAAAAACTAATGTATTTGATGCTGGACCTTGATGGTGGGTATTCAAATGGCTTGGTCACAAGGGTAATTCATTCTCTGGGATACAAATGTGGAATATAGAAGTACCCTTCTCTTTTTTCCTTACTTCTATTCTTCCCCTCTTGCTGGCCAATTTTTCTTTTCCAATTTTTCCCACTTTTATCTATTTCTTCAAGTTTCTTACCCATGGTTCCAACTCATCCTCACTTCTACTTCTTTTCCAAATGCATATTTGATAAGATTTGATAGTTTAAAAATATCTTTACTATTAATAAGTATTCAAAGTACATAGTTGTGACCGTGAGTTAATGTTTTGGATTATTTGGAAAGATTTATTAATTGCAGTAATCTGCTAATATTATAGTTTGTCTTCCTTACCTTTTTGATTGATTGATTTTACCTGCCTTCTTAGTTCCAATTACTCCCAAGTGCTCTAGAAACCTGAGGCATTTGTTATAAAGGTCTGTACAACTGATACTAATAGTATAAAAGTTGTTGTCTGCCTTTCTTGTGTTTTTGTTTATCCTCTTTTCGCTAGAGCTAGTATGTTCCTTGATAAAAGGGTCATGTCTTTGTTTAACTAGTTTTCTGGTATGCTTCCAGAATTTTCCTAATGCCAACATGAGGTTTTTGTGCAACAGATTTTTGTAGAATAAACACATGAATATTTCCCCAGTGCTTAGTTTAGACCTTTCCTTATGGTAGGTATTCCAGAAAAATTAACATGAACATACTACATTTAGATTTATATAATAATAACCTTCATAAAATTGAGCCAATATTGGCATGTTCAAAAAAATTGGCTTATGATGCCATATATATATATATATATATATATATATATATATATATATATATATACATGCACACACACACACATGCATGCGTGCATACATACTTGTGCACGTATTTAGGTCTCAAAAATAAAGATTTTTAACATCTTTAATATACACTTTACAGTCTTTTTGTCACTTTTGTGTATGATGGTACAAATTCATTCTTCTTTTTTCTTATAGTAAATGTTCTCTGTGCTTGCCTTTTCCATTGAGGATGGTCTGGGGATTTTTCTAGTCTTTATTCTAAAAAAAAATCTCTTAATATATTGTCTACTAACATTTTTTTCAATTTGAATAAAAGGGTAATGTTGCAATCAAAATAATCTGCATGATTATTTTTTACTGCATTGCTATTGGTTTGGTGTCCTTAAATCTATACTGCTTTTGACTCCTTCTTTTTGTTTTACAGCTTTACTTCATGTAAGTTTTTATTCATTTTGTGATGACTGAACCTAATGTCCATAGATTTACTTTTATTATATTTACTCCTATCTCATATAGGCATAGGCATAGACTGTGTGTCTATTATAGAAATATTATGGAAAGATTAGCAAAATGATCTAATAAACTTTCTTATCCTCACCATTCATTTTGCCGTATACATTAGTTCTTTCCTTCCTTCTCACCTCCCTCCCCATTAATAGACACGTGTATATGTATATATATGCATATAGATGTCTATGTATGTATACATGTGTATGTGTATATGTACAAACACATAGGTATTTGTATGCACACACGTGTTTATTTCACAGATACGGTTGAAGCCATTTGTATATCCATTGTTGATCTCATTTTCCTTCTCCTGGAGTAGCTACTTTACCAAAGTTGGCTTCTGTCATTTTGGGAGTGCTTCATTTTATAGCTGATTATGCCATGTTGGTACTCACAGACAAATTACCTTTGGCCATCATAGTAAAAATGATGCTGCTAATCAGAGAGCTGATTTTTGCCTTTCTTTTACAGGTCCATATGGTAAGTGTGAAGCAATAATATCCCAAAGGCTTGTGTCAGTCTAGTCAACTAGTTCTTTAAGGCATAAGAGAATAATCCAGTTTTTTTTTTTAAAGATTTATTTATTTATTTTAGAGAGAGGGTGTGTGTGTGCAGGGGGAGGAACAGAGAGAGAGGGAGAGCAAATCTCAAGCCGACTCCCTGCTGTGGGGGGCTGGATCCCATGACCCTGACACCATGACCTGAGCCGAACTCAAGAGTCAGATGCTTAACCTACTAAGCCCCCCGGGTGCCTCTAGAAATCAGTTTTTTAAGAATCAGTAGCATTAAATTTTTATTTTATTTTAGTTTCCTTTCCAAGAATAATGCTTTGTCTCTGAAACTTAAAAAAGAAGTTTGAGGGAAGAGATGTTGTCCTTAGGCTTTTTATAAGCATTAGGACAGTAGGTCACAGGGGTTGGGTCACATGGGTAAAAGGGATTGGAATGTTTAAGGAGACTTCCGATTATTTTGGTCTCCCCTTGACTAAAGTTTTCATAAGGGACTCTTCGCAACTTTGCAGAGTTCTCATACTTTGTGACCTCAGGACCCAGTCCTTCATACTCTTAAATACTATTGAAGACTCTTAGAGTTTATGTAGGTTATATCTCTTAATGTTTATCTATATGAAAATGCTGAAAAGTATATAAATATTTATTAATTATTTAAAAATAACAATAAACCTTTTTATACTTTAACATACATAACATTTTTTATTTTTTAATTTTTTAAAAAATTTATTTATTCATGAGAGACAGACAGAGAGAGAGAGAGAGAGAGACAGGCAGAGACACAGGCAGAGGGAGAAGCAGGCTCCATGCAGGGAGCCTGCCGTGGGACTTGATCCTGGGTCCCCAGGATCACACCCTGGACCGAAGACAGTGCTAAACCGCTGAGCCACCTGGGCTGCCCCATAACATTTTTTTAAACGAAAAATAACTTTTCCAAAACAGAAACAATTTTTTGAGAAGAGGGATTGTTTTCCATTTTCTTTGATGTCTAGTTTAATGGAAGACAGCTGGATTTTCATATCTGCCCCTATATTCAGTCTACTCTGATATCACTCCTCATACAGCATTTAACCTTGTGGGAAAATTTAAAGTGCAAAATGCATATACTATTTTAGAATTGTCATGAAAATGGTTTTGACTTCTCAGATTCCCTAATGTCACCAAATTTAAGAAGTAATTAAAGTAATTAATTCTTCAAAATAAGGTATATGTTACAGCTAAAATTAATTTTATTTTATATGACAATATGAAGAAATATTTAACAATGGAAGTGATCTGATAAAAGTTTGTTCCCAAATGTTTGTTTTGTTTCACCAGGTTTCTTATTTGATGTAAGAAATAAGCGTATCAGTCTATAGTTCTGCATTCTTCTTTATCTAAGTGAAATGAATACAGGAAAAAAAATAATCCTTAGTTTAAAATCAAGGGTTCTCTTTTCCTCTTTAATGTTGCCATAGCTTTTTAATTTGTTGTGATAGTTTAAAAATATAACCAGCGTGGTATAAGTGCAACATTTGTCCTTAGACTCTTCGTTTAGTTATCAGTGCTTTTGTACGATAAAATGTTTGTTAAGTATTATTTATGTGGTGACATTTATTTCTCTTTAAAGCATCACAATTTTGAAGAACAGATGCAAGGCATGAAGACCCAGCTAATTCAACTGAGTACCTTACTTCGGTTGTTGGACAGTGGATTTTGCAGTTACTTAGGTAAGTTTAATGAATCAAATTATGTACCCAGCACATTCTAGGGTGATTTACAGAAAGAAAAATGTAAAGCACTATATTCAAGGTACATATTACCCTATTGCTGTTACCTAAGTTCCTTTGAGGAACAAAAGTGTGGGACCAAACTGTCTTTGTATAATAGTGCCTTAAAATAGTTTGTTCATAAAATGACTTATTTGTTGTTATTTTATGGTTTTCTTTAAACAATTTTTTTAAACAAATTTGAATTGTTTCTTGGCATTAGTAGAAGGTAATTAAATTTATAGACTTCTAATAAGCTGCATAGAAAAATTTGAGTTTGAAATAGGTCACTGTATTCTGAGATAATCAGTGTAAGGGTAAGCCATATATGTGTGTGTGTGTATGTATGTGTGTGTGTGTGTATATATATATATTTTTTTTTTTTTCTTTTTTTTCTTTCTTTCTGTTTAGAATCTCAGGACTCTGGGTACCTTTATTTTTGCTTCAGGTGGCTCCTAATCAGATTTAAAAGGGAATTTAGTTTTCTAGATATTCTTCGATTATGGGAGGTAAGTAAATTCTTAAATTATTATACAAACACTTCATTCTGTAGAATATAAATGGATCCTAATAGCCTAACTGAAATTTCTAAAGTATGTTACAAAGTTGTGATGGTTTTGCGGTCTCTCCTTAATGATCTTGAATTAAATATTTGGTCTTCAGAGCATTTTCCTGTAAATCACAATCCTCATGAGATTTGGGGCCACGAGTCTTCCCAGAACCACTTTTCTAGACCATTCATATTTGTGTTCTTTCCTTGGGAGATTTAACTTTATGTGAGGCTGCCACATTCTGGTATAGATTTGTACAGAGTTCAAGGAAGTTTTGACAGTTGTGATGGCACTTTGTAGTCTGAAGTATTGGGAGGGAGCTGTTTTTCTTTTTTATGATTTTATTTCTTCATGAGACACAGAGAGAGGCAGAGACACAGGCAGAGGGAGAAGCAGGCTCCATGCAGGGAACCCAGTGCGGGACTTGATCCCAGGACCCAGGGATCACGCCCTGGGCCCCCCACTGTTTTGCTTTTTTAAAAAAAAATTTAGAGAAAAATGCTGAGAATAATATAGCAAACATCTTGTGAATATACAATCATTTACTTAGTTTCTACCTCATAGATATTTTGCTTGTTTGCACCAGCAGTGTTGCAATGAACATCTTATTTAACACTAAGGCAAGTATCTTTTTTTTTTTTTTAAACTAAGGCACGTATCTTAATATTCAAATTTTCATGTATATCTCTGAATATGTCCTTAGAATAAATTTCTAGATACCTCTGAATCAAAGACTAGTCAGCTTTTAAGGCTGCTGATAGATTTTGCCAAATTATTCTCAAGAAAAGATGAAGAATGATTATTTTCCAGAATGGGCATACCAAAGGTAGGAAAGGCCACATTTAATCACTCTCAGCTTGGACTCAGACCTGATTACCTTAGCTAATTACTTGGGTTGAGGAGATGGAACATAACTGTGGATTAATGAACAAGCAAACATCCCATCATCCATATTTAACATATGTAAACATTTTGCCATATTTACTTCTATTTTCTCTCTTTTTTTTCCCAAGAAAAGAATTAAAGATATAGCTAACATCTTCTTTAATCTCCACCCCAATCCCATTTCCCTCTCCCCAACTCTAGAGGATATTCATGATCATGTTTTTGATGTACATCCTTTTATTCGTGTTGGACCCTTTTATTTGTTAACTTGATAAAAAAATTATTATTTTCTTCTAAAATATCTGTTGTTAACAGATCAGTGTGCTTTTAAAATAGAATGTTGGGTGTAATGACTAATTGCTACCTTATCTTTATAAAGGCAAGGGATTGCAGAAATTCTTCCAAGGAAGAAATGGGGGAAATAATCCATCTGGATAATAAATAGACACATATAGTGGAACCCTTGTATCCTCTGAGACTTTTACAGCTGGAAATTGGTCCCTATACTTTTGGTGACCATGCTACCATTAAAAGTGATGTGCTGTTTGAAGGATCTCATTGCTTTGTGTGTGATGGCTTCCTCTGTTTGAAATTAGAAGTAAAACTCACATATTCCTTAATTTAGAATTGTATTTAATGGAACATAATTCATTTTTGAGGGCCGTTATGAAATTTAATCTCAGAGGTTTGATAATTAAGCAAACTTCTCAACTTCCTTTTTATAGGATGGATTGAAAATATTGTTACTATGTAGCTAGAATAAACCTTGATCTGATTACCAAATAAATCCAACTTTTGAATGAAAATTTTGAGGTTAATTGCATTGTAATTAAAAATTGAATTTAGTCCGAAAATTATTCAGCTTGATTTACTTTTGATGAAAGAAGTAAAAACATTTCATGTATGCGTTTAGTAGTATTATTTATGTGGGTCTTTTCTCTTCCTAGATAAGATATTATTATGTACATTGATAGGAAATGAAGGCTTTAAATTTGAGGTCATTGTATTTAAGAAGGCTATTGATCAAATATTTTATCGATTTAGGTATAAATTTTGGGTAGTTGATTCAGTTTTTGTCACAATCAGGGACACACTGTGTAATGTAATATAATGTAGAGCTTATCTCTGGGTGGTTTTGATTCCATGTACTCTTTAACTGAATTTTTCTTTCATATCCACAATTTGCCCTCCCTTGCCCCCCCCCCAAGATTAAAGGTGACTTACAAGTGAGAAACTGAAGGGTCAGAAAAATACTGAGAATGCCTCTAACCCTTATACCTAGGCCCCTTCTGCGTTTCATAGATGTCATTCAGAGTTCAGCATTGTTTCTGTGAGGAAAATATTGTAGAATTGATATAGTGTACTAAATAGTTCTATTTTTTTTATAGGTAATGTGGACTGAACTGCCATGCAAAAATTTCCATCTTCTTCTCTGTTGTGCTATTCTGGAATCCGAAAAGCAGCAAATAATGGAAAAGCATTATGGGTTTAATGAAATACTAAAGGTAGTTATTTCTTTAAATTTGAGTATTTTGGCTCTTTCGTCTGTTTGATGGTACTGATATACAGAACATTTTCTTGGAGCTTTATTGATTGAATCCCTTGAGTAAAACTTAAATTATATCAATAACACCTAATATTAGGACTGGCTCTCTGAGAATGACAGTTCAATGAATACATACTGGCCAGTTATTTTTACCTGGGTAATTAAGAAGAAAAGGAAATTCAGCAAATTCTCTTCTGTGTAGTTTAGTTTTCTAAGAAAAAAAATAATTGTCTTTTGCTTATAACTTTGAGATAGTAGACTTGGGACAGCTGCTAGATTTAATGTTCCATAAGTTTATTAGCTATTCTTTAACTTTAAAACTGAAAGATAGATTGAATTTCCTGCTGATTTGTAGTATGAATACTTTTATTTTAAGGATTTTATCTGCAATGAAATATAACTGGTAATAAATTGTTTATATAGTAGAATATAATAGTGCTTTTAGTTTCAATTATCATTTTATTTTATGGATTCATTTTAGCATATCAATGAATTGTCCATGAAAATTGATGTGGAAGATGTACTATGCAAGGCAGAAGCAATTTCTCTACAGATGGTAAAATGCAAGGTATGGTGCAGTGTTTTAAATAATTGTAAGATTTTTTGTATGTTTTTGGTGGACTGAGGTCAAGAAAGAATTTTTCTTCATAGAAGTAAAATAAATGGCAATTTTAGTAAGCTGAAGCAGACAACAAGCATTAGCTAGCATTTTGTTTACCATTATTGATTTATAGCACTTAATTGAAAATAGCCAATTAATTATGCTAGATAAGAAACAGTATAGCAAAATGGCAAAAATAATGAAACCGTTTCCGCAACAACTAAAGAGGCTGTATTATTCAGTCTGACTACAGACTGGAACTTCTTATTAAATGATATTCCCAAATAAAGACAGATGCTAATCAGAAATAATTAAGCAAATGGTATTTAGTGTGTCTTTACAATTGTACTAGCCAAGTTCTTAGTTCTTTTTAAAAACAATCATGACCTAAATTGTTCACTTTGAGGTATTTTGGCTTTTGCACTTCTATGAGAGTTCTGTTTGGTCTTTGTGTTATTTGTTCATGGTTCCAAATACTTATTTTGGTTCACTTCTGCAAACATTTATTTGGTAGCTATTCTGTTCAAAATATGCCAGTGAGACACTTCTTTAAGGAACCTTGTACATCGAGGGAGCAAACGGAGTATAAATAAGCTCTCATTAAAAAAAAAAAATAAGCTCTCATTTAATATCTAAGATTCTATAATAGCAATGAAATAAATGCTAACTGTTAAAAACCAACATTTGTGAGTGGTAGGGTGGGGTGGAGAGTGACTAATTTGGGTAAGAAGATTAGGGAACTTCTTATGAAAAAAAGTGGTTAGGATTTCATTTGGAGTGGATAAGGAAGGTGTGAAAAGATACATAACTATGACACTGTTAGAATAAATGTTCAGATTCTGCAATCTACATATCTTCAGTAGAAGTGTTATTTTGTGAATACTTTTCCTCTATAGGAATTGCCACAAGCAGTTTGTGAGATCCTGGGACTTCAGGACAGTGAAGTGACAACACCAGATTCAGACACTGGTGAAGATGAAAACGTTGGCATGACTGGTTGTCCTACGTCTACATTTCAGAGTGACTACTTGCCCGTACTTGGCACTAGTGGAGCCAGAGATGACAGCCCAACACAGATAGCAATGTCCCCAAATGTTAGCAGATTAACACCTGCATGATCATTCTTCTTGCTTAATTTTTGAAGAGACACTTTGTTGCAGCCTTTTGCAAGTACTTGAAAGGTGGAAATTTAAAATCTTGGTATTGATCATGCTTTAAGGTTTATGGAAAGAAAGTGTACTGATGTTCTTGCATTAAAGCTTTACAAAGATTTAAACTAATTATTTTTGTAGTTACTTCTACCAAATAGCCTTTCCTTTTCAATAACATTCCTTAGTATTTTTATAGCCAAGTACATTTTATTTTCTTGCTGATGAACTGGAATTGGATAAATATTACAAGTGGATGAGTTGGAAATTATGCACTTTGAAAAACATTCACTTTGTTTACTCTAAGTTTAGTGGGATTTGGATTTGATTAAATTAAATGTTGGGCCTTTCTATAGCATTCTAAGCTGAGAAGTAGGTTGTGTTACCCAAGTGATGAAATAAAAGAATTTGTTTTTCTCTATTGTTTACAACAATACTCAGCTTAAATATTTATGCTGGTTGAATGTGACTTAAATTGGATATTTTCATCAATGCAATTTAATATGTAGATAAAAAGAGCTATTTCAACCATAATAAGTGGATTGGCAGTATATTTTTTACATTGAAGTTTTCTTCACTTGTATATAAAGACTATATAAGTACTTATTTATGAGTATAAAAAGGATAGGCATATTTTCTTTAACTGAATAAACTTGACTATTGATTTATATAATCTGATTTGACAAAAATAATACATAGCTTCAGTATGAGATCTTTTTCAAAACTATTTTCTTAACCAAACATTTATTTCATGAGACTACATTCAACCCTGTACCTGGTGTAATTTTAAAATTAATTGCTTGTAACCTCACTTTACTAATAATGTGTTTATTATCTTTCCTAATAATGCATTAACTGATTAATCAGGTCTTTAAATTTTTATAAAATGCTCTTTGCAAAAAGCTTGTGTCAAAAATTTCAATATACTATCACGAGTCTCAAAATAATACTTTTTTGTATATGAATGAAGCTGTTGTTTTTACCATGCAGTGTTGCATGATTTTAAGTTATGTGAAATTAACATAACTGATTCCGTTTTATTTGTAATTTGTTAACTCTTGTACATATCATTAAAATAAACTTGAAGTTGAAGTAGTGTTTTCAGTTAAATTACACTTTAGAAGTAGACTGCTAGTTCTGCATTGGAAGGAAAAGAATCCAAGTTGGCCCCCAGCACATTTTCTATTTTTTTGTGATTGAAACAATCATTGGAATGAGTTATGGACGTGAGGAAGAAATACGACCCCTTTTATAACCAAAAACAAATTTTCATTAGCATGGACTTGAGCATAGTGTTATCTTGGAGGATGTAATTGTCTGACCCAGGAAAGCAACTCCTACAATTGATGTTAATAATGTAAAATAAAAGTTAGGCAGTTCTGAAGTGGTCCAGGAGATAGATTTTTTTTCCCTCCAGAAGACGAGGGAACCAAATGAACTTTTTTCCTACTTGAGTATTAACTGACAATCATGACAGTAGAACCATTAGATTTTAGTTTTTAATATCATATGTGTGTTATCTTTCATCAGTTAATAATGAGTAAGCCTATTTAGACAAAAAAAGTAAACTGATCAGACACTCGGCGTCTCCAGCCTTTCATTTCCTGCTGTTCAGGAAATTGCTTAGAACATCTTGATGTCCTTCTTGTTCTTCCTGGACAGGGACTTCAGGGGAGTTTTTCCCCCCCACTATATAATGTCATGTCTACTTCGGAGTTAAAAAAAATCTGAACACATTTAGTAACTTGAACTTTTGTCAAGTTTTATTATACAACTACTTGTTAAAGCATTTTTACTAAAGAGTCTTTATTTCCATCTTGCTCATTGTTGATGGGGAAATAATAATATAGCACAATGCTGGATAAAGTCTCAGTGAGAATCTACAAAATTGAGTCAGCAGATGCTATATATAAATTTGAGCTATTGAGATTGCTAAAATAGTCCAGGTAAATTGGTTGGTCTAACTTCTTAAAGATTTATTTCAGTTTTCACGAGGTGTTCTGTTCATACCCTGATAACATGTAAATTAGTATGTGTTCTATTATATGATATTTAATGTTAAAATTTAATTCCTAATTTAACTGTAAGAAGTATTTTCATTTCTAATATGAGAGTCTATGGGGAGGAAGCCTTTTGCATTTAAGAACATGCTTATTTTGATTGTCCCATGTGCCTAGGATTCTTCATCTCTTTGTAAGTTAAGAACTTTAGTCTTGGTGATGACTAGAGCTTTTCTGAGTGAGGAAAAGAACATTTTGGGAGCATTATGGTGATTCTTGCTGAACCTGCCATTTCCAAGGATTTTTATGGATGTTAAATCTTACGGGAAATTCATATAATTATGTCCATTATTAAAGGTAGTTTGTATAAAGTAATACAAAATGTTTATTGAAGAACCTAGAAATTTACCTGACTTGTGTATCACCGTGTAACTGGATGACATCCTTCTAGCTTGGATTTCTTTCCTTGGGGGCTTTCAGAAGATGTATGAACCTCTCACTGTACTTGAAGTTTTGTGTGCATATTTCTGGGGACAGGTCATAAAAGTTTCTCTAATTTTCTTCATGCATCCAAGGGTTTCTTGAGCCTCTGTGAAGTTAGAGAACCACCATTATATATTATATATCATAGGTTCACAATTTGACTTAAGGTTAGGTAGACAAGTCCCTGAGGTGGTTATTATTACTATTTTTATTAAAGATTTTATTTATCTATTCATGAGAGACACACAGAGAGGCAGAGACACAGGCTCCCTGCAGGGAGCCCACGTGGGACTTGATCCCAGGACTCCGGGATCATGACCCGAGCCCAAGGCAGACCTCAACCACTGAGCCACCCAGATATCCCAGACTCTGAGTTTTTAAAAAAGTAGTTTCTTGATTTTCTAAGGTGGATTTACCCTAGTTTGGACCACCATTTTTAGTAAAAAGTGATGACCATTGTCATGGCCTATTTTATGTAGATTTTCCTCCTCCATTGTACCTTTTGAAGATAAACTTCTGGTGTTATTATTATTTCTAAACATGAAACAGGATTAAATTTAAAGTGAATCTGAAAGGTTTCCATCAGTATCTAATGTCATTCCCTAATCCTAAACATCTGCACCTATCTATATTTTAATGTGAATACACCGCCATTTGAATAATGCAATGTACGTGGCCTGTTCTCCTCTTGGGTCTTTCGAACACGGGATTTTAACTTGGAGATCTTTGAGTTTTGTTGTGATCACAAATAGTTTTCTCACTGTTTTGTAAAGAGAGTCCCTATTAAGGTTTATACATCTTGACATAGGGAAAAACATTGTGTTGCTCTTAGAGGCTCTTAGGGCTGGGGTAGGGCAATCAGACCGGACGTACTTCTCTAACTTCTTGGATTTCCTTTTTTTTTTTTTCTTAAAGATTTTACTTATTTATTCATGAGAGAGAGGGGGAGAGAGAGAGGCAGAGACAGGCAGAGGGAGAAGCAGGCTCCATGCAGTGAGCCCAACGTGAGATTTGATCCTGGGTCTCCAGGACCACGCCCTGGGCTGAAGGCAGGCACTTAACTGCTGAGCCACCCAGGAATCCCACTTTTTGGATTTCCAAAGCACTCTTAGCCATGGGGAATTGCACTGTTTACAATCTCCCTGTAAAGAAAAGCTGATTATAGTCAGTGTCTTTTTCTAAAAACTCCTCAGCATTCAGAAATACAGTATTTGCCTAAATTTAGAATTGGAATGTTAGAATAATAGGGGGCCAAGCTATTAGATACGGCTTTCCATCTCAAATACCTCTATGTTATATTGCTTCTCACGTGCGAAAGAAGAATGAAAAGAACATTCCAATAAGCTTAGCTGTGATCAATGAGCAGTCCGTTTGTGGCTCCGCTTTTTTAATTAAGAAGACTTATTAAGCCCAGAGATGGGCTTTTGCTGTGACAGCGAATAGATGTTTCCACCACCGCTCGTGTCTGGTGGGGGCACTGGTCTACTACTGACCCCTCGGGTTTAGAGACCCGAAGAGCGCTGGGCGTACGCTGCGTTAGCTGCTGTATGGCCCGACGGTACTGGGACCTCTTCCCTGAGCGTCACGGGCTCACTTTGTAAAGCAAATTGCTCTCGGCGATTACACCGCACACTGCTGTCGCCGTGGGCATGGCCTGCAGGCTGCCCCCGAGGGACGTCGGGGCCATGTGCTCTTCGTTAGCTGGGCCAAGTGCCAAATGGGCCAATGGAGCATTTGCTGACGAGGAGGCCCTAACAGTGAACAGTGCCTAACCGAGCCCAGATAGATGACGTGAGGACCAAATTGTTGGGTTTTCGGAGTGTGTTTAAGTGCTTGCTGTAATCATAGTAGATGGGCCCTGTGAACACCCAGGTGCTCCCCAGCTCCCCCCCACCCCCCGCCCCAGGAGGGACGAAGTTCAAGATACATGCCTTTGCACCTCTCAGGGTGTGAAGGGCTGAGAACGGGATTTTATTAAATTGCTCCATTTCCATTCAACTTCTGACACGTTGGCACAGGCTCCCTCCGTCGGCTCAGGGGGCTGCTGAGGAGCTGACGGGCCCACTGCCCGGAGGGTCGCCCAGGGGACGGGCCCGCGGCTCCCCCTGCCCCGCTCCCTGGCTCCGCGGCCGTGGGCGTTGTGTGGAGCGGAGCGTGTGCCAGGGTTTTCCGGTGGGTGAGCGCGGAGAAGGGTGACACCCCAAGAAGGGTGACGACTCACGGGCCGGCCGCCTTGGCCTTGGAGGAGGGACTGCGGCCGGCGGGCTGGTTCAGCGGGGGCACCTTGGGCCGCCACGGCCCCTTGATCGTCCCTTGGCCCGACGGGGCCACCACCACCCCTCCCAGACCTGAAAGCCCTGTCCCCTAAGCTCTCTTTTTAAAGGACTCGTGGAAAGGAGGAGCCTTCTTTTTTTCAAAAAAAAAAAAAAAAAAAAAAGTTGGTGACATTGACTTTATCAATCCCTCCGTCCCACCCCGAGGAGCATCCTCTTGGCCCCACCGGTGGCCGTTGCGTGCTCTCTGTGGAGGAGAGGCTCTTCTTGGTTCGTCTGTGTCTGTTGGGGGCCTCGGCGCTCCTATGTCCCAAGTTCCTCGGCCGCATGGGGTCATCGGGGATTAGTCTCTGGCCGCCAGGTCGGCTGCGGGCTCGGGTCGGGCCGCGGTGCTGCGGGTGGCAAGGCCCCCGCCCCTGCGGCCGAGCCTGCTCCATCGTTGGTTTCGACCACGTCTTTAAAACCTGCTGCTTTGGCAATAGCCTTTTTGAACTCGGCCACAGCAACTTCTTGCAAGATTCATCCATGAAGGCAAGAGAAACAAAAGCAACAATGAGCTATTGGGGCTTCATCGAGATAAGCTTCTGCACAGCAAAGGAAACAGTCAACAAAACTCAAAGACAACCTACAGAATGGGAGAAGATATTTGCAAATGACGTATCAGATAAAGGGCTAGTTTCCAAGATCTATAAAGAACTTATTAAATTCAACACCAAAGAAACAATCCAATCATGAAATGGGCAAAAGACATGAAGAGAAATCTCACGGAGGAAGACATAGACATGGCCAACATGCACATGAGAAAATGCTCTGCATCACTGGCCATCAGGGAAAAACAAATCCAAACCACAACGAGATCCCACCTCACACCAGTGAGAATGGGGAAAATTAACAAGGCAGGAAACCACAAATGTTGGAGAGGATGTGGAGAAAAGGGAACGCTCTTACACCGTTGGTGGGAACGTGAACTGGTGCAGCCACTCTGGAAAACTGTGTGGAGGTTCCTCAAAGAGTTAAAAATAGACCTGCCCTACGACCCAGCAATTGCACTGCTGGGGATTTACTCCAAAGATGCAGATGCAATGAAACGCCGGGGCACCTGCGCCCCGATGTTTCTAGCAGCAATGTCCACAATAGCCAAACTGTGGAAGGAGCCTCGGTGTCCATAGAAAGATGATGGATAAAGAAGCTGTGGTCTATGTATACAATGGAATATTCCTCAGCCATTAGAAATGACAAATACCCACCATTTGCTTCGACGTGGAGGGACCTGGAGGGTATTATGCTGAGTGAAGTAAGTCAATCGGAGAAGGACAAACATTATATGTTCTCATTCATTTGGGGAATATAAAAAATAGTGAAAGGGAATAAAGAGGAAAGGAGAAAAAATGAGTGGGAAATATCAGAAAGGGAGACAGACCATGAGAGACTCCTAACTCTGGGAAACGAACTAGGGGTGGTGGAAGGGGAGGAGGGCGGGGGGTGGGGGTGACGGGGTGACGGGCACTGAGGGGGGCACTTGACAGGATGAGCACTGGGTGTTATTCTATATGTTGGCAAATTGAACACCAATACAAAATAAATTTATATAAAAAAATAAATAAAACCTGCTGCTTTATTTTCGAGTGCGAGGTGGAGGCGGCCGGCGCGGGGGCTGGAGGCCAGGGGGCAGAGCGCTGGCGTCGGGCCTGGGGTGCCCGTGTCCCCTGTGTCCCACCGCATGGGCTGCGGGCCACGAGACTGCGGCAATGTCGGGGGCACGGACCCCTTGCCGGCCGCCTTCCTGGGTTGTAGGTAAATGCCCAGGCGTGCGATTACCGGGACGGAGGGGCAGGAGATCCCGCAGAGCTGCCTGGTCCCTCGGGTCCCCGCCCAAGTGTGCTGTCGCGGTGCCTTGCACGTGTCCGGCCATGGGGAGCTGGGGCGTCCCGGTGGCCTCAGCCTTGCGAGCCTGCACGTCCAGGTCCCCAAAGCCCTTGGAGCTGATGTTCGTGGGTGTGTGTGCGAGGCCGTGGTCCAGCTCGCTTTCCGGGTGTGCGGCCTGGCCTGGGGCCTGGGGTCTGCTCATCTCCCGTGGGTTTCCCCAGGTGTCGGCGGGGCTGCACCTGCCACACCTTCCCTACCTGTCAGCGGCCCGAGCCCCTGCGGGACGAGCCGGTGCTGTTCTGGCCCGACGGGCCCGTGAGCTCCACGCACCTGCTCGTGGAGTCCGAGGAGGCAGCTCGCAGCACCTCGCGCCTTAGAAGGTGCGCGCTTGGCCTGTGCGCCCCGGGAGGCCCACGTCCGGGAGAGGAGTCAGTCTGACCGTATCTCGTTTCATACGTTCCTACTTCGTTTCCCGCTTTCCGACTCGTGGGCTCTCTAACCGCTTGGTCCAAACCAATTCTTCTGGTTCTTCTTGGGACCATTGTCTTCCGGCCTCCCGTGACCGTAGGGACCGCTGCCTCCCGGAAAGCTAGGTGTGCACATGGCTTTGATGTCTGCTGAGGGCTCCGACCCAGTGCCCACGTTCACATCACTCTGGTTCACGATCAATGAGGGACGGAAAAGAAGTAATAACACTTTGAGCATCTGATCTCTGTCACGGCGTGCGAGGCGCTGCACACACCCAATTTAATTGACACCCTAGCCCTGTACGACGTAAATATTAATCACTCTGAATGACAGAAACGAAGGCTGAGACACATGAAGTCAAATGTCCTCAAATACAGCTACAAGCTAAGACTTAAACTCCAAAACCCATGTCCTATTTCGATGCAGTAGAATTTATTTATTTTTGATGGGGTCTCATTTATTCTTCAATTTTTATTTTTTTTGTGATCAATGTCACACATGCACATGGTTTCCACAAGATGTGTTGTTATGCGAAACTTTTTCCTTCACTCTCCAGCTCCCCTTCCCCAGTGGCAAGAATTTTTAGCTTTAGCTGGTTCTTTAGTGTATTCATTTCCGTAGCTCCTGATGCTGTGATATGCTTGGGTCGCTACTACTTTAACTCTCAGTCTTAGGCATTAGCCGCTGACTCCTCATCTTAGAAGATGTGGATTTGTCCCCCCTTTCCCCTCCCATCAGCCCCCGCTATACACATGCAAACTTTTTTTTTGCACATGCAAACTTCTTTATCTTTCCACCTGCCGATATAGTTGATATCGTAATATTGATTAGGTTAAAGCAATTAGCTGAGGCAATTTAGCCCCGCCTTTATTTTCCTTTGGGAGCTAATTCCTTTCTTTAAAAATTTTTTAAAAATCTGATTCTAGTATAGTTAACATACAAGGGGGGGCTAATTCTTTTTTTTTTTTTGTAGGTGATGTCTATTCTTTTTTATTTCTATTTTTTTTAATTGGAGTTCAATTTGCCAACATAGCATAACACCCAGTGCTCATCCCATCAAGTGCCTGGGGGGCTAATTCTTATTAGGGCTTTTCATCTGCCTATTTTATATTTGTCACTAATCCAACCTCACACTTTCCACCAAATATTTAAATTGGGGTTTGTCAGCTATGAGCTCCCCAGAGGGTGATCAGATTCTCCATGTTGTTCAGATTCTCTAGACTTTTCCTTTTGCCTGGCGGGAGGGTATATGCCTGGCTGTCAGCGTCCTGAGGTTTGTGAGTCTCGGTGTCCAGTGCATATGCTCATCTAATCGCCTCCTTGCAGGATGACACCCCTATTCTCAACTTTGTCCGGTGCCCATCAGTCCAGAGGCCCCGCGTTTTACCCTTGCTGGAGAATAAGCTCCATTCATCTGCTGGGGGGCAGGACGGGCGGGGAGTAACTTGGCTCTGTAGAATAGGGAAGGAGAATAATAGGGATTTAAATGCCTTTAAGAAAAAGCTTTATTAAAATACAATCTACGTGCTATAAAGTTCACCCTCTTAAAGTCTACGGTTCAGTGCTTTTTCATTTATTCACAGAGTTGTGCAACTTCCACCAGTATCTCATTTTAGGATATTTCTTTCCCCTGAAAAGAAACTCTGTACCCCTTAGTAGTCATTCCTACCTTCCCCCCACTTTCTTCCTGCCCTTAGCAACCACTTGTCTACTTTCTCTGTTTTTTTTTTTTTTTAAATCTCTTTTGGCCTCTTGTAGACATTGCCTGCAAATGGAATCATAAAATATGCGATCTTGGGACGCCTGGGTGGCTCAGCGGTTGGGCGCCTGCCTTCAGCTCATGATCCTGGGATCCAGGATCGAGTCCCACATCAGGCTCCCTGTGAGGAGCGTGCTTCTCCCTCTGCCTGTGTCTCTGCCTCTCTCTCTCTCAGTCTGTGTCTGTCATGAATAAATAAATAAATCTTAAAAAAAAGAATCTTTTAAAAAAATTAAAAAATAAATATGCGATCTTTTGTGATTGGCTTTTTTCACTGAGCATGTTTTCAAAGTTCATGTTGTGACACCTATCGGTACTTCATTTCTTTATATTGCCCATTTATGGGTATACCATGTTTTTTAAAAAATATTTATTTATTTGAGGGACAGAGAGAGCAAGCGAGAGACCACACGAGCAGGAGCAGAAGGAGAAGATGGAGCAGACTCCCCACTGAGCAGAGAGCCCAAGGTGGGGCTCGATCCCAGGACTCTGGGATCATGACCTGAGCTGAAGGCAGATGCTTAATCAACAGAACCCCCAGGTGCCCCTGGGTACACCATGGTTGTGTTTTCTTGGGTTGATATTGGAGTTTTTCTCACTTTTGGCTATGAGGGATAATGTTGCTATGAACATTCATATACATTTGTGGGGACACATGTCTTCATTTTTCTTAGGTATATACCCAAGAGTGAGATTGCTGAGTCATATGGTATCTTTAGGTTGAACTTTTAGAGGAGCTACCAAACATTTCTCCAAAGCATCTACACCACTTTACATATACGTAGGAGTAAAATTGCTGGGTCATGCAGCAACTTTTTGTTTAACATTTTGAGAAACTACCAAAATTCCAAATGGCTGTACCATTTTTCAATCCCGCCAACAATGTATATGAGGGCTCCAGTTTTTCCACTTTTTCTAACAGTTGCGTGCCTTTTCTATTTTAGCCATCCTGAGGGTTTGGGAAATTGTGTCTCATTATGCTTTTCAATTTGCATTTCTCTAAAGACAAATGATGTCGGACATTTTTTTCATGTGCACTATCACTGTATATTCTTTGGAGAAATATCTTTTCAAATCCATTGGTCATTTAAAAATTGGCTTATTTGTTTTTTTACTGTCGATTTGTAGGAGTTTCATATTTATGGGGTACTGTCTCCTATGGGATAGTTGATTTGCAAATATTTTCTCCCAAACTGTGGTTGTCTTTTAATTTTTTTTTGTCTTTTAATTTTCTTGATGGTGTTCTTTGAAGAACAAAAGCTTTTAACTTTGGGGCACCTGGGTGGCTCAGTCAGTGGAGCACCTGACTCTTGGTTTCTCTAAGGTTTGATCTCTGCATCAGGCTCTGCACCGGGTGTGGTCTGCTTGAGATTCTTTCCCCCTCCTTCTCCCTTCCCCTTGCTCCTCACCTGCTCGCGTGCATGCTCTCTCTCAAATAAATATAAAACAGTGTTTCATTTTGATGAAATCTCACCTATTCTTTCTTTGGTTGCTTATACTTCTGGCATCATATTTGAGAAACAATTGCCTAAAGGTTATAACGATGTAGTCCTGTCTTCTAAGATTTTATAGTTTAAGCTCTTAAATTAAAGTCTATGATCCATTTTGAGTTAATTTTTGTGTATGCTGTAAGGTCGGTGTCCAACTTATTATTTTTTTTAATGTGGATATCTCAGGTTTTAGCAGAATCATTTGTTAAAACGACTGTTCTTTCCCCACTGAAGTGTCTTGGTATTTCAGTTGAAAACCAAATGACCATAAACCTAAGAGCTCGTATCTGGACTCTACATTTGATTCCGTTCATCTCTATGTCTATCCCGTTGCAGTACCACACTGATTTTGTTGCCTGATGCCCAGCACCAGGTTCTTGGGTCTCAATGTCACAGAAGTGAACACTTGACTCAAGACAAAGAAGGCAGGCAGGGTTTACTAGAGACCGCTTGTGTACGAGGAAGCCACCAAGGAGGGGGAGCTTGCTCCCCAAAGGGGTAACGTGCAGGCCTTAAATAAAGGCACTTTTCCAAAGTGCGAGAGGCTGGCGGTGGGGGAGTGTCCTTCAGTCCCACGGTTTTCATTTATAAATGAAATTTCATTTATCCTGTGGTTGTTACTCTTTCGCGGACACGAGGCAATCACAGGATGCCTTTCTTCATGGTCAGGGTGTTCTTTAGGGCTCCTCAAAAATAGAAATACTTGTGCAAGCAGGCTTTAAATTGTTACTTCTAATTTTGGCCAGACAACCATTACTCCCCAACAGCTGTTATCTCTCATTTGTTCTCTTCCCCAGAAGGAGATTGAGGTTGTCTCCAAGCGAATGGAAACTTTTAACTCTTGCCTCAGACCGGAAGCCTTCCAGGACTAAAGTCCCTCTTGCTTTCCCGATACCATCTCGATTTGATCACTACCACTTGGTTACGTTTTGAAATCGACGGCTTCGTAAACAGACTTCCAGCCCCTCGTTGGCGGGCTCCTCCGGTAGCCTCACCCCTAGGGGTGTTTGGGCCTTTAGGAGATCCTACGATGTAAACGGGGTTGCCTCCTAGTCCTAAGGTTTAGCTTTCCCCCATCTGCAAAGTCTGATCACCCTTCATCCCCTTTCAGCTTCCAGTTTTCTGTTACTGGTGTTTCTCGACTTTATGCTATTCTTCTGTGCCTTAAAAAGGAAAAAAGGAAATCTTATACTATTGCTTTAGTTGGGTTTCTGGAAGGAGCAGAAGTTCTTAGGAAGAGTCTTTTGATATCGTCTACAGGTGATCTAGACCTGTGGCCTGCGCTTTGGCACCGCACGCTTTTTAACTCCTGTAACCTGGGTCCTGTGTTCTCTCTTTTGCTAAACCCGCACTCTTTAAGGCCACCAGGGACAGTGTCATAGGCAGCTCTAGTGGTCTTCCTCTGGCCCTCGTTTCTTTCCCCTGCTCTGTTGTATTTGACACTAGTGACCACGAGTCTTTCTTAGTCTTTCCTAAGCCTTCACGTTTCACCGCCTTTGATCATCTTGTCACCCGATAACGTCCCACTTTCCCTCTGCATTTCATTGCGAGCATCTTCCATGGTTTAGTTCCTGTTTTTTTTTTTTTTTTTAGTTCCTGGTTTATCTTGGTTTTCATTTATTTATTAGTAATTACTAATAAATTAGTAATTTATTTATAAATTTATTTTATTTATAAAATAAAAAAAATTATTTTTTATTTATTTTAGTAATTTTTTTAAAATTATAAAATACACATAAAATTCACCATCCTAATTATTTTTAAATGTATGGTTCAGTAGTGTTGAGCACATTCACATTGTTGTGCAACCAATCTCCAGAACTATCTTTTTTTAATTATTATTTTTATTTATTTATTTTTTCAGAACGCTCTATCTTATAAAACTGAGACTTTGTATGCCATTGTCCCTTTGTAACCTGTCGTCTCTCCTCTGACCCGGCCCTTGACAACCACCATTCTACTTTGTTTCTGCGAGATTGATTACTCAAGATAACTCACGTAAGTGGAGTTCTACAGTGCTTGTCTTTTTGTGACTGGCTTATTTCACTACGCATGCGTCCTCAACGTTCATCCATGTTGTAGCATGTGTCAGAATTGCTTTTTTTATGGCTGGATAATATTCCATTGCATGTGTATATCAAATTTTGCTTATCCACTCATCCACCAATGGACACTTGGATTGCTTCAATCTTTTGGCTGTTGTGAATCATGCTGCTGCTATGAACATGGGTATACAAATATCTTTTTGAGAACTTGCTTTCAATTCTTTGGATATATATATATATATATATAGCCAGAAGTGGGATTGCTAGATTATATGGTGATTCTGTTTTCATCTTTTGGAGGAACTGCCATAGTATTTTCCATGGCTGCTGTACCATTTTACATTTTCCCCCACAGTGTACAAGAGCTTCAGTCTTTGTTGCCTCCTTATTTTTTAAGATTTGAATTAAATGTAGATAACATAAAAAAATAAATGCATAGAAAAGAAACACATGACACAACACTTATCACAATAGTTGAAAATAGAAAAAAATGAATCAATAAAGAAAAGTCACTTGATAGTACTGCGTCAACTCAAATTCCCTGTCCCTAAAATTCCTCTTTTATTCTAAAATGTATTCCTTCTTTGGAAATAGTGGAAATACCATTTCCAGCCATGTGGGAGCTTGAGAGCTCAATCTATTTCTTATACGTGACCTCACCTTCTTTTGCTGAAATAATAGTCAGTTAGCCTCCAACTCCTTGTTAATTCTCATTTTGACATTCCTTTTTCTATTCATAACTGCCACCACCTAGTTCAAGCTTTTATCATTTCCCTCCCTCTAACTCGTCTTGCCTAGGCTAAATCCTACTAAGGTACAGCTTTCAGAGGCTATAGTTCCAAAACAAACATGATAAATGCTTTCTCTTTAAATATGATTTTTAAAATCCTGGCATTCAAATTTTCAAATAGTCTTTATCCCATCATTCAAATCTTATATTTGTCTTCTAGAAACTTATTTTCTCTTGGCTTTTCTTTTCCTACTTCTCTGAACTTTTATCTTTCTCATTTTCCTTTTTTTGGACTTATTTTAAATTGCTTCTTAAGTTTGGTGTTCCTCAGGATTCTGTCCTTGGCTCTCTTCTCAGACAACATATTCTCCATGAGTGAAGCTATACTCACATAAATTCAATTATTTGACAATACTTAAACCTCTACATCCAGCCTAGGTCTCATTTCTACTTTAAAATCCATATATCTAAGAGTTTATTGGACATTTTCACTTGGATATTTGCATACAATCTGTATAAAATCTACCTTTTAAGAATTTTCTCCCAGATTTTTATTATTTATGTATGTTGTAGTTTAATGTATGACACCCACCATTTATCCAGTCCCTCAAGTCAGAAACTTGGAAGTTGTTCTGACACCTTTTTCCTGTGTCCATATCCAAGCAGAGATGTCCTGTGGATTTTGCCCCTTAATATGTCCTGTTTTTTTTATTTTTTATTTTCTCATTCCATTCTTAATGCTATTGTCTTAATCCAGGTCATCATCTCCTGGCTACACTATTTCAGGTCCTGAGTGGCATATGCCTTCAGTCTTGAAGTCCTCCTCTGAATTGCTGCTTTCCTAAAATATTAGTGTGGCCAGGCTAGCCTTGCATAAAACCCTCCCAATTGTTCTCTTTCACCTGCAGCATAAGGTGATCAAGTACAAAGCCCACTGAGCAATTCACGGCTTAGCAGGATCTGACCCAGCTTTCCTCCTCAGCCTTATCTCTCACTGGACACCCTTGCCCCAAACCCATACTCCAGCATTGTTGAACAGCCGTTCCCTGTATATTTTCTTACATTTTACCTAGAATAGCTTCCTTTCTGTCTCCCATTCCATTTTGATGAACAAACACCAACACTTTTGGGAAGCTTTTAAAATTTTATTTTAGGGGATCCCTGGGTGCTCAGTGGTTTGGCGCCTGCCTTCAGCCCAGGGCGCAATCCTGGAGTCCCGGGATCAAGTCCCACGTTCGGGCTCCCTGCATGGAGCCTGCTTCTCCCTCTGCCTGTGTCTCTGCCTCTTTCTCTCTCTCTCTCTCTGTCTTTCATAAATAAATAAATAAATAAATAAATAAATAAATAAATAAATAAATAAATCTTTTAAAAAATAAAAAAATAAAATTTTATTTTAAAATTGCTGTATAGTAAGATCAATTTGGTGTGCAGTTCTGTGAATTTTGACATGGACAGATCTGTACAACCACCGCCATAATCAGGATATAAAATATCGCCCCTCGAACTCCCTCTTGCTGTCCCTTGGGAGTCACACTCCCCCCACCCCCATAAACCCTGGCAGCCACTGATCAGTTCTCCATCACTACAGTTCTATCTTCTTGAGAATGTCCCGTAGATGCACATGACCTTTAATTAAGCCTGGCTTGTTTCGCTTGGCATAATGCCTTTGGGATTCATTTAGGTTGTGTGTATTAATAGTTGGTTCCCTTTTATTGCTAAGCAGTATCCCTTTTTATGAATGTCCCACAGGTTGCGTGTTCATTCACCCTCTGAAGGACATGTGGGCTGTTTTCAATATTTGACCGTGTGAACCTGTGTACAGGTTTTTGTTTGAATATAAGCTTTCATTTCTCCAGAGTAAATACCCAGAACAAACTCACTTGTAAATATTCAGGAGAGGCTTCCAGACTCTTCTAAGGGAGCATTGAACACCTTGTCTTCTGTGCTTCTTCTGTAGATAGGGTGATATATTTTGTTTTGCTTATTTATTTGCATGTACGCTTCTTGCAGCTTGTTGGTGATTTCCTTGAGAGGAGGCACTGTATCTCGTTCATCTCGGCATTGTCAGGACTCGGTTTCAATGCCTAATACAAAGTGACCACTTAACAAAGTTTTGTTGGGGGATGCCTTGGTGGCTCAGCAGTTGAGCATCTGCCTTTGGGTCAGGGCATGATCCTAGGATCCAGGATCGAGTCCCACATCAGGCTCCTTACAGGGAGCCTGCTTCTTCCTCTGCCTCTCTCTGTGTCTCTCAGGAATAAATAAATAAATATTTTTATTTTTTTTAAAGATTTTTATTTATTCATGAAAGAGAGAGAGAGAGAGAGAGAGAGAGAGAGAGGCAGAGACACAGGCAGAGGGAGAAGCAGGCCCCACGCAAGGAGCCCAATGTGGGACTCGATCCTGGGGCTCCAGGATTGCGCCCTGGGCCAAAGGCAGGCACTAAACCGCTGAGCCACCCAGGGATCCCCAAATAAATATTTTTTAAAACAAAAAAAACCCCAACCCCCCCCCAAGTTTTGTTGGATTGCACACCATCCCAAACCCTATTCTGGCTGAAATTATCTTTGTGTGCTCTCTTGAGCCTACTTATGTTTCCTTGTTTGGAATACCTAAGGGGCTGTATAATGTGATAGTTGAGGACACAGAATTTGAAGCCAGACTACCTGAATTTAAATCCTGCCTCAGGCACTCTTTAATTGGACTTTTTGGCAAGTTACTTAAATTCTTTGTGCCTCAGTTTTCTCTTTATATAAAATGGAAATACCAGTTACTGCCTTGCAAGTGTTGTTGTGATGATCAATCAGATTTTTACCTAAAAGTTTTCTTATAATAACGATTGGCAAGCACTCAGTAATATTAATTATTCTTACTATGATTTCAATCAATGCATTTTTTATTTAAAATTTTTAATAGAAAGAAGTAGCATGATTTTATTGAAATGCTCTAGTACAGGGTTGGACAATCTCAAAATCCTATATGCTAAACTTCAATCAATGTATTTAAGCTTCACCTTACTGAAGGCACCTGCGTGGCTCAGTCCATAGAGCATGTGACTCTTGATCTTGGGGATGTAAGTTCCAGCACCGAGTTGGATATAGAGATTACTTAAAAATAAAATCTTAAAAAAAAACAAACCCTTCACCTTCCTATTAGTTTATCAGAGCTGATTTTTAGAGGAAATTCATTTCAAATAATGTTTCCAAAATGAGGTCAAATAATAATCATGTCCCCTCAAGATTCCAGAAACTATTAATATCCAGTTAATATGAAGTCATCCATTTCAGTTTTGAACGTTTTCCATGTTGTTGTCTGTGCAGAGAAGCAGTGCCAGCCCCAGGTTTTGCTTAGTTTTGTAGTCGGGCAAGCACATTCGGTAGGGTCTTACGGCCTTTAGGGGATTGGTAATATTTTCCCGTGACATGGTGAATTTTCTCACTTGGTAAAGTTGGAACAGTACGTACCTCAAATGATCTATGAATTTCAGATGGTTGGATTTGATCTAGGTACAAGCGGAGAGGGAAAAATTCAGCAGATATCAATAGCGCCAAGAGATTGATGTACAGGCATCAATCAATGATGAGAATGATTGATTCTCATCAATCATCAAAAAGTTTCCTTTTCCTTCCCACACAGTGAGGAAGATGCTAGGGTTAGCGTCTCTCCTTTATCTGTCTGTGGCCAAATCAGAGCCTTACATTGCCTTCAGGCTACAGCTGCCTGCGCATCACCGCATAGCGGCATCACAGGGGTGGGAGCAGTGCCTTTTAGGAAAGCCATCGCCCGTGTCATGACGCGTCAGATCAGAAAACACTTATTAACAGAATGGAATGAATTAAGGATTCAGCGGTGCTGATCTTTCTAATTTTCCTCCTTTGGGGGAAGAAAGCACAGAACCTTTGAACTCACAGTCCCCTAAAGGCTGAGGTTAGCTTGCCGGGAGCGGGTTTGAGAGATGAGAGCTGGCTACCAGGGGACAGAGCTAATATGGGTTTCTTTCACATACAGAACCCCATTGTGTTCTTGTTCTCCCCCACGCACGCCTACACGACTATTCGACCTATGAAACAAACTGCGCCGGAGGCACAGATAACCCCAGGCGTCCGGTCTGTAATCTGATCGTGGCCATCGGCAGCCAGAAATGAGTTTCTTTCTAATCAGCCTCCCATCAGCCCCCGTCACTCATATAAAGGCTCCTTGGGGGAGGACGGTCCTCGTCGCTCTCTCTTCAGCACCAGGGCTCTGGACAGAGCCTGGGCAGAGGCTCCTGCTGGCCATCCTGGTGGTGGCCGCCGGCCCGGGACGTCGCTCCGGTCCCCCTGCTGCACAGACGGAAAGTTGCAGCGGATCCATGCAGCCGGCAATGATGATGTTTTCCAGTAAATACTGGGCAAAGAGAGGGTTTTCTCTGGATTCAGCGGTCCCCGAAGACCACCAGCTCCTGGGCAGCTTAACAGTGAGTACCGAGCAGCTGGCACCTTGGAGGAGGGTTCCTAGGGTGGCGATGGCCCCATCCTGGCCGCAGGGACCCAGAGGGAGAGTAAGCACACACCTCACCCCAGCCCCCAGCACCCCACCCTGTTTCTCCTGCCTTCTCCTGGCTTTCTCTCCCCATAAAGTCAAGCATGTGTCCCCACCACCATGTCCCAAACTTCCTCTCCTCGACGTTCATGGAGTAGGAAGTAAAGAAGCTCCTGAACATCAAGAGCGAGAGCTTGTATGAACCAACGTCTTGTCGTCTTGTACCTACAGCAAAAAAAAAAAAAAAAAAAAGCATGTAGGATTTTGAAAGGCCACGTACTAGGAGTAGGAACAGGGAGAAGAAATTAAACTGATTTATTTATTTATTTATTTATTTATTTATTTATTTATTTATTTATTTATTTATTTAATTTTTATTTTTTTAATTAAACTGATTTCTGTGGTTCCTGCAAGATGATTGAGTCTCCTACACCCCTTCCCATCTACAGAGGCTGTTCCTTACATACAGAGAAGTCATGTTTTTATTCTTGCCTGTAGGTGCTGATTATTGGAATCAAAGGAACATCAGCCTCTCCCAAAAGTTTTCCTGCTTTTCTCCTTACTCCATTTTTCATCTTAATTTGATGGAGCAATGAAAGCAATACACCACTCGCTTCAGTATTTTTTTTTAAATTTTTATTTTTATTTATGACAGTCACAGAGAGAGAGAGAGAGAGAGAGAGGGGCAGAGACACAGGCAGAGGAGAAGCAGGCTCCATGCACCAGGAGCCCGACATGGGATTCAATCCCGGGTCTCCAGGATCGTGCCCTGAGCCAAAGGCAGGCGCCAAACCGCTGCGCCACCCAGGGATCCCTCGCTTCAGTATTTAAGGCAGTTTCTGTACTTAAATGTTAACAGGAAAAAAGTCAACATTTTGCAGGATTTTATTTTATTATTATTGTTTTTTAAAGATTTTATTTATTTATTCATGAGAGACACAGAGAGAGAGGCAGAGACACAGGCAGAGGGAAAAGCAGGCTCCATGCAGGGAGCCCGATGTGGGACTCGATCCTGGGACCCTGGGGTCACGTCCTGGGCCAAAGGCAGGCGCTAAACTGCTGAGCCACCCACCAGGGATCCCTGATTTTGCAGGATTTTAGATGCTGATTTGAGGTAATGGTGACCAGATTTAAGAAAAAAAAAAAAAGGCAGTGAACAACAAAAAAAAATGTATGCAGATTCCCAGTCACTAAAAATATTAAGTGCTATTTCATTACTGTATCAGAGTTTATCCAACCAGTTACAATTCAGTCTGTATCATAGAAAATTCTGTTTTCATACCTTGGCTCCAAACCTGTGCCAGAAGGTTGTATTGTACTGGTGTATTATTACTGCTTAAAATGTTGAAAAGTAATCAGGGCAAGTTTGTAGAACTGTTTAAATCATTTTGCAAAAAAAAAAAATCAATTTGCAGAAATGAGACCAAAAATGTAAATAGATTTTTTATTTTTAAAAATTCTTTTAAAAATATTTTTTTAAACATCCAAATACCATGAATATGTGGCTGAGATATTATACCCTGAGGAATTTTGAAGTCATAATGAGCTGCTAGAAGGAAAACAAAGAGCTCAGAGTTATGGTTAACGTATGACACACTCATATAAAAATTCCTATACATGTGTAAGGGCTGCGTGTTACGTGGCGACAAGCAGGCAGATGTTGCGAGAGCTGAGACATTTGAGCTTTTAATGACTAAACACACTGTCAAATGCCAATGTCTGCATAAGCTTTTCTCCTCCAAGTCATAAATAATAAAATATTCATTTCCATGATATAAAAATCCAGGGAGGGAGGCAGTGTGAAGATGTGACACCCGTGAAAATGAAGCTGGGGGGGCGGGGGTGGAATCCGAGGGGGCCGGGGCGGGCCCTACCCCCTGGCTCTGGTCCCCTCTCAGAGGTACTTCCCTCGGGTCCGAGAGGATGGGCGAGCCGGGCCGATGGGCGCTGCCCTTTGCCCCGGGCCGCACTTGCAACTCGGACACGAAACACGTGCACCCCCGCTCCACTTGGTCTTTGAACTGAACGTTTCCAGCCTATTTTGCTCTGTATTCCTGACAGTGGGACCCAAGTTTCTGAAATCTGCCATTTTTGTCTTTAACCCATAGGACTAATAGTCACCACTTAACAGCTGTGCGACGGTGTCTTGAACGGCTAATGAAGACTCGCTCCTTCCCAGTTTTCTCAGATTTTACTCTTTGCTCCTAAAGATTAGCTAGTGTCCTTCCTTCCTTCCTTCCTTCCTTCCTTCCTTCCTTCCTTCCTTCCTTCCTTCCTTCTTTCCTTCTTCCTTCCTTCCTTCCTTCCTTCCTTCCTTCCTTCCTTCCTCCCTCCCTTTCTTCTTCTTCTTCTTCTTCTTCTTCTTCTTCTTCTTCTTCTTCTTCTCTTTGTCTCTTCCTTTTTTCTTCTTTCTTCCTTTTTTCATTCTTTTTCTTTCTCTTTCTCCCTTTTTTGTTCTTTTTCTTTCTTCCTTTTATCTTCTTTCTTTCTTTTTCTTCCTTTTTCCTTTTTCTCTCTTCCTTTCTTTCTCTTTTTCTTTCTGTCTTTCTCTTCCTTTTTTCTTTCTTTCTATTTCTTCTTTCTTTCTTTCTTTCTTTCTTTCTTTCTTTCTTTCTCTTTCTGTCTTTCTTCCTTTCTCTTTCTTCTTTCTCTTTCTGCCTGTCTTTGTCTCTTCCTTTTTTCTTTCTTCTTTTTCTTTCTTTCTTTCTTTCTTTCTTTCTTTCTTTCTTTCTTTCTTTCTTTCTTTCTTTCTCTTTCTGTCTGTTTTTCTGTCTCTTTTTCTTTCTTCTTTCTATTTCTTCCTTTTTTGTTCTTCTTTTTCTTTCTCCTTTCTTTTTCTTTCTCTTTCTTCCTTTTTCTTCTTTATTCCCTTCTTTCTTTCTCTTTCTTTCTCTTTCTGTATTTCTTTCTTTCTTTCTCTTCCTTTTTTCTTTCTTTCCTTTGTTTCTTCTTTCTCTTTCTTTCATTTCTTCTTTCTTTCTTTCTTTCTTTCTTTCTTTCTTTCTTTCTTTCTTTCTTTCTTTCTTTCTTTCTTCTTTCTCTTTCTTCTTCCTTCCTTCTTTCTTCCCTTTCTTCCTTCCTTTCTCTTTTCTTTGTGGCTGGATTTTAATAGCCACATTTCAGGCATCATCTGCAGACACAGATGTCCTTAGTAGCACATGCTCCTCTGTGTTGAACTCCTGCAGGTAGATGCGCACTGACAATGTGAAGTGTCATGCAGAAAGTAATGCAGGGAGTAAAGCTGCCAATTTTAGTGTGTGTCCTGACATATTTCAGAATGGAATGAATATTCTGTTTTTAAGATCGTAATGGAAAATGAAATTATTGTTGTGAAAGATATGTTTGGTCTTATTTTTGTTATGCTTGGTAATTAGTATAGTTTCCACATTGTCTAACGACTAGCAGACCAAAATTTTTTTTTTTCAAACACACGAGGGTTTATTTGCAAGCTTGAGCTTGGGTCCAAGTATACCCGACACAGAGGGGCAGGGACTTGGACCCTGAGCTGGGTTTCAGCTTAGTTTAGCAGACCAAAATTTATGCTGTAAAATAAACCTAGGAAGAATAGCAGGAATTAGTCATAGGTGAGACTTTATAATTTCTGATGGTCAGATCTTCGTGGCTATTAAATAAAGTGAAGCAGATCTGATCCCCCTTTAATTTAAGCCACTGGAAGCTGCCTTAGAGCACTGGAAAATAGTGTTCCGCAGCAAATTAGGCCAGAATTTATGATTGACAGTCAGGAGTGATGTGGCAAGTTTTCTTTGAGTTTATAGGATTGCTGAAGCTTCTAGCATTTGAATGGAATGTCTGACAAAAAAAAATCTAGTTTTGAGAACTCTGGGATCTTAACCAATGTTTTTGTGTGTTCCTACCTTCTTGAAGTTAAATAGAGCTAACTCTGGCAAAAATGATGATAAAAAAGGCGGCAATGGGGACAGCAAAAGTGAAGCCAGTCCTGAAAGCGGCAAGACGGCTGTCGTCTTCTCACTGAAAAATGAAGTTGGCGGATTGGTAAAAGTGCTGAACCTCTTCCAGGTGAATGTAAAATGTCATTACCTAACTTTGACAGTGACTGTGTGCCTAGTTCCAAACCCGTCCCCTGCTTTGAAACATCCCCGAATCCGTCAACGGATAACGTGCTCAAAGAAACCAAAGTCAACGAAGCTTTATAAGGAAGGTTTGTCTGCCAAACAACGAAATAAGCAGATTTGTGCCAACTGTGTTTTATTAATTCCAAGGTAACCTATTAGTAATTCTGCAGACTATTGCCAGGTAAGAAAGCCAGTAATTAAAAAAAGGTGAGTCTCACACCTTTTGTTTGGCAAAATGAGCCAAAGAGGGTGTCTTTAAGTATCAAGAGACTGCAGCCTGATTTGGTTTGCTCGCATCTGAACTGTGCACTTGTCCTGGGAGCACGTTTATTCCGTGAAATGAGATGCAGGAATCGAGGCTTTGGGATGCCCCCCTCCCCCGCCCCGCTGCCCACCTGAGCCTCACTGTTTCATGAACTTGCCACGACTTTCGGGGAGATGAGTCACTGTCTTCATACATAAGCCAGGGCTGGCTCACTCTCTCTTTATTTCATAGAAATGTAGTGACCTTTGTCCAGGTCCAATGTGGTGGCCTCAAGAAAGAGTGTGGTTGGGGGTAAGGTTGGAGAAACCCAGAAAAAGGACTGTCCCCTGGCCGGGGTAGACCTGAGGGCTACCTTTCCGTTCGGCAAGCATCGTGCCTCGCGCGTGCATGTTGTCTGGGGGGCGCCTCGCTCTGCGTGGGGCCCGGGGCTGCTCTCAGGGAGGAGGGTTGGCCTTGCAGTGGGAAGACTCAGGCCTGTGTTCTCCCGGCTTAGCCAACCGCTGGCTGCTGCCTCACTTCAGGGTCTTCCTTTGTGCATCAGCGATGATGCTTCCTCCCTAACGAGGTAGGTCTGGTGCAGTCCTAGGAGTGAAAGTGCCTTGCACAGTGGGCACAGGTGAGGCCTGTGTGGTGAGGCCTCTGATGACGAGAGGGGGAGTCAGCGGCCTGCTCCGGCAAATGTTTCCTCGTTCTCTCTCGACCTGGAGGAAAGGACCGGGCACGGTAAACAGAGCTAATGCACACCTGCGGGAAGGTGTCACGCCTTACAGCACCCGGGGCTGTCCCGGCGAGTGCCCGCGGGCAGGCCACATGCCCCGGACGAGCGCTGGCGGCGCCCAGCTTGGCCACCTGCGCCCGGGGAGCCTGCGGAGCCCCCTGCCCCTCCGGACCTCCGCTGCCTGACCCAAAGTCCCTCCTCGCCCCAACCCGGGGACGGGGACGTCCAAAGTGACACCATGTGTGAGAAGACTCTTGACCCTCCTATTAGCCTCACCGTTGCTTATCAGCCACTTTGGAAAGTCTGGTGTCACCAGAAAGGTCAGCACAAAGAGAAGCCGGGTGTCATGCCTCGGGGTTGCAGGACCAGTTGCCTGATACGGGGGCTGCTGCTGTCGAGGCGCTCGTGCTCGACCCTGGGGCGGCCTCCCCCGGCCAGGGCTGCACATGCCGACACTGCTCAGGGTCGCAGGAGGAAGGTGACCTGATACGGGGCAGCCCGGGTGCTCGGCGGTGGGGCGCCTGCCTCCAGCCCAGGGTGTGACCCTGGGGTCCTGGGATTGTGTCCCGCATCGAGTCCCTGAAGGGAGCCTGCTTCTCCCTCTGCCTGTGTCTCTCATGGATAAATAAATAAAACCTTAAAAAAAAAGGAATGTGAGCTGCTGTAGGAACCCACCCCCCCCAGCATCCTGGGGCACGGGCTCCCGTCGCCGGGGGGTGGGGATGAGCACGTGGGCCTTGGCCTCAGCAGGAGCCGGGACCCTGATGCCCAAGTACTGAGCTGCTGCCCCCTGTGAGCCCCTTAATTTTTTATTTATTTATTTATTTATTTATTTATTTATTTATTTATTTATTTATTTATTTTTGTCAGGAGACCTTTAGCCCCGAAACCCGCTGTGGGACATGGCTGCGAGGACGCGTCGTCCGGGGAGGCTGCCTGGAGGTGGCCCACACGGGTCCACCCGCGGCCATTAGCTGTGTTCTGTTTTGGTCTCTGCCTGTAGAGATACTTGCTTGGCTGCTTTCCTTCCTTCCCTCTGGCTTGGGTCTCTCAACCACCGTCCTCAGGCCACCTGCCCAGAGCCTGCCTCATTTCTCTGCCATTTGTACTATGGACTTATTTTTTCAAAGGTTATTTTTGAACTTTAATGCACAGCGGAAACCTTGTACCACTATTAAATTAGGGGTTTCAGTTTTAGCAATGTGGTTTTTTTTTTTTGGAAACATGAAAATAAGAATGTAAATGTTCAGATTGCACGATGACGTGATAAGCTGATGCCCCCCAAGTAGCTATGCTCACCCCCAGCAGGATGTGGGCCGTGCAGGGAAAGGATGATATTCGTAATCGTATCATGCCCTTTATATGCTTTTACATGCCCTCTATTTTTAATTTTTATTTATTTATTTTTAAGATTTTTATTTATTTATTCATGAGAGACACAGAGAGGCAGAGACACAGGCAGAGGGAGAAGCAGGCTCCATGCAGGGAGCCTGACATGGGACTAGATCCCGGGACTCTGGGGTCATGCTCCGGGTGGAAGGCAGGTGCTCACCCGCTGAGCCACCTGGGGATCCCTATTTTTTTTTAATGAGGCAGGAAAAGCTCCATACAGTCCCCACTGCTAGTAACCCAGGCACTGGTTGGAAGCGTTTCCATGTGTTCCTCAACCAAAGAGCCAGGAGATGGTCTTTCCCTCGTCTTGGGCCTCAGCCCCGTGCTTACGAGCAGCCGTGGCGTCCCCTGTTGTGCCGAGGGGTGAGTCGCGGATGTTGCTTCTATTTCCACAGGAGAAACACATCAACATGCTTCATATCGAGTCCAGGAAATCCCGGCGGAGGAGCTCGGAGGTTGAAATCTTCGTGGACTGCGAGTGTGGGCAAACCGAATTCAGTGAGCTTGTTCAGTTGCTGAAATCTCAAAGCACCGTCGTGATGCCGAATCCGCCGGCGAGCATTTGGGCAGAGGGAGAAGGCAAGGCCAGCTGTCCCTGGTGGGGTGCCGCAGCGTCCCGAGAAGGGAGCGGCGACCCGGGAGCTAAGGCTCTTGAACCTGCGCTGTGTCTTCCACAGAACTAGACGACGTGCCCTGGTTCCCCCGGAAGATCTCCGAGCTGGACAGGTGCTCTCACAGGGTTCTCATGTACGGGTCCGAGCTCGACGCCGACCACCCCGTAAGTGTCCAGGGACCCCGCTCCCCACGCTCCCCACGCGTGGTCCGGCTGCCGCACGTGCCGGGTGGTGTGCACCCGTGTGCTCCCCTGGGGGCATGCAGCCCCCACCCGGTAAAGCGTCCCTGCAGCACGCACGGGCCGGGGGCAGGTTAGGGGGTGGCACTGCCACAGGACGGTTGCTCTTAGAGGGTCGGCTGGGGGGGTGGGCGGCTCTCAGGCTCGGGGAGCAGCGCTGCAGCGTTAGACATACCCCACAGCTGATGGCCCTTGGAAAGACGAGGGGCTGACATGGGTGGTCCCTTGCGGAAATGAGGGCGGCCTGGGCCCCGGGGGTTGCGGGACAGGGGCAGGGTCTCCTCCTGCGTCCCTGGGCCGCAGGTCGTTAGGAGCACAGCAAGGGAGGGCGCCGGCCTCGGTGGGAGGGCAGGCAGGGGGTTCAGCGGTCAGAGGGACCTGCTCTACACGTGCGCATTTTGTCAAAATGGGGACAGTCTGGGGAGCTGCCCCAGGCGCCGGCCCGACAGGTGCACGCCTGCCTAACCTTGAGAACCGAGCAGAGGACACTGTGACAACGTCGACGACAGGGAGCCTGCAGGGTCTTGTCGTTCGGCGCGATGCACGTCCAGACCGGCCCGTAACCGCCGCGCCAGCAAACGGTCGAGCGGACTCAACGCAACTGCGTTATTTTCAAGAAGCTGAACTTTTTCAAAGCACGGCGTGCTGCGCCAGCAGGTCGGAAACCTCAGAACAACCCACAGGGGGTCCCACGGAAAAGCCTCCCGAGCATTAGAAATGCACGCGCAAGTGCCTTTAGCGCCATCCCCTGTGACCCCCTCGTCCAGAGGCCCGGACCAGCCCAGAAGCCTGATCTCGGGGACCAGTGGGGACAGGACCTCGCAGACACCAGCTGTTCCCTTGCAGGGTGACCTCGGCCGAGTCCCTCTGTCTGTGCACCTCGAATTCTTTATGTCCAGAGTGGAAAAGGCAACCTCATTGACCTGGAAGGGGCATTTCAAAAGCCGGAACAGCTGGGAAGCCTCTGGGCAGGTGCGCAGGCGAAAGCCCGGGAAGGGAAGCGCCGGGTTATGGGTTACGGCGCGGCCCCCTGCCCGGGGCCTTGGGGCTCCTGCTAACCTCCTAGCTCCAAGTGACCCCCTGAGTTCTCGAGTCACCAGCCTTGACGCAGGACAGCAGCTTTGTTAGTGGGACCGCTCCGGCCTTGTGAAGAAATGGGTCCCGATATCCAGTGGAAATTTTCCTGTGTTTAATTCTGTTCTTTTTCTCCTAATTACACCACCTCGTGAAACCTCCTCTTACGTCTGTGCAGCCCGTGGAGGTGATCGCACGTCCTTAGCAATCTCCTGCCTCACCACCGCTTTTTCGTCTTTTTTTCTTTTCTTTTCTTTTCTTTTCTTTTCTTTTTTTTCTTTTCTTTCTTTTCTTTTTTTACCCACATGTATTTCTTTTAGAAGCACACTAAATGTTCATTACGTGAAATCTGGCATGGCTAAATCGGTGTTTTTTGCAAGTTAGTAGTTGATGAGCACGGAGAAGCTGGTCTCAGGACTTTTGGGTGCCTGGGAGTGACCCCAGTCTTGAGACGGGGCTTACGGTGTTCAGATGCTGCCCTCGTACGAGGGTGGCTCAGAGGAGCTGCCAAGGGAGGGGCCGGCTGCTGCGGCTCCCTAAGAGGCTCAAACATCCATGTAGGCCAACGTCTCTCAAACTTTGCTGCACAAACCTCTTGGAAGGTCTTTACATTTTTTTTTAAAGATTTTATTTATTCATTCATGAGAGACACACAGAAAGAGAGAGAGAGGGAGAGACACAGGCAGAGGGAGAAGCAGGCTCCCTGCAGGGAGCCCAACGCGGGACTCGATCCCAGGACCCCGGGGGTTACGCCCTGGGCCAAAGGCAGGTGCCAAAACGGTTAGCCAACCAGGGATCCCTTGGAAGATCTTTTTGAGGTGCAAGGCGAGGCTCTGCGTGTCTGGCGAGCCCCCAGATGGGCCGCTGTGCTTTGAGCAGCCAGGACGTGGACGGGGAGGCGCTCTCACAGTGTGCTCGGGGCCCCCTGAAAGTGCTTCTTAAAAATGCAGTTCGTGGGGCCCCGCCGAAGCCGCTCAATCGGGGCTTTCACTATGGACCTTGGAATCTGCCTGTAGAAGGACTTGCAGGACATTCTAAGGAGCTCTCGAGCTGAGAACTACCGCCCGAGCTCGGCGACTTTCCGCCTTGGCCTTCCACTCCGAGTATGCGGGGGATCAGGACAGAAATCACTGGCGCGGGGTCCCTCCCCAGGGTGCTTGAATCGTGACCTTGGGGCGTGACCTCGGGATCGTGACCTCGGGATCGTGACCTCAGGCCGTGGCCAGCTTTGGAGTAGTCCCGCAGGCTCCCCGGGGGATTCCAGTCTCCCAGGGTGGAGCCCCGGGGCAGCCGGCACACCCTCGCTGCGCCCTTTAGGGTGCTGGCTGGTTCTTAAAGCAACAGAGGAAAGGACAGGGTGCCCAGACTCTCCGGGACGAGGGCTGCCGGGCTTGCCCACTTGGGGGAGGCCTGGTTCAGTCTGACTCTCAGGTGAGCAAGGGATGGTTTCTCGGTGCACCTGTGCCCCAACACGGTGTGTGGGGGGATCCCCTCTGCTGGCTGGTAACCTTAGCCCTGCCTCCAGGCTGGGACGGATGGCCAGGGCTTGCTGTGTCCCTGCTGTGCCCAGTGGCTGGCCAGTGTTCCTGTGCTGTTGTGCGGGTCCACGGGGAGTCCTGGGGTCCCTGGGCCCCCCTCTGCATTGGCGTAATGACCGCCGCGCTCGGCTAACGAGGCACCACGGGCCTGCCTGGAAGAGGAGCGGATGTTTGCCAAGGAGAGACGGGCGAGAATCTTCTGGAACCTGGCAGACAACGGTGCTCGCAGGATGCTGCCTGGGGGCAGGGCCCGGGGAGCAGGGCCCTTCCCTTCCGCGCTAGCCTGCTTGCCTCCTCGGCGGAGCAGGGATGGCCAGGTCCCAGGTTTGCCTCCAGGCCACGTGCTGCTGCTAGCAGGCGGACACCCGAGCTTTCTCCGGAGCGGGGGACCTGTTTCAGGTCACAATTGCAATTGTGAACCTGGTGGCTTGGTCACGACGCTCGTGGAGCGCGTTGCAAGGCCTCAGAGCCTGCCTGGGAAAAGCAGCGGGAAAACTCCCGGTTCAGGGAAGGAAGGGCCGGGCCCTCAGGGGGCTGCCCCGGCTGCAGGGATTTGGGTGGCTCACCGCCGACAGCGATGCTCCTGTGACACAGCGGCCTTGGCAGGGGACGTGCACCTCAGCCCAGCGGGCAGCCCCATGGCCGCTTCTCCATCAAGGGTGCAGGAGGCCGGCCCACTGGGTTTGAGGCTCCTGTGTGCAGAGGCAGGGCAGCCACAGCTGGGTGACCTAGGACTTCGAGGGCCCGGGCGCTCCCTCCTCGGAGTCCCTGTCCTCGCTGCCTGTCCTGCCCTCTTTCACGCGGTGGCCCTTCCAGGTCGCAGGGTTGCACACAAGTCACATGGCAATGATTCCTTCTGGGTTTCTGGCAGTTGGAAGGAAGCCCCAGAAGCGCTGATGGAAAGTACCTGCAGGGAGGGAGACGGAAGGTGAGCTGAGGCCAGGAGCACAGGGCGGGATGCCGCAGCCCCGAGCTGAGGCCAGGAGCACAGGGCGGGATGCTCGGGCCCCGAGCTGAGGCCAGGAGCACAGGGCGGGATGCCGCAGCCCCGTGTGAGCGCGGCCATGGGTCCAGTCCCGAGGTTGCCAGTGAGGCAGCAGCAAGTGCAGAGGCCCGGGGACAGGGCTCGGGAAGCCCCAGAACCTGTCCAGGCTGCTCCTTTGGGGGTTCACCTATTATCCTGAACGACAGAGTTGTTGAAGGCAGGGCACGTCCTGGCCTCACACACGACGGTGGCACTTGGGTCACCCTAAGACCACTAGGTCACCCTAGTGACTATGCATGTGCCCCTGTTCCAGTGAGCGGGATGCATGAGCTGGTGACCCCAACAAGCGGCTCAGTGTCCCCCACGCGGCCCCAGTGAGTAGGGCCCACAGATAATGGTAGTCATGGGGCTGGGCTGGCTGCCTGCGTCCCCTTGGTCACCCCGCGGCTCCTGTGGCTCCGGTGCACCTGCTAGGCCTTCGGCGCCCACCGCTCGGCCCCTTTGCTAAATAACCGGATCTCTCCTGTGGTTAAGGGATTCAAGGACGACGTCTACCGGCAGAGAAGGAAGTACTTCGTGGACGTGGCCATGGGCTACAAGTAGTAAGTACCGGGGTGTGGGAGCTTGGCCCCCGTCCTCACCGCCACCTGCGGGCCGCGCACCAACCACAGACAGCACTTGCTGCACGGGTGGGTGGAGGCAGCACAGGTGCCGGAAGGTCCCGGGCTGCCACAGCCGTGTGACGTCACGGCCACCACACCTGCCGCTGCGCGGGCCCTGGTCACCTGCTGCTAGCCGCTCCCCGCCGGCCGCCGGGCCCTCCGTGCGGGTGGGACCTGGGTGCGAGTCTCACCTTTGACTCTGCCTGTCGGGGCCCCTTCCACAACCAGCCCCCCGGTGCCCCCTTCCACACCCCCCCTCCCAGTGCCCCCTTCCACGCCCAGCCTCCCAGCAACAGGAGGGGCCCTGCAGAAACGCCCCCGGGGGTCACGCCAGCACCTTCATGGAACATACTTGTGTTTGTTTGCTTCTCATGGAGGGGGAGGGTCCTCGCCACGTGGGGGCCTCGGGGAGAGCCCCACCCTGACCCAGGCCGCGGGGGGGAGGCCGGGGCGCAGCAGGTACAGGGGGTGCGGGGAGCTGGAGGGGCCGGCTGGCGTCCGTGTCCTGCGCTCCTGTTAGCGGCACCTGGACACCCGCACCGGGGGCCCCCTTGTCGGCTTGGGAGCAGCTGCGGGAGCCTGACCTCGGGGCAAAGCCTAGATCCTGCCCCACAGGAGTTGCTTTATTTTACTCGCGAGGAGGTGGGCAGCCTGACTGTCCCGTGGGGCAACTTTGTCCTGGGTGAGAATTTCAGATATTTTGTGTGTCTTGGTGTTTTAGAGAATGTCACTGGTGGCTTTTTCCCTTTTTCCTCTTCTTTTTTTTTTTTTTTTTTTTTTTTTTTTTTGCGGACTACGGCGCACAGGGGCTCAAGCTGAGTTGAGAGGTCCCACCTGACACCCCCACTGGGTCACCGGGTGGCTCCCTCTGGCTCCTTGTATGTCCGGGGCTCTCGCCACGCCCTCCAAGCCCCAGGCAGCCTTCCGTTCTTTCTCCACTGCTTTTATGACCCTAAACACCAGGACCGCTTGGCCTGTGCTTTTCCACCTGTGTCTGCTCCATTTTTGTTCTCCTCTGTTCCAGGCCACTTTTTTTTTCCTTTAAAGATTTTATCTATTTATTCCTGAGAGACACAGAGGGGCAGAGACACAGGCAGAGGGAGAAGCAGACTCCTTGCGGGGAGCCCGACGTGGGACTCTATCCTGAGACCCCGGGGTCACGGCTTGAGCTGAAGGCAGATGCTCAACTGCTGAGCCCCCCACTAATTGATTGTGAAACTTAAGATTGACTCCCTTGATTCACAGATTGTCCCTGGGGAATCGGGTCGTACGTGGGTCGTGGAAGGGGTGCATGCAGGACGTGACAAAAGCTCAGAGCTGGGCAGAGCTTTTTTCTTCAGGGGGAACCGATGGATAAATATGGGGTTTACGCACAGGTGGTATAGGTATTATGCGACTGGGAAGAGGCGTGTGTTTGTACGTGTGCACGTAAAGAATCTCGTTAGCACGGCGATCAAGGAGCCGCTCAAATGTCACTTATTTCTCCTTGATGGAGCCCAGAACCTGAGCCAGGCAAGCTGAGACTACTGGTGGGGTATCTAGGAGTCAACGCCTTTCATGGGGCCTCGATCCTGGGGAGTCTTTTTGTTTTAAAGAAAACACGCTGATATGGGCAGAAGAGCGAAGGAGCGTAGAGGCAAGATGATGGGAGTGTCCGGCTGCCGGCTTCCCGTAGCTTAGGTGCCGGATTTGCAGAAAATCAAAGTAAACACTAATGGTTGGAAATGGTGAAGACTTTTTTTTCCTGCAAAAAGCTTTATTGCTTCCTTTTGGTCCACGACCTAGAAGTTCAGGGTGGTTGAGAAGCTGTCTCATGGCTGCGAGGACAGGCTTAGGCCGAAGCCCTGGCACCGAGGGGGATGCCACAGAGGCCTCTCATAGGGTGAGCCTTTGGAAGGGATACCCTCCCCCCCCACCCCGCAGCCCAGCCTGGGGCCGCCGCTCTGCAGAGCTGGCCAGGTGGTTGCTATCTCCTTGCTGAGCTTCAGCTGCTCCTGTAGGAGATGGTTCTCCAGAAAGTCACAGAGCCGGGGGGCTGTGTTGGCAGAGCCTGGGCATGCAGATCCAGAGGGGCCTGCTTCACACTCTCCTCCAGAACCGTGGTAGCTTCCAGGGGATGGCTTCTGTGCATCCTGGAGGAGGGCCTGGCTGCCATATGTTTGCCTCCTCAAGAAGCACTGGGCATCCTCGAGCTTCTCCGAGGGCGGGGAAGCGGTCCATGTCTTCCAGAGCTGCACCAGTGAGGTGGAACTAGAGGCGCAGAGAGAGGTAGGTGCGGGAGGCCTGCAGGTGCATGCTGACCAGGCCTCCACCTCGGTGGGACGGTTATGACCAATCTGGGAGCTCATGGTTGGTGGACAATAAGGAAGCTAAGCTCAAAAGATGGTATTGGCTGTTTCCAGAGGCAGAGGGCGGCTGAGAAGATGGTTCCGAAGGTTATAGCTGGAAGGTGGGAGGCTCAAGGGGCGTCCCTGGGTCTGTTCTGTTGAAACACTGTTGGAGCAAGACACAGACTTGCAGGAGCCCCAGCTGGAAGGGGTGGGGACTGTATACAAAGAAGGCACTGGACGGAGCTGGAGCGTCCAGGCCCCGTTTACAGGGCTGGGGAGTGCTTAGGTTCAAGGGCCCTGGCTCAGTGACTGGATGTTCGAGAGGCTGAGGCAGGCAGGGAGCTGCCAATTCATCATTTTCCGGGGAGAAACTACTCTCACATGGTTCACAAAACTCCCTGCTGTCATGACCCCGGATAGGCTAAACACTAACCCGAAGGTTCTGTGGTGGCTATAGGGTCAAAACAAAGGGTGTTTGACCAAGACAGTCTGGAATCCAGGGCCACGATGGCCCTCTTCCTGGGCAGCGCCAAGTCCAGGCTCACAACCTCCAACAGCCAGGAGATTAAACACAACAAAACGCTTACAGCCTTGGGGCCAGACAGTCTGGGGCTCAAGTCTTGACTCCACTGCCTCCTTGCTGGGTGCTCAGCCTCACTGTGCCTGTTTCTTCCCCCAGAACATGTGTCTCGGCACCTCCCAGGGCTGTAGGGAGGATTGCCAAAGAGAAGGCACGTGCTGTGCTCTGCACAGGGCCTGGTGCACGAGCTGGGGTCGGAAGCGTCCCTCAGTCTTATCACCTCCTGCCCTTTGGCACAGGCTCTCTTCACTTTCCAGTTGAACTATTGATCAGTTCTTTGCCTACGTCAGCACCATTGCTTATGGGGCCACTGTAACGACTCCTGTAGCTCACGTGTCCCTAGAAGTCATCAGAAGCCTGTGCTGGAGCTTGCGTGCACACCAACACCCTCTCTATGGAGGGATTTTAGGATGCAGCCATCTTGCCATTTGCATGGGGCGGGGGGAGCTGCCAGAATGCGGACAACAGATTAGTTGCCTTGGTGCTTCTTGTAGGTTGGCGGGAGATGAAGGTGCCCATCAGGTGTGGTTAGATCTGGGAAGCACAAACCCAGGACCTGTGCAAAGTGGAGAGAAACGAATCATTCCCAGTGCCTTTATGCCAGTGCTGCTGTGGCTCCTCTGAGTAGGAGTTTGAGGATGGCTGGAGGCTAGTAGGGCGTGCTTGGGTGCACACCGGAGGCAGACGGGGGGGCTGGAGGCTGGGCTTGCATTAGGTGCCGGTGGGCGTGGGGCCCCCGTGCTACCGAACCCCAGGTGGGCCTGGCCCACCGTCTCCTGCTGGCTATGCCGTAAGTTGGGCATCCTTTTAGTTCACGAAACATAAAGATGCGATTTAATTGAAATAGGGGCTTTTCTAGTGCTGATGGCTTTCCGAGAGAGCAAAGGAAAAACACGAACACAATAGTTACTTAAAATGAGCTCATTAGAGGGGCTGCTGGCTGCATGTGCAACCTGATTTCCCAACCCAAAGCTTGGAACTGCTGGTCCGAGCAGCAGATTATTTGAGGCTGGAGTGGTCCTAAAAATCCAGCGGGTGAGGTCCCCGCAAGTACGATTTGCCGATACAATTAGGGACCGTGCCGACTTGTGGAGAACAATTCGATTCCCTGTTAATAATATAGGCTTTCTGGGCCCCGCGTGGGTCAAACATATGGTCGGAAATACAGGGGACGATGGAGTAGGGACGTGTGGGGCTGTTGGAGGGACCGCAGGATGCAGTCTGGGTGCCCGGGGCCGAGGAAGGGGAGGGACAAGAGGCGACATGCAGGAGAACAGGTGTTGACACCAAGGCAGGGGCGCCCCGTGCGGGACTCGTGTGGAAGGCTGTTTCCTGTGATGGTCTTGCAAGGATGAAGCAGGGGGGAGAATCAGCGCGAGCGGAGAACATGAAAACCTTGCAGTCTGGGACGGGAACCCAGCAGGCTCCAAGGGCGGTGGCCACCAGCCCGGAGGTGGAGGGCGGCCTGGCGGTGGCGTCTACAGGGCCCACGTGGCGTGGCCTGCTTCCATGCAGAGTCCCTAAAGACGCCCGGGGCGGGAGCCTGCAGGCTCCTCTGGGTTGGGGGTCCAGGCACTGGGGATCGGGTCTGGGGTTGCCAAGGGTCTGGGGGTCCTGGGGGACCCAGGTGCCTCCTCGCCAAAGCTGTGGAGGAAAGGCTCGTGGGCGCACACACGGCCTCCTTGGAAGGCCCCAGGCACCGGCGGCCCGAGCGCCCCGCTGTGAATTCGGGTGGGAGAGGATGCGCGTGGCACCCGGTCCCGGTGCAGCCCAGGAAGGCGCGAGGCCGCAGCTGGGGTGAGGGCGAGGGAGCGAGTGGAGGTCGTGAAAGTGGGGGTGAAGGTGGGGGGGCTCGGCGGTGTCTGCGGCCACGGGTGCCTTCCTACCCCGGCCTCGGCCCTCACTTTGCTGCCTTTCTGGGGGCCTCACAACTGCCACATTATTGAGAAAGAATCGGGAATGCATTTTTTTTTCCCCAACTGGCTGGAAATAAGCACATTTTTCTTCGCGGGCCTAGGACGACGGTTCCTCCCCAATCTGCATGCATATTTGATTATATCTTTGGAGGGGGTGGTGGTAGTTATTTCAATCCGTCTTCCTCTCCTGGAAAGAGGCCCCGAGCTCTGGCTTTAACTGTGCCACCCTTGTTCGCTTCGATTGATTTCAAATATTGTCGTGATTGTGTTTCGTTATGAATGCACTTTGTTCCGGTGGAAGCTGAGGCGGGAGGTCCCCTCACGTCCTTCTCTGGTGCTGCTCCCTCTGGGATTTGTGTGTCAGACGCCCTCGGTCTGAAATGTAGTTAGGCAACGCGGGGTCAGCGAGTGAGGTCACCGAGGCGCGTGCAACACGCCCGCCCGAGTTTGCTGAAAGTCGGAAAATCCCCTCATTTGCCACGACAACCCGTCTGACTTCAAATTCAGGGAGAAGCGCTTGAACCCATGTCTTGGCCTCAGTTCTCCCCTCTGTGAAATGGGGATAACATGACCTCTCCTTTCTCCTGGGAGGATTCTGAGGATTAAACCAAGTTGGTGGAGCACTGGATCCAGTGAACTGCACTATTATCTCTCTCCAAACAATAAGCACAGAGTGTAGACCCAAAGCCTGGGCTTTACTCAGCCCTCTGGCCCTTGTGGCGGGCCTTCCATGCTTTTTCCAGTTTTTCTTTCAGTCTGAGAGGCCAGGCGTGGTGTGATTAGGAGGCCAGGAGCTGCACCAGACGGCCTGGGGAGAATTCCAGCTTTCAACACTTGCCAGCTGAGTGACTCTGCCAAGTGATTTGTCTTCGATGCCTCAGTTTCCCTATCTGTACACCAGGGATAACTCTACTACCGCTTTAAAGGATTGTTATAGGGACTAAGTGAGCTTAAATAATAACAGCACTTAGAACACTTAGGAGATGCGTATTTGCTAATATTGTTATAATTTTTCTTCCTTCAGCTGGTCTCTCCTTTTGGTCTACCCGCGTGCTCCAAATCCCTCTCTTTTTTTTTAATTTTTATTTATTTATGATAGTCACAGAGAGAGAGAGAGAGAGAGAGAGAGAGAGAGGCAGAGACACAGGCAGAGGGAGAAGCAGGCTCCATGTACCGGGAGCCTGACGTGGGATTCGATCCCAGGTCTCTAGGATCGTGCCCTGGGCCAAAGGCAGGCGCCAAACCGCTGCGCCACCCAGGGATCCCCAAATCCCTCTCTTTTAAAAAGATTTATTTATTTATTTTAGAGATGGAGAGAGTACGTGTGAGAGCCTGGGGAGGGGCAGAGGGAAAGCATCTCAAGCAGACACCCGCCGAGCGTGGAGCCCAACGGAGGGCTCGATCTCACAAATGACTCCAAAACTGAGCAGCTTAAAGCGACGAGCATGTCCTATCTTATGAAGTTTCTGAAGGTCAGGAATTAGGGAGGTGCTTTGCTGGGTGTGTCAGGATCAGGGTGTCTCACGAGGCTGGAGTCATGAAGCCTCTTGACCAGAGGAGGCCAGGGCTGGAAGATCTGTTTCCGATCTGATCATTCCCATGGTGGTTGGCCGGAGGCCCGGTTTCCTTCCCACACGGGTCCCTCCGCTGGGCTGCCAAGTGTCCTCAGGACGGGGCACCTGGCCTCCCTCAGGCCGGGTTGTCCAGAAGGAAGCATGCATCTTCTAATCTAACCTATTGACGTGCTCCACTGGCTCCACGGCCCGGCCGTGCTGCGCCGCAGGGGCCACCACGGCACAACCCAGGAGGAAGGCTTCCCTGAGCACCTGTGGGGAGCTTGGCTACCATATGCATTGAGCTTGTGCTCCATTTTGTCTTCAAGACCCGGTCTATCCGCTCCCACACGGGTGCTAAGGTATGAGGAGCAGAAGCATCCCCGTGAAAGCAGCGGTGTGGCACCATTTGCGGCAGAAGGTCCGATGTTGGAGCTAGACGGAGCTGGGTTTGAACTCCCGCTCCACCACGTGCTCCGTGGCCGTGAGCACTGACCTGGTTTCTCTGCATCTCAGTGCTCTTTTTTTTTTCCCCTTCAGATTTATTTATTTGGGAGACAGAGCAAGGGAGCACGCACGCCCGAGCAGAGGAGGGAGGAAGGGCAGAGGGGGAGAGCATCTCATGCAGACTCCTTGCTGAGTGCAGAGCCTGATGCAAGGCTCCATCGCAGGACCCCAAGATGGTGACCAGAGCCGAAATCAGGAGCGGGATGCTCAGCCAGCTGGGCTGCCCGGGCATCCGTGCTCTTACCTGAAAACGGGCACAGTACTTATGTACCTTGTGTGGTTGGGAGGAGGAGCAGTGGTCACGGGCCCAGGTGTTGGCTCGTACAAGCTGCGGTTGAGTCTATGACAGATACAATTGCTATGATGACGGATTGCGCGGCTAACGTTTCCTCGATTCCATGTGATCATATGTCAAGCTCATTTAAAATGAGTAAAAGACCTTTAGGGAGTGAATGGAGCATGGACTTTCAGGCTCCATGGTCGGCTGGGTTAAAGGAGCTTTTCACACCTATAAGCATGTGTGCATGTGGGTGTGCATGTGTGCACCTTTCAGTTGCATGTGACTCAGGCACACAGGTTGCTTCTTTAATTGAAAAACCAGCCACCTCCCAGGCCTTCCCGGGCCTTCCCAGGCCGGGGAGTGTCAGCTAAGATTAGAGGGGGCAGGGGGTGGGGGGCAGCTGGCCCGCGTCAGATCAGTCTCTGAACGGCTGCTGGTGGGACCCCTCCCCTGGCATATTTGGGTAATTTTAGCTTCTTTTGGTTACACTCCCGCCGAGCACCATGTTCAACACTTGGCTTATTATGTTCGCTCTATAAGCTCACAGAAAGCCTTTGGGGCTACTGCCATCCTTTTTTTTTTTTTTAAGATTTTATTTATTTACTTGAGAGAGTGCATGAGCCAGGGGAGGGGCATAGAAGCAGACTCCCCACTGAGCAGGGAGAGAGATGTGGGATTCGATCCCAGGACCCCAGGATCGCACCCTGAGCTGAAGGCAGATGCTCAACCGCCGAGTCACCCAGGTGTCCCTTTTTTTTTTAATTAAAAAAATTTTTTTTATAGTGAGTTAGCTTTTGTTTGCGCTGCAGAATTCATGATGCAGAGCCTTTCCCGGGGGGCCCTGGCCGTTACACGACTTGCAGAACCGTAACTGCGGAGGCTCCACCTCTCCACCTTCCCAGAGGTTTCAGTTGACCTTAGCATTTCTCATTTCGTGCGGGAAGAGCCATGATTTATGGATCCTGCTTGGTTTCAGGAGGCAGCTAAAAGAAATCCGTTACTAGCAGGAGTTGTGAGCGCCACACTGCCTATTTTTGGATAGGCGACTCTTAATTGGAAACATCACAAATAGAAGGTGGCGGAAGGATGAAAGGGGAAAGTCATGCTTTCCTAACAGGGGAGGAAACTGAAGTCGGGGTTGCAACTTTTTGTCCTGAATTTTGTTTTCCTCACCCGTCTTGTTGGCAGATGGTCACCTGGATGAATTGTGGGCTCCGTTGTGACGTGGGACCAAGCTTGAATTTTTTCCCCCTTCTTGAGAAAACCCGCCAAATATGTTTTCTCCCCGACTGAGCTAATTCTATCCCGTTCCATTACCCTCCATTGATTTGCTTTCCCAGGTTTTGAACGAAATGGGGATCTATGTGGCTGTTTGGGTACTTTGTGGCTCCTGCATAGACACCGGCTGTGGAGGCTTTAATTTCTCTGAAATGGAGCGGTAAATTGAAGAGTAGAACAAATCCAAATATTTGTGGTGCTGGGGTCATTTCCCCGATGGCCAGAATGGATTCCGAGGAAGGTCATGTTAGGGTCTCCCAAGAGTGCCTCTTCTGCAGAATCTAAATATCTTTCTCTGCTCAAGAGGCCCCCCCATCCCCATTGCGTCCCTCGTCCCCATCCCGTCCCCCTTCTTTTCAGTCTCCGTGCAGCTTCAGCTTCCATTCGACCATGCTCAAGTTGAAAACAAGAGCAACAGAATTAAACGACCGGATGTTAAGAGTTTTTGGGCTCGCTACAGCGTCCTCCGCCTTCCTGGGATGTGCAGCCCTTGGAAGGATTTGGAAGATGTCAGGCTTTAGGGAACAGTCATTTCCTTGCCAAGCGTGTCTCTTTACCTGAAGTTCAGCTCAGTGGCTGAGAGGAAGGGGGCCTGAGCGCGGAAAGACAAAAGGGAAAATCGACTTGGAAATTTCCACCTGTTGGGCTCGGTGGGCTTAGATGTGTGCGAGTGCCCTCGGCGGATGCTGTGTGGTTGTAATGTGGCGCCCACAGCTGGGGAAAGCCCGAGCACAGTGCGGCCCGATGTCACTTACGGACAAGGACCGGGGTGGCACCTGGGTGCAACACTGATCGCCGGGAACCAGGTATGAGTCTTTTGTCTTAAAATGATCTCGGTGAGAGTGAAGGATTGACGTTGCTCTCCGCGAGTCCCGGGGGGTGAGCGGGTCCATCCAGAAGAGCGCTCGGCTGTCATCTCTGGACCTGTTCCCGACCCTGCAGGGGAGCGATGCAATGTACCCCCCCTTGCCGCTCGCCTGGAGGGGGCATCCGGCTGCACCGAGCCACCGTCGGGTGTCTGGGAGCCTCACGGGTGACACCATGGGGTCTTCCCAGTGTGGTGTGGTCGTCCCAACGCCCTCGCTTTCAACTCAGGACATGGAGGCCAAACTCAGTGCTTCACATGCGTCAGGTGCCCAGGACCCCGCACTGAGGTGCGGTGGTCAGGAGGGGCCTACAGAGCAGGCCTTCCGTGGCCGAGTCCCTGCGGCGCCGCTTGCCAACGTCAGGTCTTATCTGAGCCTCAGTTTCCTTCGCCATAGACCGCTCCACAAGGTGAGCATTACCTGACACCCTCCCTGTGATGTGCCCCCGTGTTCCTGCTACTGGTGAGTGGATGGGTGGCAGCTGGTATTAATTCCCTTGGGGCCGTGAACTGCAGGGCACCCATGTTCCCTCATCGCCACCGGGAGACTTCGGGCCCCCTGGTCCCTATGGGTCAGGGTGCAAGACGCGTGGGACTACAGGCGGGGGTGCCTCGAGCCCCCGGCCCGGGCCCCGTCACCCTGAGCCCGCCACAATCGCGGTGCGTGTCCGGATCGCATTCCTTTGAGCTCCGCTCCCTGGTGGGTTGAACACGGGCCTAGCGATGGACGTGAGGCCTGTAGGCGCGGCTGCTCGGGGCTAATTGCACAATAGTTTCAGCAGAAGAAGATCCATCCTCTAGAATGAGAGGAGGGCTTCCTGCGAGGTGAGAAAGTGAGGGAGGCCCTATCCTGGGGTGCTTGGGACACATAACAGCACGTAACGTCCAGGAGTTAGATCCCCCTCCCGCGGGCTCCCAGCACCCGGGGCTGGATTTGCATTATGTCTCGTAAGCGCAGCCCCGATCTTAACAGTGTGAACAAAACCAGCCCACGTGCTTGTTGGCTACCATCTGAAGGTTCCTTGGGGCCCGTAGACTCATTTGCAAAAAATTCACGTGTGCAAAACTCATTTGCAAAAGCAAATAAAATACGTGATGGCAAATGCTCTTTACCTGGCTGGCCTAGGGGAGCCGCTGAGCCCGAGCCTGCGCCGCGACACTTGCTCTGTGTGGTCACGTAGCTGTCCCCGCTGCCCGGGCTCACGGAGCCCCTTGACGAAGGCTGGACAGCTAGGGGGTGTCTGAAATCTTGACGTGACTCAGATGGTTCTTACGTCCGTGAGCTGACCCGTGAGCCTCCGTTTTGAAAGATGGCACTTGGCCGTCATGCTCTGCAGCTCGAAAACGTCTCCGGAAGTTTGTTTCTTAAGACGCGCAGCGAAGGAAACAGCTCTGCAGTCGGCTACGTTCGGCTTTTGTGTCCCTTTGGGGTTTGCACACGCTGCTGTCTTTGCTCATGACAATTGTCACGATGAGTATGATACGCCGAGGGAGCCCCGGTTAACAAAATCACACAAAAAGGAACACTTGACGCCTAAAGCCCGTGGCGCAGAGGATAAGTGGAAGCTACCGGAAAACCTAAAATCTCCAAGTTTCTGGGCTTGCTTTTTCTGTAGCAGTAGAAATACGAGGCTGGGAGGACGTAAGGCAGGTGTGTATCTGTGACTTTGCGATATGCGCGGCTTTGTGACACGCAGCTACGATTCTCCTCGACCGTTAGATTTGTGGCTTATTTTGGCCTGATTGGTTGGTTGAGCATCTATAATGCTCCAGACTCCACTCTGGGTGGCGGGGACAGGAAAATGAAAATGCAAACAAAGATCACTGCCTTCAAGGAGCACAGGATGTGATGGGGGGATGGATCTAGCAAGCTAATGAGTGGGAAGTGTGGCCTCCCCTGGCCCCCTGGCCCTCCGGCCCCCCCAAGACCCCCCCAGGCCCCCAGGTATCAGTGACAACATTTCATCCTAACGTGACTGAGTGTCCTTTACAGTCTGAGTTCTGAAGTGTGACTTTATCAGATGCAGGAGCTTTAGACTTTTCTCATTGCCTATTGGAGATGAGTAGAAAAATGGCATTTGCTCCCCAGTTAAACTTTACTGGAACCCACTGACTCCCTTAGGGTTTGTTTTCCTGGCTTGTGGCAACATTTCCTCCGGTGTCGGAGGCAGGTGCCCCCTGACCGCACAGCTCTGTGCATGAGGCCCCTGGGCCGTCAGGTGCGGTGCTAGGAACCAGCGCGGTCACCAGCGGCCTGACATCACAGCGCCCGGCTGCCACCTCGGGTGTGAGCGGCGCCCCAGACGCTCGGTGACAATAGGCAATACATTTTGTGAGTCATGATTTTATTTTATTTATTTTTATTTTTTTAAACATTTTATTTATTCATTCACGAGAGACACCGAGAGAGAGAGAAGCAGAGACACAGGCAGAGGGAGAAGCAGGCTCCATGCAGGGAGCCCGATGTGGCGACTCGATCCCGGGTCTCCAGGATCACACCCTGGGCTGAAGGTGGAGCTAAACCACTGAGCCACCCTGAATGATGATTTAAAAAAAAAGAAAAGTGACATTGGAGGGCGCCTGGGTGGCTCAGTCAGTGAAGCATCTGCCCGCAGCTCAGGGCACAGTCCTGGGGTCCCGGGGTCCTGGGATGGGGCCCCACGTGGGGACTCCCTGCCCCACGGGGGGGCCTGCCTCTCCGTCTCCCTCTCTCTCTGCCACTCCCCCTGCCAAATAAATATTTAAAATCTTAAAAAAAAATGACAACGGATCCACATGAAGATTATTCTTCCAACGTGGGAATAATGTCAGTCTTGCTCTCCTGTATCCTTCTATGCTGTCTCGGGTGGGAAGGAAAGAGGACGGATCACAGAGAGCTCCATGGAAACACGCAGAATGCGGGATGCTCCCCGCGGAGGCGGCCCCTGCATGTGTCCTAAGCCAAGAAGGCACAGAGATAGAGATCTCCCGCCTTCAGGTTTCCACACTTCCTCCGAGGGCCTGTCCAAGCCCCTCAAGGAGCTGCTGGTGGCCACTGAGTTGCAACGCTGATGTAGTTTTCCATTTCAGCCCCGCTCCTCTCCCTTTTGCAAAGCCCCAGGTGGGAACGTCGGGCAAGAGAGCTCCACCCCAGGTGAGGAAGGAAGAAGAGCTGAGGCCCAGACAGAGGGACGAGAGGGACGAAAGGGACGGCCTCCCCCAGGTGACAAAGGGCTGAGGACGGGAGGCGTCCCCTGGCCCGGCCTGGCCCGAGGAGCGCGAGGAGCGTCGCGGAGCCCAGTGGGGAGCGAGTTCAGTCCTGGCAGCTTCCATCAGATCCCCACGCCCCCCCACCGACGCTCTGCTCACCGTTTGTCTGCTTCTTGCCACTCACTCCCAACCCTTTTCCCAAGAAACACGATCCGCCTCGTGTTTCAGCCAGTCTTGCCGCCTTGGGGTCAACACCGAGGCCTCGCTCCCCGCCCCACACGCACACACTGCGTCTTGCATTTGGAATTCGAGCAGCAAGGACTTTGGGGGACGGCCAGGGCGGATCACTGTGATCAGATATTTTCTAATCCCCCGAATTAAAAAAAAAAAAAGGGTAAGAGAAATGCCCGTGGCTGGACCTGCTGGCAGAGGAGATCAAGGAGATCGTTAAATAAGAGCAAAGCGTTGTTGCAGAAACAGCTCTTGTGGGTCCAGCCTCAGTGGGTCGGTGTCCCCGATTTCAGTATCCAAAGTGTATCTGTTTTTTTGTTTCTTGTTTCTTTTTTTTTTCTTTTTTCTTTTTTTTAAAGCGTATCTGTTGCACGACGTGAGCAAGCTCAGGACATGCCTACAAGAACTATCAATGCACCTGCCCCCGGTGACGTTCGGTCTCTGCGTTTTCTACTTTGTCCTCCCTGTGGGGACAGGGCAGGGGTTTCGGGGTCATCTTCAGTATTTCCAAGGAAGGTTCCTGGTCGTCTCCACGGGACGTCTCATGCCAGGGGTTTTTCTCCCAGGGCTAGGCCTCGATTCCACGGTGACCGCGGTCGCCGCCTCCTGGTTTCGGGCGTCCCCGAGCGCTGTCCGTCCCCCGTGGTGCGTATGAGGCCTTGCTTTCCAGTTCTTTGGCAAGAGGACCAAGTCGGTGGTGAGTGGAAGCTCCTGAAAGCTGCCTTTTTAAAATTTTTTTTTCCGGTAATCTAGCAATTAGTGAATAATGATTTTGGTGGTTCTGGAGAATTCCGGAATGCCAGCTAATTCCGTATAAATGGAGGAGACTCCCTAAAGATCTAATTATAACACTTCCATGTCATTAGTTTGCTGGGAAGTCTCATCCTGTTGGGGTTTACACCAGCAGTAAAAAGGTTTTATTTCCCCCCACTCGCCACTTCCAACTGCATTGGGTTGGATTCCACTTTCCTGCTGGGAAGCAAGTTCCTTAGCAACACCGAGTTGGCTGTCATTTTCAATTATTAGTAAGGTCTCATTTGGGTATTTAAGGCCCAGTGCCATTCATTTAAAAAAAGATTAATCTCGAACGTGATTCAAAATGTGTCCCCCCCCCCCCCCGTTGTTTGGAGTGAATTCGCGTGCGCGTCATCGTGCATGTGTACTGCTCTGAGTCCCCTCTCCTCTCCTTTCTGGGCCCTCATTCCCCTGCAGCTGGAGGCTGAGAGGAGGGAGCGAGGCAGCTGGGAGCGTTCCACAGGGCCGTTGGGATGTCCGCGGTGGGCAGGTGCAGGCCAGGCTGGGACATCTGTGGTTGGAGGTGCAGGCCGCGCTGGGACGTCCGGGGTGGGCAGGTGCAGGCCATGCTGGGATGTCCGGGGTGGGAGGTGCAGTAGTGGGATGTGCAGGCCACGCTCGGACGTCCATGGTGGGCAGGTGAAGGTCATCCTGGGACATCCAGGATGGGAGGTGCAGGCCATGCTGGGACATCTGAGGTGGGCAGGTGCAGGCTGTGCTGGGACATCCATGGTGGGCAGGAGCAGGCCACGCTGGGACGTCTGAGGTGGGAGGTGCAGGCCGTGCTGGGATGTCTGGGGTGGGCAGGTGCAGGCCACGCTGGGACATCTGTGGTTGGAGGTGCAGGTCGCGCTGGGACGTCTGGGGTGGGCAGGTGCAGGCTATGCTGGGACGACCGGGGTGGGAGGTGCAGGCCATGCTGGGACATCTGGGGTGGGCAGATCAGGCCATTCTGACTCTGGTTTGGGCAGGTCGCCTCCGATAGGGTGACCCCTGCGGGGTGCTGTGCGTGGTTTCTTGGGCGGCACCCTTCCCTCCATCCGTCCCAGGGCTGGGAGCCCACATCCCCACCATGGCCCTGTCAGTGGTCGTGCCCCCACACCCTTCCCTGAGTGTGCCCACGAGAGTCCGGGGCCCGTCACAAAGCAGGAGCTGCTTCTGTGTCCTGAGGACAGAGCAGAAGCAGGGCCTCTGAGGCCCCCCGTTTCCCTCATAGGCCCATCACGTTGGAGTCGCAGACATCTCCAGGCTTCCCTGGGCTCCTGGCTCCTTGCTCACGTGAACCTCATGTTTCAGAGGACACGCGGCAAGGCCTCCTGGAGTGCATGCTGTGAGGCCTCCACAGGCTGTCCTGCCCCTGTGGGTCCTTTTTTTTAAAATATTTTATTTATTTATTCATGAGAGACACAGAGAGAGAGAGAGAGGCAGAGACACAGGCAGAGGGAGGAGCGGATCCATGCAGGGATCCCAACGTGGGACTCGATCCCGGGTCTCCAGGATCACACCCTGGGCTGAAGGTGGTGCTAAACCACTAAGCCACCCAGACTGCCTGGGGCTGCCTATGTTTTAAAATTAATTAATTTATTTGAGAGAGTGAGCGAGAGAGAGAGAGAGCAGGGGGAGGGGTGGAGGGAGAGGGAGAGAGGGAACCTCAAGCAGCCTCCCCGTGGAGCGCGGGGCCCAAACCAAGGGTGGCCCTGCGCTGTCTCTTGGTAAGCGGCCCAGCTCCGGCGGCAGGGCTTTCTCTAGGATGGGAAGCCCCTCAGTGACTTTAGCCTTGGCCGGAGCAGGGGACTAGGACGCTGAAATACGGTTCCTGTCACACGTACCCTGAGACACATCCCCGTAGATGGGTGTGAAATGATTATGGGGATATATCCCGGACCCCGGAAACAGCAGCACCCCGCCCGTCGTCCTGCTCACCTAAGACTCACTCACCCCCACACATGCTAGTGCCTGACAAGTCCAAAGGCGGGCAATGCATCCTGTTTTCCCTGTGGCGATGGTGTTTATCTTTCCAAATGTCCAATTTCAAAGTTGTATTTATTTTTTTGTATATTTTTCTGAAATTTCGGAGTTTGTTTATTTATTTATTTTAAATTTTGGAGTTTTAAAAACATGCATGCATTCCCAGCGCCCCACGCCCTGCCTCCAGGCTTACTGAGAAGACTGAGTGAGCCCGTGTGGATCTGCAGATCCAGCAGGTACCCGGCTTACCTACGGCTGCATGGGGGATGTTCCAGGTATAACTACCCCTACCTACGGGCCTTACTTCAGTTTGGGATGTGAAAGTAAGTGGGGGTCTGGAATACATTTTTTATTTCATTGGTATCCACCGATCAATTCAGCCCATACTGGTTGGGCTTTAAGACTGGGCCTCGGGATCCCTGGGTGGCTCCGCAGTTGAGCACCTGCCTTCGGTCCTGGGATCGAGTCCCGCGTCGGGCTCCCTGCAAGGAGCCTACTTCTCCCTCTGCCTGTGTCTCTGCCTCTCTCTCTCTGTCTCTCATGAATAAAGAAATTAAAAAAAAATCTAAAAAAAAAAAAGGACTGGGCCTTAAGTTAGTGATTAATCAAGGATTAGTTCATAAAAACCACTTTAAAAATGGTAGAAAAGTGGCCCACGGTGAGCTCTCTCTCATTAAATGGGTTTTCATTATATAATCTTATCAGCGACAGAGAAAAATAGGAAATTTTTTTTCTTGGTTCTTGGAATTTGGCTGTTAATAATAGGCATAAATTGGGACAAATTAGCATTGGCTTTGTGATGAAGTTGGCTTCTCAGCATTCGCCTTGAGTAGTCACGGGGCCGGGGGCTAGCGTGGAATCTGGGGAGGCTGAGGTCAGCGTGCCCTGCCATCAGGGCGGCCTGGGGCCCGGGGGGCAGCCAGCGAGCCGTGCAGGCGGGACAGAGGCGCCGAGGCAGTGAGCTCGTCGCTGACCACCCAGTTCCCCAAGAGCGGGGCTGGACGTTCCTTATTGGGTCTCAGATCCGCAGGACTCGTTCCCGTCCTACCCCCCACTGGCTGTCCCTTGCCGCGTGCTCCTGGCGACGCTCGGCTCCCCTTCGAGATGCCGCAGGTTTGCAGACTCGTCCTGGGGGAGACATTTGACCTAACAGCCTCTCCGCATTTCATTTACCCTTCCTGCCTCCCTGCTCTCCTACCTGCTGCTCGGCGCCGCTCTTACTAGCTTTATTTATTTATTTATTTATTTATTTATTTATTTATTTATTTATTTATTTATTTATTTATTTATTTATTTATGTTACTTTATTTATTTAATAGTACTTTTTTAATAAATTTATTTTTTATTGGAGTTCAATTTGCCAACATATAGAATAACACCCAGTGCTCATCCCGTCCAATGCCCCCCTCAGTGCCCGTCACCCAGTCACCCCAACCCCCTGTCCTTCTCCCCTTCCACCACCCCTAGTTCATTTCCCAGAGTTAGGAGTCTCTTATGTCCTGTCTCCCTTTCTGATATTTCCCACTCATTTTTCCTCCTTTCCCCTTTATTCCCTTTCACTATTTTTTATATTCCCCAAAGGAATGAGACCATATAATGTTTGTCCTTCTCCGATTGACTTATTAGCTTTATTGGCTCACCTGACTCCAATTGATTTCATTGGATTTTCTGGAACTGGAGGCAGATCGTCTATATATTTATTTCCCTGCATCCTTTCTAATTTTTCTCTCTCCACTTCAAGCTCTCATCTTAAACTTATCGCAGATGCTATAAGCTTTAGCGGTCTTGATCTTCTCAGCAAATATTTGCCAGGTTGTAATTTCTTATTTGTTATCAGCCGCCGGGTTTAAACAAGGCTAATCTTGCTCTAATTTGGTTTGCGTAAGCCCCAGCCTTGGCACTCGGAGAAAGCGAATGCTAGCTTCTTGTTCTTTCTTAAGTGTGTTATGCCCTCATCCCTCCCGTACCCACGGTTCGTTTTTTTTTAAGACTGAAAATTTGGGGGGATCCCTGGGTAGCTCAGTGGTTTAGCGCCGCCTTCAGCCCAGGGCATGATCCTGGAGACCCGGGATCGAATCTTGCATCAGGCTCCCTGCATGGAGCCTCCTTCTCCCTCTGCCTGTGTCTCTGCCTCTCTCTCTCTCTCTCTGTCTCTCATGAATAAATAAATAAAGTCTTAAAAAAAATTTGGGGCGTCAGAAACCTCACATTTGGACCTAAGGTTTGAACAGAAGGCATTCTGGCAAGAGTGCCCTGAAGTGTAGAGACAGCCGGGGGGGGGGGTTGTTAACCTCATCTTGTTACACGTCCTGTTTCCCTTTTTTGCTGCCTCAAGGATGGAGAGAGGGTGGGGGGTGAGGGATGGGGGATGGAGGGGTGCAGGGTGCAGGGAGGGGTGAGGGCCGATGCGGGTGGGCAGTGTGGTCCCAGCTTGCTGCAGGTGCCCTGAGCGCTGGCCCCCTGGGCTCCTGGCCCGGCCACTGCCCCGCAGGCTGGATCATGTAGACGCAGAGGCCACGCTGCTGCTGGTGTGTGCGGAATCAGACTCCCCTGGGTCGTGTGCCCGTGGAGCGCGGGGTGGAGCTGCCGGCAGTGCTGCCCGTGGCTGTTGGCTATATCGTGAAAGGTTGTCTCAAAACCCCAATTTCACTTTTAAAACGAGTGTCTTAACTAGAAGCTAAGTTTGGATTCCAGGCTGCCAACAAGGGCTGGTGAAGCTTGGACCCATGGGGGGGGGGTCCAGCTACTTCGGGCTGTTTCCTGTGGGGACAGGGGACAGCAGCGCTTCCTCAGCACCTGTCTGTCCGGGATCTCGGGGATCCCACCCGGCCTGCCAGGATGCTCCTCTTGGGCGGCCCATGGCCTCCTCTCCCTCTCCTGACCCGGGGGGCTCCCCTGGGGGATCCAGCCCACTGCCCCAAAGTGTGGTCAGGACACAGCCAGGTCCTCTGGCATGCGTGCCGTCTCGCTGTCTTGAGGTGCGAGGAGCGGTCGTGGCACAGACCACGGGGCACACAGGAGCTCCCTATTGTCACGTTCTGCAGCTCTGCAGGGAAGGTTTGCTGACCCCCCTCCTAAAGTGAGGAGGAGCATGGTGCCTAATGAGCGCCCCTATTGTGCTCTTTGCAAACCCCTTACTTTAGAATTCAGTGTGGTTTTCTAAAAAATATTTCATTTTTTTAAAGATTTTATTTATTCATGAGAGACACACAGAGTGAAAGAGGCAGAGACACAGGCAGAGGGAGAAGCAGGCTCCATGCAGGGAGCGAGGTGTGGGACTCGATTCTGGGACCCCGGGGTCATGCCCTGGGCTGAAGGCAGGTGCTAAACTGCTGAGCCACCCGGGGATCCCCGAAGATTTCATTTTTAAGGACTCTGCACACTCGATGTGGGGCTCAGACCCACCGCCCCGAGACCAAGGGTCACGGGCCCTGCGACTGAGCCAGCCAGGTGCCCCCTAAGGATTGAGTCTGGTTGTTTTTTAGCAGTTCCTGGACATTTTACTCACCAAATGAAAAAAATATCTCAAAATTATAAGCAGAGATTGGGGTGGTTTCCCTGCAAGGGCCGGAGAGAACCCACAGGCAGTTGCATTTTCCAGCGACGACGTCCGTTTATTGCCATGGTTGGGTGGCGGCAGCCGAGGCTTCCAGAACCCCGCTGTGCACCTGGGCCAGTTCTGCGAACGCGGGGCGCTCAGTGGTTGCTGGTGCGGGGCAGGGATGCAGACCCCACCACACCCCCACGAGGACGAGTAAAATAGGGCTTAGTTGAATCGCTTATGTGGAAGTCCAAATCTGCACACACCACTGTGGCAGGTAGTTCTTGGGGCGCTGGGTGGCCTAGTGGTTGAGCGTGTGCCTTGGGCTCAGGGCCCCCTGGGGGTCCCTGCTTGTGGGGGGCCTGCCTCTCCGGGGCCCTCTGCCCGTCCCTTCTCGGGTCTCAGGTCCGTAAAGGTGATGCTAAAGGCCTGATCCCCCATGGGGGACCCTGGAAGGCGCCCGGCGTCCCCCTTGCAGGAGGGGCTGGGCCTGCGGGAGGGGCCGGACCGCCTGGGACTGACCGCCGTGTCCCGGCCCAGCGGGCAGCCCATCCCCAGGGTGCAGTACACGGCGGAGGAGACGCGCACCTGGGGCGTGGTGTTCCGGGAGCTGTGCAAGCTCTACCCCACGCACGCCTGCCGCGAGCACCTGGACAACCTGCCGCTGCTGACCCAGCACTGCGGCTACCGCGAGGACAACGTGCCGCAGCTGCAGGACGTGTCGGCCTTCCTCAGAGGTGAGCCCCCGGCACCGGACGCTGCCCCCCCAACTGCCCCCGGCCCCGGGGACATTGTCCCCCCCAAACTGCTCACCTCCCCAAACCGCTCCCCCCAGACTGCTCCCGGGGACACTCCCCCACCACTGACACTGCTCCCCCGCCCCCAGGGACACTGCCCCCCTAATGCTCCCCCCTGCACACTGTCCTCCCATGATGCACCAGGCTGCGCCCTGCTCCCCCCAGGAGCACACAGCCCCCCCCAGGACACACTGCTCCCCCAGGGGCACACGATGCACCAGTGGCCCTTCTGACAAATGGGGGAAGACTGTGCCCGCAGGACAGGAGCCCCGAGCAGCCAGTGAGCCCCCAGCCCCCGTGCATGGAGGACCTCAGCCCTTGCTGGCTTGCTGGGGGGGCGAACCCCACAGGACGTCAGCAGGTGCAGCCTGGGGCTGTTTCTGATCCGGGAGCTGCCCTGGGGAGCTGCGTGGTGGTGCAATGACCTCGCACTTGACACTTTATGTGCTTTGCTAAGCGGCCGTGCGGGTGAAGCATTGGGGGACGGACGGGGGACCGGGGGACAGGGGACAGGGAGCCAGCAGCGGGGCCTGGGGGTGGGGGGTGGGGGTGGAGGCAGTCTGTGAGCCAGGAAGTGCTGTCACACATACGTGCTGTGCCAGGGACTGTCCTGAGACATGGGTGGCCCCAGGGGCAGTTCCGTAGGCTCAGTCCTCATGCCTGGCCCGGGGGGCTGTGGGTGGGCTCAGCTGCCAGCTGCCCCACCAGCTCCTGCGCCCTTTCCCTCCCTGTCCCCAGAGAGCAGCTGTGAACCCAAAAGCTGCCACCTTCCTTCTTTCCTGCCCACCCTCCTTGCATGGGGGACCCTGTATCCTGCAGCCTCATCAGGCCCTCCAGACCCCCCCAGCCTCCCGGCACACGATCCGTCTGTGGGACAGTGTCCCGCGGCTGCTGTAACACATCGCCACAAACCCGGTGACTTACAGTGACACAGACCTGCTACCTTATGGTGCCGGAGACGAGAGGTCTAGCGCCAAGGTCCTGGTCGGGCCACATTCCTTCTGGAGGTGCTTCCGCAGCCCTGCCTCTCCCAGCTTCTGGGGTCTCCCCACATTCCTCGGCTCCGTGGCTCCCGTCATGTCTCCTTCTCTCCCTGTGACCCTCCTGTGACCCTTCTTGCAAGGATCCCCGTGATTATATCAGACCCCCAGAGTAATCCGGAATAACTGCCTCCTTGAAAAACCCTTAACTGGTCACACCTGCGGAGCCCCTCCTGCCACGGTCCCAGGTCCTTTGGGCTGTTAGCTTACGGGGCCTCCAGCGTTGCCGCCTCTAGCTTTGCTACCCTCGTGAGCCTGTGCTTTGCCTTCGTCCCACTGCCCCTACCCCAAATTGAGGCCCCTATTTTACACCCCCGATGCCTGTATCTTCTCCCCCTTACTCCCTGGTCCACCGCCTCCAGGGGAAGCTTCCTAAAGCATCGTGTCCTCCTGGCACCTCCGCTCAGAAGCCATCAGTGGTTCCCCTTTGATTTTCCTGAGGTTGGACATGGTTTTTTTTTTTTGCTTTTCTTGGTAAAGGCCAGATCATGAATATTTTCATTTTTGTGGGCCCAGAGGCAACACTGAGGCCCTTCCGCCAGTCCTCATATAACTGTTTCTATGTGACTGTTAAAGAAACGTAAAAATTTTTTTCTTGGCTCGCGGGGCGCACGCAAACCAGCGGGGTTTGGATGCTAGGCCACGGTCTGCTGATCTCTGGCTGACCCGGGCCGGGTCTGAACCGCTCAGCCTCAGTTCCCTGCCCTGGGCTGGCTTTCTGAGGTGGTGCGCTGTGCCGTACAACCTCCGAGCTCCCGGTGGGCTCCCCACACCTTTGCGCAGGTTCTGTCCCTCTGTCCCTCGCCTCTCAGAGTCCATCCTTTCTTCCTCTCTGAGTCCTGATGGTAGGAGTGATCAAGACCTTCCCTCTAATCGCTCATCCTAGATCACGTGTGTGTCAGGCTAGAGATGGGACGGCCGAGAGCAGGGACACGGACGACCGCACCTGGTGCGATGGGAGCGCCCCTCGTGTGACCCTCACCCACGACATCTGTTACTACGGGAGGGCGGGAGATCGAGGGCCACCCACCAGTGCCACTGACTTAGGGCCTGATTACATGATGCCGCATGTTGCTGTTTAGCTGGGTTACAGGCTCCCTAATGGTATTGCCTCTCACCCGTCCCTGCTTCCCACAGCCTTATGTGGATGTTACAGATTTGCCGTGGCCTTGGTTGCTCTTATACAGGAATTGCTTTTCACTGAGTTGTTTCCCAAACCCCAGTAAATTAGGGTCCCACCCCATAATTTTTGCCATATCCATCTCCCAACTTAATATTGCTGTGAGAGGCTGGATGGTATGGCATGGACTCTGGGCACGGTGCCTGCGCTGCATCCTCATTCCGTCTCTCTGCTCCTGCCTGTGTGGCCTCTGATGAGCTATCTTTTTATTTATTTTATTTTATTTTATTTTTTTATTTTATTATTCATTCATTCATTCATTCATGAAAGACACACACAGAGAGAGAGGCAGAGACATAGGTAGAGGCAGAAGCAGGCTCCCTGTGGGGGTCCTGATGTGGGACTCGATCCCGGGACCCGGGGATCATGACCTGAGCCAAAGGCGACGCTTGACCCCTAAGCCACCCAAGTGGCCCTCTGATGAGCTATCTTAACCTCCCTGGGCCTCAGTTTCTTCTCTGCAAATGGACATAATCATTTTACCAACCTTACACAGTGACCGGGAAGGGAAGCTGGTATACCCAGAGCCCTAAAGTTATTTTATTTTATTTTAAGATTTTATTTATTTATTCATGAGAGAGACAGAGAAAGAGAGAGGCAGAGACACAAGCAGAGGGAGAAGCAGGCTCCATGCAGGGAGCCCTGACGCGGGGCTTGATCCCGGGACCCCAGGATCATGCCCTGGGCTGAAGGCAGTGCTAAAGTGCTGAGCCACCTGGGCTGCCCGTAAAGTTATTTTTTAAAGAAATATTTTAGGGATCCCTGTGTGGCACAGCGATTTGGCGCCTGCCCTTGGCCCGGGGCATGATCCTGGAGACCCGGGATCGGATCCCACATCGGGCTCCCGGTGCATGGAGCCTGCTTCTCCCTCTGCCTGTGTCTCTGCCTCTCTCTCTCTCTGTGTGTGACTATCATAAAAAAAAAAAAAGACTTGCAGCTGTCTTTTAAAAAAAAAGAAATATTTTATTTGCTTATTGAGAGAGAGAGTGAGCGAGCATGTAGAGAGTGGGGAGGAGAGCAGAGGGAGAGAACCTCAGCTGAGACCTGAGCTGAAATCAAGAGTCTGAGGCTCAACCGACGACGGAGCCCCCCAGTACCCCACCCTAAAATCATTAGGGTGGAGTGTAGCAGAGTCATAATTCTTAGGGCTATTGTAATTGTTCTTGCTGTTATTCTTCACGACCCCTGTGAACTGGACAAAGGGAGCTCAGTCCCCATCATTCACTGGCACACACAGCAAGTGTAATGTAAATGTGTGTGTTTTTTAGAATTATTTTTTAACGGACTCTCTTTTAAGTACCTGATTTATTTACAAAAGGAAGCGTTTAAGGCGATGATATCCATAAATTCAAAGTTCTTGATGCGTTAGTTACATATTTAAAAAAATTCATATGAAAATAAGATACATAACTTCAAATAAAGAACATTCTTCCGTGTGCCGCTACTCAGGCCCCACACGTGGGATATAGTGGTTTAATTGACATAAAATAGAAAAAAGAAGAAAATATACTTCTCTTTTTGGTAGTCAGTAGGGAACAATCCGAAGTAAAAGCTTGTAGAACGAGCTCATAGTGCTGTTAGAATTATGGGTCTGAGGAGGCCTGAGAACAGGAATGTTTTCATATAGATATCAGAAATCCCAGGATGGACTCGTTTTATGAGCTTAATTGGTTCTTGCCTTTAAAATCCATTCTAACCCTCTCCTAATGAGATGAGGTTTTCAGAATGGGAGCCTTTACAGTGCTGGTGTCAGAGATAAGAGTAGCTCTCCTGTTGTAAATTTTCCGGGCCTTCACCGCAAGCGAGCCTTCGGTAGCCCTCAAACCCACAGCACCATTGACCCACAGCCTAATGGGGTTAGCGGTATAGGGCAGCTTCGTAGACTGTGTTATACTTTGTTTATTTGCCTCCTCTTACCACAGCCCAGGAGCACGTGTAGCTCTAGTGTTCCTCTTCAAATGATAGCAATTAATGTGATGGTTTTCATAAAATCACAGAAAGCAACGACGTGGAGTGACGGAGTCCAGGGTATTGAAAGTAGAAAGCAATGGTGTGACCTGAATCCACGAGGCTAGTGATGGGGGCAGGGGTGGTGGTGGTGGTGACTTAGCTTGTGTGTTGACGGGCCACACACAGGCGGCATGGGTGTGTCATTTAGAAAGATGCCAGGTGACACGTGGCAAGCATCACTCTCATTGTGATCTTGCCCTGTGAGTTTTGAGCTTTCGTGTCCTCATTTAGCTTCTGAATTTAAATCTTTAAAAAAATTTCTTTTTCACCTTTCTTTCCATTTTAATGAGTGTCTTGTTCCCCTGGAAACTGTCACGTGGGAGCATATTTTAGTAATCAAAAGCCACAAATGTGATAGCTCTTGATGGTAGATGCCATTCACTTGTCAAGAGTTCTAAGACCTTGATGACTTTGTTTCTAGAATGTCCCGGTAAATAATAGGACGCCCTGCTTGGGCCCTCCAGTCTTGTCGAGCTAATACTTAGTTGGCTGTTTATGATGACATTTCAGAAAGATCAGGCTTCACGGTGAGGCCCGTGGCAGGCTACCTGAGTCCGCGAGACTTTCTGGCAGGACTGGCCTATAGAGTCTTCCACTGCACCCAGTACGTCCGGCATGGCTCAGACCCCCTCTACACACCGGAACCGTGAGTACCCACATCGCATTCCCAGGCTGAATGGAGGCCACCACCCTGTCCAGTGGTCAGATTGACATAGGCCCTCCCTTACCTCCGAGTAACTTCATCTGCGAGCTGAGCGCTCACCGAAACATCAGCTTCCTGGGTGATGCACCAGCTGGGCATGCAGGCCCTCCAATAGTCTCACTTCAGTTTGCCTCCACTCAACCTTTTGCGCTGGCCAGGCTCTTGGTGACATTGCTCCTGAAAACGCGAACGTTCCATAAAGCCGTGATCCACTCCATATAGACCATTCAGACGATGTTGCCTTTGGAGAAGCAGGGCTCAAAGTTCTAATAATAAGGACAATCCCGACATGCCAGGTGCTGCTCTCATGAACTCATTCAATCCCCAATGGCAATTCCCCAGTGTAGATGGTTATTTCCAGTCTTACCGATGAGGAGATGCAGGCACATTGGGATAAGTCAATGTCAGCACAGCAGGACTCCCATGCCTCTCCCGGGGGGAGGCTCCTCCGCGTGAAGGACGTCCACGTCTACGTGCCGTGGCAGTTCTCAGATATGTTTGCTACCGAGTCCTTCTCCTTTAGTGTTTTTCATCAGCCCTAAAGGTCAGAACTTTGGGCTGTGTTCTTCCTGCCATCTTTGTTTCTCGAATAGTCCTCCAGTCCTCCCCACGACCTCTAGATATATATTGAGTTTGTGATTCTTCTTTGCCTCTGTCAGCTTTCCTTGAGAGCATCTACCTTTGGGGCTTTTATCCATCCTCTCCTGGACAATGGGTGGCCAAGGGATGGGTAAGCTGTGAACCCTCAAGTGTTAATATTTTGGCCTTAGCACACATGGATGGTAGAGTCTCTAATGGTGAAACCCTGGCCCCGTTTCCTTAAACTTACTGAATTTTCCAGGGCCTTGGAGGCAGACACAAATCTCTTCTTCTCTGGGAAACACTTGCCACCCTTATGCACACTCACTTCTTCCTTAGCAAATCTGTCATTTACTTTCCTTAGTATCCATCTATTACAGGTAGCTAGCCTTGCTAGCTCTTAACATTTTAACTTGGGTCTTCTATCTTTACCAGAATTATAAACTACTTGAATGTTTCTTTGTGTGCTTCTTAAAAAAAAAAATAAACATCTATTGGGAGATTGCGATATGCGTGGGTTAGCTAGGAACAAGACAAGGTCCCTGTTCTCTGGGGCGAATGAATGGGGGGTGGGGGACATGGTCAGCATACAAACACATAGGTAATATGGTGTCAGGCACAAGTGCTATGAAGTGCCCAAAGTGCTGGAAAGAAATAAAGCAGGGTGAAGAGATGAACAGTAATGGACAGTGCTCTTTTGGGTTGAGTCATCAGCAAGACCTCTTGGGAGGTGACATTTGAGCAGAGACCTAAATGCAAATATCTCCCAGTAGAACATTCCAGATAGAAAGAAAAGGGCAAGGGCCAAAGGCCCCAATGGCTGGGAGTTAGGGTTTCTGCTCCCTTGGAATCCACTTGAATGAGTGTCTACCCCTAATCTTATCCCAATTTGTTACCCAGTCTTCTTCAGGACACTGGGGTTATCACTTGGCTTCTGATGCTTACTAGGATAATCTTGTGATTAATGGGCTGCCATAATCTTTAGTGGGGAGCCGAGAGTCCTTGGAGGTTCAAGCAGTTGAGCTGCTGCTGGTGGAATTAGGCAGGGATTTGAGTTGAGTCTCTGAGGCGGGCAGGAGGCTCACTGACCAGGTAGGTCCCCACAGGGTCACTACCTTGCTTTTTTAGCTCCTTTCAGCTTCCCTGAAAGTGTTTTCAGGGTAAACAAAGGTTACTTATAGGACTCAAGACATTTGGAAAAGAAATGCTTCTTACAGTGCAGTGAGTACTCAAAGGAGCATTGTCAGAGTTAGAAAGGCAATCTCTAAATCTAGCCCAGAGGGTTTACAAATGGCCCTGTTTACAAATAGCAGGCACTTTGTTAGTTCCTTTTGAATAACTGGCCCCCCTGAGACCTGTGATCCGTGCCAATAGGTATGCAGAGAGAGAGAGGGCAGAGAAATGAGATTTTAGCCACGGAGGTCTATAAAATTTTGGGATAATGTGTTACATTTTTACCAAAGTACTTTCAGCCAATTCATTCAGCAAACGTTTATGTGCAATGCTGGCAGGGAGGTGCAGCGGATTCAAAGATGAATAAAATAGAGCAGCTGTTTCTTAAAGCAGCTCACATTCTGGTAGGAGAGATAGAAACATAAATAATTATGAAAGAGTGTGGTTGGGCTCTAAGGAGGGTGTGTGCAAAGTGTTAGAGGAGTGAAGAGGAGGGAGCGGTCCTAGACAGCTTTTCAGAGAGGGTATAAACTGAGTGCGGGGAGGTCTAGAAGGGGGAATAGGAAATTGTTCTTGTCCAAGGCAGGGTGCGGGGAAGGGGAAAGCTTTCAAGTCAAGGAAGCAGCAAGGACAAAGTTGTGGAGGTTCACAAGAGGCATAAATGAGCAAGGCTTGTCACACAGAGTGGCCAGAGCACAGGGTGTGTGTCAGGGATGACATTTTTTGGGGATACAGTAGGAATGATCACTTGTCAGACGAGGACCTTTGGGCTGAATTCTGTAGGCAACAGGAGCTATCCAGGGTTCTGAAGCATGATCCCATACTTGGGTTTGGGAAAGACGATGCCGGGGTAGGAGCTGGGGAAGCGTAAAGAGTGAACTAGCCCGAAATCCAGCAGGAGCTCACATTCCAGTGAAAGAATATCGTTTATATTTTCTTGAACTAGAAAATATCGGTAGGCTAGGACATCTATGTGGGAAACCTCATCATGATGGAATGAACAATATTTGGTGACTGTAATGAGGGTGAGGAGAGAGTCCTCAGGGTAACTCTAAGGTTTTTAGATTGGGAAGCTGAATGGATAGCTTTTTTTTTCTAATAATGACAGAGAATATGGGAGCAGGATCGCGCTTGGAGGGAAGAGGGAAGGAAGGAGGGAATGGAGAGGATAATTTGGGTTGGGACATGTGATTTTTGAGGTGCTGATGGGTGGGACCTCCTGGAGAAGCCCCTGGTAGTTGGAGACAAGTATGTGAAGTTCAGAACTGAATTGAAAGATCCCACTAGAGATGTGGGTGTCTTCTTGCATGACTCCCATGACGCCTCAGACAAGAGGAGCCTTACATCAGAGGATGGAAATGTGGGATTCAGTAACTTGGGTTGTTTTTTTTTTTTAAACAACAGACTCTTTTTGGGGGTGATAGGGTGGGTTTTATGTTATTCCTTTGTTGTGTGTATGTAATTTTCATTTGTTTGTTGAATTATTATTATTTTATGAGTAGGTGATATGTGTGCATGATTCAGAATTCAAAGCCTACTGTGAACAGTGACTTCCTTTTCCTCCTCTGCTCCCTTGACACCCATCTCACCTCTGCACAGGCGACCACAGCTGCCAGTTTCCACTGTCCCCTTCCAGCAATATACTAGACATAATTCTCTATAAAGACCCCTTTAATCCAGATGTATTGCAAACTCCTAAATCCCTTCCCAGCTGCAGCTGTTGAATGGATGGGACCCCACACTGGGAGTGCTGTTTCCTGCCCAAGCACTTTTCCAGGCATTGTCTTTGTAATGAAATCCCATTTCCTCAATTGAAAACCAACCAGGGGCAGAGTCTCCAATTTGTGAAGTTCACCATGTTCGGTGCTTCCAAGTACCCGCCTTCAATTGCTGAACTGTTGTGGTGGAGGCAGCACTAATGAGACAAAGGTGAGCCCTGAAGATGCTGGTGGAAATGAGAGTGAAGGCAGCCAAAAGACATTATCTGAAAATAAGAATTTTATTTTCCTTTTCGGTCCTAGTAGCCTGTCTTTTGATATCTTAGCTTTCAACAAATACTGGATTTTAAACGTGTCTTTGGCCTGTTTTTACATTTTGCATGTTACAGACTGTTCTCTAAACTTCGCTGGATAGGGGGACTTTCATGTAAAAAGTGATGGCTGATTGGATGGGTTCCCTGGGGGGAGAGTCTTCTTGCCTGAAGGACAGCAGTGAGAGTTGTGGAGAATCAGGGGCTCTCGGTTTTCTTGGTAGGAGGACTCGCTTTTCCATGTGTTTCTACCTATATTGAAAAGTCACCACTTTGCTGGAAGTGCAGAGAGATCCTTCTGCCCTGCACACAGCGCCTGACGCAGTGCAACTCCTAAGTCCCTTCCACAACTTTAATCAGCTGCAATCACGTGCAACCTTATCAGTGATGGAGTATTGAAATTTGTAAATGGTTTCCTTTAAATCAGTTGGGTCAAATTCAGGGTTGTTCCAATAAAAGCCCCCTTCTCACTCAGAGCAACGAAAGATGCAGAGCTCCAAGCCCCATGATGTGTGGGCATCACCTGGCGTGGGAATGGTGCCAGAGCACCAAGTTGGAAAGGTCCACCATCTCCAGGTCTCCTCTTCGCCTCTTGGAGAAATCTTTTTGCACCCTCTGGCCACCTCATCTTTTCTCCTCCTCGGCACTACTGATATTTTGGATATTTGGGGCCAGGTGATGCTTTGTTGTAGAGGGCTGTCTTGTGCATTGTAAGATGTTTAGGAGCTTCCCTGGCCTCTAACCCCTACGTGTCAAGAGCTCCCTTCCCCTTAAGCCAGAGGTGACAACCACAGGTGTCTGCAGATATTGCCAAATGTCCCCTGATGGGGGCAATGTTACCCCCAGTGAGAACCACTGTTCTGGAAGAAATTTGATGGGTTGTGTTAACATTGTTGCTCTGTCTGCCAATGATTGCCTCCTGTCGACTCTGTTTCCCTTCTGAAACTCAAACAGCAGTATGGAATCAAATCCCCTTAGTTAATCTCTGCTCTCTGTTGCACTTGGAGAGACAAGTCTAATTGCGTCAAATTGTATATTCTGCTTCTCTTTCGCCGCGTCCAAAACCTTATGCTCCAGCTGCATTGGACTTCTCACCATTCCTGTCATCCCACTGGCTCCTGCCTCCACCCCTTTGTACAGGTGGTTCATTCTGCCTGGAATGACTCTAGTAAAACCCTCTTAATTCTCTAGGATTAAGGCTCAGTCACAACCTTCTCTGTGAAGTTTTTTTCTAGGCGGAGCTGGACGTTCCTAGAATACTTGGCCTTACTTCTATGTCAGTACTTGCGACACAGAGTGGTAATGACTTGTTCACGTGTCAGTCTCCTTCATAAGAAGGTAGTTAACTCAAAGCCAGTTGGCAAAGGCAATGCAGAAGCAAGATCACACCGAGGTTGCAGCGCATCCCCAAACCTGGCACAGAGGGTGAGAACTGAGTCCTGTGGGGCCGAGGCCATGAATATCACTACTACTAGGTTTGGGGTACACTCAAAATCCCAGACCCAGTCTGAGATCCATGGAGTGAGGGATGACAGGGGAATAAATGGGTTTATTTGAAGTGCTGGGCATGCACGGTGTGGCGGTGAGACCTCTTTCTGAAAGGCTGCAGCCCCATATTGGAGAGTGCCTTCCGCTCTACCTGATGGCCCTACCCTGATTTAGGGACTTTCCTGAACATCCTTCCATGAAGAAGACCTTTTTGCACATCCAGTGTCTTCAGGTAAAATCCTGGACTTTTACGGGTAGGATTATAGGCAGCGCCTGAAGCTGTAAGGGTATGTCCCTTGGGTCAGAGAGCCCCTGCTTTAGCCACACCCAGTAAGGGGCAACCTATTTTGCTCACCTGTTTTGTTTAGTTTCAGAATAAAAGAGTGGTTATTCACTGTGAAGCAGAAGAAGAGGAACAAAAGGAAATGGGCAGGTCGTCCCCACCTCCCCCTTATTATATGAGAACAAGAGAGGGAAAGAAGGAAAGAAACTGTACTTTACATGGTGCTGAAAAAATTTATTCACCCCCTTTGGGTAACTAACCCTAAATATTGTCCCACTTGCAAGCAGGGGAGCTCAATGCCTGAGCCTTAACAACAATGTTATTCTGCAGCATGTTCTAAATTATATACGAGCTCATATTTAAAATATGACATTAAGAAGAAGTTCTGTGAGGTTGGCAATTCCTGCCAAGCACTGTTGCGGGTCCCCGAGGGACTGACTGCCGTGTGGATGGATGTGCTGTCCCCGTCTGGCGGGTGTGTGCTCCCGTCCCAGGGAAGAGAGCAGATCAGAGAGGCTGCAACATCCCTGGATTCGTCTCTATGAGCTTCTTGCTGGAGTGGCAGCAATTCAGGAGTCCCAGGCATAGAGGGATGGGAGGGAAGTTGTAGGGAGAGGCTTTTCCCTCGCTCTCTGGTTTGCTCTCTGATGCCAGGCTTCTGGTTTCCAGAAGGTGCTTTGGATTTTCAGATGTGGTATATACTCCACTCTCCCTAGTTCTGCTCTAATTCCTTTGACTTTTCTTCTCTGGACACCTCCTCTAGGGGATTTGTGGTCTCTAACCTTCACAGTCCCTACAGACTTCTTGGCTGTGTTCTGTGCCAGGTGGGTGCTGAACACCTGCTCATTGAATCTGCATGTGCACAGGTACTTGTGTATATGATTCTCAATTACCTCTATGGTCCCAATGCCCAGGGGTTTCTAGAAATGTAGAGCTCTTGAATAAGAAATATAGTTTGAGAAAACTGTATTCCTTTGGCGCCAGATTTTGTGCTTTCTCCAGGAAGCTGTGTGGATTGACTGCAATCTCAGAAATGAAGGAGTGTAGGGTAAGAAGACCCTATTTTCTAAAACGTTAATCCTATATCTATACATTCCTGAATAACCTAGTCTTGTTCTTCCGAGTACAGGCCACATCTACCCTGATCTAGATTTCTGGTTGGAGATTCCTAGTTGCCTCATGGTTCTGCACTGAGTGGCGCTGAAACTTGACCATCGCCCAGAGCGGTGCTGAAATACACATCCACAGCATAACCCCTCCATCTCTTGTCTACTGCTCAGGAGAAGCGAGCGGGAATTTTAAAATACAAACCTACATTCTTCGACATTGGTTTCTTGAGGTCAAGCCAGTTCACTATCCGTCTTTCTGGAATAACTATTGCCAAAGTCATGAGGCAATTCTGCACCAGAAATCCCTTTTAAAAATGCTTCAGTGAAAACATTTAAAGATATTCATTCTATTTTATTTTCAGATGTTGGGCTTAACACGCCAGTAACAGAAATATACTTGGCACCGCACGATGTAAGCTCATTCAGCCCGGGAGTCCCTGATTCAGAACTCCTTCGGCACGATCGATTATTCAGCACATAGTGATGTGGGCATATCCTCTTCTGCTCTTTCCTGCTATGTCACTTTTCAAATCAAAGGGCAAACTTCCACCCTGAAGAAATAATTGACGACACCGCTGACTAATCCCGCAGCGGCTGTTGTTGTGACACTGCTAAGTGCATTTGCGTTAAGGAAATTCTTTCTTGTCACGGTTGAACATTTTAGGGGCAATTCATGTTATCTCTGAATATGACTGTTTTAAAGTTTTTAAAAGGGTTTGCAAAAAGGCGAGTCTTCTTATAATTGCTGCTGTGTTTCAGTTTTACAAGAAAAAGTGTATTACTTCTGACAGTGTTTTTCATCTAAGTAAACGGATTTTACGCGTAGCCCTTGCTTAGCAGAATGTAACCCTCTCTAGAACCGGCAGGAGACTCCGTTTATTTTCTTTTCTCGTGGCTCAGACATTAATCCTCATTTATTAAGTGATAATGTCAGCAGGTAAAGTAGGTTTTCACGTTTACAAGAAAATGGGGCTGCCCCTCTCTTGATCTAACAGGTGCCTCTCACTAGGTCTGCAAGGAGAGGCAAAGGAGGGCCTTCCCATTGGCAGTTTTCCCTCCTTGCTGCCGCCGGAGAGATTCCGGGCGGGTGAACTTCTCTGACTTAAGCCCTGACTGCCTCTGCTCTTCCTCACGTCGGGCCTTGCCGAAGGCAGGTCTGGGCAAGGTCTCACTGTGGAGCCGGGAAGATAAACCACAACCCTACAGAGTTCGACCTTCATTCCTGCAAATTCCAATGAGCTCTGTGCAGCCTAAGTTCGCTCTTTCCCAGAGGATCCGGAGCACAGCCTCAAGGCCCCTGGCCGGCTTCCTCCATAGCGTGGTCCCCGTGGCTGCTGCTGGGGCTTGCAGAGAAGCACTGCTACCAGCAAGTCTCAGAAAATAGCAAGTTCTCAGAAAGCAGATCCCATCTGGCTCCCCATCCTTGCATTTTAACCCAGAGCTCAGGCCCTCAGCACTGCACCGTCTTCCCCCTTGGGAGAAGTTTGGTTCGGGCTCTCTCACGGCCATTTAAGACGTGACACAGAGGCCCCAAGGCCTGGAAGTCTGGTCATCCCTTCTAGGCCAACAGACAGGTCCAATAACAGTATTGGTAGCAGCAGAAGCAACAGAAAACTTTTTTTTTTATTATCAACAAGTGTGTATTTAGTGACTATTAGGCACTAGGCATGGTTTTCAGCATCGTATGTGGAGTGAGCTTACTTAATACAAAATCCTCTGAGGGGTTGTTGCCGTTATTGTGAGTTTGTGGATGAGGAAACGGAGGCACAGAGAGATTAAGGGGCTTCCCAAGGTCACACAGCTTGTGGCAAGTGGGGAAGTGAAGATGTGAGCTCAAGGAGCAGAGTCCGCAGTTGCGAGATTAGCCACTCCTCTTTGTTAAAGGTACCGCTAAACTGGAAAACTCAAAACCTGTCGTGCGTGAAGGTGAATAGCTTCTTTCTTGGTTTCTCTAATTTACAAATTTTATGTAAGAGAGTCAACAGGGACAGCCGTACTTTAATCTGGTGGCCGCGCTTTGCCAGAACCCTAAGCACTGTCGGGTCCAGAGCTGTGCAGGGCCCCATCGAGTCTTTGGTCATGCGCTTGGTCTTTGTTAGATGCCTGCCCCTTCACCTTTGATCCTCAGATCCTGCCCTCTTGATCAAGGGGAGGCATCTCCCCTTTCACCAAGAGAAAGGGACCCTCCTCTCTCTAGCGAGGACATGCAGATAGGAAGCTGCTGAGTCCGCATCCTCAGGCAGAAGGGCCTATGGGCTGCTTGCCCAAAATCCAGGCCTGCTATCAGCTCTCAGCCACGGCTGGCTGTCGGCAAGCCACTTAACCTCTCTGTGTGAGGGATGATGAAATAATGCTTTGATCTTTGCAGAGAGAAAAAAAAGCTTTATGTAAATACCAAATAGGTCCACTCTTTCTTCGTACCTCTTAAATTCATGAGGAAGCTGATGGGCCTCATAAAATTCCAGCTTAGTTACGAGGTCACGTACGTTCCTCGACCTGGACTCCCAAGTCTTCAGTCATAAAATTGTGTCTCGTTTTGTGAGATGCCTAAAAGCAAAAATAACCCCTAGGACTTTTTACAGGGACTTTTGTCTCAGGAGCCCAAGCAGTCTAACAATGGATATTCTATGAAAAAAAAAAAAAAGCACTATACATTATTTAAAACCTGTGCATTTTGAGACTGAACTTATACCCAAGTGCCTGCTGGAGCTGTTTCTGTCCTTTTAGGCGGTCGTGACTTGAGGTAAAGCCTTTATATATATATTAGCAGATTTAAAGCAGGATTCCTTCGCCCCCTCCGCCCTCCAAGGTTTGCCTTCCTTCCGTGGTGCTTGTCGTCTAAAATTAACACCATACCCAAACCACAATCTTCATTCCCTCAAGTGTCATGTAGCTGGGGAGAAGCTCATTTCCATGCTTTCAGGTGTGGAAGACCAAAATGATCTGGGAAAAGTTGTTTTTTTTTTTTTTTAGGAATATTTGCATTTTTAAATTGCAAGTTCAGAAGAAGAAATTTAAAGTGATTGAATTTTAGGCAAGGATGAGGTTAACCGCTAGTCACATGTCTCCACTGCTGGAGACAGAGGATTACGTCTGTTGACAGGCACAGAAGCCACCACAAAAGGGAAGGAAGAAGGGATCTGGCATTTCCTACAGATGTTCCGTTGGGCTTGCATCATTCCACTCATCTTTATGAGGGAAGCAGGACTGTCACTATCTTACGGATGGCAAATCCAAAATTCAAAGAAGTCAGGTAATTCTGCTATGGTCACACAACCAGGAGATAGCAAAACCAAGCCCTAGTCCAAATGCTATTATGCTACACTGGAAATTAGGAAAATTGTACTTGGATGCACTTGGATTTACCTCTTTATGGAGCTGAAGAGTCCCAGGACCAACAATCTGCTCAGCTGAGTTAAAATGGCAGTTCTTGAGCGTCTATTATGGGCCACGCACCCAAGGACGAACGTGTTATGACATCTGTCCTGCAGAGGGTTGCTAGTTCTTGTTTAAGTGATAAAATTCCTCCAAAAGGGCAGACTTACTGAAGTACAGTAAATGTTGCTGTAAGTATAATTTAGTGGAACATCATTAATAATACATCACTCATCGGGAACATATGTTTTCAATGTGTGGTCTCACTACGTCGTTTGAGAACTCCATGAGCCAGGGAGCCATGTAATCTCCATTCCAAAGATGAGAAAACAACACATCCGTGCTGTTCCAGTATGGTAGAGATGCAGCTATTGACATTTATTAATTAAAATTAAATTAACTCTGAATTTAGTTCCTCAGCACCACTAGCCACAGTTCAAGTGTCCAGCAGCCACCTGTGCCAAGAGGCTACCATGTTGGATGGTGCAGATATGGGATATTTCCACCGATGAAGACAGTCTTATTGCAAAGAACTGCTCTACGTCACTTGCCTATGTAGGAATGTGGGAAATGGACTTGGGTCTGACTTCAGAGTCTATACTTTTCAGCATTCTGTTATATTGCGTCCTTAATATTTAGTGAACTTTGGAGGAGGCAGCAGGGAAAGAATTAAAAATCTCTTATTTCTTCCAGAAACAAGAAGTATCTGAGATAATGGGGGAACTAGAGACATATCAACAGTTTCCCTTGCAGCCCTTTTATGGGTCTTGTAAGAACTGGAAACTATGTCTCTCACTGGATTAGGAAAGTTAGTACTTGCTATTTGCCCTTTTATGGAACCATAAGGTGACTTTGCCAAGAGTTATTCTAGGATTATGTCTTATTTACTTTTAAGCGTCAGTTCCTAACATAGTACTTGGTACATAATAGGCATACAATAAATGCTTCCTGAATGAAATTTCAAAAAAGATAACTGTAATATCTTCTGTCAGTCTCAAAAGAATTGCAGAGAAGGAGAGTAACATTGGTGGCCTTCCTTATGATTCCTAGGGGGGGAAAAAGTAAAGAAGATTTCCTCCAGGCCAATATCCAAGTGCGCGGCTTCATAGAAAGAGGGCCGCATATCTATTTATCTACACCGCCGATAGAGATAGAAGAGGAGGGAGTGATCATAAGGGCTGCCTAAAATTTTATCTGGGCCAGATTTTACAGTATGCTATTTTAACTCTAAACCAAAGGAACTCCGTATATGGCTCCAAGGCAAGTACTGGAGAAAAATTGCCTCGATACCAAATTAATTCCCGTTATCATCTCCTTGGTGCAGTGAAAACAAACCAAGTCACCCCTTTTCAGTGCATCCCGGAGTGTGATCCCAGATTACTTGCACCAAATGTTGTGCGAAAGCTGGAAAAAAATAAGAAAAAAACCCCAATTTTGCCTCCCAGCTCATCCTCCTGCTTCTTTCCACCAGTGCAAACTCCCCACCCCTCCCACTCATCTTGCTTTGCTTCTCGTCATGATTTAGCTACTGTGTTGGCTTCTGTGTCATTTAGAACAAACAAAACCTATAGAAATATGGTTTAAGAGACAGATGCACTGATTTGGGATGGGAAAGCAAATGTTGGATGCTGGCTCACTGCTTCTTAAAGGCTTTAATTTACAGCAGAAATAAAAAGGAGTTGTTCAACACATAGCGTGAGGAGTCAGCTTTGAAAACTGATAAGAGGAGAAAAATGCCAGACTCATTCTGAATGTGAACTTAACAACCAGGACCCTTATTTCCCCCGCAGCAAGATGATCACGACTTTCTTAGAATGATTTAAGAGTTCCCTGGAGACATTGCCCAGGCCCTTTGGAGGGCCCCTTTCAGCAGGCTTTAGAATCCTCCTAACAGGGCTTATCAGAGAAGATTCCAATTTAGAGCAGCAAAAGTTTAGAGTCTGATATCAGCTCTCGCTTTTCTTTTTCTTCCTTTCTTTTCTTCCCCCCCCCTTTTTTTTTCAAAAGGAGACATGATGTTTTACAGTGTTAACAGTTTTGAAAGGTCCTGCATTGCCAGTGAACAGAGCGCTTTTGTGAAAAGGCTTCTGAAAGCATTATTCAGGCGAAAATGCATCAAAGGGATGCTAGTTAAAAAGAGAAAAGTTTGCCGATGTAGAGATTGGAGGCAGCATGTGCTGACAGGTGCAATTATAGCCAAATAATTGAATCTTTTAAGAGCGATCTGGTGTGATAAGGTGAGAGTTGTGGACTCACCTCAGAAACCTGTTCGTAATTAGATACTCAGGGGTCCAGCTGGGGATGGCAGAACCGACAGAGGGATCGTGAGCTACTTTATATGTGGCACATAATAGCCGTTGCGCTTTGCAAAATAGGGTGAAATAGCATCGTTTCAGCCCAACAGAACCTAATTGATACAAAGGTCGGAGAAAAGACTCAGCCTTTTCCCTCCGATTCCCGATGGTCTGGAGCCTCTTTCAGTCCCTGAGAGCCATGGCCTGTCCAGGCTTCTATATCCTTCAGTGTCAAAGAAACGAAGGAAAGTGCCAACTATTCAGAGTTAAGTAATTGCTTTTGTTAGTAACTTTACACATCTTTCTTGCCATTTGGTTGAAAAGTTTCCAGGCACTTCAGTTTCCTTTGTCTATACCGCATGTCTAAGTCAAACACACTGGGAGAGAGAAACTTCTGGTATTTCTTTCTGAGAATGTTGCACCAAAGTCATAAAAAAACCCTGATGATCTAGTTCTGGTTTTGAAGTATAGGTGCTTAAAAGGCCTTGGCTCAATGAGAAGTGGGCTTATCGTCCGTACTGCATGCACATTTGCTCAGGACTCTGAGTGGGTCTCTGTGGGGACGTGGAGCTGAGAAGAGGATGCAAACTAGTGAGACCTAGCACTGCCATTTCCACTTAGGATGGCAAAGGGCATCCCTTACATTCCATCAGTAGTTCTGTTAGACATCTTGCTTCAGGCTTTTTTTTTTTTAAAGATTTACCTATTTATTTGAGAGAGAGAGAGAGAGAGGAAGCGGAAGTGGGGAGAGGGGCAGAGGGAGAGAGAATCTCAAGCAGATCCTGCTGAGCGTGGAGCTGGACACAGGCCTTGATCTCACAACCCTGAGTTCAAGATGTGAACTGAAATCAAGAGTCGGACCCTTAAGTGGCTGAGCCACCCAGGCACCCCCAGACTTTCCTTCTTAATGAAGCAGTATATTCGGCTGTATTGTAGGATTTCATCCTTTCAGATTTATTTCTTTTATCCTCTTCTCTGTAGAGTTGGATCACATTGTCATTGTAATGCTATTAAATGTTCTCAAGTTGGCTCTGAGTTATAGGTTTCAAATCATGGCACCTTCGGTTAAAATCTAGGCGATAGCTCCTTTTTTATTACAGAGAATTGACTCCTTAATGTCTTTGGATCTTAGTATTTAACTTTTTTTCCTTTTTAGTTGCCAACTTTCTACCTGTGTGCTTTTGAATTCCGTTAGTGCCTATGTAGATAGAAGACTGTCTTCTTTTTTTTTTATAAATTTATTTTTTATTGGAGTTCAATTTGCCAACATATAGAATAACACCCAGTGCTCATCCCATCAAGTGCCCCCCTCAGTGCCCGTCACCCAGTCACCCCAGGTGTTTGACAAGCTCCAAAGTAAACCCAGTATTGCGCCCTGAGTCCCCTGTCATGGTAGCCATGACCTGCCTCATTCTCATGTCACGAAGCCCTTAGTTCAGTGCCTGGCTGGTAGTAAGCATTCAATATGTGTCGGTCACGATGATTGTTCTTTTAGTTTCTGCTTAGCCTATTTTATTTACGCCACCTTCAGCACTTCCCCGAAGTTTGTCATCTGGTCTAATTTTGGAATTATTGTTGCCACATTTTCTGCCTGGATAAGTCGGGCTGCTCCAGCATTTACGGTATAGACTACAATGGGGGTATTCAGATTTATCTATCCATGGTGGGCCACTTGATCCCAATCCCAACATCCGTGCAGACTGCATGGCCTTTGAAAAAACTGATCACAGGAGTGCGTCTACAGGGTCCCCTCCCAGCATAGAAGTATTAGACGTTTTAATGGAATCAAAAACACATCGAGGAGTAATTAGGAGTAAAGTAGTGACCAGTATTATGATGTCATTCCAGTGGAATTAAATTTGGGCAGCTCAGAATTACACAATCACATTCGGCTTTAGCTTCAATTCCTTGCTGCTTGAAGCCTGCTAGGAGAGCTCCTAGGATCACCTGTTATGACGATGGGTCTCCACCTTGGTGATATCCCATTAGCACCCTCAGAGCTTTTGAAGCAATACAAATGCTCTGGTCTGTCCCAGAGACTTGGGCTGAATTGGTTTTACATAGGACCTAGTCACTGATGTTTTTATTTAATTTTATTTTTAGTATTTTATTTATTTGAGAGAGAGAGAGAGAGAGATAACGAGATCATGAGCAGTGGGGAGGGGCAGGGGGAGAAGCAGGCTCCCCGCTAAGCAGGAATCCTAGTGCAGGGCTTGATGCCAGGACCCTGGGATCGTGACCTGAGCTCTCATTATGTTTTTAAAATGGTTCCTCAAGTAATTTAGGGGACTGAGGCCACTGAGTGGCAGGAAAAGAGGCTTGCAACACATGACTACATTTTCACTCGTGCTGATCAACTTGGTTAAACGCTCTCCCTACAGCGTAAGTGATGCCCTCTGACCTATCCCTGCTCATTTACTCCACATCGACCAGTTAAAACAACAGAGCAGAAAGAGCACAGCTTTTAGTCGGAGGAATCCTTGTCCATCTCTTATTAAGAGTGTGACCTTGGGAAGATGCTTAAGTTTACTGATTGTAGTTTCCCCATTTATCAAATGGGAACCGTAAGACTTCTTTGTAAGTAAAGATAAATTACTGATATGATATGAGAACATTTAGTGCAGCCCCCAGCACGCAATGGGAGCTCAGAGTATGTTAGCTTGCTTTCTGTATTCCCTTCTGTCTTGAATGTCTTTATAGGTGAAATAAAGGACTCAGGTAATATTTAAATTCTCCTTATGCCCTAAAATCCCACGAGTCTGATTCTCTGCCTTAAGTCATATGATTGGAGACTAACAGCATGTTTTCTTTTCCACACATCCAGGCCTGTGTAAAAAGAAAGCTATTGGCACACAGTTGACAGGGAATAAATGAAAATTTCTTGTAGTATCCTGTCTCCATATTCTCATTTGGCTGCCCTTTCAACCTGATGTACCTGTGCAGGGGCTGGCCAAGGCCAGGGATGTGGTTTGAGTTGTGGGAACGAGATTTTTTTTTTTTTTGATTGAGTAACGCCATCTGTTTTATGTGGGCATCAATCTTGTGCCCTTCACCAACATTGACTGGCTTCAACCACATAACCACCCAATGTACTTTATACTCGTAATAATAGTAGCAGCACTGGGCATTTATATTCTAGCATCTATTTGAAGTGATACACCTTAGAGGAGTCCAAGTGAAGTTAGGAAACATCTTTCAAATACTACCTGGCTAATTACTTTTTGCCAGGAAAATAAAACTTTGCAGCTTTTTGGTCCATTCCCAGAGAGTCCTAGGGGAATTAATTCCAGGATAGCTTGGTATCAGGAAACATTTTGTGACTCATGAAGGTGATGACTCAGGAAGGCATCTGCTTTGCTTCCCCATGACACGTACCTGCCTTGGCCTGATCATTTGGCTCCAAATGGAAGCTCAGGCAAACGAGAGCAGACCTAAACTTCTATTATTTCCTCATTCAGGCTAACGGAGCAGAGGACTGGGAAGGTTTCCCACTGTGCAGGCTCAAGGGAGTTATAGGCAGACAACTTGTTTATGATAAAAACCCCTTTGGTGATGATAATACTATCCTCTGCTGTTTCCCGGGGTCTGCAAAGTGTAACATGGCAGGCGGTGTAGCTTAAGAGTTAAAAGCAACAGTTTAGAAGCCACCATAAGCTGGATTCAAATTTTGGCTTTATCACCATAGCAAACTTTCTCTGTTAAGGGTCCGCTAGTAAATATTTTAGGCTTTGCGGGCCATATGGTTCTTAGTCACAACTACTCAACTTTGCAGTTTTAGTTAAAAAGAGCCATAGGCAATACATAACGATGGGCTATGGCTGTCTTCAAAATTAAACTTTATTTATAAATGGGTCGTGGGCCAGATTTGTCCTGCAACTGTAGATTGCCCACCCCTGGTCTCTAGGATTTTGCACTAATACGTTACTATGATTCTCTAAGTTTCTCCTGAGGATTTTATAGGGACAGGGTGTGTAACAGAACACTTACTGTGTGGTTGGCATCGTAAGCACTTGAAGTCAGTAGTTGCTATTATTTATTACAAATATTGGATATCATATAATCTAAGATGCCGTGAAGTGTAAGGTGCATCTGGATTTCAGAGATGTTAAAAGGTGTTTAAAAATCTTAGACTTGATGGAATTTGGTAACGGTGATTAATTATAATGCCAAGGTTCTAGGTAGGATTTTAAGTCTTGCTCTGCCTGTGATAGTTTAAAGCCTTTTGTATAACATTTTTTTAAATGACGTTTTTCTTGTCAGAGACACGTGTCATGAACTCCTGGGACACGTCCCACTACTTGCAGATCCGAAGTTTGCTCAGTTTTCACAAGAAATAGGCCTGGCATCTTTGGGAGCATCAGATGAAGATGTTCAGAAACTGGCCACCGTGAGTTTATTTTCAATTATAAAACTATTGTGTTTATGTCCATTTGTAAGAGAAAGAAAGCTTTAGAGTTATCAACTGAATTATAAGGCAAATATTCTGGAGAGGGCTTGGTAACTTCAATGTTTCCCATGCATTCCTTTGAAGCACAATGGGTTCTTAGCTTATTAACCATCAAAATATTAGCATTTTATCCTTCTTGTTCAGGGAGTGGCTAGATAGTAAATATTTTAGGCTTGCAGGTCATAAAGTCTCTGTCACAACTACTCAGCTCACTCACTGTGGTGCAAAAGCAGCCATAGACAGTATGTAAATGAATGAGTGTGGATGTGTTCCAATAAAACTTTATTTATTAAAGCTGGCGATGGGCCAGATTTGGTTTGTGTGCTGAAATTTGGTGACTCTTGTTCTAGTTCAGTGTTTATTTCCTAGAGACATTAGGAATAGTAATATATGCATTTATGGAAAAGTAGGCGTTGCGCTTGAGATTATTTCAGATTAGTCAATATGGGTGTGGTGAGACACAATTCGAGTCAGCAATAAGCAGCTGAAGCTAAACAATTATTACAAGTACAGAAGCAGAAGAAGACTTCATAGCTACTATGTTCTCAACCAGGTTTTTCTCAAACCAAGCAATACGAGAGGAGAGGTGTCATATTGGGGGTTTTCTTTAAGATGCTCAAAGCCAAATCTAGCAAAGCTCATCTTGCTTACTTTAATTCCATTTCAAAGAGCCCAGGCTGAGAAAGAGCAGCTCTAGCCAGCTCATTTACAGGGGCCAGCCCCTTTGCCTAGATGAGCAAAGCTTCTAGGATCTTAAGTTGTGTGTATCTGACACGGATACTCATTGATGGCATATTAAGCAAGGAGGGATATTTTTCTCTCCCACCAAGAAATGCATGTTCTCCTAGATTTCTTTCTTTCTTCCTTTTTTATTTTTAAAGATTTTGTTTATTTATTTTTGAAAAAGAGAGAGCATGCACAAGTAGGGGAAGAGGAGAGGCAGAGGGAGAGGAAGAAGCAGACTCCCCGCTGAGCACGGAGCCTGTAGCACGTGGCCCCATCCCAGGACCCTGAGATCATGACCTGAGCCAAAGCCAGATGCTTAACCAAATGAGCCACCCAAGGGCCCCTGTTCTCCTAGATTTCTTAAGACTCATTTTAAGCCCTCAGTTTATCTTGGGTTTCCTAGTTTTTCCAGAGATATAAGAAATGAGAAATATTTTCCTAATCTAAGAGAAAGACTGGTGCAAAAGCCATGCTGTGCATGTCGGTGTAGAGATGAATAGTCAGCGGGGTGCGTGGGGGCTCCGGTGAGCTGGGCAGCACCTGTGGCAGGAGGCAGGCCCTCAGTTCTCGCTTACAGCTGCCAGACTGGAGAGCGGCCTTTGTGTTGCCAGGTCGCCACGGTCTTGAGAGAGACTGGAAATCTAGAGTTCTAGATGAATTTAAATGATTTTTGAGTTTTGGCTCATAAAAAAACATAATGAGCTGAGGAAAATATATTTGTAGACTGAACCAGGATCTTGACTTCCAATTGGCAACCTCTACCCTGGGGATGGTGTCTCGTGTATGTTGGCCGTCTATGACTGCATAACAAATACCTCCAAAACGTTGTGCCTGGAACCAGTGATCATTTATTATCTCATGATTTCTGTGTTTGGGACTTTGAGCAGCATCTTGGCCGCGTGGTTCTGGCTCAGGGACTCATCCTGTGGTTGCTGTCAAGATGTGGGCTGGGCCTGTAGTTTTCTGAAGATTGGGGGAGTTCTCTGCCAAGACAATTCATCCATGTGGCTATTGGCAGATCGCTTCCCCTAGAGCAAGTAATGAGGGGGTTGTGGGGGCGGGGGTGGAGGAGAAAGAGAAAGACTGAGGGGAGGAGGTGGTGATGTCACTTTTGTGACTTGATCACGCATCGTTCGTGTCCCCCGTATTGTGTTCCCCAGAAGGGACTCACTTGGGTCCACGCTCCTTTGAAAGAAGGAGTGTCAGAGTGAATGTGCATAGACATATTATAAGGCCAGCACACCACCAAGTTCTGCCCTTTAATTCTCAAACCTTGGCTCTGTCTTTAATCTCCACATTTTAGAATGTTTTCCATGCCTTGGAAATTTCCCTCGAAACTTTCTGGTTTCAGATCCCCTACAGCGTGTACTCTTCTTCACCAGGGATGCAGGTATTACTTACTTGTCTGACTCTAAACAGTCGCAGCCTGGGATTCAGCTCAGCCAGGCTCTTTCTGCATGTGTCCAAAGGGAGGAGGACTCAGAATGAGGTAGGACTTCGTTGATGGGAATGTTTGTGGATCCCAGCAAGTGATAAGGAAGTGGTTTTATTGGGCCTTATTTTTACGCTCCATCAAATGATAATGAAGTCTGTCACTGAAACGAACACTCACCAAGAATATACCATCGTCCTCATGTTTGGGAAATTTATAGCCTAATATGGGTAAAAGTAAGATCTTTCAGGGGAGAGAAAGTTTGTGCTGAATCTTGAAAGATGACACAGTCAGCCAAGTTGCAAAGTGGGGGAAGGGGGACTGGGGGGACAGTTTGAGCCAGAATAAGAAATCTCTCTGGTTTGGGGGCCAAACAGGGCCAAAAGGCCCCAGTTTATAGGGCCTTGCTCAAAACGAGGATTGCCTTTTGTATTAGTTTTCTATCACTACTGTTAACAATTGCAGGTAGCTTAGAGACAACACAAACTTGTTACCCTGCGGTTTCATATGCTCAGACATCTGACACGGAATTACAGTTAAGGTGTCAGCAGGACTGTGTCCTCTCTGGAGGCCCCAGGGAAGAATCTGTTTCTTTGCTTCTTCCAGCGTCTCGAGGCTGCCTGCATTCCTTGGCTCATGGTCCCCTTCCTCTGTCTTCAGAGCCAGCCACGTTGCAGCTCTCTGATTTTTCTTTCATTGTCACATCTCTCTCTTCACTGGCATATAGCTGGAGAAGGTCTTTTGGTTTTAAGGACTTGTGTGATTAGATTGGGTCCCCTTAATAGTTCACAAAAACTTCCCCATTTCAAGGTCCATATTCTTAAATATATCTGGAAACATAATATATATTCTAGGGATGAGGGCAGGACATCTAGAGGGGGGCATTATTCTTTTTTAGTCTTACATTTGCAAGAAGGAACAAATACTTGTATCTTGAGACATATTCCACTAGGACCAGTAAGTTTGTAGGATGAATAAGCTTTCTTTTGGAACTTACATTCCTTAGCATGATCTAATACCCTTGGCTGTGGATTGCTCGAGCGCCAAAAATGCTTCCATCTGTTAGAGATCGTTAGGTCATTAATCACGTTTCTCTCTCTCTCTCATTTTTTTCATTGCCTTTTTCCTAGAATGTACCTGCATCTCTGCAAAAGTCAATCAATAGTTAGTCTTTAAATGGCTAAAGAGTCCTAGGTACCAAGAGGTAGGAATAGGAAAAGACAAAAAAAAAAAAAGTAGTACTTGCATCAAGGAGCTCACGACCTTGTACACAAAAATACTGAAAACCCAGAGTCAGTATCGGCTTAAAAAATTAATTAGCTAATCAATTAATTAATTTAGACAGCACCAGCAGGAGGAGGGGCTGAGGGAGAGAGAGAACCTCAGGCAGACTCTGAGCTGAGTGCCGAGCCCTACACGGGGTTCGATTCTGATCTCTAGATTCTGAGATCATGACCTGAGCCAAAATCAAGAATCAGATGCCCACGCATCTGAGCCACCCAGGCACCCCCCACTTATATTAATGCCTGTGGAGAGAGATGCAGACGTGTATTTAAGATGAATCTTCCAAATGTGTTTGAATTCTGAGTTCAGTAGTGGAGACTGGGATTCAGAATCGCCAGCAAGGGCCGGCAGAGAGGTTCATTTGTATGTAGGAAGGAACTGGTGCCACGTAAAGGAGGCTCCTCCCCCAGGGGAGCCAACCTGCCTGGAATCTTTCAGCAGCTTCCATAATTCAAAGCAACCAACCAACCAACCAACCAACCAACCAACCAACCAACCAACCAACCAACCAACCCAAGAGAGTATAAACTCGCAAAAGACCTCAACACCAAAGATTTTCAGTCCCTCCTAAATGCAATGGAGACTCTGTTGGGTGGGGAGGACTCACGGCAGTTTTGCCTAATGTACCTATTTCTCTCCTCCCCGTATTATATGGGCAGCCCCCACCCCAACTCCCTCGGATTTCCTGCCTCTCACAAGCCTTACGGTCCCACTTCCTCCAGTTGCTTCCAGTTGCATAGGCTGCCTGTTTTCTTTGAAAAGTGTTTCTCAGACCGAAGAGAAATTTGGAAAGCATTTTTTTTTTGAGGGACATGGGGAGTGTGGAGGAGTAACTCACGGTGTGAAGAGGCTAGGGAGGGTTTTTCCTGAGATGCTACTAAAATTGCTCTTGACTTCTGAAACCACATCCATCTCTTGGTGAAAAGCAAAGCGAGCAGAAAACTACTGGAAGGTGGTCTTGAAAGGAAACACAGCTTCTAGCCAGGCAATTTCAAAGTAAACCCTGGTATAAATGTTGGATAACTGCATAGGAATGACCCTCAAGCCATATACCGTAGCAAAAAGCCCAATTTAACGACCCAGTTACAAAAACTAAGAGACAAAGGACTAACTAAGGCCTCACTGGGAGGTGTAAAAAGTCCATTGGCGGGGGCGTGGGGGGTGGGTGGGTAGTGGTGGTTGGCGAGGTCTCGTACTGTCCAGGTGAGAAATGGAGGTGTGATTAGCTGATTTCCTCCAAGTCGTTCCCATTAAGTCCCCTGAAGAAGTACTGGGGTAAAATGAGAGATGAGATGTACCAAAGGAGAAAAATCCATAGAGAGGACAAATGGAAAGCCACAGAAATCACCATTTATGCGGTGCAACGAGACAGCCCATATTATTCTTTTACTCTAGGTGAGATTTGTATTATTAATGACTCTGTTTATATAGTGCCTGCTTTTCCTTGTTTAGTGAAGTCAAGCACTTAGGAAACAGAGAGTCACGCCTGCGGAAGCAGACTCTTAATAACTTTCTGTGATGTGCTGTCAGCAGATCCATCCAAGGAGAAAAACAAAGTCCACTGGGACTAATTGGTCTCACTCAACTCTGGTCTGGAGCTGCTTTTGAACTCCTGGGTCTGGTTTCAGAGCGACCAGGCTATCGCCCGATGGCTGTAGTGCCTCTTCTTGCTGTATTCTGCATGGTATTTATTTTGACATTTTATTTTATTTTTTATTTTTTAAAAAGATTTTATTTATGTATATCAGAGAGAGAGAGAGAGGCAGAGACACAGGCAGAGGGAGAAGCAGGCTCTATGCTGGGAGCTCGATGTGGGACTCGATGCTGGGTCTCCAGGATCACGCCCTGGGCCAAAGGCAGGTGCCAAACTGCTGAGCCACCCAAGGATCCCCTATTTTGACATTTTAATAATGCTCAGTTTTGAGAATGGAGCTCTCTCTGTTGTTTACATGGGCAGTGGGTTTCTACGCTCTGAGAACCGTTTAAATGAAACTCTTTTGTATCTGCAGAAATTGATGATCGGAAAATGTATTTCAGATGCATTGTTATACATGCAAATAATTTTCCCTTTGGTGGATAATGAAGAAGGCCCCAGGTTTTGGCAGCTGCAGTCTTTTCATAGTCGTCGGAGCTGTCCGGGGTCTGCGCATGATAGATATGCAAGAATATTCCCAATAAGTGCAGCTTAGAGTGTGCTATGATTTTGAGACGAGCCATTTCCCACTGTAGTGCTGGCTTAAGTGGATTTCACAGATTAGTGTCTTTTTTTTGTTGTTGTTTATAGCAAGTTTATTCACAATTACCCAAATTGGAAGCAAGCAAGATATTCTTCTTTTTTTTTAATAAATTAATTTTTATTGGTTCAATTTACCAACATACAGAATAACACCCAGTGCTCATCCCATCAAGTGTCCCCCTCAGGGCCCGTCACCCATTCACCCCCACCCCTGCCCCCCTCCCCCTCCACCACCCCTAGTTCATTTCCCAGAGTTAGAAGTGTGGGAAATATCAGAAAGATTAGTGTCTTCTTTGAGGGTTGTAAACCTGAATGCCTTCAGGGGCCAGAGAGGTAGCAAACGTGCGTGAAACAGTCTGATATACGATAATGAGGAGTATAGGAGCCTGTGGAGAACTGGAGAATACACGTCACATCTAAAGGCCTCCAAATCCAGAAATTAAAACAAAGCAAAATGTCCTTTGGCTACACACCGTGTCTGGGAGCTGAAGGGGAGCACCGGCTCCCAGCTGCCGGCCTTGTGTCTGAGGTCAGACCATACAGTAGACCTACCTTCCTTGAGGGGTGGGCCCATGGGTTTTCATCTCTGGCCTACTAGGTGTGCTTGCTAACTGTTTGCTCACCATTTTCCCCAAGGAAAGGTGGCCCTTGCAGTGTTCCCCCCAGGTTGAGTATCCCAGGTCTGTCAAGAGACGACTGTTTCTGAAGGAAACTGGGAACAGTTACCAGCGTGATTGCCACGCGTGTGGGCTGAGCATGTGCCAAAGGTTTATGTGACTTGTCACTGAGGGACAAGCAGGATGATAAACGTCGCTCAAGGAAGAATTGGAGGGATTGAGACCATGTTGTCCCTGAAAGAGAGAATCCTGGAATAAGGTGCAAATGGTGTATGTCCTACGGGACTGCACCCCCTTAACCTTGAGAGGGTCTTTCCTATCCGACGGAGATCACTTGCCGTTGATCCATCTTCACAAATTGGGGCCTGGCGTCACCGCATCCGAGCCCTGATGAGTCCTCAGTGGGGTCAGAAACCACCTCCCGTCCATGGTCAGTGCCGCTCAGACCACGATATCTGGAAACTAACCCGGGGATCTTGCTGAAAGGCAGCTTCTGATCAAGTAGGTCTGGGATGGGGCCTGCGTGCTGGCGCTTCCGACAAGATCCCGGGTGCTGCGGCTGCTGCTGATCCCAGAGAATCGGTTGAGCTGCCGGGCAGGAGAGCCTGTTAGACAAGGCCTGAGCGTCCTTTCGGCCCAGGCTAGTCTTCCAGTCCTCTTTCCACAGTTTGATACTTTTTCTACAAACTGGGTTAGTAGGGTATTGGCACCAAATGACTTTATTTAAGACTTAGCTTGAGCCTAAAAATGGGTGCTGGTGTCCATGAGTGCCATGTTATTGGTTCCATGTGGAGTGTCTGTCCTCAAACTCTCCCGCTGGTGCTTTGACCATATGACTTACATTATTCAATTTTACGAGAATGCACACGCGGTGACCTGCCGATGAAGTAAATTTAGGAACCAATCCTAGAAGAATATTGGCTTCTCTTCCCTCCAGATGTTGGGAAACATACAGGGGTCCTTACACCCAACGGTGCCTCCCATCCTCCGGGATGTCCCGTCCTACCAAGTGGGTGGCTTCAATTCAGTCTGTTCATTTCTCACACCGCAAAGGCACTGGAGAAGGCACTCTGTATGAATGCACCGCGGATGTCTCCAAGCAGAATGAATCGGCCTCTGGCCCAGCTGGAATTTTCTCCCTGCAGAGTTTTAGGTCATCCATTCCGTTCTGTCAACTCTGAAACATGTTCACCTTCACTTTATGATTGAAGGTTTCTGTCCCTGGGTCTTGGAAAGCTGATGAGAGAAGAGTCTTGGCCAAGGGTAATAAAACAATGAGTGGTCTTCCCCAGAATGCCAGTCTCCTGAAATGCTATCGTGAGTCCTCGAAAAGGAGGGATCCATGGGCAAGTATGTCTGGGAAACATTGAGTTAAATAAAGAAAACTGTTTTGTCTGTAAAGTGTAGGACTTTCCAGAGACTTTAATGTGGTAATGTGCCAGGCGAATCTCCACAGGTAATGAAAAAAAGTCATTTCTGTGAACTTACCATGTTTCATCCGTGTTAAGATGGAATTGGTTGTAAAATATAGTCTTAATTTAAGAGCTGCTTTTCTTTTTTCTCGTCTTTTCTTTTTCTTTCTTTTTTTTTTTTTTGGAGAAAAAAGATTTAGTTAGTAAAGTTTTTAACATTTTAAGATGAAGCTTCATTCTGGAAATGTGAAAATAGTGAACTCGAGAATCCAGGAAATGCATTATATGGTTGTGAGGCTCTCTTTGCAGAACACACGTTAGCATCTTGAGCTTTGAATATTCCAAGGAACACAGTTGAGGAGACACAAGTCTAGAATGATTTTTGAAAGGGTACAATTCATTGTGAACAGAGACTTGATCACCAGCTTCATTTTTTTTCCCTCCAGAATAAGACTGTCAGAGAATTAATAACCTAAGGTTCTGTTTGTACTTTATCAAAAGAAATAATTTATTGTTCTGAGTAAGAGAGTTTGCATTGACTGGGGCTTCTGATGGTCATGAATCAAGTGTGTTTGGATTTCCAGTTATAACCAGGACTTTCCCATGCTGAGAGCGGTAATGAAACGTACAGTCTGCAACTAACAATCGACTGTAATTCACACCAGAAGCGCACTGGTAGAGGTAACCTTGGTTTATGAATTGCTAATTAGTATTTTCCTGCCCGCGGGAGGACATTGGCTTGTTTCCTGGGTCTTTGCCTACCTGGCCAGGAGTGGGGAATGTAGATATGCTTTTAAGAGACGCATGCCCAGCTCTAGTTCTTTCTGAAGATGGATGACACTAAAAATGACCACTTCGGTATCTCTACAGAAAGCTTGAAATAAGCTCCAGGCTTATCTCCTCCATGTAGAGTCTTTGAACTAGTTCAGCTGTTTGGATCATTTGGTACAAAGCTGACAGAAAGCTGGAAGGAATGCACTCGTGTACATTCCTAATTGAGATGTTTGGGCAGATGATCGGTGTGTGTGTTATTTCTAAGGGCGACTTAATTAAAAGTTGATAGTATCTGCTCCAATGCATTTCTTTCGTTTTTATGTCTTCTGTGCATTTAGAAAAACAGTAGCACCTTGTAGGAACGCTGCACTTCTGCTAGCCCCAGAAAGCATAACTTTTTCAGTGTTTTCCTGTTAGTGTTCTTGGGCCTGGGCGCGCCAAGGCCTCACTTCCTTCCGACGATAGCTCTCTTCTGAGAACTTTGGTGTCACAGCTGAGATGGTTTTCCCTGTGTGTGTGTGTGTGTGTGTGTGTGTGTCTCACTTATCTTAGCCATCCTTGCCATTAGGAGTGGATCGCCATCCGTTTCTGTTATGATGAGGACGCCGTCGTTATTTGGAATTAAAAAGTGAGCCCTACCTTGCTCGCTGTGGTTAAAAACGAATCGATTTGCAATCCAGAATAGTTGTGTGTGTGAGTGTGTGTGTGTGTGTGTGTGTATTTTAGGATTTTATTTATTTATCTGAGAGAGAGACACAGAGATAGAGCACAAGCTGGGAGGAGAGGAAGAGGCAGGCTCCCTGCAGGGAGCTGGATGCAGGCCTCACCCCAGAGCCCCGGGATCGTGGCCTGAGCCGAAGGCAGACGCGTGACCCACGGAGCCGCCCAGGTGCCCCTAGTTGCATATTTTTGCAGCTCAAATCTTTCTTCGTCATTTAAGACTGTATCCCAGGGCCTTGGGAGAGAGCCATTGTGCAACTGCAGGTAAGGGGGAGAGAAGTCCGACAACCGATTTTGGACACTTGGAGACTCAGTGGTGGGGATGCTTTGGTAGCTGTTCATTCTCCATGTGCTGAGGGATCCCTGTGCCCACTTGGTTTTATCCACGCGGGAGCCCATGAGCCAGCAGCTGGCGCCTCTTGGCGCCTGGTGAAGCTGCTTCTGGGGGGCCCGGCGGGCAGCGTGCGGTGTGGTACCCTGAAGTTAATCCAGAGGGGCTTGAGCGCCCGCTTTTTGTTTTTCTTTTACTTTCTCCAGCTTTATTGAGGTATGATTGATCCAACCTGGGGGAAGTGGGACGTCTACCGCATGCCGATTTGACTTACATATGGCAGCGTGGGTGTGTCGCTAGCCAGTGCCTGCGTCGGGCCACGTAGTTACCACTTCTTTTTGGCGATGATGTGTTTGCTTAGTGACGTCCAGGATGTAACATGGGATGGTTGAGTCCAGTCATCCTACTGGACATTAAGGGCCCCAGGACGTCTTCGTCTTCTACCTGGAGGTTTGCACCTTTGACCAACCCCCACCCCCCACCTCCACCTTTCTCCTTAGTCCTGGTCACCACTATCTTAGTCTCCGTTTCTATGAGTTTGGCTTTGTTCATGTTCCTTGTAGAGTGAGCTCTTACGGTGTTCATCTTTGTGTGCCTTTGGCACTTAGCAGGGTGCCCTCCAGGTCCATTCATGTGGCTTCCATGGGCAGAGGCCTCTTCTTCCTCGGGGCTGGATACGGTTCCGCTGAGTGCCCCGTGTCGATGCGTGTGTCTGTGCGCTCCTGTTGTTTCTCTACCTTGGCTGTTTTGGATGATGCTACAGTAAACACGGGAGCCCACGTACCTCTTTAAATACCCCATTTTCATTCTTTTTTGGATATGTATTCAGAAGTGGCACCGCTAACTCATAGGGCAGCTCTATTTTTGACTTTTTGAGGAAGCTCCGTATGACTTCCCATAGTCACTGCACCAATTTCCACTCCTACTAACAGGGCGGGAGAGTTAACAGGTCTTCACATCCTTTGTTATCTCTCGTCTTCTTCTTCTTCTTCTTCTTTTTTTTTATATCTCGTCCTCTTGATCTGCATCCCGCCTGGGCTGCCTCCTGAGCTTGCATTCCAGGACAAGTCCATTGCCACTTCTTGCCTCCAGTGTCTTCTTTAAGATGAGCATAGTTTCTCTCCTACCTGAGGCCGAATGAGGAGCAAGTGATATTAAACACTTCCGTGGCATATGTCCTGTCCCGTCTATGTCATTCTCAGGCCGTTACCCAAGAAATCCTAACTGCACCGAAGCTTCTGTATTACTGATTTCCTAACTTTAGAGTCATCTTAAGGCCCTAAATCCTCCAGCTCTTTGTCTAGAAATAACTTCTTCCTGTGATTCAGAAGCCCCGACATTGAGCCCTTCTTTACCTTTTCTCCTCAAAATAAGCTAGTCTGCATTCATCAAGCACAGAAGATTTCTGCACTCATTTGAAATTTCCACAAAGACGTACAAAAGAAGGAGTTTTCTGGTTTAACTGTAAATGGAGGAGACTCTCAAAATCTTAGACTTGTATTAACAAGAAATAGAAAGAAGCAACAAGAAATATCGGTGGTATTAACAGAAATACCAGTGGTGTAATTCCATTTCTGGCAAAATCAGGGGGAAGATGGTCGTTTTTTTTTTTTTTAAGTTTTTTTATGAGCTGGAATAGCAGAGGTGATACTATATGGAACTATAGGAATTTAATTACCCCATTCTGCAAATGTAGTTTTCAAATAAAGGAGTCAAAAGGATTTTCAAAGCTATTCTTCTGAACCGTGGTATAAAAACCCAAAACGCATTTAGTAGATGTAAAATGTATTACTGTACATTATGAGCCACCACAATGAAGGGAAGCACAATGAGAAACACGGCACGAGACTGAACACGCGGTGATTAAAAATCTCTTTGCTGCCTTCTTAGAAATAGTGTAATTCGCCTAGATTTTATATGCTTGTCACTGTAAAGATGGGCATTTCTGGCATGTTCCCAATGAGTGGATTTCGGGGTGGGGAAAGGTTTCCCAGAGAATGGAAATGCTGTCATCGGAGGTCTTGGATCCGCAGTGGGTGTAAGTAAGAAATGCTAGGAGGGTGGAGGGGAATAAATCACCCACGGGCCTTCATCACTCTTTTCAGGGCCTGGCAGTCTGCCCTTTATGGTGTCCATAAACAATCATTCCCTCGGCGGTGGAGGGAGGGCCGAGGCAGGGTGACTTGGGGACCCCTTTGTTGAAAAGTCGTTACAAAAATGCTCTGTTTCTCTTCCTTATTATGAAAGTGACATATATTCCCTGGAGGAAAACAAAATGTAAAAAAAAAATAGGTGAGGAAGGAAAAGAATATAGAGATCATTTGTAATATCAGAGTGGCGGTAACCACTGTTGACATTGGGTAGGTGGCCTTCTCGTTTTTCCAGGGCCGTCTTGCCATGTCAAGAAGGAACCTAGTAGAGGGAGCCCTGGCCTTGGAAATAGGAGCAAGGAAGTGTCCATCCATTCATCAAACACCTGTGCTGTCGGGAGGGACTGTATCTATTATATGGAAGAAGAAAGAATAAATTGGAAGGACTCTGGAAATAGGGGCCTTGTGACTTTTCACTCAGGTAGGCTGCGTAGTGTCCTGTGAATGTCGTAGGCCGCTAATGAGTTTTGCGGGCTCCTCCTTTTGTCTTTTATGTTGGAGGAACAAGTTAGCGGATGCCACTTTTTAATTAAAAATTGGTTTCCCCGCGTATTTTAGTCTCCTGTTTGCTAATTTTGCATTAGGTTGTCCTTATGGATGAGTGCAACTTTTATCTAATCCGTATTCATCCCCCGTGTTGTTCTCTTTTTTTTGCAGAAAGTCAATAAATACCCTTCCCCATGGCACTTGATCTCAGATAAGCATACCGGCGGGGAGCAAGAGGGAGGGCTGGCATGGAGTAGACTGAGCAACGTGGACGGCCCTGTGTGGCTTCCCTTGAGCCCGTGTGCCCTTCGGGACCTGCTAGGAGCCGTCCTGTTAGTGGGTGACTCTGAGTGCCAGCTTTAGGGCCTAGTGACCGAGGTTCCCATCTGGGCCCTGTCACCGCTTTGTGGGCCATGTTGGATAGGCTAATTGAACTCTGTGCCCTGGCTTCTTCATCCTTGTGGTGAGGCTGCTACTCTGGTGCATCCCATAGAGCTGTTGAGGGCTGACGCCATAGGGCGTCGTGAAGCTGCTTGGCTAGTGCCGAGCGCCCGGGGCCTGCAGCGAGCCCATTCGACGTGATTGTGCACTTGGATGGTCTGGGGGGCCGTGTCTGTGAGACTGGAGGGCAGGGGACACCCCGTGCGACCTTGAGTGATTCTCTACCTTGTAGCGACTCCGCGGTTGCCTTGTGAAGTGCAGACTCTGCAGCCCATATTACAGGGGTTGCCAGGGAGGCTGCAGGCTACTTTGCAATGGAAAGCATTTCACCCGTAAATAGTAAAGGTAAGGCCTCCCCAAAAGATGCCAAGCTTCTCCCCGGAGATGGGGGAAGCCTCCCCGGGGTTAATAGCCCGCCTCCGCTGAGCGAACACAGAGAAAGGCCAGTTGGGGGAAACAGCTCTGGGAACACATGGACACACGTTGTGCGCGCCCGTGAGAGCACATGAAAAGCGGATTCCTGACCAAACTTTGCAGGCCCCTGGGAGCGTTGCTGGGCTCGTTGACACAGGCGGCACTCCTTTCCCAGCAAAAGAAAGCAATGCATTTGGGGTTCAGAGGTCCGCTGCTCCCCCCGAGGAGCTCAGGTTGCAGAGAACCCCAGCCAGGGGCCTGCAGCTGGGCTGTGCGACAGCTGCATTCGTGCCAAAGCCACAGAGAAGCTCCTGGAGGAGTCCCAGAGGATGCCGTCGGCCCGTTTGGACGCATCTTGGGTGTGTCTCTGCATTGGTACCCAGGGGCCCTGTGTTGGCATCTCACGACAGCGGTGAAAAGTCCTCTGTGATAAAGCACGGCCACGCACCGGAATGGGCCATGTGGGGAGCGGCGGCGCGGTCGGGACTCACAGAAACTCCTCCTGGGCCATTCGCCTTCCCCGTTCAGCTCCCGAGGAGAGGACTGTGCTTCCGGAGGTGAGAGTCAGAGCTCTAGTCGGTGCAACGGGGACGCTGCATTCGGCTTCCTCGCGAAGCTGCCTTGACAAAGGCCTGGCCCCACCGACTCCGGACCAGCTGCCTTTCCTGCAGCTCTGACGGACGCCACTGAGACCCGTTCATTTCTTTATTCTGCAAACATTTGCTGAATCCCTATCGTGTGTCAGGCAGTCAGAAGCCCATCGTGAAGCAGGTGGACGTGGCCCTGTTCCTTGGGGACTCGGGGTCTGGCGAGGGATGCAGGTCGGTGAACACCTGAGGCACCCATGCAGGTGCGTAGGACTTGAGTCATTGGAAGATCGGGATAGTGGGGCACTTAGGCCAGGCCCTGGGTGCTCAGAGGCATTTTCTCGGCAGTGTTGTAGGCTTGGGTACATCACCCTGCAGGGCCGCGTGCACCTGCGGCCTCGGCCCTGGGTCCCCACCTGTGAGGCTGTGCCAGCAGCACTGGGTGGCCCAGCTCCTGGCTCCGGATCCCAGCTCCCAGCTCCCGGGCCCTGCGGCCTGGTGCTCGTGCCTGGCTGCCCGAGGGCGGCGTGCGTGTAAAGGAATCTGTTCTTCTTCGGTGCAAGAGGTCTGATCTATCACTCCTGTTTTGGCTTTCAGCTAATGATTATATGTAATTACATTCAAATAAAATATTTATAAATAATTACATATAATTAGTGGGCTGTGGAATTTGGAATGCATGCACATCAGCTCTGATGAAAGGTACCCTTTAATTTGGGAGGTGATAGTCTTGGTTTTACTCGTTTCTGTTGGAAAGACATCAGTGGCCAAGGGTCTACAGTTCTCTTTTACAGGTGTTCTTATAACATTCAGGGGTTTTGGGTGGTGGTTTATTTTATTTTATTTTTTTTGCTTGGTTTTGCTAATAGGTAGGATACTTATGTGGTGAATCTCTAGGGAGGATATGTCACAGATCCACATCTGGAGAGTGCTCTGATGAAAACAAATTATATTTTCTTAAAATATCGGGAAGCAATTAGTTATCCTTGAATCCCGAAAGGTCTTCGAGGGGTCATCTGGTCCAGCTCTAAGCAGGCCTTACATCTAAAGCCAGGCAAGATGCTGCGTGCCGCCGTCCCAGCTGGCCCATCTGTGATCCTGCCCAGGGCACTCTGTCTTGTGAGGTCTCTACCAGCATTGAAAACAGAGAAAAATTGTCCTGAGCAGGTCCATAATTCAAATTTTTGCCATCCCTGGAGGTTTGGGCACATTTTGCCGTTTCTCTCTGTCCGTTAGCCACACATGGAGCTGCAAATGTCTTAGAGTAAGAGGTCTGATTCCCTGGGGGCGGGGGGGGGGTAGGCTGTGGAACCAGGGTGGACAGAGAGCGAGCAGATGGGGCTGCGTGAGGTCAGGGTTTCTGGAAGGACTCCCAGGCGAGGTGTGGAGTGATGGGAAGGAAGACGCACGCTGGCTCTGTCCTCTGAGCTGGCCCTGATTCGACAGGCCTGGGGACCAAAGACCCGCTGATGGATTTAACCTTCAACCTTTGGTTGAGTTGATGCGGACCTTTGATTCCTGCCTTAAAATAGGAGGGGATGCCCAACGTGTGTGAGGACCAGTGTAGGCACGCCACGCCTTCTCAGGGCTTCTCTCAGCCTGTTTTGATTTAGATCATCACATGGGCACTGATGAAGCACGGGGAAAATGAAGAAGGCCCTTACCAGGCTGACCCGAATTATCCTATAGCTGGCACTGGAGGCTTTGGAGGCTTTGGGATGTGATAGCTCTCTGGCTCTTTCTCTGTTTTTTTAAAAAGTAATTAATTAATTAATTAATTTATTTATTTTAAAAAAGTATTTATTTATTTATTTATTCATTCATTCATTTACAAACTCTTCTGTATCCAATGTTAAGGCTCCAGGGATTTTTTTTTGAATCTCATGCGCTATAAATGCAACATAAATTAGGGAATCCGCCAAAAGCACACTAAGCAGCTGCGACGAGATTCTGGTTTTTTCCTCATTTAGGCTTTTGTTTCTCCATTTTTGGTCATAAGGGAGGATCATGCATCTGTTAGGGCTTTTACCTAGAAACTTAAAAAAGTGACAGACGTTGAGTTCTTTAAAATTTGGAGCTCTAGGGGATCCCTGGGTGGCTCAGCCGTTTGGCGCCTGCCTTTGGCCCAGGGCGTGATCCTGGAGTCCCGGGATCGAGTCCCGCGTCGGGCTCTCTGCATGGAGCCTGCTCCCCACTCTACCTGTGTCTCTGCCTCTCTCTCTCTCTCTCTCTCTTTCTATGTCTATCATAAATAAATAAATAAATAAATAAATAAATAAATAAATAAATCTATCTTCAAAAAAAATTTGGAGCTCTAGATCTCTTAAATGTCACTGTCTAGGCTGGTCCTGGGTAAACCACTTTTATCTCCTTAAGCTTGGGTTTTCCTATTGGTGAAAATGGGAGGCTGAACTTCCCAGACTCTTGTTCTCTGACTATATGACCGCTTCCCTTCGCTGTGCCCAGGATTGTGCAAAAGTTTTTGGAAGAGTCTGTCGGTTAAGTGTCTGACTCTTGATCTCAGCTCAGGTCTTGATCTCTGGGTTGTGAGTTCAAGCCCTGTGTTGGGCTCCTCACTGGGCATGGAGGCTACTTAAAAAACATTAAAAAAGTATATATATAAAAAAGTATATATATAGTATGTATATAAAAAAGTATATTAAAATATACTTTTTATATATATTTATATTAAAATATAAAAGTATATTAAAAAGTATATATAGTATATATAAGTATATAAATATATATAAAAATCAAATTATTAAAATATACTTTTTATATATATTTATATTAAAATATAAAAGTATATTAAAAAGCATATATAGTATATATAAGTATATAAGTATATATAAAGTATATTAAAATATACTTTATATATATAAATATATATAAAGTATATTTTAAAGCATAGATCGTATATATAAGTATATAAGTATATATAAAAAGTGCATTAAAATATACTTTTTATATATATTTATATATATTTATATTAAAATATAAAAGTATATTAAAAAGCATATATAGTATATATATAAGTATATAAGTATATACTTTATATATATTTAAGTATATATAATTTTTTTTGGAGGACAGACTTGAGGGCTGTATTTTAACTTTTCAACACATACTCAGAGCTCTTATTTTGGTGCTCCTCCTGAGGCCTCTGTGATGCTGACTTCCCCCAATCCCGTGCCTCCCGTGGCCCAGGTCCTTGTCTAAGTCACTACCCTCCTAGCTCCTTGGCTGCCTCTGCCTCCTAAGTGGTCTCTCTGCTGCGGCTCTTGCCCCATTGACGGTCTGTTCTTTACCCAGCACCAGCACGATCTTTTGAAACTAAATCAGAACATGTCTGTCTCTTGCCTGAAACCCCTCCAGTGACTTCCCACTGCCCTTGGAAATACAAATCCGTTCCTGCCTTTGCACCTGCTTCCTCTGCTGGGAATGTCCTTTCCCTAAGATCTTTGCACAAAGGGCTGCTTTTCAAGTGGGTTGCAGCTTAAATATCACTCCCTCAGAGAGGCCTTCCCTGACTATGCCGTCTAAAACAGCCATTTCTCCTGCTTAATACTGACCTATTACATGGATTTGTTATTTATATCGCATATCCCACCGGGAATTATCCTGTATATTGATTTCTGTCATTATATCTCATCCCAGTAGCAAATATGCTTCATAGGATTAAGGACTTTGTTGCCTTGTTCGTTGCATATCCTTAGCAGCTAAAGCAGATTCTGAAATATAATAGGTGCTCAAGGACTGTTTGTAGAATGAATGAATTGATGAATAAATGTCATTGGCAGAAAAACTACACACCAGAGAGGTTATGGTCACATAGTTAATTAGAAGCGGGGCCAAGCGAGACACAAACAGACATTTCTCCAAAGAAGACCTACACATGGCCAAGGCACATGAAAAAATGCTCAACATCGGTGGGCATCAGGGAAATACGAATCAGAACTGCAACGAGATCCCACCCCACACCTGTCAGAATGGCTCAGATGAACACCGCAGGAAACAGCAGGTGTTCGCGAGGATGCAGAGAAAGGGGAGGCCTCTTACCCTGTTGGTGGGAAGGCAGGCTGGTGCAGCCGCTCTGGAGAATGGTGTGGAGGGTCCTCAGGAAGTTAAAAATAGAGCTGCCCTACGACCCAGCAATGGCACTGCTAGGGATTTACCCAAAGGACACAAACATAGTGATTCGAAGGGACACACATACCCCAGGAGCCATTACACGTGGATTGGGGGTGCTACTGGCATCTGGTCAGTGGAGGTCAGAGATGCTGTTATATATCCTATAATCACAGGAGAGCCTCCCACAGCCATGATCCAGCCTGGAATGTCAGCGGTGCTGAGGTGGGGAACCCCTGTTGTCGACGGGCAGATGCGTGCGCTCATGGTTTGGGGTGGGGATACGGACGGACGGTGTGTATCATGCATAAAGAAGTTAAAGACCATGTCATAAAAGGGGTATGATGGAAAAGAGAGAAGAGTCGGAACAAAGTAAGCAGGAGCTCCAGTGGGCATCGCGGGTGACGAAGGGGGTAGGAAGGACTGTGCGTTTAGCCTCCCAAGGAGGTGAATCAAAAGAGGAAGTTTTGCCTCAGGAGGTTTGGCTCCATGATCTGCAATGGCCAGTCCCTCAGATTCAGCTCCCTCAACTTCACAGGTCATCCGCACATTTATATTATATGGTCTCATTCATTTGGGGAATATAAAAAATAGTGAAAGGGAATAAAGGGGAAAGGAGAAAAAATGAGTGGGAAATATCAGAAAGGGAGACAGAACATGAAAGACTCCTAACTCTGGGAAACGAAGTAGGGATGGGGGAAGGTGAGGTGGGCGGGGGGCGGGGGTGATTGGGTGATGCGCACTGAGGTGAGCAGTGATGGGATGAGCACTGGGTGTTATTTTATATGTTGGCAAATTGAACACAAATAAAAAATAAATTTATAAAAAAAAATAAAAAATAAAAAAAATAAAAAATATAAAACCCTTGGGAACCAGGGGACATTTTAACCTCCAAATGAAAATAGAGCAAACTGCCGTGGGCTAGAAATAATTACCATTTTCCATCACTTTTCAGGGGTGTTTAACTTCTTCTTTCTCAACACTGTCAGTGCTCTATCATCACTAATGCAGGACAGTGTTAATTTGATGCAATTTGTATTGCTCATTGTCACTTCTCACTTTTCTCTCAGAGCAAAAATAGTGTGATTTCAGACTCTCTCAAGAGCATCGTGAGATTTTTGGCTGTACAGAGGTTTCTGTCTGTCTAGGTTGATTTCCTAAAATCAACAGAAACAATTATAGATCTTAATGTCTTGGAAAAGCTGTAG